>NW_023604972.1:22171268-22771268 GCF_014898055.3 Talpa occidentalis
TAGCTTATCAATTCTGTAAAGATGGCAGCTGGAATTTTCATGGGGATTGTGTTGAATTTATAGATAATTTGAGGATTATTGTTATCCTAAAAATATAAATCTGTGAACATGGGATATTTTTCAATTTATTTAGGTATTTGTAATTTCTTTCAAGAGTATGGTGTCATGTTATTACATTTTTTATGTCTTTATTTCTAAGTGTTCTTTCTCATGTTATTATAAATGGACTTATTTTCTTATTTTTGGACTGTACATTGCAAATATATAGAAATATAATTTGTATATTAATCGTATATAGCTGTCAGCTTTTTTTAATAGGCCCTTATCATCTTGCTATTCTTATTAATAAAAATACTCAAGGATAACTGTGTCTTTCTTTCTTTTTTCCTTTATTTTACTATCAGTTAGTAGGTATATACAACTTATATAATTTTGGTATTCATGTGACATTAGTACTATATATGGGGCAGGGCTCAAGTGATGCCACTGATACCTGTGTTCTCCATGGATGATAGGTACAGTATATTTTAAGATGGAAAGAGTGTACAAGATGATGGTGAGACCTTCAAGACCAAACCAGGAGATCATTGTGGGTCATTATGGTGACAGAGGAAGTGATGAGGGAAAGGTGTGCTTGCTCACAGTTGGAGAGGATTGGAAAATGTTGCAGTCAGAAAAGGAAATTTTGAGGCATTGTCCAAAATACTAATTTCAAGTTATTCTGGAGATTTTCTTAGACTTTCTTTATTTCTTAGACTCTCACACAAAATGTGTCAGAGCAAGAATAAAAGTCTTTTTTAAATTGGTGAGCAGAATAGTCTGTCTTTGATATTCTGGAACCATGAGGTCCTACAGATATTAAAGGGATGTATCTTGGTACCAGATACATTCTTCTGTTTTCAAGAAATAAATGTTTCAAACTATGTTTTATTAATACTACTAACTCTTTAGCATTTAATAAAATTTAAAAGTCTGTTGCCATGGGAAATTTTTGGTATTATAGAGAATAAGTGGCACTAATTAGGTGAATTCTTAGGAAGTCACTATTTCACTTTGCTCTTGTTAATGAAGTTGTAATAAACCACATCACTGTGAGATAGATATAAAAACAATCTTATTTCAGGGCCTCCCCGGTGGCGCAGCAGGTTGAGCGCAGCACTGTGAAGCTGTCCGCAGCCTCTGCAGCGCAGGTTCGATTCCTGGCCGGCCAGGGAGATACCCACATGGTGCAGCAGACCTCTCCTTTCAGTAGTGTTTTTGGTCTGCCTGTTCTGCTCCCCGCTGTTTCTGGTGAATCCTCTCAGCCTCCACACCTCTGGCCTGTACCCCAGTTCTTGTATAAATAAATAAGTCTTAAAACAAAAACAAAACCAACCTTATTTTTTTTTTAAGATTTATTTATCTCTGGTACAGGCCAGAGATGCGGGGGTGGGGGGAGAAGTGAGAGGATTCACCAGAGACAGAGTAGGGAACAGAACAGGCAGATCTACTGAAATACACTGCTGAGGGGAGCAGTGGGCAAGTCAGGAGAGGTCTGCTGAGCCATGTGGGTTGCTCCCTGGCTGGCCAGGGTTCGAACTCGTGCTGCAGAGGCTGCGGATTGCTTCATAGTGTGTTGCTTAACCCCTTGCACCACCAAGGAGGCCCGAAGCCAATCTTATTTTAAAAGAGAATAGACACTTAAAAAAAAAAGCAGCTCTCATTATATAATCTCTCCCACCCCACCCCCCTTTTTATTTTTTTATGGGTTTATTTATTTGTTTGTTTTTATATTTATTTATACAAGCACTGGGTACAGTCAGAAGTGCGGGAGGGTGAGAGCAATCACCAAAGCCAGAGTGGAGAGCAGAACAGGCAGACCAGACGAAGTACACTGCTGAGGGGAGCAGCGGGCGGCAGGAGAGGTCTGCACGCCATGTGGGACCCTCTCTGGAGGCCGGGGATCAAACCGGGACTACAGAGGCTTCAGGCAGCTTCACAGCCCAGTGCTCAACCGCTGCGCCACTGGGGAGGCCCACCACCCCCCTTTTTAAAGGAAAGAAATGAAGGGTTTTCTTTTCATAAAACCAAACATGATTTGCATTTTTTTAGTATGAACACTAACAGAAAGTTTAATGCTATGGAATATTGATGTTTTAGTGTTAGGCACTATGGGCTTTTCAAAAGTATAGAAAGCAACTTAATTATCCCTTTCACCCAAAGTCTTTGATTTTATCAGGGATGGAATTCATACACTCCTAGACTATTTAAACACTTATATGAAACAAGTTTGTGATTATGTAATGGAGAGAATGACACAGGATATAAATTCTGTGAATATTCTTATGTAAAAGAGAACGCCTTGTGTTCCTTCATAAGATAAGCTGGGTATTTGCTGCAAAAATATATCAACTATTCTCTCATTTACAGATTTTTAACTTTGGTAGTATGTTAGTAGCATAGCAATACCTTTATTTTATTCTTTTTTTTTTTTTTTAAAGATTTATTATTTATTTATTTATTTATTTATACAAGCACTGCGTACAGTCAGAAGTGCAGGAGGGTGAGAGAATTCACCAGAGCCAGAGCGGGGAGCAGAGCAGGCAGAAGGACCGAAGTACACTGCTGAGGGGAGCAGCGGGCGGCAGGAGAGGTCTGCGCGCCATGTGGGACCCTCCTCCGGGGGCCGGGGAGCAGCCGGGGATCGAACCGGCACCGCAGTGGCCGCGGGCAGCTTCGCAACCCAGCGCTCAATCGCTGCACCACTGGGGAGGCCCTATTTTATTCTTTCATTTTCCTTCAGTTCTTTAAAACCTCTAGAGTTTTAGGGACTAAGTGAGCAAAATTTAGCAAATGAAATTTTACAACCAACTACTATTATATATTAGACTAGTTTTTTCCAACCTGTCTTGACTTGTGAATTCTATTCTTAGGTAGGAAATTTGAAAAAGTGCTTTTATCCATTAGTAATATATAGTACATAATGCATACATATAATTTTAATGTAATTTATATAAAATGATTTTACATAAAAATTAAATCAGTATTAAAGATTATCATAGAGTACATTATAATTATATTCTTTGCTAATATTTTTAATTAATGACAGTTTTCAGCCATTAGAAAATTAGCAAATTTAGCAAGGATCCTACATTGTTTAATTTACTTTTAATTATAACAAAATGTGAATTGCTTAAAAACTTGAAAATTATTTTTTGAGGTTTCGGGATTGAATGTTCATAAAATGTTCATTAAATTGCTTGGCATGACATCTGATTCTTGGAAGTCTTTAAAATTTTTAAGGAAATTATAGTAATTATAATTATAGTAATTTATTATTCCTCTCTCCCCCTCTTCCATGTTAAGAAACGTATCAGATTGCTGTTGTAAGCAGCATTTTCAGCAAACAGCACTTTGGAGACTGGTATAGATGAAATGCCAATTTGGATATAGAAGTCACTATGTTTTGCTGTTTTTTTTTTTTTTTTTTTTAAAGATTTATTTATTTATTTATACAAGCACTGGGTACTGTCAGAAGTGTGGGAGGGTGAGAGAATTCACCAGAGCCAGAGTGGGGAACAGAACAGGCAGACTGACAAAGAAATACACTACTGAGGGGAGCATCGGGCACGGCAGGAGAGGTCTGTCACTCCATGTGGGACCCTCACTGGGAGCCGGGGATCGAACTGGCGCTGCAGAGGCTGCGGGCAGCTTCACAGCCCAGCGCTCAACTGCTGCGCCACCAGGGGAGGCCCTGTTTTGCTGTTTTTTAACATTGAATTTTTATATTCTGGATACATCTGGATGCATTATTATAAGAATTTTGCTTAGAAAAAACTTTTCTTATTTTGTGGAGAGCACTGAGGCAAATTTGCATAATAATTACTTGTATTTGTGCTTTAAATTAGTTACTTTAACTTTTTTTAATATTTGTTTATTTATGCATACAAGAGCTAGGGTACAGGCCAGAGGTGTGGGGGGTAAGAGGATTTAGCAGAGACAGAGTGGGGAACAGAACAAGCTGACTGACTGAAATACACTGCTGAGGGGTGCATCGGGTGAGCCAGGAGAGGTCTGCTACACCATGTGGGTTGCTCCCTGGCCTGCTGGAGATCAAACTCGTGCTGCAGAAGCTGGCAGACAGCTTCATAGGCTGTGTCTTAACCCCTTGAGCCACCAAGGAGACCCAGCTTTTACTTCTTTAAGGTCAATTTTGGATAGCAATTACTTGATGGGTGATTTTTCATACAAAATTCATTGAAATTTTTTAATAGTCTATACTACCCTAGTGACTAGTTGGTAGTTGGCTGACTGAAAACTACTCCATAAGAGTATTTTTGATGTTTACTAACTACTAGATGTAGTCATTCCACATGCCTTTTCTGTTTTAAAGAGAATTACTCAGTTTTATTGATTGGCTTTTTAAATGGAAATGTTTTATTATTGCTTTCAATAACTAGGCCCTTCAAATAGGTTTATAAACTAAAATTTGGAAAATGTTGCATAAATGAGTTTTATATTTTCTCTTGCTTTGATTTTATGATTAGATTGTATTTTGATAATTTTATGGCTTGATTTTATGACTAGGTTATGTTTTGATAACATCTAAAATAAGTAAAGACGGGATATCCTTTATGACATAAAGAAGTTAATGACAGTTACTAAGTGCATGGTTTACTAGGTAGACATTGGGAAGCATCTGTTTTATAAGAAAAGATGAAAAATAGCATAACCTGGTTTTCATATATATTTTTGGGAGGTAAAACTTGTGTTTTCTACTTTCTTCATATTTTACCTATTGTGTAATATCTTATAGACAAAGAAATCAAAAGAGACTGAAGATATGCTAAATGAGCCATCTTTCCAGGATTTTGAGTATCCAGAGTATGATGACTATAGGGCAGAGGCTTTCCTGCACCAACAGAAGAGGATGGAATGCTACAGCAAGGCAAAAGAAGCTTATCGGATGGGGAAAAAAAATGTCGCTACATTTTATGCCCAGCAGGTAAAGTGGAAAACTGATAATAATAACAACCTTTTTTTTGTCATTTATGATATCTGAATAATCTTCAGATAATTCTTTTTTTTTTTTTTTTAAGATTTATTTATTTATTTATACAAGCACTGGGTACCGTCAGAAGCGCGGGAGGGTGAGAGAATTCACCAGAGCCAGAGCGGGGAACAGAACAAGCAGACTGATGAAATACACTGCTGAGGGGAGCAGCGGGTGTGGCAGGAGAGGTCTGCGGCCATGGGGACCCTTGCCGGTGGCCAGCGATCGAACCGGCGCTGCAGAGGCTGCAGGCAGCTTCGCAGCCCAGTGTTCAACTGCTGCGCCACCAGGGAGGCCCTAATCTTGAGATAATTCATATTTGTATTGTGTTCTTTTTGGGGGGGGATGTATAGATTAAATAGGTGATGAAAATAAGGTGTCCTAATTTTCATAAGAGATGGATGTTTCTGAGAATTTCATCTCTCTTTGAAATATTCCATTTCCGTGGTGCTATCATGAATTGCAGTCCATGAATTCTGACAATTCATATTTTCTTTTAGGTTAGATTCTCTCAGATTGCAGTTTTCTGTAGGAAAGACAGCAGAATGTTAATATTGACTGTATAGGGCCTTGTTTGAAATTTTAGTAATGTATCAGTAACTTTTATAGGTTTTTTTTTAAAGAATTATTTCTTTATTGTAAGATTTTTATTTTATTTATTTTTGCATAGAAGGACTGGGGTGTAGGCCAGAGGTGCGGGGGAGGGGGATGAGAGGATTCACCAGAGACAGAGTGGGGAGCACAACAACAGGCAGATTGCCTGAAATACACTGCTGAGGGAGCAGTGGGTAGGAGAGGTCTGCTGTGCCATGAGTGGATTAGCTCCCTGGCAGGGGATCAAACTCAGGTCACTTTGCCATGAGATGCCTCTCGTGGTGGTACCGCTGAAACTTAACCCCTAAGCCATCCTGGACACCCCCTCACTTTTATAGTTTGAAAAGAAAATTACGTTACTATATTTCAGGGAAGCAAAATTTGGCATGGTATTACAAGAAACATGCCTGATATACTTTTAATTTTTGTGGTTCCATATGGCTTACTTTTTCATGATAGGCCAGCAAAGGTATCAAAATGGTATAACCCTATGTACCTAATAACAAACCATGTGAAATGACTATAAGGCATTGAAATCAATGAGACCCAGAATTATCACAGGGTAAACCAGTGTTTTCCTTATGAAACAGGAGGTGTTTATTTAAGTTTGTCACATAATTTTCAGTCCAGAAGATATTTTAGAAATGTGATTCAGTAGTTTTATGAATTTTATTATTGATTTACTGAAATTCAACCAAATTTTGGTGAATTCTTGCCTATTAACCAATTGCATGATGGGTTAAAATTTTAGATTAACTGTTCTCTCTCTATCTCTCTCTCTTTTGGCTCTACCAAAAATGAGGCATTTTTTTTACTTCCTCATCTACTTAGAGTAACAAATATCAAAAGCATTTACTGGTGATGTGTTTATAATTCTAGGGTAGTCTCCATGAGCAGAAGATGAAAGAAGCCAATCACCTTGCTGCTGTGGAGATCTTTGAGAAAGTCAATGCCTCCCTGCTGCCACAGAATGTTTTAGACCTCCATGGGTTGCATGTGGATGAGGCTATAGAACATTTGACGACAGTTTTACAGCAGAAAACTGAAGGTAGGACTGTAATAGTGACAAATTTTCTATTGATTATATTGGTATATCTTGCAAATTCTGGAGAGACTCTTTATCATGCTTCCATTTGTGTGTACTTCACGAAATATGTTAAAAGTATCTTGTTGGTTTAACATTTGTTTCCTTGTATGTTTATTAGCAGACATTCTTTGATATAGAGGATCCCACTTCCCCAGTTGTTTTTTAAAATAGAATTTTAGAAATCTTGGAGAAAAATCTATAAAACAATAATAAAGATTAAAAAAGATAATTTAAGAACATTTAAAATTTATTGCTTAATATGTAGAAAAGATAAACTTATGGGAGTATTATAAAAGAATATGCTTTCTATAAAGGATGAATTAATCATTTACTCAGTAAAAATTAGATTATAGTCTAGGTATCAAAGAGTTACAGACACAAAGTCCCTGTCTACGAAGTGTTCTGGTCCAGGGCAGTAGATAAAATAGTTACATAAATAATTAACATTGTGATAAGACAGTACAGATTGCTACAAAATCCCTACATACTCTGTCCCTTGCTTGCCTTTCCAATCTCATCTTGTGTTTTGGTGCTTCTGTATGTTGACCTCCAGACTGTTAGGTTTCCTGTAAATAGCCTCTGTTAGTCTTCATATATATTACAGTCTCTATAAAAAGCTTATTGTATAATTTATTGTTAAATATCTGTCTTTCTGACCAAGAATTGAGTCAGTGATGATTATTTACTTTATGTACTATCTTTCATTCCATAGTCAATGAAACTTGAATAAAAGATTGAGTAAAAGATAACTGACAATTTTAAAAGTTTAATAAAATGGAAAATAGTAAGTGTTGTTAAAGATGTGGAGAATTGGAACTTTTATATGGTGTTGGTGGAAATGTTAAATGGTCAGGTTAAGCATACATATCATATGACTCACAGTTCTGCTTCTAGATATGCACACAAGAGAATTAAAAGTACAATTCATAATAACAGAAAAGTGAAAGCAACCCAAATGTCCATCAACTGATGATTGAACAGATGCAATGTGGTCTATCCATCCATTGATAGAATATTATTCAGCAATTAAAAGAAATGAATACTGGGCCTCCCCTGGTGGCGCAGCGGTTGAGCGCTGGACTGCGAAGCTGCCTGCAGCCTCTGCAGCGCCGGTTTGATCCCCGGCCACTGGTGAGGGTCCCACATGACTTGTGGACCTCTCCTGCTGCACCCGTTGCTCCCCTCAGCAGTGTATTTCGTCTGTCTGCCTGTTCTGTTCCCCACTCTGGCTCTGGTGGATTCTCTCACCTTCCCATGCTTCTGACTGTGCCCAGTGCTTGTATAAATAAATAAATAAATAAATAAATGAATGAATCTTTAAAAAAAAAAATAAAAGAAATGAATTATTGATAAATGCTACTGTATGGATCTACCTTATAAACATTATGCTATATGAAAGAAGGCTGATACAAAGGCCACATATTGTGTAATTTCTCTTTGTATAAAATGTCCAGAATAGATAAATCTATAGCAACAGAAAGTACACTGGTGATTGCTGAGGCTGGAAAGCAGGGAATGAAGAATGACTGCTAATGGCTATAAAATTGTTTTTGAGATGATAGAAGCGGTAGTCATTGCACAATGTTATAATATCCTAAAAACCACTGAATTCTACATTTTAAAATCATGAAGCTAGTTATGTGAATTTCATCTCAATTAAAAGTAATTACAGGGGAAAAAGAGTTAAAGCAACTTGTGTAAAGTGATGTGTGGTCTGAAACAAGAACAAACTTTTCTGGAAGCCAAGCCCATCTTGTGTATGCAGCCACCTATGGTAGCTTGTAGTTACTGTAAGTTCCCACCAGATGGTAGTATTGTTGACTAGACAAGAGGGAAAAATTTGTGGCTCTACCCTTCCTTGCTTTTAGTTATAAGATGAAAGGATTAGGAGTAAAAAATATTAAAGTAGGTATCCAAAACATATACCTTCTAATTGAAATATACACCACCACCATCTATGAAGTCTTTTTGCCCCAAATAAACCAGAAGCAAATATAGCAGGCCTTTAGTTCTAACTATCCTTTGATAGAGACTTATAGGGAACAGAGGAACATGTTGAAAGGCACCATGGGGATACAATACCAGCAAAATCCAGACTGTGCAAATTTAGTGTAAATAATCTATTTCCTAACAAATTGTAAAGAAAAACATGGGGGAGAGAGCCTTCAGATTAAAAGTTACTTAAGAAAATAGTCAACCAAATGCACTGTGTATTTGTTTTAACCCTGATTCATACAAATCACTGTAAAGACATTTTTCTGAGACTATTGAGGGAAATATTTAGCCACTTTTAGAAACTGATATTAAAGAACCATTAAAAATTTTGTAAGACATACTGGTAGTTATATACATATTTAATAGTCCTTGTCTTTTTGAAGTAAATACTGAAATTTTTATAGTTTAAATGATAAGAAGTCTGAAAATATGGCTTAAGTAGTTTTGTTAAACGTGAGAAAAAGTGGGAATAGCCTAAATTTGGGGAGCCTACACACATACATGAATTCATTCTACAAATATCCTTTTTTTGAGGCTTGTGAATCAACTAGAGAACCTTTTCAGAGTAGTAAGTGAATTATTGAAAGGTGAGATGGTGTAAATAAATGACCTAATAATGAGGGGAGTGGCAGTGAAGGTGTCATTAATATTATTAGTCATTATCCTTTCAGAGAGAACTGAAGATCTCCCTCTCTCCCTATAGGGGAAAAAGTCCCACTATAGTCTTTAAGCAGATAAATTGCTATGAATCTTCCATACTTATAGCATAGATAAAATATGTATTTTGAAATATTAATTTGGGTCTTTTTGAAGCAATAAATTCCTAGATATCCATGAAAATGATTTCATATGTGTTTGAGTAGTTAAGGTTTACTTTCTGTTGAGAATGTAAAATGAGTTTTAACTGGTCCAATTTCTGTTGTACAGAATGTAAGCAGAGTGGAGGTAAGCCCTATCTTTCTGTGATTACGGGAAGAGGAAACCACAGCCAGGGAGGAGTTGCTCGCATCAAACCAGCCGTCATTAAATACCTCACAAGCCATAGTTTCAGGTGAGTATAGATTTCTGTTGTTGCTAATGGCAGTTACCCATATATAGCTAGTAAATACTGAAATATGCTCACAGTGAAGTGTTAAAATAGTTAACTAAATTTAGCCATCTGATTTTGGAAATCCATGCTTAAATTATAATGTAAAATTTTCTGCTGGATTTATGATGTCCATTAAATCACAAATGGTGGGGAGGAGATGTTTGTTGTTGACATGATCATCTGATAAATTTTTATCATAAATTTGAAATCTTAAAGGAACGTAAAATTTAATTGGGTTTCTTTGATAATGTATTATCCAGCATAATCAAATTATCCATATCATAATTTAAGCTTTATTTCATTGAAAGAAAAAAATGTATTTGTGGGTTTTGTAAGGAACTGATGGCTTCTGCTAAAATATAGTTATAATTTGGTTGTGTTTAAACGTTAGCAGAAATGTACCAGATAAGATGAATTTATGCATCTTACTAAATATAAGTTAAATGTCATTAATGATCTGAGCTGACAAACATTAGGTGATTATTATTCAGTAATAGAAAATGAAAAGAAATGTCCAAAAATAAAGATCTGTTGATAGATATATTCTCAGAGAAGGTTTATCATGAAGTACCCTTCTTCTCCCAGTTCTAGCTTCAATTAGGGCAGCGTATTTTGTTTATGCCATGTACTAAAGTGTTGCTAGACGAGTAGCTTAATTCTGAGCCTGAAAACAGATGACGTTTCTGTCAGGAGTAGTTAGAGCAAAAGGGGTAGTTACACCAAAACCATATCATGTTGGGAGTAATGATCGGTTTTTGAGACCAATGTTTCTTTAAATAAATTTCAGACTGAGGAAATGGAAAGATTTCATGGCTTGATGAATCAGTAACCTATTATATTGGAGATTTCTTCTTGGCACTGACTAATGCACAAAAATAATGTAATGTAGACATCACCTTCTCCTTTATACAGCATGTTCTTTTTCATGAAGGTCAAATTCAGGCTTGACAGTTTTAGAAAATTCCAATTGTGATAACTACTAATTTAGGAGTAAACCTTAGCTTTAGGATTGTATTTATTTTTACAATAGATTAAAAGGACCAAAAGCATAAATATTGGTCCTGAATATTGACTTTTTATTGACTTAATAAAGGAGAGTACTTTGATGATATATTTAGCATAGGTCCTTGGGATTGATTATAAGATGTATTTCTTTATCATTGTGAAATTTATCTTTAAAATAATTCTTTTCTCATTTCTGCAGGTTCTCTGAAATTAAACCAGGGTGCTTGAAAGTCATGCTAAAGTAAAATAAATGTCCTTGACTTAGAAGTGTGAAGGTTTGTAGGTTAGAATTAGTTTTATTTGCAGTAATTTAGTCAATTTTACAGTAAATGAGTTTTATTAGAAATAATGTCATTATAAAACAGAAAAACATGATGATGTTTTTCAAAATGCAAGAATTTAATTTTTTACTAAATTAAATACCAAATATGTTGTCTGTTAAAAATGTTAGAGGTTTTTATTGATTACAAAATGTCTAAGAAAATTAACAGCTGCAGTTTTTAAAGTTTGAAGTGCTCTGATTCTCTCGGAGAGAAAATGTTACCTTTGTAGTAATTGTTTAACCTTTACTAAAATTCTAATGACTTCCATGAAAGGTATTTAACATGCTATGAGACCTGGTTAGTAACCTTCAAAGACTTGTGAAAAAAGAAGAAATAGAAGGAGTAATGTTAGTAAGGAGATAAAACAAAAACTCTTGAATGTGTTTTGATTTCAAAACTAAATACATAAAAATCATTTTATTATATCCTGCAGAAAGGAAAACATAGTATTGTACTTTTTTCTGTTTTGTATATGACCTTTTATTCCTTTCTTTTGTGTGTTTGCATTTTCTGGGAGGAAAGTTGGGATCTGAGATTATATTGCAGTTTTATACCTTCTATCGACTTAAAAGATTTGAGAGAAGGAGAAATGGTTAGGTATCAACCAAGTGTTGCTGTTTTATAGAACTGCTTCTAGAACTGTGTATGTGGTATTCAGGACAGTGTTAAAGAGCTATATTTTATATTTAAGGCATGTAACTTCTAAACAGCAGTAAATCAGAATCCTGTTAACTTAAATGTAGAAAACATTTTTTATATAATCATAAAAGGAATCCTTACATCTTAAAATTTTTTTACGTTTATTTTTAAAAGTCAACTTTCTGAAGGGAAACTTTCATTAACTTTTGTTTTTTTTTGTGAACTAAAATGTCCTATTAGTGTGTTAATTATATTTTCACTTACACAGGTTTAATGTTGTAAAGTATAATTTTCCAATATGAGGCAGTGGCTTAAATATATTTGACTTTGGAATGGAGAATGTTTTCAGCATATATAACTTTAGCATACAATTGTGTTGCTTTTTGATATGCTTAAAAAAATCATTTAGATCAAAAATGGTGGAATTTGGGCTGTTGCTGAAAGAATCCTGAATTACTGAATGATTTCCCAAAAGAACAAACATTACTTGAAAATAAAATTCAAAACCATGTTTTTTTTATAAATCACAAAAGCATGCTTTTAATGAGGAGCTGTATTATTGAATTTTATTTCCACACACATTGTTTTTTATTTAGAAATGGTTAGTCATTGGCATTGAAGTATTGTTCACATTCTTTTTTTGTAATTGTTAAAAGAAAAAAGCCAACAGTTTGACATGTTTTTGTAATGCCTAGAAGAATTGTATATATTAAAAATAAAAGTAATTCTTTTAAAAAGTTATTACAAAACTGTAATTGTTAGTTAATGAAGTATTTCTATATATAAATCAATCTGATTTAAGAGATCTGAATAACAATACTAAAACCTGGAGTTATTAGAGTATGTGCAGCTGCATACTCACTCTTTGTGCTTTTGTATTTCCTCACTCAGTTTAAAAAGATCATCTCTTTTTGACCACTTCAGCTAGACTTATTTCAATATTATAATTAATGTGAAGCAGTGAAAAAGAACAAATGAGGTATTTTGTGGGTAGAAGTCAAATGTAAGAAGCTATGCTTTTATACTTTATTAACTTTAATTTTATGTCTTATTTTGGTAAATCTAGTGATATTTCTTAATCATTATTTATAAATACATAGGCAAATTTTGAGCATCATAAGTGTTTTATGAAGTTGTTTAATCCTAAACTGCCTCCCATCCTACTATCTGACATAATTTAAGTGACGCATAATTATGAAAGAAAATTTTATAATCTCTCCTTTCTTGTTATGCCCATTTCTAAATCACATATGCCAAATGTAAAGATAGTTTGGGGATTATCAAATTTTTCTCCTTGCTCATGTCTAAATATTCTGTGTATCAAAGCAAAGAGTGTATGAATTATCTAAGTTTTCATGTACTAGTGTATTTGTGCCAACACATGACTCTTTAGAGGGCTGTTCCCAAGAGTGTTAGTATTTTAAAAGTACAACATTTCTGTATTTTGAAGGTTTTAGTAACAGTTTTATCCTTTCAGTGGTCTCTTAACAATATCTACAAGGGGAATAAAGAGAACTAATGTGAAATAGGACTGAGGGGATTCTTAACAGTATTTTAAATCCATTCACTTCCTTGATTCAACATGAGAAATAGAAGTGGGTGGCCTTATATTTATTGGCTGTTCATATCTCTGTTATTTTTAAGTTGGTATTTTTTAACTTATCAGTGTTTTTATACATTTGCAATTCTATAGCCTTTAAATATAGGACATATAGTGGAAATCCTAACATTCTTTAAACTGTGTATTCTAACATCTTTTGAGAAGACAAGCTAAACAGTACTGTTGGATTGTTTCCAGTCCTTTGTTTCAGTCTTTTTCTTTTTAAATTCTTATTTTTTGTATGTTTAGAAAAAGGACACATATAATAGTAAGACTGAATTATTTCTGAGCTGGAAATTGGAAACCTTGAACTCAGGAAATTGCTTTGACAATGTTTTAACTGCTCTCAATTAAAAAAAAAATGACAATGTATATATAAAAAAGACAAAAATGATGTGTGCTGTTTTTTCCAAGTGCTTTTTCTAAGTGCTTTTCCATTGTGCAATGAGGTGAAGTTTGATAATTTTTCTGTGTGGTGGTTAAATATTGCTTATTTTTGTTTACATGGTAAAGAAGAAAACATCTAAATGTTTGTGTGGCCAGAAGTGCCATTTAAAAGGTAAAAGTAAGTTTTGTAGAATGTATGTTAATGGTGCTTATTTTTAAAGTGTAATTCAAGTTTACAGTATTGCTTAATGCCTCTTTACAGAATTTAATAGAGAAACAGGCTAGAAACACATCTACATTTTCAAGAGCCTTTTATAACTTCACATTATATGATAACAAATTATATTATTTTCCTTAAAGTTGAGCGATTGACTTTAATGGTCCAAATGATGAACCTGTTATTAACAAATGATTGAATTAACCATCAGACTTCTTGT
Organism: Talpa occidentalis; assembly: GCF_014898055.3. Classification (NCBI taxonomy): domain Eukaryota; kingdom Metazoa; phylum Chordata; class Mammalia; order Eulipotyphla; family Talpidae; genus Talpa; species Talpa occidentalis. Next base: position 22,185,458 of record NW_023604972.1, read on the forward strand.
TAAAATACAATATTGCAGCTGTCTTAGAGAATATATTATAAAAATGTCAGCCAGTATACCAGAAACAAAATGTTTTTATTTGTACTATAAAAAAATGTAATTTTGCTGTTAACTGTACTTTTTTATTAAAAATGTTTTATAACTTTGCTTTTAAAATTTCTTATGAAACCATTTGCAAATTACATACTTAATTTAATAAAATACTTTAGCCACAGTCCAGTGTGAGGAAATCTTTCATTTGATGTGGTAGGATTAGTGGTTTAAATATTAAAAGGTATTTTTATGCATAACTTTATAATTTCAGGGTAAAGAGTCACAAGAATGTTATTTCTGTGCCACAGCTTTTCTTCTTGTTTAACTTCTCTTGTTCTAGCAAACAGGAGTCCATTTTTGAATAAGATAAATGGATTAGTTAGGTTTATCGCTTCACATCCTTGTATCTTTTGTCTCTAAGGGACTCAACTAATTATTTATTTTAAGATTTATTTATTTATGCATACAAGAGCTGGGGTACTGGCCAGAGATGCAAGGGGTGAGAGGATTCACCAGAGACAGAGTGGGGAACAGATCAGGCAGACTGACTGAAGTACACTGCTGAGGGGAGCAGCGGGCGAGACAGGAGAGGTCTGCTGCACCATGTGGGTTGCTCCCTGGCCGGCCCGGGATTGAACTCGTGCTGGAGAGGCTGAGGATTGCATCACAGTGTGGTGCTTTAACCCTTTGTGCCACCAGGGAGGCCCTGATAAAGTATTTTTTTAAAGCACATACATACTTAAAAGCAAAAAGATACTGGAATCATGCCACCTAAGGTCGAGAAAATGTATTTCTATCAAACCTGGTGTTTTTCCAAACAATTATCTAAGTGAAATCCTGAAGGATTAAAGACATAATTAATGACAGAAAAAGATATAAAATTGGCAATGAAAGATAAGTTTTAAGAATTCATTTCTGAACCTGGATGAACCTTAACATAGAATATTTCTTAAGTTTGCCATTGGCTATTTTCCCCCACAATTAGACAACTTTGAAATTGGTATTCATGTTAATATGTGGTATCTGAGATTCCACTTAAATAGAAGTAATTTTGGAAAACATCTTTGTTACATAGTGGTGGGGAGGAACTTAAAACCCCAGAAAGAGCACCCCTATGTTTATAGCAGCACTATTTACAATAGCTAAGCTTTGGAAACAACCCAAATGCCCAAAAATAGATGACTGGATCAAGAAGATGTGGTACATATACACCATGGAATATTACTCAGCATTCAAAAAAGATAAACACATGCAATTTGCAGCAACATGGATGGCGCTGGAAGGGATCATGCTCAGCGAAATAAGCCAGAAAGAAAAAGAAAAATACCGGATGGTCTCATAGCAGGAATTTAGAAAACTTAAATAAGGGACCAGGAAAATGAATATAAGAAAGAAAATATCAAAATCGACAACTATGAACCAGAGACACTCTATGGGGGGTGGGGTGCGGGGAAAGGAGGGCTTGGGGTCAAAATAAGGGGGTTGTAATTGTAAGGGGAATATAAAAAATAAAATTTAAATTAAAACAAACAAACAAAAAAACCCAGAAAGAAGCCATAAGACAAGAGATAAATTTGAGGACAAAAGGGTTTTTTCCCACTGAAGAATGTCATTAGGAGAAAATATTTGCAGTGTCTAAATGACAAGTGACGAATTTCTTAATATAAGAAGAACTATAGAAATAAATTCTAGTAGGAAAGTAGTCAAATTCTACTTTCACAATATTTTTGTTTACAGAAGGGAAACAAAAAGCCAATAAGCCAATAAAGAGATGCCCTATTTTATTCCTAATAAGTACAATTAAAATAATGAGATATTCTCTCATGCTTATTAGTCTGGCAAAATGCAAAACTGGATAATATTAAGCTTTACTCATGCACCACTAATGGGAATGAACACTTGTGAGAGAACTGAGAGCAATCAAGTAAGACTTAGCTCAATATTTGTATATCCTGTGGCACACCAATCATTGTTGGATATGTCCCAAAGAAATTTTTACAATGGGCTACAAAGATGCAGCAAATTGGGGGTAATAGGGCTTTTTGAGTGGGGGAAATGTGAAGGCGGTTGATAATACGCTATTGAAGGCTATGCAGGGTTTAGAAGCAGAGGTGGTTATGTACACATGGCAACATGGGTAAACCTTGAAAACAGTACTGTGTGAAAAGATTTGTAGCCCAATACATGTGTGATGCAAAACTAAAACCAAGTGGAACCTAAATCTGATCAAGGCTGTAGATCCAACAACCAATTTATAGGGATTACAGAGGAGAAACGAATATGTCAAATACCCCCATGTGGGATACAAACCATCAAAATTCAGACTGGGACAAATACAGTTTTGTCAGAAAGGGAAAGAAACTCAGGAAAGGAACCTATATGCTAAGACTTAAGAGGCAAATAATTGCAACTTGCTAAACTTATTTGGGTGCAGGTTCAGCAAAAACCAATTTTTAAAATGACAACGGGCAATGTGAACATTCCTTAAGGAGCTTTTTTTAGGCATCATGATGTGTTTTAAATTTTAAGATAGTCTTTGCTTTTTGAAGGAGAGATACATCTTGAAATATTTACATAAAGTATTTTATTTGAATATTAGATAAAATGGTTGTGGGTTACCTATGAAATAAGATTTGTCTGCCTTGGTAAATTTGAAGCTGGGGTTGTTAAAATATACTCTGCTTTGGAATATGTTTAAAACCTTTTTTTCATAAAAGATTTATTTATGCGTACAAGAGCTGGGGTATAGGCCAGAGGTGCGGAGAGGTGAGAGGATTTACCAGAGACAGAGTGGGGACCAGAACAGGCAGGCAGACTGAAACACAGTGCTGAGGGGAGCAGCAGGTGAGTCAGGAGAGGTCTGCTGCACCATGTGGGTCACCTCCCTGGCTGGGATCCAACTTGTTCTGTAGTGGCTATGGATTGCTTCATAGTGCAGAGACTTAACCTCTTGTGCCACCAGGGAGGCCCTAAATTTAAAACTATTATAGGGGCCTCCCTGGTGGTGCAAGAGGTTAAGTCTCTGCACAACCTGTGAAGCTATCCGCAGCCACAGCAGCACGAGTTTGATCCCTGGCCAGGGAGCAACCCACATGGCATAGCAGACCTCTCCTGACTCGCCCGCTGCTCCCCTCAGCAGTGTATTTCAGTCAGTCTGCCTGTTCTGGTCCCTGCTGTCTCTGGTGAATCCTCTCACCTCCCTCCCCGACCCCTCCACCTTTGGCCTGTGCCCCAGTTCTTGTATGCATAAATAAATAAATCTTTAAAAAAACTACTATAAAAAGTATCATTAAAAAGTTTATAGAAGAGTTGGAGAAGTGGAATCAGCTCTGGAAGTGACTTCCAGAGCACTGAGGAATTAAACTGCCATAAAATCTGCCACCTCTGCTGTAATTAAAAGGTGAGGAGGAGTCTGATGGCCACTGTGGCACCATCACAACTCTCTCAGCATAGCCAGAGCTGGTGATTAGACACCGGGAAAGTGTTGCAGAAAAACCTGATTATCTTCACAATTTGACTTAATAGCAGAATTAGCCATCACAGTAGATCTACGGCCTTCAACTTCTGCTTCCGTCTCATAAAAGTGTATCCAGTTACTGGAAACTCTATTTTTACCTGCAAGGGATGGTGAAGGGGAGAGGTGGAGATGTTTGGGAAATGTAGTTTACAACCTGCCAGCCTCTATAGTACACAATAGCTCATTAGAAGTAAGTGGAGTTGGATGATGAGTTATCCAATATTCACTTCTCAGACACTAGCAATAAAATCGACATATTTATCCCCCAAATCCTTGCATGTCAACCGGGATATGTGAAAGTATGCCAAGGTATCACATGTCCACGATAAACTTAGTATCATGTACCTTATTTATGAAAACAAAAATGAATTAATTGTGGGGAATAATGCATGTCAAAATTATTTTTCTGGAGTGCCTTTCCCTAGAATAGTGGTTAAACTTTTATTAAATCTGAACAAGAATCATCTGCACTGTACCCCAGCTCTTGTATGCGTAAATAATCTTTTAAAAACATCTGCAAAGTGCTTAAATTACAAATTTCTCCCTTCCCTAAGGCTTCCTTAATCTCATTATGTCGGGTTCAGCATTTTAAATAAATACCCCAGTTGACTTTAATGCAGATGACCATACCTTAAAAAGTACCCTTTTGGGGGCAGCAGCCCTTCTGCCCACCTGTGCCCATACAGGTGTTTCTCTTCACAAACCTGTCCCTTTCAGGGGCAGCTTTTTCTGCCCACTGTGTCTGTTTCCCTCCTTTTTATAATAAACCTGCCCTTTAATATAAAACCTTTTGTATATATTAAAAAAAAATTACCCCTATTGGGATTGAATGCCATAAAGACATCATCTTTTACTTGTAAATTTACATGCAGCAATTTATTTAATCCATGTAACAAGCCAATGAGAGAAACAGGCACAAGGAGATTAAGCAATTTGCCTACGATTACACAGATAAGAGGTCATGGAACCAATATTCAAATCAAGACAATGAGGTTCAAAACCTGTGCACTTAACATGCTGCTGTACTACTTTTGAGGAGTGGTCTAAGAAGCTCTGACCTAGAATTTTTTTTTTTTTAAAGATTTATTTATTTATTTATACAAGATTGATTGATTGATACAAGCACTGGGTACAGTCAGAAGTGCGGGAGGGTGAGAGAATTCACCAGAGTCAGAGCAGGCGGAATGACGAGGTACACTGCTGAGGGGCGCAGCGGGCGCGGCAGGAGAGGTCTGCATGCCATGTGGGACCCGCCTCCGGTGGCCGGGGAGCAGCTGGGGATCGAACCGGCGCTGCAGAGGCTGCGGGCAGCTTCGCAAACCAGCGCTCAACCGCTGCGCCACCGGGGAGGACCAGACCTAGAGTTTTTCAGGGAGAAGACCAAGATACATTTTATCTGGACTATTGTAGTAAACTGATGAACCTTATGTTACCGGCAGTCTTCTCAAAGCCCGTGAGGCTTCATTGCAGATCCTTCAATGCCCTTTAAGATTTCGCAGAGTCTCTCTCCTCAAGGGTCCTGCAGCTTTCTTCCACTGCTGTTTTCCAAAACTACTCCTTCATTTTTGTTATGGCAATACCTCCTTTAGGTGCCAAAATCTGTATTCGTTCTCTATTGCTGTATTAAAAAGTACTACAAAATTAATGGTTTAGAACAACATTGAATATTATCCTCTGAATTTCCAATATTCTGGGAGTGGCCTAACTAGGAGGTTCTAAGTCAAAATCATTCAAGAGGTTGCACCCAAGATGTTGCCTAGGGCACCAGTCATTTAAATTTGGCAGAACGGGAATTCCAAGGTGGTGACTCAGTGAACTTGAAGTTTGGTCCTGGTTGTTGGTGGGATTCCAGTTTCTCCCCTTTATGGGCCTCTTCACAGGCTACTTGAGTGTCCTTGGAACATGACACCTTACCCCAAAGTGGCTAATCCCTGGGAGCAAAACAAGTTGCAATGCCTTTTATGACCTACTGTTGGAAGTCATACATTATTTTTGCCAAATTCTTTTTGTTGGAAACAAGTCACTTAATTTCAGTCCACATTCAACGTGAGAGGAATTGGAAAAAGGGTCAAAGAATTTGTGTACATAAAAACCATCAGGCCTACCATATTCCAGGCACCACTAAGTACTTTCAGATGTATCCAAGTTAATCTTTATAACCTCTCTGTGGGGTAGGTGTTACTGCCCATATAGCAGATATCATTGGCCTCCCCAATAGATATTCTTTTTTTTTTTTAAGATTTATTTATTTATACAAGAACTGGGGTACAGACCAGAGGTGTGGGGGGTGAGAGGATTCACCAGAAACAGCAGAGAGCAGAATAGGCAGACAGACCAAAAACACTGCTGAGGGGAGCAGCGGGCATGTGCGCCATGTGGGTATCTCCCTGGCCGGCCAGGAATCAAACCTGCACTGCACAGGCTGCGGACAGCTTCATAGTGCTGCGCTCAACCACCTGTGCCACCAGGGGCAGCCCCCCCCCAATAGATATTCTTGTCACAACTCTTTGTTCAGGTACCTGGTGGCAGTGTGCTGAGGAAATTTTGACCCCTCTCTAGCTCCAGAGGGTGAATTATGGTTGAAAAGGCAATCATGGTAATGCCATTGTAGGGGGAAAGGATGTCCTAAAGCTAATTCCATACAGGCTTTGTGGACTCCACCCCAACTCCAGACCAAAGCCAAAAGACACTGGGAACTACAAATCCCATCACCACCAAAGGGAAGTTTGCTGGGACCTGAGGGTGGGGTTAAGCAGCCAGGTTGGTATAAAGCCAGACACGTGGGCTTTAGGGGATTCCCTTTTTGGTTCTCCGCCAGCTCGCAGTGCTTGGCCAGCTCTGAGAGTGCCTTTGCGTTTCCAGGTCGGCGGAGCAGGTAGGAAGCATTAAAGACTTTATTTCCCTATTTTCTCCCTGAGTTGTACATTTCCTCAATTCCCTTTCCCTTGTAAATAAACCTTTCATTAACCTTTTGTGTGTGCCTGTAGTGGAGTATTAATAAGTCCCTTTTAAGCGCACGGGTGAGGACCCACAACCAGGCAACCCGTTTTATATCGGGGCTGCTCTGTAACACCATCTCCCTTTGCCAATGACTGGTGAAAGGGTGGATATATGACTAAGCCAATGGGACTCAAGAAGTTCCCTAGGAGGATTCACTTTACATAGGCACATTGGACAAAGTCCACTGTTCAATATGACTGTGTCTTTGTGATACCTGGGGTTGCAGTTGCCAGTGTTGTATCTAAAAAGATAAACCTAAGGCCCAAGTCAATTGCAGGATGACGGAGCAGAGAGATGAAGGGAATTTTATTCTTGATGACATCAGTGAGTCTGAATTAATCCTGGAACCAATCTTTAGCCACCTTGTTATGGGGGCAAAACGCTACTTTTGGTTGGGTTTCCTGATACATGTAGCTGAAAGCATTTTACAAGTTAGAAAGTGGACATTCAGAAAGATGATGTCACTTCCCCAAGCTTTCTCAGCTAATATATAGCAGAACCAGGTTTCAGACTGAGATCTAATATCCTAAAGAATCTGATGCTTGTTTATTGTATCTGTTAAGTTATTCAGCAGATCTCAGGACTCAGGGAGGAGAAACAAAGATACCAGTTGGGTGAAGCAGGTTAGTGACTGGCAGACGGTGTGGTAGAGAGTCACGTGAGTAGGAAGGGAGAAGGAATTTAGGCTGCTGTGAGCGTCAGGTTGAAATGGTTGTCTGAGGGATACAGACTGGGTAAGGAGTCAAGTGGAATCTAGAGTAGCCAGATGGGCTGGGGGCGTGGAGGAGGAGAGTGAAGGGGCTGTGGAGGTACAGAGAATTCGGAGAGTGAGGGAGAGGGAAAGTGGAAGGAGGTTGTGGGAAGGGAGAGGATTTTGGAATTCAAGATATTAAGAGTATAGATACCCCTAACAGAGTCTGATGTGTGGCTGAACGAAAAGATGATGGTTACTAGGTTGGAGAAGGTCACAGAACTGATACCAGTTTCTGGATCATCTGCTTTATGTGCATATTGCCCAGGAAGGTGACAGCAGCTGAGCAGAGAGAAAGATTGAAAGCCGGTCTGCTGGAAGCAGGGGTGGATTAAAAAATGTTTTCTTTATTTGCTTGGTCTCCATCCTTCATCGTGATAGGATCTGACTCACCACCGTGCCACTTTGAGCAAAGATTTATAAGGATTATTCTGGTTTAATCTGCTGTTTTGCAGGAAGTAGAGAGATGAGATGGATGGGGTCATTGGGAGGAGCTGAGGGGTTTACAGGAAGGGGCAGTTTCTCATCTTTTGAAACAACTCTTTGCAATGGAACATCACTGCTTTGTTTGAAGTTACTTCTGTTCATTTATCTGAATACATGAAAACCACTAAAATATACTTTAAAATTACCCACTATTTTGAATTATTTGGGCTCCCCTGTTTACATAAACAATTGAGAGTTGATGAAACTCCCCTGAATGTAAATTATACGTATGAAGTGAATTGAGCTGTACAGTGAGAAATACTCACTGTCCTTGTAAACCCTGGGTTAACTTCCCTCCTCCTTGTTCTGAAATCATTAGCTAGAATTTCTGAACATAATTTCTCTTTTGCTCTTATATTTTTGTGGTTCCTGTCCTTGGAGTCTATCCGTTTTAGATCACATGCCTGTCATTTCATTGTAAATTCACTCAAATCATTTTAGGAAGTAGGCAGGATACAAACAAACCAATCTATATGTTTAAGAGAAAAAGAAAAAGGTGCAAAATGTACTAGAGTAGGATCCTAATTCTGATCTTTATAAGGAGACATGCAGATGGATCCACTGGCGTGCATCTCTGTGTACACAGGCATGCATTCACATGCAAACCCACACATGGAGTAAACGGAAGAGTAACTGGAGCCTAATGTCTCAACCTCAGAGGCTGTCATGTTCAGAAGATAGTAAAAGTAATCTTAATCTTGATTCGTGTTCCTCAATGAAATTATATGGAACCCCTTGTACTTTACACGTCTTTACATCTCATTCCCACAGTCTTTCTGCCTTCTACTCTGTCATCCCGGCCTCCATATCACTTTCTTTCTCCCTTTCCTCAAGACCTGCTATCTCTGCTAGCACTAGGTCTCGTCGATCTTTCTGTTTTTTTTTTTTTTTTTTTTTTTCATTTCTCTTCCCCTCCACCCCCAGTGTGTGGCCCTGGGTCTTTTGGATATAAATCTCCTACCTCAGCCTTTTCACATGTAAGTCTCCTCATCTCCATTCATCTTATCTGCATAGTCAGGCAGTGGGAAGAAGGAGCATAAGAATGGGAAGTGGCCAGGGTGCAAGCAGAAAATTTTGTTAGTAGATAGGAGGCTAGAGGAAGCTGTGAATATTCCCACAGTAATACTTTTTGTATCTTTTACATCATTGTTCATTTTTATTTATTTATTTATTTATTTATTTATTTTAAAAGAAGCCTGTAGTCATAGTTTCCTTTACATGTAATTTTTTTTTTTTTAAAGATTTATTTATTTATTATTTATACAAGCACTGGGTACAGTCAGAAGCACGGGAGGGTGGGAGAATTCACCAGAGCCAGAGCGGGGAGCAGAGCAGGCAGAAGGACCGAAGGACACTGCTGAGGGGAGCAGCGGGCGGCAGGAGAGGTCTGCGCGCCATGTGGGACCCTCCTCAGGTGGCCGGGGAGCAGCCGGGGATTGAACCGGCGCTGCAGAGGCTGCGGGCAGCTTTGCAACCCAGCGCTCAACCGCTGCGCCACCGGGGAGGCCCCTATTGTTCATTTTTAAAGAATATTTGCTTCCTTAGAGTAGGACGTGTAGTCTGATGTGTAGTCCCCATAGAATTTCCTGCACCAGTGCACCCGTGCACCATCATCACAGTCACCACAGTCCCCTGTGCTCCTCCCTCCCTCCCTCTCATCCCTCTCCCTCTGCCTTCCCTGAACCACAGTAATACCTTTTATCCCTGTTACACTTGAATTTCTCAAAGTTTCTCTAAGAAACTACAAAGAGCATGTTACTTTAGGGGTTGGGCCTGAAGAGTTATAAGGCAGGAGAGACAGATTTTACTTCCATTGTTTGAACAGATTTTTTTTAAACAAGTATATTGCTTTTAGAATATTAGTTAAGAAAATAGATACAATTACATTAAGATACATATTTAAAAACACAGATTTTCTTCTACTTATAATACATTACATCCTGATAAATGTATTACAAATTGAAAATATCATAGGTTGAAAATGCTGACTGGGATCTGTAACTCACAGCCACACACATATCATTAAAGAGTGGAATAATGTGGCTCCTACTGAATGCTTGTCACTTTCACACAATCATAAAGTCGACATATTGTAGGTTGAATCATAAATGGAAACCATCTATATAGTGAAAAATATTATATTTGAATTATCTAGTCTGCAAGTTTTATGTATACATATATATGCATATATATCATGCTTATATGTATGTCTCATATTTCACTTTAGGCTGCTTTCTGATACCAAATGTTATAATCGGATCATTTACTTGGGATCTGCAATGATCCAATATTATCCAAAGAAGCATTAATATGTCTTTTTAAACTCTGAAGTTGTTCTTTGACTGATGGAAGAAGAGAGGACAGAGCTAGGAGATCTGTGATTAATTGGAGTTTTGGAGTGAGTTCCATGGGGAAAATCGAATTTGATAGATGCAAATTTTTCTGGGCTCAATGAAAACTTGTATCTGCAGTTGAAAGCACTCACTGAGTTCTAGGCAGGGCTAGTGAGAAAAGGTACACACCTAAACTTAAATTCTGACAGAGTTCCTGAATCCCAGGTTTGAAGAGAAAGATCTTAAGTTTCTAGACAGAAAGGAGAAATTATTTACAAAGGCAAAAGAATCAGACTGGCATCTGACAGTGGAATAACATCTAAACCTGTTGAGAGAAAAGGAATGTAATGCAAGAAGTCTTCGCTCAAATATTACTTACCTTCTCTGGTGAAAGGAATGTAGAAATGTAAAGGCTCCAAGAATATATCACTCACATGCCCCCTATGAGACGAGAAATCTAACTAAAGGGTTTAATGAGAACAGAGATCTCAAGAAAGGAGAAGGTCAGGTAGAAAGGAAAAAACTACAAAGCATACATCTCAGTAACATCTTTAAAGACTCATTACCCAAAGCAAAGCAAAGCAAATCAAGGAAAAGATAAACACCTGGGATTACATCAAACTGAAAAGCTTCTGTACAGCAAAAGAGACATTAACCAAAACAGAGAGATTGGGAAAAATTTTTGCACTCCATACAATGGATAAGGGACTGATCACAAAGATATACAAAGAACTCACACAATTCAACAAAAACAAAGTAAACAATCCAGTCAAGAAATGGGCAGAACTTAAAAGACATTTCTCCAAAGAGGAAATGGAAATGGCCAACAGGCATATGAAAAAATGTTCAGCATCCCTTATCATCAGGGAGATGTGAATCAAAACCACATTGAGATACCACCATACACCAGTAAGAATGGCACATATTAAAAAAAACTAGCAACAACAAATGTTGGCGAGGATGTGGAGAAAAAGAAACTCTCCGACATTGCTGGTGGGAGTGCAGACTGGTCCAACCACTATGGAAAGCTGTCTGGAGGTTCCTCAGTCTGCTAAAAATGGAGCTACCGTGTGACCCAGCAATTCCACTCATAGGGATTTACCCAAAGGACACAGAAACATTGATTCAAAAGAACACCTGTACCCCTATGTTTATTGCAACACTATTTAGAATAGGTAAAACCTGGAAACAACCCAAATGCCCAAAAATAGATGACTGGATCAAGAAGATGTGGCATATATATACACAACAGAATATTATTCAGCCATCAAAAAAGATAAACTCATGTCATTCACAGCAACGTGGATGGAGCTAGAAGGAATTATGCTCAGTGAAATAAGCCAGAGGGAAAAAGAAAAATATCGGATGGTTTCACTTATAGCAGGAATATAGGGGAACCAAATAAGACATCAGAGTAAAAAAATAATAACAGTACAAAACACAGCAAGCAAAAATAGACAATTATAAACCAGAGACATCCTGCAGGGGAGGAGGAGGGAGAGGGATCAGAGGGAGGGAGGGAGGAGCACAGGGGACTGAGGTGATGGTGCACGGATGCCTTGGTGAAGGAAACTCCATGGGGACTACACCTGAGGGGGTGGGGGAAGCAAATATTGTTTAGAAATGAACAACGATGTAAAAAAAAAAAAACAAACAAACAATAAAAGCCAACCCCCCCCCTGCAAAAAAAACAAAAAAAAAGAAAGGAAAAATGGTGAGTGAACAACGAACCGTGTAAACTACATGGATAACGATCGAAGGACTAGAAATGTGTGCTATATGTGTTAAATAGGTGAAATTCACCACAAGTGAGTCTTGAAATGAAAGTTGTGGAGTTTCCCAGCAAATGCTCAGTGACATCTGTGCACTTGTTAGTACTTCTACTGATACCGAATGCTGGTCATGGTTTCCTTGGCCAATAAAAGGAAACAGTTTGAGGAGAAGGAAATTAGTTTAATTTGTTGAGGAGTGCAGCAGACTAGCTTCTGAAAGGCCACGTCGTCCTCTCTGGCAGAGCGCAGGGATATTTATCGAGAGTTACAAGGAGGTTAGGAGGGAGAGCAGGCAAGGGGGTCGCACGTCCATCCTCCTAACACAAGTACCTGGAGGTTTGGCTGATCTTGCTTTTGTTATGACCTGGTGTCAGTCAGCAAGTCTGATGTTCTCTTCCAAGCCATGGTCTTTTCCCTTGGAATGTCAGAAAACAAGGTTGTTACACCTAGAGGGTAAAAAAGGGAATGGGAACACTGATCTGGTGGACAGAGAGAGAGACGTGTCCTTCTTTGCTGTATCAGTATCAACACCCATTATTCACACCTTTCTATCCTGTCCTTGCTGCTTGCTTTTGTATTTTCTCCTAATCACTAGTACTCCAAAGAAGCTGGGGAGAGGAAGAAAGAGTCTCAATGCAAAGCCAAGGCTACTGCTCTCTTTGGAGTTCTTGCATAAGGCCTGTTTGCATGAGGGTCAAAATCAGCCTTTAAGTGAAAGTCAGCCACGGGGTTCACTAATACCCCAGAACCACCTAGAGCTAAAGTGAGAAATTCCCTTTGAAATTGTGGGTGACTGTCTTCCTCTTAGTCCTTCAGGGATAGATTCTCTCCTCAATGGTGACAATAATTCAGAACTAAGTGTGATATATTTGAGGGCCTTATTATAACTTTGCCACTAGAGGTCAGGAACTAGCCCGTGAATCCTGCACAACTTCTGCCAGGTGACTGCTAAGAGGTAAAGCTTGATGCATTTGTCATTTGGTTCATACTTCTGATGAGGTTCAGAATACTCACCAGATACATTTGGGGCTTGAAGGGAAGCCCTGTATTTTTTTTCACACCAAAATTTGGCAGCTGAATCACTTGGCCTCTTTCATTCACTCTCAACCATTAACCTCAGAATTTTTCTTGCCAACTTATACTGAACACACTCACACACAAGAACTCTCCCAGTGTGTTCATTATAGTGACATCTTTGAAGCTTACAAATGAAAAGGCAGGCTTATAGTCAGGACCCCATTCGTTTTTGTCTAATTGGAAATCATTGAATGTATATATGTTTGTGCGTGTATAATGTGCTATATACACATATATACATATATGTACACACACATGTAATTTGAACTGTATATCTCTGTATCTCTATATTTAACTGTAACTTTTGAGTCAGATACTCCCAAATGAGATCATTTCTTGTTCAATAGCTCTATCATTACGCACTAACTTAATGATAGAATTAATGTGTCATGGACCATATAAGACAGTGCATCTACATTTCAGATCCTCATTTTGTTCAATGCTGTCTTTTCTGCTACAGCACTTCTCTTTTTGGAAAAGGATTGAAACTAGGGAGTATGTGAGAAACATTTTTTACATTTTTGCCATTGAGACATTTCCTTTCTGGGAACTTGTTGGAGAATTCAGTTTCAATATTCAGACTGGCATGTTTTATTTCGTGGTGTCCTGTTTAATGATTTTATCAGTTGGGGTTCGGTAGAGGCATTTAGATATGTGTAGTCTCTCTTGCTGAGCTGCATAGTTAAAGGATGGGGCTTCTGCTTTTCTCAGGCTGTCTTGGCAGCACTCTGCGAAGGGAAACTCCAGCGTCAGCTATCCCAGTCACTGTTTGTGGTGACCGTCTCTCTGCTGCTGGGATCCACACAGGAAAATAGAAGCCCAGGTTCGGAAGACTGTGACCTTCTTTGCAGGAGGAACAAGCCATCTTTTATTTTACCTCTGCTGTGGTGGCTGGTGTTCTTGCCACTTTTGCTCCTAAGGATAATGCTGTGTAGCAGTCCATAGGCAACATGGCCAGAGAAGCAGTTCAAGGCTATCTGATGACATTGAGATTTAACTCAGATTATCCCCTAAAATGTGGATGGGTATTAGGGTTGAATCATGTCTTCCCCAAATTCAAATGTTGACGTCCTAATCCCTTTGCCTTAGAATGTGATCTTGTTAGGAAGTGGGGCCTTTGAAGAGGTAACCAAGACAAAATGGGGTTCCTTAGATGGGCCCTAATTTATTACACTTGTGTCCTCATAAGAAAAGGAAATTTGGAGATGCAGATAAGCATAGAGGAAAGACAATATGAAGAAACAGAGAGAAGATGACCAACTAGAAGCCAAGGAGAGAATCCTGAAACAAACCCTTCTCTTCGAGCCTTCAGAAGGAACCAGCCTTGCTGACATCTGGATCTTGGATGCTAGTCTTCAGATCTGAGAGATGATAAATTTCTGTTCTTATGCCACCCAGTCTGTGGTGTTTTGCTATGGCAGCCTGAGCAGACCCCTCTAGTGGGTTCAGCTCAATTCAGTTCAGCAGTGTGTGTTTCAGTCTGAGAGAGTAACCATTTCATTGCAACCTTCCCAACAACATGTATTATCCTATATTATAATCTCCCAATATCCCATACTTCTGGCCACAGGAGTACTAGTGTTGAATACATGACTAAATGATTATACTGAATATACATGATGTTCCAAAACAAAGAACTTTTTGGTCTTTTTGCTAAGGCACCATCTAGTATCCCCTGAGGTATCTGAGAGTATGACCACTTGAAACCTCTCTGATGTCACTTACTTGTTCCTATAACTAGTTCTGCTTTCACCACTAATAGAGGGCATCCCTTGCAATCAGGCCAGCTCTTTCTTGAGCGCCATGTTTCCTGAGAGGGACTGGTCAAGGAAATCTGCCTCTTCTCCCCTCAATTAATTGCTGAGATTCTGGATGTGAGCATATCGGCAACCTCAAGTGGCAAAAGGGAATTGGCTGCTCTAACTCCAGAACTTTCTGGAAATTTCCCTGTGGTGACAAAGAGTCCTTCTTTGAATACAGCCAGATGAGGACTCCAATGTCATGTCTGCCATGTTAAGTACTGCGGAGGTATAGTCCATATCCTCAAAGATACACAATTGCTATGTTATGAGGCAGCATAATGATATCATAGCATTTATGATAAATGCTATCTTAGAGATATGGAAGAACAACTAAGGGGATACAGATAAGAAATTTTATTTTCACTGGAACAACTAGGAAAGGCTTCATGGAAGACAGGCACAGACAGGTTTTGACAGATGGACAGAAGGAAATGTGCTCTGTATGAGAGGATAATGTACATAAAAACTCAAAGTGGTGGCCAGAACATTCCCAACAACATCCTTTCTCATAAAGAGAGACTGAAAATAGGGACCTCCCTGGTGGTGCAGGGGCTAAAGTCTCAGTTATCAAACTATCACCAGCCACTGCAGCATGAGTTTGATCCCCAGCCAGGGAGCTACCCTCATGGAGCAGTAGACCTCTCCTGTCTCCCCTACTGTTCCCCTCAGCAGTGTATTTCAGTAGATCCACTTGTTCTGCTCCCCACTCTGTCTCTGGTAATCCTCTCACCCCCTGTACTTCTGGCCTGCACCCCAGTTCTTGTATGCATAAATAAATAAAAATAAATCTTTAAAAAATTTAAAAAAATAGACTGAAAACAGGCTGACATTCAATAGGAATGCACCAGTGTGAGCGGACCAGTTCGTGACAGTCAAACTGTTCTCCCTGTGTGGAGCGCAGACTAGACTCTCGCTAATAATTTGAATATCACTCCTACTGGTAAACTAACAATATTTCCTTTTCTCTCTGTTATCTGTTTTTCTTCCCAGAGTTTCTTATCCCTTTCCCTCCTATCATCTTCCCTCATCTTCCTTTCCTTTTACTTCCTCCAGAACTGATTACAAAAATAGAAGGGACAGATTTGAAGTTTTTACCCATAAACTTCTCTTGATTGATTACTGATTATAAACAACAATGCTCAAGAGAAAAACACTGAAGATATATACACAGAAATATAAAGATAAAAGAATTTTACAACTCTCCATTAATCCCATTGAAACAGAAAACAGCTAACATTTTGGTGATTTTACTGTGTGCATAAATTAAACATAGGTGAGATCTTATTTGAATAGGTATTTCTGTAGCTACCACTTTGCAATGAGAATTAAACCATGCATCTTTTCGCATGTTATTAAAAGTAATTATACTAATTATAAGCATAATTTATAATATGGATTATTACAACAATTTATTTTCCTGTTCTTGGACAATGGTGCTGATCAAAATTTTCATCATTAGTAACATAATGAATATTTGTCTTCATTTCTAATTGTTTCCAAACTAGATTTCTAGATTCTTTTCTCATCTTTAGTTGTCTCCCTTTTTATTCTTTTTAAAAATTTTTTAAAGAAGATTTATTTTTATTTATTTATGCATAAAAGAACTAGGGTGTAAGCCACAGGCACAGGGGTGGGGGTGAGAGGACTCACCAGAGCCAGAGCAGGGAACAGAACAGGCAGACTGACCGAAATACACTGCTGAGGGCAGCAGCGGGCGAGTCAGGAGGGGTCTGCTGTGCCATGTGGGTAGCTCCCTGGCAGAGAATGGAACTCAGGCCGTGGCAATGATAGTGCTAAGCCTAACCCCTGAGCCACCAGGGAGTTTCCTTTTTCTTCTTCTTCTATTTTTTTTTTAACATTGTTTATGTTGTTGGTAGTTTGGAATCATCGGACCCCCCTTCGGGTGTGGTTACCACAGTGCTGCCACCACCAAAACACCCAGAGTCCACCACCTTAGTCCAGTGCAGACCCTCCCCACGTTGTTCTCACCCTTCCCCACTCTCTCCCTCCACTCATTTTTTATTTTTAAGGAGCAGAAGGTATGTAATTTTGATAAACTCCCCATGTGATTCTGATAAGCAGATGATGTATGCCCTCTCCCACGGCTTCCATTAAGAACTGTGGGATTGAAGCATGAAATCCCTCCATGGTGACTGGGAGGAAATATGAGAAGAATGGGAACTATAGTAAAGGCCACAGGATTGTGACATGTCTATTTTCTCCGAGTTATCTTTCAATATTCTAACTCCCTTGCAATTAGAATTCTCAGTCATGCAATATCACCACATAGTGTTCCTGCAGCAACAACCGAGGGGAAAGCCAGCTTTGTTCCTCTGCCATCCAGAATTTCCCTTCAAATACCAGCCTAAGGGGAAGAGGAAGCCTAGGGCAGTGCCTAGCTAAAGATGGACTTTGAAAACAGAATTCCGCACAGTGTTTCGGTTGATTACGAAAGGAAGCAGATCACTGGGTCCTGTGTGGGTTAATCAGTGATCTGGCATCAGGCAGAGGAAGGTCGGAGGTATTCTGGTCTTGCTTTACTTTTTCAGACTTCTTGCTCAACTACAGTCTGGGCTCAATGTGAATGTAATGGAAGACCAGAGTTCAGGCCACCTGTCACCACTGAATGCCAATAAAGTAGAGACAGGAATTGAACCATCAAAGTACACTTTAATCAGACAGCCAGCAATCTGGAACACAGGGGGTTCACACCTGAAGAAACTGCCTTAACATTTCATTTCCAGCTGCCCTTTTATAGTGAGTTTAACAAAGAGAGTTCAGCAGTTAGCAGGCCTTCACTGCTGTGAGGAGATTGTTGTGTCCAGCCCCCGAGCTCCTTATTGCCCTCCTGGACACCTGGCCTCAGGCTCATCCCAGTGTGCTGAGGCTGGTCTTCAGATAGCACTAGCTCCCTGCACTCCTCCACACGTGTCCTTGGGCTGGAAAATTAACTCAGGGCAGACAGGCCATAAGCAATAAGTGTGTGCAGATTTCCTGCTATACCAGCTTAGTGTCTCAGCCGATCTCCTCCCCCTCCCCAACCCCTATCATGAGGATATCTCACTTTTTTTTTAAAGATTTATTTTTATTTATACAAGAACTGAGGTACAGGCCAGATGTGCAGGGGTGGTGGTGGTGGTAGTGACAGGATTCACCAGAGACAGAGCAGGGAACAGAACAGGCAGAATGAGGAAATACACTGCTGAGGGGAGCAGCAGGTGAGATAGGAGAGGTCTGCTATGCCATGTGGGTTGCTCCCTGGCTGGCGGGGAATTGAACCGGTGCTGCAGAGGCTGCAGACGGCTTCACAGCACTGCGCTCAACCCGCTGCACCTCCAGGGGAAGCCCAGGATATCTGACTTTTTAATATCAAATGATTTCTGTTAACAGGGCCATCCTCACAGAGTGCAAGAGGTGGCCTTCTAAGACTGCTCCTCCTGATAACATTCTATGCTTTTCTCCACAGTCATCTAGTTCACAGGCCTGTTTTGAGAGAGAAGTTCTACTTTTATAAATCATATGCGGCCTAGATGTCCGCTGGAGTCACTCTGTGCTTTGAAACTCAAAATTCCCACATCCAAACGCTTTTTTTTTTTTTTTTAAGATTTATTTATTTATTTATACAAGCACTGGGTACTGTCAGAAGTGTGGGAGGGTGAGAGAATTCACCAGAGCCAGAGTAGAGAGCAGAACAGGCAGACCGAAGAAGTACACTGCTGAAGGGAGCAGCGGGCGTCAGGAGAGGTCTGTGCAGCATGTGGGACCCTCGCCGGTGGCCGGGGATTGAACCAGCGCTGCAGAGGCCACGGGCAGTTTCGCAACCCAGCGCTCAACCCCTGCACCACTGGGGAGGCCCCAAAGGCTTTTTTTATGAAATGAGAATCACTGGAAAGAAAAAGAGATTTAACTTAAGCAGCTAGAGAACAACAAAATAAATAAAAAAAAGTCACAGAGATACGAAGTGTTTGCTCAGAAGTGAGCACAATCTAAAAATAGTCTTTACCTTTCTGTTGCCTGTCAGAAATGAATACATTAGAAAATAAAATATAACAAGAGTCGGTAAGTAAAACCAAAAACTCATCCTCAAGATATAAAAATGTCATATAGAAATGTCTGGCAATGTTTTTGCCAGAAGACTCTGGCAAGACTCAGCAAGAAAAGAAAAGGAAAGAGAAAAAAGAAGAAAAGACATTCAGCTTTGGGCACAAAAAATTACTCACAGATATAGAAGAAATGAAAGAATTATAAAAATAATGTTACTCAGGCATGTACCTTTTGGGTAGTTTGGTGACTTCAGAGTACATTTTGGGTGGATTTCAATGATGATTAGTAAAAATGGGCACACCTTCATCACTGTGAAAACAAACCATGAACAATTCCAGCTACAGTGCTTGATAACAAGGACAGTAACCAAACTCTCTAGATAACAACATAAAGATGCCTGAGACCAAATGCATGTTTGAAGAGTTTGAGCATAAAGTCATCCATGAGGCTTGCTAAGTGAATAGGAAAAAAGTTTCCTCTAAATATAAATGACACATTTTCTTGGGATGGAATAAGACAGGTTCATGCAGCTGCTGTTTGAGAGCCTGCCAGGGTGAAACTCACAGTTGAAACACATAATTCCTACCTTATGCTGTTATGTTTGCTTATAGCTCATTGAGTTTTTGCAGCTGGCACTGCTATTTGATTTTCTGTGTGGTGCTTTGCCCTCCTCATTTGCAGTCTTTAGTTTTCTGTCTGTCTTCAGTTGCTGAGTTTCATTTTTACTGATACAGGTGGGTGGCAGAAAGGTTAAGACCATTATTAAGACTGAGTACATTTCTGGAACATTTATTTATGGGTCATATCAGATATTAAAACATTTTGGAAAACTGTTATTAAGTCACAGGAAAAATAATAGTAGCTAATGTTTATTGAAACTTTCTAAGTTGCAAGGAGTGTTTTAAGCACCTGGTATGTACTAACACATTTAATCGTCACTACAACTATTATTATCCCCAATTAAGAGCTGAGTAAGCTGGGCCTCCCCTGGTGGTGCAGCTGTTGAGCGCTGGGCTGCAAAGCTGCCCTCAGCCTCTGCAGCACCGGTTCGATCCCAGGCCACAAGCGGGGGTCCCACATGGTGCACAGACATCTCCTGCCGTGCCCGCTGCTCCTCTCAGCATTGTATTTCGTCAGTCTGCCTGTTCTGTTCCCCGCTCTGGCTCTGGTGAATTCTCTCACCCTCCCGCACTTCTGACTGTACCCAGTGCTTGTATAAATGAATAAATAAATCTTTTTTTTTTTTAAAGAGTTGAGTAAGCTAAGGTACATAGAAGTTAAACAATTTTCTGAACATAATCAAGATTTGAATTCAGCCAGGTTGGTGCAAGAGACTAAATTAGTTTTATTACTTTATTGCTGTATAATTTTGAAAGGATGATAAATTACAAACCATAAAAAAATACATTTTGCAACTTGGAATGGTAAAGTCTTTCTAAGAAATCTCTAAAATTAAAAACATGGGGCCTGGCAAAATGCACCATAAACAAAATTAAAAGACAAAGAGCAGATATTTTTGTAAAAAATATATAAATTTGTGATATCTTTACTATATAAGCAATTTTTCTAAATATGCATGTAAGCAATCTACAATAGGAAAAAAAATGAGCACAGGCCATACATATACTTTTCAGAGGAGAAATACAAGTGAACAATCTTTGTGAAAAGATTTTTAATTTCACTAATAATTGGCAAGATAATACTTTTAACTGACAGAAATGAAAAGAATTTATAACATCTGGCGTGGTGAAAGTTAAGGCAAATAGGCACTCATACATCATGGGTGGACTTCTCTGGATTGTAATTTGGTAATATCTACAATAAAAATATATTCTGAAACCCTGCAAAGCCACTTCCTGTCATTTATTTGATATTTATATTTAATTGCTTATGCATAATTACATTTGAGTGGGACATTGTTTTTTGTGCAAATATAGCACTGTTTGCAATAGCAAAAAAAGTGGATTTACATCAATATGGACTATTTAAATGAATTATGGTACTTCTATGTGATGGAATACAATAAATATAATGCTGCTATTGAAGAATGAAGTTAATCTATTTTTCAGACTTGGAAAAACGTCCATGGCATGTAATTGGTCAAAGCAAAACTAACAAAATCATAAGTTGCAAAACAAAATGCTTAGCATGACCCTTTTTCTGGTATAAAGAAAAACAACGGGCATATAAGTAAATAGTTTATTAAAACATGCACATATATGCACACAATTGACTCTAAAAATCATTCCATACTGAGTGGGGTATACTGCTTTTCTACCAAATATTGGGGTGATTTGGGAAAGCTTATGCTTGTATAAAATATGGTTTTCAGCTTCCATGGAGTGTGTTTCACCTCTGCTGTTGTTTTACTATCTTGCCATTTGTTTCCTTGATTTTTTTTTAAATATGTATTTTGTGCCTCCTTGGCGGCACGGGGGTTAAGCACAGCACTGTGAAGCTATCCACAGCCCCTGCAGCATGAGTTCAATCCCTTGGCTGGCCAGGGAGCTAACCACATGGCGCAGCAGACCTCTTCTGACTTGCCTGCTGCTCTCCTCAGCAGTGTACTTCAGTGGATCCTCCTGTTGTTCCCCACTCTGTCTCTGTGAATCCTCTCATCCCGTACCTCTGGCCTACACCCCAGTTCTTGTATGCATAAGTAAATAAAAATAAGTCTTAAAAAAAAAGAAGACACATAGAAGAACAAAGGAAGAACTAAGAATAGAGAATGTCCCTGTTAAGGACATTCTGGAGGTTGCCCATACCTGAGAGGCCAGAACAAAGTCACATGACTACAACCATATGAGAGGAAGACTGGAACATATAGCCTTTATTCTGAGCTAGATGTGCTCAGTTGAAAAGTATCCTCTATTAATCAGCAGTCTCTGCCACAACTAAAAATATTTGATCTGATTACAGAGAGACTTCAGGCTGAAGCAGGAATTTGCTCAGAGGCACAAAAGCATATTCACTGTGGCTGGAACAGGATGGATGGTGAGAAGAGGGAGTCAGAGACCATGTTGACTTTCCAGAACATTGAAAGTCAAGTTGGGATGTTTGATTTTGGCAATAGGAGGTCAAACATATTCTTATATTTGCTATGAATTCTTTTTTAAAAAAGATTTATTTATTTATGCATACAAGAGCTGGAGTACAGGCTAGAGGTGCGGGGGGTGAGAGGATTCACCAGAGACTGAGTGGGGAGCAAAACAGGCAGATTGACCGAAGTACACTGCTGAGGGGAGCAGCAGGTGAGACAGGAGTGGTCTGCTGCACCATGTGGGTAGCTCCCTGGCCAGCCGAGGGATTGAACTCGTGCTGCAGTGGCTGTGGATAGCTTCATAGGTTGTGTCTTAACCTCTTGCACCACCAGGGAGGCTCCTATTTGCTATAAATTCTAAGGATTTATATTATCTCTCAATATGAATGACTGATATTTTTAAATGTGAAAATTATAACCTGTGAGGCCCACTATTTAGAAAATAGAGGAATGGACAGAAACAATCAATTAACAATCCCATTACCCTAAAACAATTCCTGTAGTGGTTTGATTTTGTTTCCTCATGGTTTTGGAAACATTGTTGTAATCATAATGCGTATACAATCCCAGGTCTCTTTATCCTTTTGTCTTCTACACAATCTCACATCACAAATATCTGTTCATGTAGCCACAGGTCTTCCTCAATTTCTTTTTTAACAGACTGTATAATATCCCAGTAAAACAATCTACTTAGCTATTTCTTTTGACTTTCCAGTTTTACTGAGATATATGTGACATATAATACTGTACATGCTCAACCATTTCCATGCGGCAATCTACATAGTTGGCCATTTATGTTGTGTCCTGGCTAGGTTATGTTTTTTGTTTTACATTTTGTGAAATGTTGACAGCTTCAATTTCACATTTTTCTTATAGGTTATTACATCTTTAGAAGACATTCAGTTCAAGTATTAGAATAACCAAGTGACTTAGATAATACAGGTTTTTAATGATGTCATAATGAAAATTAGGAATTGGCGGGGAGTGGGTCAGCAAAGTCAGGCTTTGGTTCTGCATTTTTGCGGTTTTCCTGACATTCCTGCTTGTCCTAAGAGGGCTGCTGTCGCTCTCAGAACACCTCATCTGATAAGACAAAGCCTGAAGCCTTTGTACAAAGTAAGGCAGTTGCTATCTGAATCTGTTTCTCCAATATGACTGGTGAGGAATACCTTTCCTGCCAGCTAAACATTTTATTGACTAGAAGGTTCTGGAACATTTCATTCACTAATATGGGGTCACATGATTACCCTTAGCTTAGAACCAGAAGATTCTCTTTCACTGTCATAGACAGGTAGCACCCCCTGGTTCATAACACTTTGTCCATCCTATAGTGAAGTTCCTTTCAGTAAGGAAGAAAAAATGATTATTGGGCAGGTAGTCATTCAAATTAACAGTCAAACATTGGGACTTATTGTGGAGCAAACAAAACACAGAAATGGTTTCTCAGGTAAATTCTCAAAGCCTGCCCTGTACATGGGCTAGAATAGAGACCGAGCCCTCAAAATATGGCACTGTAATTTCACATTACTTTTTTTTTACATTGAAACCACATCTTTCTTTTTCTTAAATAAAAAATTCCCAGTGAACAAAAAAAACTGAAGTGAAACTAAATGCATTAGAAAATCACTGAAGAGAATAAACTGTATGTTTATAGTACTTTATTAAAAACAGCTTGAAATCTTTATTTTTCTGATTATAGAGATAATCCTTACCGATTGTTAAGAAATTTGCAAAGCACAAAAATTAAAGAAACAAAGAAATGAAAAAACTATCTCCAGTTTCCCCATTCAGAGATAATCACTATTATTGTTTGGTATAGTTATTCTAGTCTTTCAGAAATATGAACGTATTTTTCATATAAAATTAGAATTTTATTGTACAGATACTCTAATTATATAGCTTTCATTTTATGCTGATAAATCGATGGTCCTTTAAAAGTAACAGGTTTTTTTTTTTCTCTCTCTCTATTTTTTGGTATGTCTCTCCAATTCAGTGTGTACCTGTTATTGGGCTTTAATGAGTCAATTAGGAAAATTAATTTGTTTTCTGTGAGGGAAAATGCTGTAGCAATAAGTTTACCTTTTACTAGTTGTGTAGCCTTAGATAAGTTTCTCAATCTAGCTGAGCTAAGTTTTTTCATTTGTAAAATGAGACAGCTGAAAATAATACTGGTTTTTGTTATTTTACAGTGATCTTGTGAGGGTCAAATATGATAATATACACAGAAGTATACTTTATAAGATGTAAATTGAATATGAAAGTCAAAAATTCAAAGTTAAGGGCCTCCCCGGTGGCGCAGCGGTTGAGCGCTGGGTTGTGGAGCTGCCTGCAGCCTCTGCGGCACCGGTTCGATCCCCGGCTGCTCCCCGGCCACCTGAGGAGGGTCGCACATGGCGCGCAGACCTCTCCTGCCGCCCGCTGCTCCCCTCAGCAGTGTAATTTGGTCCTTCTGCCTGCTCTGCTCCCCGCTCTGGCTCTGGTGAATTCTCTCACCCTCCCGCGCTTCTGACTGTACCCATGCTTGTATAAATAAATAAAAATAAATCTTTAAAAAAAAAAATTCAAAGTTAAAAGAAAATTTAGTAATTCAATATATTCCTTTCAAAGCATTTTAAAAAATCTCATTTTATATTTAAAAGATTAAAGGATTACAGGAACAAAAACAACCTTGTCTTTTGAATAATAAATATGGGAAGAGCTTTGCTTAAAATTATGAAAACTATTTTGATTTTGATAAATATTTGACAACTTAAAACTTTATTTGGAAAAAATGTTCTAGATTCCCCCGTGGCTCAGGGGTTAAAGACATAGTGCTATCAAGCTATCACCAGCCACTGCAGCATGAGTTTGACCTGGGGGGTCAGGGAGCTGACCCACATAGTGCAGCAGACCTCTCCTGTCTCGCCCGCTGCTCCTCTCAGTGGTGTATTTCAGTAGATCTGCCTGTTCTGCTCCCCACTCTGTCTCCGGTGAATCCTTTCACCCCCACCCCACTCCTCTGGCTTACACCCCTAGTTCTTGTATGCATAAATAAATCTTTAAAAAAAGTTCTAAAAAAGTTCTAATAGAAATCTCTTTTTTAAAAACCCCGTTTACGTGGTTTTAAAAAGTAAAAAGAATATTTTATTATGACTAATCTTAAAAGATTGTGTATAATTTTAAATGTTGTTTAAATAGAAAGTGCTCATAAAGGAGAATTTATGAAAATACTCAATTTTCTCCTAACTGGTTTTTTAAATGCATAACTGCAATAACAATAGTAAGGAAAAACCAGCAAATTTAGTTTGAAACCAAATCTTGCAATCGTTGACTGCACTTGTAACAAACATGTTTTCCTCTAATAAGCATCAAGCATTTCCCACTACCTCTTTCTTTTTGAGCTCAGACACTGAATAAGTTTTCCGGAAAACTCATTCATATTTCAGAGTACTCCTTTACCTTCCCCATGAGAAGAGGTAGCTTGGTAGGTTGCTTGGTAGCCTAGGATTTTTTTTTTTTTACCAGCTACGATATTCATTGTAAGGGGAATTTAAGTCAGGACTTATAAGAGGTTTGATGTAAAAGCCTCTGGAATCCCTTTGTTTTGGGGCCTATATAAAATTGGAGTTTGCTTCTGATTGGAATTATCTAAATGTGACCCTATGCAGGTTGAGTGACCAGGAAAATGATTTTGCAAGATTCAGTTGTAGTTCACTGATTCTCGCCTGAGAATCAGGTGCTATAAAACCCCTACTTTTTATACAGAATGTATCATGACTGAAGCAGTGACATGAATTTATAGAGAAGGGTGAGGTGGATTTGTTAATGCCGCTAGACAACAATTTTTTTAAAAAGATTTATTTATTTATGCATACAAGAACTGGGGAAAGGGCCAGAAGTGAGAGGATTCACCAGAGACAGAGTGGGGAACAGAACAGGCGGACTGCCTGAAACACACTGCTGAGGGGAGCAACGGGTGAGACAGGAGAGGTCTGTTGGCCATGTTGACCACCACCCTGACTAGGAATCAAACTCGTGCTGCAGTGGCTGCAGACAGCCTCACAGTGCTGCCTCATAACCCCCTGTGCCACCAGGGAGGCCACTAGACAACAATTTTTTGATCTGGTTCATATTAATAGTAGATGTTTATTATAGAAATTTTGGGAAATACAGAGAAAAAAGGAAAACAGATAGTCCCACACATGTCCTGTCACCAAAGGCCACTCTATCAACATTTACATGTGTGTATATAATAGCAGGTTGAATTCAAACTCAAGTTTTGTTTCCTGAATTTTTCACTTACTGTACATTGTGAAAATATTCCCAGGTCATTATGTATTTTTGATTTATTGTGAGCTGAAATTGCCTGTTAGGACTAAGTCAGAGCAACAAAGACATGAAGTCAGTGCCTTTTGGAAGAAACTGGTGGCTTCTACTGTCTGCACCTGTCTCTGTCTCTCTGTGCCTGTGACTATTTTTGCTGATAAGCTGCCTACTGCTGTCAAGTTTCAAATGGATGTCTTGAATTTTTTTTATTATGAACCTAATTCTAACTTATAAAAAAAACACAAACCTTCACACTGTTGTTTCAAGTGAATTTCTTCCATGAATGCCATGAATGTTATGTCAGTAATAAAGTGAATGGGATTCATAATTTTATTTAGTTGACTCAACATTTATCATTTGATCAATGGATATTTCTAAGGTAAGAAGCCAACTGCTAAGGAGGAAGGATATATTAATCTGAATCTGGCTCCCCAAAGCTCTGGCCAAATTACTGCAGACTTGCCAGGAGGTCAAATATAAATTTTCTGTTGCAGTAAATATCAGCTTAGGGACTATGCTGCTTTTGGTGATTTTTTTTAACCATTCTTGATGCGATGAATGAAATCTTAGAGAGAAAAAAGTTACATTCACCAAAAGCCAAAAATCTACACACAGTCTGGGAATTTGTGTAAAATTTTTTTTAAACATTTTTTTTTTTTATAGAGGCATGTTTTATTTATTTATTTGTTTGTTTGTTTGTTTGTTTTGTTTATACAAGCACTGGGTACAGTCAGAAGCGCGGGAGGGTGAGAGAATTCACCAGAGCCAGAGCGGGGAGCAGAACAGGCAGAAGGACAGAAGTACACTGCTGAGGGGAGCAGCGGGCGGCAGGAGAGGTCTGCGCGCCATGTGGGACCCTCCTACAGTGGCCGGGGAGCAGCCGGGGATCGAACCGGCGCCGCAGAGGCGGCGGGCAGCTTTGCAACCCAGCGCTCAACTGCTGCGCCACTGGGGAGGCCCGAGTGTAAAATTTTTTTAACTGCTGCGTGTAATTAAAATACCACCGAACATCACACTTTTGACTCAAGAAACACCCTAACTTCTTTGTGTTGGTTTTATGTTCCTATAAGATGCATTTTAGTCCTTAAGAGACCTACCTATTCATGTCGTGCACTGACCAGTCACATTAATGCTAATTTTCAGAAGACAATGTCATGCTACTTCTGTAAGTCAGCCTCTGTCTGTAGCAGCTTCTAGAAGTGTATTCAGGAGTGTACAGGAAAGTCAAGGTTACATGTGTCCTTTACACCATCCCCACAACTATGCAGCCATTGGCGACTTTCCTCTCAACTAATTTCACTGTGACAATAGCTAATAAAGAATAGCATCTGGAAATGAATGTGTAAAATGCAGGCCCATACACTAAAGCAGGAAATGAGAAACACTTTAGGGGAAAAACAAAACAAAACTAAAAGGGGCAAAGAACATTTCTTCAAATGTGCAAGGAACATATTTAAAACAAAAAAGGGAGAATAATGGCAGTTTTTGAAGTTTAAAATCAATCTTCATCAACAAGCAATGTAAAATTCAGGATCAGACAAACAGGCTTGGGAGGTTGGGCTACCTATTTGGTATGAGAGCCCTAATAAATAATATTTTATTTATTTCCCCTCCCCCTATAGCCATAAATAATATTTTAATATTATAACTTAAAATACAATATTATAATCCTATAGTTAAGAGTATCAAGATACTGGCAAAATTCAACTGCTGTACACTCACAAAGAAACACAGAGATGAACTATGGTATCAACTGCACCATTGCCTATGTGTTTTTGAACCAGATCCTTAAACCCTCTGTGTCTCAGTTTCCTCCTCTGCAAATGATAACAATGGCCACTACTTCTTACTTTGGGGGATGAGTAAGTAAGAAAATGTGCTTACCTGGCCCATGTTAAATGCTTAACAAATGGTAGGTCAGAATGACTATTTTCATTGTCATTATTATGCTTGTTTTAAAATATCAAAGGAACAAAGAAAAGCAAATCAAAGGACAAGGCATTCTGATACGATCTTTAAAAGTTCTTACTACCCTGGAAATTTCCACTAGTACTGAGCTTAGGTGATGTTTCTCTCTAGATGTCAGCAGTTCATCATGATAATAATGTACAAGGATTCAGACAAAAGTCTCAGAAAGGTGGAGGAGTGAGCAGTTAAAGTGGGGCTGAGGTTGAGAAGTGAGCATGCAAGATCCGCTTCCTGCCGCATAGAGCAGGCGATCAGATCGCCTCTTCCAGGCACCCCCAAAAGAAGTAGGGTCTTCTGTCATTGAGGAAAAGGCAAACGGTCATTAAGCTACGGAAGTGTGCTTGATGTAATGCGAGCACACTTATAATGGTTAAGGACTATTCAACATTAAAAAACCTATTGGATTTTTATTGCACAAAATCAACCTTACCTCCCTCATCTTTTCAAAGGAAGATTTTCCTGACCACCCTATTTAAACATGCATCCCACTCAAGCTTCCTATTCCTCTTCTCTGCTTTCTTTTCCCTCTTAGTAGTTATCACACTGTAAGATACTTTATTACTAAATTCTCATGTTCATTGTACATGTCCAGTAGATGCAAATGCACGAGAACAGTCTATTTTTATTTTTTAGCCCTTAATTAAGGTAATATTTAATGAAGGTAATATGGACTTATAATGTTATAGAAGTTTCAGGTTATAATTCAAAATCTATATACACTATATCACGGTCACCACCAAAAGGCCAGTTTCTGTCCACCACCAGACAACTGACCCCCTTTATTTCTTTGCTCAAGCCCCAACTCCCTTCCCATCTGGTAACCACCAGTCTGTTCTCTACATCTGTGATTTTTTTTTTAAATATTTTTTTTTTTTTTTTTAGATTTATTTATTTATTGATTGATTGATTGATTGATTTATACATACATACATACAAGCACTGGGTACAGTCAGAAGCGCGGGAGGGTGAGAGAATTCACCAGAGCCAGAGCAGGGAGCAGAGCAGGCAGAAGGACCGAAGTACACTGCTGAGGGGAGCAGCGGGCGGCAGGAGAGGTCTGCGCGCCATGTGGGACCCTCCTCCAGTGGCCTGGGAGCAGCCGGGGATCGAACCGGCCCTGCAGAGGCTGCGGGCAGCTTCGCAACCCAGCGCTCAACCACTGCGCCACCAGGGAGGCCCTTAAATAGTTTTTTTTAATCAAAGATTTATTTATTTATTTATACAAGCACTGGGTAGTCAGAAGCGCGGGAAGGTGAGAGAATTCACCAGAGCCAGAGTGGGGAGAAGAGCAGGCAGAAGGACCGAAGTACACTGCTGAGGGGAGCAGCGGGCGGCAGGAGAGGTCTGCGTGCCATGCGGGACCCTCCTCTGGTGGCCGGGGAGAAGCTGGGGATCGAACCGGCGCTGCAGAGGCTGCGGGCAGCTTTGCAACTCAGCGCTCAACTGCTGCGCCACCGGGGAGGCCCTATATCTGTGATTTTTTTTTTAAAGATTTATTTATTTATGCATACAAGAGCTGGGGTACAGGCCAGAGAAGCAGTGGGTGAGAGTATCCACCAGAGACAGAGTGGGGAGCAGAACAGGCAGATTTACTGAAATACACTGTTGAGGGGAGCAGCGGGTGAGACAGGAGAGGTCTGCTGTGCCATGTGGGTCACCTCTCTGGCACATGGGGATTAAGAGGATCGAACTCGTGCTACAATGGCTGCTGATAGCTTCATAGTCCTGAGTCTTAACCCTTTGCACGATCAGGGAGGCCCTATATCTATAATTTTTACTTTTGCTGGGTTTTTTTTTTTGTTGTTGTTCACTGATGTCGCCCTCGCACCTAACATAATGCTCAGTAAATATTATAACAAGTGTTCAATAGGTATTTGTGGGAGGGGAAAAGATGAATTGTCATTTATCTTAAGACACTTGTAGTGTGGTGAGTCAATGGCCCTCAAAAGGCATTTATGAAGATTCTGTGATCAGTTTATGTGTAAGGAATAAAGTTATCAACTTGATTTTAAAATTCTAAACCCTTTAAAACTGTTGAGAGGATAAACACATGACATGAAACCGCAATGCATGACTTCTCTGACTATTCAACTGGAATGCAGGCACTGGTAAAGCTCCTCAAATCCTGAAATTCAATGGTTGTTATTTAAAGAGGGGGTAGGGATGAAGGGAAATCAACTCCAGCTGATGAAACTCCAAACAGGAATGGCCAGTAATCGCATCATGTATTGAGTATGTTCCAAGCAATGAACCATTTTTTTTTAAAAGCCCTTCTAAGAGACATTGTTATGTATTTTCCATGTGGGAAGATCAGAGCCTCATCCTTGCTAATAAGTGGAGCTGGAATTTGATTCTTGCCTTGTGTCATCCAAATTTACACTTTGTTCAAAATTTCAGATTGCCTTTAGCTTTAACAGCAACTGTTCCCCCAGTACTGTGTGCGAGATCTGTTCTTTTGAAAAAATGGGCCCTGCCTTCTAACTGAACTGTTTGCAGCACCCTTGCTGAGCAGGTGTGCAAAGCTGCAGTTACCCTGTGAGGTTTGTGCCCAAAGTGAAGATCCCTATCAAGGCAATGAGGAAAATACAAGTGCAAGAAAAAGCAGTGATGGCCTTCTTCTCTGTTAACAAAACAACTTCTACAGCCGAGCAAATGCTGTGCCTGGCAGCACTTACCCAAAGATGCACTTACTCACATCATGTTTCAAACTCTTCTGGATTTGCTCTCAGAGCTTGAGACATCTCTTTTGTATTTCTTCAATGATGGTAGATCTTTGCCCTTTTTAAGATTTCACTTTGGGAGACAGCCTTTGGGAGCTATATTCAAGGAATAAGGTGGGTGATCATATTTTGAGTAAAAAACAAGTTTTGAATAGAATGCAGTGATACTGGTTTTCTTTTGTATTTTATTGAATGTTCTTTGAAGGAGATTGTAAAATGTTTCTAAAAGTGCTTTGACTAATGTCTGCTATGTGGGAAAAGTACATTAACCACCATGAACTTGCTTTGAAGGGTAATGGTCATTTGACTAAATTAACACTGCTCTGACAGTTAACAAAAAAAACCCCAGAAAAACAGAAAAAGCTGTACCATAACTTTAGATCATGGCTTGAATGATTACCTTGTGTGCTATCATCTTTTGCAATGATATGAATTATGGCTCTGCAATAAAGAGAACCAGCATGTAAATGCTTGCTAGATAAACACAGTTATACAGGCCAAACAAACCAGAATCAAAATGGCAGTTGAGAATCCTGAGAACCTAATATTCACTGAAACAAAAAGCAATGTGTTACGTTACATTAAAACTGTTAAAGGGAAAATAGATGATGAGAATAACAGCGGGTGAAATGATGTTTTTATGGTTATGGCTATGAAAGGGAAGCTAGAAGATGTTTAAATGATATTCTTATCTCTTAGGGAGGCTGTCATTTATAATGAATTAAATGCATAAGGAGGAAATCGTTCATGTGATTTCTAGCCTCTGGCACTTCTAAGATATTTTAATATTTAGAAGTTTAAAGGGTACTTCATATGAATGTATTTTTACACTGAAAGTGATATATCAGAATTAAGCTTTTTCTCTTAGGAAGAGCTAACATTTTACAATCTCCATCACGAAATCTCTCAATCAGAAGGAATGCATGGATTGGTTTAATACAGCTGTTTATCATTTAGTGAGGAGCTGGGTGGGAATAGTTATAGTATTATTGCTCATGCCCTGGGTTTGAAACTCAAAATATTCAAACAAGGTTTTAGTACATATTTCCCATCTTCAGAACCCACTGGAAATATTTTATTTTGTTAGGTGGCCCACTAGAAATGAATGTCTATATCAACATTAAGCACTAGCCACTAAACTGAAATAATTTCACCTAATAAGCTAACAATAAGAACAAGGGGAGGCATCTTACTAATCCAGAGTAGAAATAATTTAGTCAATGATGGATATCTCAAGGATTTCAAGATTTGCTTTGTATTACAATTGCAATTGTCATAAAATTCTCGCTGGTAGAAATGGCAGAGTAACTTTGCAAAGAGAGCAAAGAAACCACTTAGGTGGGAGCTCAGAGCACGCAGATGGCTGTTGTATCATTTAAAAATCCTCAATAAAAAGTTCCTTGTTCTAAGAAGAGCCTTAAACAGAAAATAAGTGGTTCTCTTTCATATCAGAAAACATTTTGCCCTTCAGCAAATCAAGGTGCCGGGAATCTCAGAGAAAAGGAGCTAAGCAGAGAGAAAACGGACCTGTGGGCTGGTCCGGCTGCCTCTCCGCCCCCACAGTGGCCCAGCTGTCTTCTGGGCGAGAAAGCGGGGTGAAGAGACAGGACAGATGGATGGGCGAATCTTTGTTCTGCTTTTTGTTTGCCACATAGTTTCATGCAAATTGTTTAACTGGCTGAGGTCTCTGGCTGTAAAACATATTTAAAACTGTTTACTATATAGGGCTGTTGTGAGGATTCAATGAGAATCAACCTTTTGGTCAGCAAATGATTGTTGAGCACTGAGTAAGGCCAGCACTGAGTAAGGCCAGGTCCTGGGCCTCAGACCACAGAAGAAGACGTCCCAGGGCTGTGTGGTGAGCGCTCTGGCAGTGTTTACCTAAGGTGCTGTGGGGGCCACTGAAGGGCGCCTAACTTGGCCTTGCAGTTGGGGTGGGCGAAGGTCATGGAAGGCTTCCTGGATGTGACTTACAAGAAGGGTCTTGTTCCTACCAGGAACTCCATACCTAGTGTTTCCTTCCTTTCTGCTATTCAGAATCCCCAGGACTTCCCCTACTGCTGTTTCCCCTATAGCATTAGAATCGACACATGGACCGGTGTGGGCAGAGTGTATGTTTGTAAGTGTGCAGTGTGCACATGTACTTTAAGTCACTTGCTTCCACCCCTTACCACTACCCCATGGGTTTAAAGAACAAAGAGTGGGGGAGGGGGAGAGAGAGCACTCACAAAGGAAGAAAGCTAGCTGTTCTCAACACTATCCTATCCCCCCTCCCAACTTCCCCATGAAAATCCCCTCTGAGATTAAACTGTATGTGAATATTAGAGTCGTGTATGAAGCAACAGGGAGAACTGTTTCTCATTGGCAGGAGGAGGAAGCACGGAACCTGATTATATGAGAACAGCTGAATCTACAATTACATACCGAGAGAGAGCAAGTGCTTGAGAAGAGAAAGGAGGGTCAGCCAGGGGCCAAGAGGAAGAGGGAAGTCTTGAAGCCAAACATGGTCATGCATTTTCCAGCATCATCCCTGATGGGATGGGAGTAATTGGGTCCTCGGATTTACCTCATCTAGGGCTTTGGAGTTTGTATGACTTTTGGGGGAGAAAATGTAGAAGGCCTGAGACTCTGAACTTACAAAATAATGCTTGTGGTGCCTCTTGTTTTGCTTCTCAAAAGGCAAGTCTCTTGTCTCACAGTCTACCGTAGACTGACCCTGTAGGCAACTGTCCTTGCCTAGTTCTGCTTTCTCAAGGAATACTGGGTTACAGAGAAAACCACTGAGTCCCTCACTGGAAGTACCACCAATTTTGAACTCTGAGCAGCCCAAAATCTTTCAGAAGTTCAGATGATAAAACTTTTTCTTAATCTGAATTTTCTGAAGCTTATCTTATGTCGTTCTTCACCTCTGCATGAAATTGGCAACTCAAAGCAGCATCCAGGGATAGCACATGTTGTGTTAATTTGCTGGCATCCCCTCTCCATGTGCACCCCGGGATTGCTTTTATTCTGCTCTTCTGGGAGTTGAAATTAGCTTACATTGAGGAAGAAATGTAAGGAAGCATTTCACAGTACTTGTCTCTGGCTGTGTCTAATCTAAGGATGGCATTTCACTTCAGTCATGATGGCCTCTTGATGAGAATCGAGGGGACCAAGTTTCTCTTTTGTTTCAGCCCCAGGAACCAGGAAGACCTCACCATCCTGAGTGATAAACTCATTTTTATTCAGCGGGCACTCAATTTTCTATGTGATAGAATTTGCCACTTCGATGTAGTCATTAAAAAAACTTAGAGCCACGTGGCACAGACTTTGTGTATCAACCTTACTTCTGGTTTTAGTTTAATTTCTCTTGGCCTAATTTTTTTCACTTCCTATTTTTAATTTGTTTCATCTTGCTAAGGTATATCTATCTTTACATGCTGCTCTAAATCTTTTGATGACCAAAAGCAGAGGTAAATAAGGTATCCACAGTCATATGTTCTGTTCACTTAATAATATCACATTGGTGATCTGGTTTTTCATGGAGAATTTTCTAGAAGGAGATAACATGCTCATTAGATGATTCAAGAATCTCACCTGGCTGATTGATTTTTTTACTGCACATTAACAAATTGACACTTGGGATCATGTAAAAATCTCTTATGGATTTAGTAATTGTGTCTTGAGTTCAGAGAATGTTCATCTTGTGTCATTCATTCCTGTCATTACTGTACACCAGACTCATGAATCCTCTTTCACTTCTGTGAACATGCCAAGCTCTTTCCCAACTCAGGACCTTTGCACATACTATTGCCTTTTCTTGGGCTGGCATTCCCTCTACTCGCCCAGGCTTCTCTTTCTCATTGTTTGTGGCCATTGGAATGATGAGAGGAGTTTTCATCGATGTCCAGGCCCCAGCCCAGACAAATTAGGGGTATGGGGATGGCGCCTTGGTGCTAGCATTTTGTGACAGCTTCTCAGAAGATTCTAATTTTTAGTCAGGGCTGAGACACAGCTTTAGGTCTCAGATTAAATAGTCAGTTGCTCAAAGAGACCCTCCTTGACCACCTCTAGAATGTAGACATTGTCTTGCTTGTTAGCTCGACTTCTCTGATTCCTTTGTTATTGTCATTAGGGTTTGTGATTATTGCATTTATTTGAATGTCTTTGTCCGTCTTCCCCTGCTAGGACATAGATGCTGTGAGGACAGGAAACGTGTCTGCCTTCTCGATCGTTGTGCTTTCCTCACTGCACGGTATCTTCCTGCACACACAGGACTGAGTGTGCAGCAAGGATCACCCTCATGATGTGTACAGGTCCGGGCCTCCAGCAAGGCAGCCAAGACTCTCTAAAATGTTATGAGAACCCACGTCAACATCCAGGGCTATTTCACATGCAAAATGTTTGCACACATTTTTCTTTTCCTCAGCCCTGGTTTGCATGTGAGATTTGTAAATAGATCCCAGTTCAGAGCCTCTTTTATGTCCAGATCTTTCTCCTTCTCTTGATCTTGGCCATCATGAGCACTGGATCTTGCACATAGTAGGAGGTTCTATAAATATTTGTTGGCTTGAGTGGAGTTGAGTTTATCCTCACATCTGTGTAAATATTTTTACCAAGATTTCACCCCGGGCAGCAGCATTTGTAATTATCCAGAAATTTGAATGGATAATGAACAGATGGTGAAAACTAAATTTGTTCGTTTAGGCGACTCAGCTGTGGGCTAAATAGTTGCAGGTGGTCTCTACACCTGGATTTCACAAATGGACAAAACAAGTAAATTTGTGTTTGGAGGCAAATAACAAAACTCTGAGGAGTCTGGAAACAACTCACAGTCATCTACCCCACTCGGCAGGTGCTCGTCCTGGGAAGGGTGAGCGCAGGGCAGGTTGCACCACGTTGACATGCTAAGTTCCAAGGTATTTTTTCCCCTTAAGATTAAATTAGACCAACATCAGTGGAATAAACTTTTTTGTTATCGCTGCTTTACTTCACTTCCTTAGGAATTATCCTTTTCCTCACTTGCATGTGCTTTGCTGGTGGGCAATGGAGAGCATGGGGAAGGTGAATACGGTTCGGGGAGGGGTGAAGTTGATGAATTAAACATGAATTCAGTCATGCAGCAAAGGCCTTTTTCTATCTCTTATCTGGGGAACTTTTCATATTGTCATGGAGAGAAATGCATGTGCGCGCGCACGCGCACATACACACACACACACACACACACACACACACACACACACACCCCTTCCTAAGCCCACACAAATGAAACCCCTTCTTCACAGAAGCCAGCTACAGGAAATTGACTTAGGCACAGGAACTTGCTAATCTCTTTTGTCACATTCGGATTGTTCCTGCTGCCTGGGTCACCACGCACACTAAACCCAACTGTCCTGGGTTGGATTCTCTCCCAGCCCAACTCTAACATTTTTGGGTTCTTTGAATGTGAATCAACTTTATTCTTGGAGAGAAGGAAAGGTTGATCTTAGAAGGAAATCGTAAGAGTGAGAAGACTTCCACTACTTTGGTTTTCACCTACCTCCCCGGCTGAATTTGACTTCCGGAGTCAGTCATTTTGGTGTCAAGATATTTCTTCAGCATTCTACAACAGGTAAGACTTTTCTTTTTTAAAGATTTTTTTTCAGTGTCAAAGAAATCCTTCTGATTTTATTTAGCTTATACTCTCGGCTAAACATTATCTGTACAGGTATCTGTTCTACCTGTCATACATGGAACCATGCTCCAGGATAAAAGGGATTGTCTGATATCCACTCTCCATCCCCCCACCCCTCACCCCCAAGACCTCTAACTAATTGGCTTTTGGTTTTCCAAATATTCTCCTAGAGAATTCATATGCTCATTATGACTATGACTATGACTGACACAAATATTTGTGTGTTTTAAATATCACGCTATGTTTGGTGAAATAAATCTAAGTATTCTTCAAGTCATACAAATATGAGTTTTAAAATGTTCTAATTCAGAATAGAAAAAGAACCAAAATCCCAGTAAAGTAGATTTTGATCTGGATTTCTGAGCTTGTTTGTTTCACCTACTGCCAATGCTAAAATCCTCTTCTTAGTAGTGGTGTAGGTACATGTATTATTTTAAAGTACACGTATTATTTTAAATTCAATCAAGTTTTTGAGGTGGCTTGAGTTGGAGACATGCTGTGAGGTGCCAGTCAGTAGCCTGGGTTGTAATTAATGTTCAGAAAATCGCTGGTTTAATTTCTTTACTACATTAAAGCTGTCATTGAAACATTAAAGCAAGCAGTCTACAATCACTTACTTTCAGCAGAGGCTGTGGAGGATATAAGAGAAATAGAAAAAAAATTCTCTACTTTGAAAAACCTTACAATCCACTTGTTTTAATCTGAAAATTAGGAAAGAGTGCAAGATGGGAATTAAGTGATGAATGAGGTGACATTGATTGTATGGGAGTTTTATTATAGGGGTTCTGAGAAGGAATTTGCAGGTAAGCTGGAGCAGACTGGAAGACATGGGCCTTGGAAAGATAAAATCTGAGTAGAAGGAAGGAGGGAAAGTTATTTCACATGGGAGGACTGTGTGGGAAAGGCACAGAAGAAGGTCTGCTTTACACATGGTAAGAACATTAGGGCGTAGATAGATCGAGAAGGCCCTTGCAAGACACTGTCCAATGGTTCTTTAGTTTTCTCAGGCCATAAGGTCCTCTTTCTAAACTCGCACAGCTGTAAAAGGATTCCATGTGAGAGAGTCTCAGTAGCTTTGTCTCTTCATCCTAGGGGTTGTTTTACGTGTCTCCACATCTGTGACCTTCCTCGACTGTCTTCGCTTAGTACATCATTTTAGAACTCCATTTCTGGTTGTTTCAATTTAAAGGGAGCTTTCAATCATCCAGTAATTTTTATAAGTGGTCTTCTTTGGAAGGAAGCGTTAGTTGACTGATTACGAGCAAGTCTTTCTTCATCAAAAGCTAGTCCAAAAATTCCATGAAGTATATGTCATTTCCTTTACATAAAATGAGATGTTATGAATTTGCTGCTGCTCTTTTCTTGATGATTTGAAGTTTTTTTTTTCCCCTCTGAACCATGAAATTGCTGTCACAATATGATATTAAAAATACAGTTTGGTGAATAAGAACTCAGACTTTGGAATCAAATTCTCTTGTGTTGAATCCTAGTTCTGTCACTTCTGATCTGGGGGACGCTTGTAAGTATTATCTAACTACTTTAATCCTCAGATTAAAAAAAAAATCTCTAAATTAGATGTAGTAATAACTGAAGATATAAAATTCAGAGGGTTGTTGTAGGTGGTAATATGAAGGAAAAATACATAGACATTTACATATTTATGTCTGAAATAAAATAAACTCTTAATAAAGATAGCTGTTATGATTCCTGAATGAAGCCGATATGGTCCTTGGCTTAGGGACAAGATATCCATGAAGTATCATTTTTAAAGCCAAATTCCTTTCAAAGGAAAATGAGGGTGACAGATGGAGGGCGGGAATTAATATTTTTTGAGCACCGAGTATGGATTAGGTACAGGGTTGGGTGTTTTATAGTGATAATACATATGGAAAAAGAGCCAGTATTAGAAACAGATTTTTTTAAGCCTCTCTGTATTAGATGCTCAGATTTATAAGCCAGCTCTCCACACGACTGCCATGTTATTTGTGGGCATCTGTGAATGATGCACTCTGAATGCTTTGGGTGGAATTATGGAGGTGCTTGGGATTAGAGGTAAGAGGATGACTTCTTCCTGGGTCAGCTTAAATAAAGTTATTTAATTTTGTGGTATTTTCATTTCAGTCTTAGCAAGTTACAACTAAAAATCTATTTCTATTTAGGAATTGGGACCATTTTGACAATGAATTCTCAAGGTGCTAATTTGGATTTTTGGATGCTTGGGTCTGGGTGAAAGCCAAGATTAAAAGGTATCCTGTTTTCTTGTTCTACACTCCAGACTAGTGATTCTTTTAGGCTAATAAGCTTATTAAAAAATGTAAATATGTTCATTATGCAGGGGGTTCTCAACGTTTATACATAAGTTACTTTGGTTAATTAGCAGTACTGTTTTCCTTCTAGAGGTCACTAATATCATAAAAGAGGAAATTTGGGGGTGTTGTGTATGGAAAGGATTGGACATAAATCTGGGTGGGATGACACATTAGAGCATACTAGAAAGCAGCATGACAATATTGGGTGCTGGGGTGGCACCCAAGTGAGAGCAAGGAGGGGTTCCAGAGTTAGAAAAGGGGGTGGCAGTGTGCCAGAAAGGCCCTTCTTATTGATTCTGTAGTCAGTTGACTCCAGCCGCAGCCCGAAGGCCCTGAGCTGCTTCTCCTGTAAGAAGTTGGCCTACTGCTCTCCAGGTGTGGACAATTGTTCAGGAATGATTTGATTTCTCTGGTTCTGGCCTGTGGCTCTAAAGTTGGCTGAATATCAACACCATGGGAGGAGTTTTTAAAATATAGTGGTTCTCACGTATCCGATCCCAGCCCTGGAGTGGGGTCCAGGAATCTGTGTGATAATAAATGTAAGTTCCCCCAAGTGACTTGGAGGTGGTCATGTTACAGGTGAATGCTGGGAACCATTAATCTAGAAATCTCCCAAACACAAAGGTGGTGAGTGAAGTAAGAAAGAGGCAAAATGACCCCAAAAGAGGCAAAATGATCTCTCTAGTGTGATTAATATCCTCACCTGAAAATATTTTCCTTTGTTTTGAATTTACTTCTTAGGAGAATTTCTGGAAGTTGGATGACGGGGTTAAGTGTGTGAGTGTGTTTAGAGCTTTTGTCAAGCATATTGACTTTTTAACACACAAATGTAGGGTGCTGCTTAAAAAAATCTCGAAGCGCTACATACATGCAGATATTATTTACTATCACTCAGGGAAATTCTGAAGAAAAAGATTTTGCTTTTAAGGGAGAAAGGGTCAGATCACGTCCCATTTTTCTTTTTCCTGTAAAATAGAATACTGAAGAATCACTTTGGGAAGAAAAAGCATTACTGAATGTTCAATGCCTTCTTAGAGCACAAATTGGAGCCTTCTTATATCTATACTTATTTCTTGTAAAACTGAAGTCAGTAGGGCCTCCCTGGTGGCGTAGGGGTTAAAGACAGCGCTATCAAACTATCTTCAGCCTCTGCAGCACTAGTTCGATTCCCCCAGCCAGCCAGGGAGCAACCCATATGCGCAGCAGACCTCTCCTGCCTTACACGCTGCTCCCCTCAGCAGTGTATTTCAGTAGATTTGCCTGTTCTGCTCCTCACACTCTCTGGTGAATCCTCTCACCCCCCCCCCCTTCCACCCCCTGCACCTCTGGCCTTTACCCCAGTTCTTGTATGCATAAATAAATAAATCTTTAAAAAAACCAAAACCAAAAAACTGAAGTCAGTAATGGACTCTTCCCCATCTCATAGAAAAGAAAAATCAGGGAAGAGGGTGGCTAAGTAACATGTAGTCTGGTTCTCATCACATTTGCCATGAGAACCATGTACTGTCATCCATTCAGTCATTGAGTAAATAATTGAGTAATTTTTATAAGTGACCCCATGGAAAAACACTAGCAAATATACATGAAGAGAGTATTGTCCAAATTGGGAAAGAGTGGACAAGAATTAATTGACCCAGATAGACCTCCTGTTCTTTTTTTTAATTATAATGTTTTATTTATTATGCATTTGCAAAATCTGTTAACCTAAAAGCATGGTTATTGTTCGTGGCACAGATGGGAATAAGGTGAATTTTCAATGGCTTAAACAAACAAAAAGAAATGTTCCTGCAAAATATCAAGTGAGTTACAGGCAATGAAGCATGGGAGCTTGTGTCCTCGAGCTTGCAAAAGTTCGTTACAGTATTTCCAGAAGTTTTGCAAGCCAGTTGCTAAAACACAGCCACAGTTAAAAATTAAATTATACAACTCACAGCTGTATAATGAATACATTATATTAAGAATAAAAGCATTAAGTACTTGAAACTCATGACTTCCTAATTATTCACTCCATATTGCCATGATCTATATGTTTGAAGTTGTTTACTACAATTTACCTGGGTTATAGACATATCTATTAGCTGTGACTGAGCATCTTTATTCAACTTTGTATTCAATGATGTCTTGTTGCTTGGAACAGCATAGTAAGAGTATTTATACCATGAAAATCAGCAAACAAACCCGTCTCCTCACACTTTTTTTGAGGAGAGTCTGTTAAACATTTACCATATTAACAATGAGGAACTGTGGCAACTTGACACTATGTATAAAGAGTCATTAGCATGCTCATACATTTTGATCCATTAATTCTATTTATTCTAAATTATTTATTCTAAATAAATAATTTAGCGAGGGGGAAAAACATGCATGAATACATTCACTTTAATATCATTTATAACAGAAAATCTGAAAATAATAGTGATTCTGGTAGCGTTAACGCCATGGGAGAGTCTGTAGTTATGAAAGGTCATAATTATGCTATTTAAGAAAATATATTTGATATGGTGCTAAATTAGAAAATAGAATTAAAACTTTCACATACATTCTGATTTTGTTATGATAGGGGTTAACTGTGAGCATAAAAAAAGAAAGAATGTTCAAATGGTGAAATAGAATTTTGCTTTTATTTAATTTATTGTTGTAGTGGTATGTGTGCATTTAAAAATATGAGGAAAACTTGCAATTAGCGATCTTAAGCAGTTTGAATATTTAAGGGTAAGGCTATGAGGATTTTTTTGGGCCAAATGAGTTTACCTTTGATATGTAGATGTGTACCTTGAATCCTAAGGCCGAGAATTATAAAGAGAGTTTGGACACTGGCAGTCCAAAGTGATGGCTGCAAGGGGATTTCTTCAGGGCAGTCAATGGAAGAAGGGTCTGCCTGGGTAATGGCTATTTGCTAGCATGGACTGCAGAGGCTACAGAAAGACTATGGAGAAAGGACAGAATATTTCTTAGAAAGAGACAGAGACAGAGATGCTGATCTCGAGATGAGAAAGGTAGATGTGAGAATCATTCCATTTAGATCTGAAAACAATAAGGTTAAAACCAGAAAGGAAATGATTCTTCTCAATCGTGGGTCCTCAGACTTTAGCACATGTGAAAAAAGAGCCAGTTGGATGGATGATAATTCCTTGGTTCCACCTCTATGGATTCTGATACAAACTGTCTGCTGATATTTGAGATATTCTAACAGATGAATGGTAGTAGTTAGGGTTGACCCAGGAAATGCCTATCTGTGTGTGTGTGTGTATGTGTGTGTATTTGTGTGTGTGTGTACTGGGGATGAGGCTGTTACCCTGAGGTGTAGAATCTAAGAGCTTTTGATGTAGATGGGGTGTGACTACACAGAAAAGCCAGGGGACAAGTGTTTGTGTTGAATCT
The DNA here is from genome assembly GCF_014898055.3 of Talpa occidentalis. Classification (NCBI taxonomy): domain Eukaryota; kingdom Metazoa; phylum Chordata; class Mammalia; order Eulipotyphla; family Talpidae; genus Talpa; species Talpa occidentalis. Next base: position 22,227,649 of record NW_023604972.1, read on the forward strand.
ATAAAAGCAAAGTGAAAACAGGAAACTTTGACTTAATGACTTTCCTTAAAGGAATATAGTTTGTACCACAAAATTCCCTTCCACAGTTAAACGACTTTTGCCAGGTATTTGGACCAATTGAAAGTAGCTGTGAGCAGGGAATGACAAGCGGGTAGCAGAGAGAAATGGTCAGGGTGAGAGTCCAGGACCCATGCACATTCTGTTTCAGACCACTGGGACATGGTGATAATTAAAAATAAACCTGAGAGGCCTCCCTAGTGGCGCAAGGGGTTAAGCACTGCACTATGAAGCAATCTGCAGCCTCTGCAGTGAGTTCGATCCCCAGCCGGCCAGGGAGCTACCCACATGGCGCAGCAGACCTCTCCTGACTCGCCTGTTGCTTCCCTCAGCAGTGTACTTCGATCAATCTGCCTGTTCTATTCCCCACTCTGTCTCTGGTGAATCCTCTCACCCCCCAACCTCTGGCCTGTACCCCAGCTCTTATATGCGTAAATAAATAAATCTTTTTTTTAAAAAAACCTGAGTAGAATATGAGCTGTGATGCTCAGAGAACGTTTTGGCCTTTAAGTGTTTGATAACATTACATTAAAGAAGGGAAGAAAGTATAATTTTTGATGAGGTATAGTGCTTCATAGATAGAATTTCAGCTCTCCAATTTTCAGTAACAATTAGACATATGCCATAACAACAATATCGCAAAATAAACATGTCCAAAGGGAATGATGCTGCTGTAGCAGAAGCATATGCTAGCAAGCTTTTCTGCTTCACCTGGTTTTAGAAGAACTTTTGTGATTGTAGTAAGTGCTCAAATAAACTTCAATAGCTTGAGTTCGCCCCACTTTTTACACTGAAGATGATTCTTTTACTTTAAGAAAGTTTTCATGTTTCTCCTCATCAGGGCTGTTAATCTCTTGGAATGTATCATGATAAATCAGGGATAAGTCAACCAACTTTCTTAATGCTGGAGACATAACTCAGGGTCTGTTGGAGAGACATGCAAGGTTCTGATACTTGAAGTCAGACCTTCGTCTACAAACACCAGCTGACTGCCCTGTCCCTTACTCTTCCACGTGCTGGTGGACTTACACTGTAGAGCAGTGTCTCTCTTTTTTTTCACTTTTGAAAAAAAATTATATATATTTTACATTATTGTTCCTTTTTAAACAATGTTTGCTTCCCCACCCCTCAGGCGTAGTCACCATAGAATTTCCTTCAGCAATGCACCCGTGCACCATCACCACAGTCACCACAGTCCCCTGTGCTCCTCCCTCCCTCCCTCTGATCCCTCTCCCTCCTCCTCCCTGCAGGATGTCTCTGGTTTATAATTGTCTGTTTTTGTTTTGTTTTGTATTGTTGTTATTCCCCCCCCTCCATGTCTTACTGGGTTCCCCTATATTCCTCCTATAAGTGAAACCATCTGATATTTTTCTTTTTCTTTCTGACTTATTTCACTGAGCATAATTCCTTCTAGAAGAGCAGTGTCTCTTAATCACATTTTGGCTCACCAACTCCTTTAAGAATTTGGTGAGAAACAAAGAGCTTCTTTATGAGAAATCTGTATATTTTCCCCACAACTTGACGGGACTTAGGAATCCCTGAAACCAACCAGAAGTCGCCAGTAGTCCAGAAGCCTCTTACTAAGAACTCCTGACTCAGAGGCTGTCAGTGCAACAGAGGAGAATATGCAAGGGTTGAGAAAACTCTGCCTATTGCCAATGTCGGAGTTAGCACTAAAGAGAAAGGCCGACTTTCCCAGGGAAGGTTAAAATGAGGACGAGATGGCAGATGTGTGTGCAGTTTTATTGTCCTGGATCCTTAAGTTGAGTAAACCTGTGGGACTAGAGTGTTTTTTTTCCCCAGAAAATAGCTAATATTCAAATTCTTAACTCTGAAATATTTCACGTGAAGGATCAATTCCCATTTGGGAAAGCAGGCTCTGAAGATTCTACTTATTCACTGTCATGTGTAACGTGGATGGCACAAGAAATGCAGGCAGGTTATAAACACTGATCTGGGCCCCTCCAGTGTGAATGGCATGGGGCCACGGCCTTGCCAGTGAGTGCTGGGGACATAAGTAGGGCTGAAAGGCATCGGCCAGCGAGTGCTGAGTGTAAAATGTAGGTTTTCCTGTCTGAAGCGGGGCATCTGTTTGGGCCCTGATGATTTTGTGAAACATCTAGGCCACAAAGTCCAATTGGTCATCATCTGTTAGTCAATAACAGACTTGCAATTTGGGAAACTGGAGGTTTTTGGCTGAAAAATCGTGACTTTGATAATCTGTCCAACTTGAACTGTGATAAGAGCTCAGGGTCTAGCCATTTATTCAAACCCATCTGTTTAAATTAGCTGAATGTGTTGAAAGTGAGAAGACCATGTTATTGGGTTATGGTCATAGATTAGGGAGATAGTGGATGGGGAGTAGGAGTGTACCCCATCTTCAACTCTCCAGAGAAAAAGTATGTGCAATTGTCTAAAGCAGTTGTGAAATATGAGTAATATGAGTAAGCCTTCTTTTGGCCTGGAGGAGTGCAAGAATTACATAGCTTTCTTTGAGGTAGAAAATGAAACTTCATAATAAATTATTCAAGTCATTAGTGCAACTTGACTTCTGCATTCATTTTGACTGTTATACACCCATGACTAGGTTGCTCTCCTGCTAATTTCAGTTCACTGTATTCAATATATTTTAATTTAATACATCTAGTGCATTTTAACAGTAATGCTGCATAATAGACCAGCCCTCAAAACAGCAGCACCAAAGCTCAGAAGCTGCCTTTCGACTCCTCTAGCTTCCTAGAGATGGCTTCTCTTGCGTTGTCACTGAGTCTGAAAACCTCGATGCTGACGCAGGGAACTGACAGGCACACATCTCTTTCTTGATGCTTTTCCTTTCTTTTAGAGCATCTTCTTTCAAGCAGGATTGCTACATCTGCCCCTCACCCCATTCTGGCTGACATACTCTTGAGCATTTGTAAATACACACGCCTCATTTTGAAACTTTTCCTCCGTCTTGCACATTTTTCTCAGTTGCCACACAAAAAAATCCTGGCTGTCTTCGTTCCAATTGTGAGCTGAAAATGAGCTCAGCCAGGATTGAGAAGTGTAAGAATGCTTGCGATTATTCTTTCCTAAGAAAAACCATATGTTTGAATTCAAATTTAAATGATGTAAAACCACTGCCATTAACTGCAAAAACCTGTCAAGAGTTTAGAAATCTCTCTTCGACATCCTTTCCTTTGAGTTAAAATTTGATTTTCTTCAAGTTCCAATATTTTGGGGCTGTAATGTCCTGAAGTTTTTATCCCTAGTCTCTCTTCCTTTGGTTATGATAAGGGAATGTGGGTGCTGGATGTATATACAGGAAATAGGAGAGGATAGATGTTGACAGTATCACTATTTCCTACACCTGCCAGCATAAATTGTCACTGTAATCTATTCACAGAATGTCTGGTAATATCAGTTATCTGTAATAATGCTCACTTAAAAAATACAATTGTAATATATGTTTGTTGTAGTAAAAGAGGGTATGTGCTTTTATCTGAAATATATGTATACATAGTAATTACCAATATTTAGTTTTTATGTATTAAAAACACCATCATCCTAGTGTTTTCCCTCCAAAACACGGGAAATCTGTAGAAAGAAACTTAAAGGAAACAATTGACTACTTTTAAGTGCCATTTGTAGTATTAATGAAGGGCAATTAAAGTATCCTTTCCGAGTCTTATGGCTCTGTTTTCTTTTTTTCTCATTTTCTATTATCTAAGAAACAACAATTTCAAAAAATTTTTCTGTTAAATTCTGGAGTCATGAAAATACATGGACAGTTTTTTTTTTTTTTTTAATGGCATCCGGGGGTGTTCTACGTAAAACTTGGATTGAAAGTTTAAAACCCAAACCGATAGCTTTGGATTTCCCCTCAGGTTACCCATTTGACATGTCATCCAGGAAAGACCCATCACACATATATATGGAAGGAAAAAGAAAAGTTTCTCTTCCAATAGGTTCTAGACTCTGTGGTTTTCAGTTTAGAAACTAGATTGTGCAATTAAACTCATGAAAAGATTTATCAATGTTTCTAGCTCAAGTTCATGGTGATATATATATTTTTAACCTATGGCCAGCCAATCTTAGAGGTATATATATGTATTTGGCATAGAACATGATGTTAATTTCAGGTGTACAACATCATGATGCTTGTATTTATTATTAAATGATCACCATGATAAGTCTAGTCAACATCCATCAGCATATAGTTAGACATTTTTTTCATGTGATAAGAAAGTTCAAGATCTACTTAGCAACTTCAACATGCAATACAGTTTTGTTAGCTGCACTCACCATACTGTACAACCCCTATGATTTGTGTGTTTTACACTGGAAGTTTGTACTTTTTGACTCCCTTCCTACACCTCACTCCACCCGTCCTGGCAACCACTAATCTGTTCTCTGTATTTGTGAGTTCACTGAGTTTTTATTGTTTGGTTGTTTTTCTTAGATTCCTGAAGTTATATTATCATAAAGTTTCCTCTGATTTACTAGTCCTTTCATTAGAGGTCTGAAATGAGTGCACTTATTTCCCACCCCCATTTATTTATGTTATTTGATGATTAAATGTCCATATCCCTTTTTTCGTATGTTTGGTTATGATGAGTATTAGTTCTCCACAGCATAGTTGCATATTTCATTACTATATCTACCAATTAGATTTACTTTCTGTGTGGTTTTTTTTTTTGGTGGTTGTTACCAATTTTGAGCATGTTTAACAATTCTTAAATACTAGAACTTTAATAAACTAATTACTAGGGTAAAAAAAATGCAGGATAAATAACAAAACAGATTCAGTTGACTTCACAGTCTTTTACGGTTTGATCAGGAAATTTTAAATTATCAAATTTTTACTTTTTCTAGAAAATATCAGACAAAGAATAATTTATAAGCAGTATTACCAGTCAGAGAAAAATTTGAATGAGCTCTTCTTCTTGCCACTTAATATATTGAGTTCCAAGTTATTATTTTAAATTATTTTAGGTGGCTTTAGAAATTTTTTTTTTCAGAAAAATTGCAAGTAACTGGGCAATATGTATTCATAACCTTCAACTGTTTGTAACATTTGACCATTTCCAATTATTCCTAAGAAAACAATAAGAGGTATTTTATAAAAACATTTCAACACAATGATTTTTTTTATAATTAAGAAACCTAAAAACTAATATCCAACAGGAAGGTATGATTAAATAAATTATATTTCAGCCAATTAAATATTCATTAAAATACTTTTTGAAGATGCTTAATAAATAAAAAAAATCAAAGTATAAAATTAAATATATTTTGTTTAAAAAGACCTCTATCTTTTTATACATGGATTCAGAATGTGAAGGTAGATAAATCAATATGTCAAAAATTATCATGTAGTGTATACGATTAGCTATAATCTTACAATGAAAATGCTTTTCATTTTTTTCTGTATTTTCTCTAGTTTGCATGTATGATTTTTATAATAAAAAAGGCCAAAATCCTTAATAAAATCAGTGTCTGGTGTGAAGTTAATAATGAAACTCTAAAATGACTTTAATATGAGAATTATTTTGACATTTTGAAGGAAATCCATTGCTCAAGGAAAGCCCTCGGTCTATAATTATATTTTGTCTCTAAGATTTAGAGGCTCTTGAGTTTCTTTTCTCTTGAACCTTGATAAGTCATAGAAAATCAATTTTAATGAGAGATGGTGGAGTAATTAAACAGATTGTAGATGGTTTATGTTTTTAAAATAAGAGGAAATTAATTTTTGTTAGTATCAGAATTAAATAAAATATAAAATATTCAAGTGACGAATATAGATGATTATTTAAAAATTCTTAACATGTGAAAAGATCCCCAAAGGGATTCTTTAAGAAGCACATTTTCCTTATGCATCTTAAATATTTAATTTAGAAATAATTGACTTTCAAATATTTGAAAGATATACCGACTAGGGAAATCATAAATATATTCATATTGCTATCACGTAGGAAAATTTCCTGTACCTTTTGTGGCTTTTTCCCCCAACGTAGTAATATCACATATCTGAAAGGTCATTAGTTTTAAATGCCAAATATTAGTTGGAATATTTAAAAATGATTCAAAAGGCTGATCAGTTTATCGAAGGAGGGAGTTTTCCTTTTAAACATGTGTGAAATCTTGTGTTTGATTTGTATGATATTCTTGATTTTTGTTTGCTTTTTGTGCAGGCTTCTTTCTGACTTCAGTTTAACAAAAACTCAGTCATGTCAGGACAGCTGCTGTTCCTGAGTCAGATAGAAGTAATTCTTTTGGCTGCAAATTATGCAATGCTGGATTAAAAGTATTTTTTTTTTTTTGTGGATTAACAGTAATTAAAAAAAATCCAGATTAATTTCTTCCAGAGCATAAGAGGCCTGCAGTTCTGCCTGCCCGGTGCCACTCAGTGGCTCTGAGATACTGTCTCAGTGGTTTTTTCCCTCACCTCATGGTTACAAGATGGCCGCTGCAGCTTCCAGTCTAAGCCTCCATCCAGAGGTATAGAGCTGTAGTGGTGGTGGAAACAAGGCTGACTTGGCAGTGGTGTAGCTTTTTTTTTTTTTAATTTTAGGAAAGCAAGAGCTTTCCCAAAGACATCCCCCCAGACTTCCCAGATAATCAGCTTCTTTGTCATTGTTAGAACTGTATTACATGGCCACCCCAGCTGCCAGGAACGTGGGAGAGACAGGACATAGGATTGTTGGATCTTGCATTCTTTTTTTTTTTTTTAAAGATTTATTTATTTATGCATACAAGAACTGGGGTACAGGCCAGAGGTGTGGGGGGTGAGAGGATTCACCAGAGACAGAGTGGGGAACAGAACAGTGGAAATACACTGCTGAGGGGAGCAATGGGTGAGTCAAGAGAGGTCTGCTGCGCCATGTGGGTTGCTTCCTGGCCGGGGATTGAACTTGTGCTGCAGTGGCTGCGGATAGCTTCATAGGTTGTGTCTTGTGCCACCAGGGAGGCCTGGATCTTGCATTCTTAATAAGGAGAGAAAGTGAAGAATGGCATGGGGTGAGAGTGAAGTGGGGTGGTGGTGTAATCATTGTTAAAAGGAAGAATATTTTTTTTTTTTGCAGAGTAGAGGCAGAAAAACATCTTATTCTTTTTATATATAAGGCACCAATAAGATAACCCAAAGGGATCCTTTAGGAAGTTCATTTTTCTTATGCATCTTAAATATTTAATTTTGAAATAATTGACTTTCAAATATTTGAAAGACATACCTACCAGGCAAATTATAAATGTATTCATTTTGATATAAAGTAGGAAAATTATCTTATACAATTATGCAATACACAAACAGACATATATAGTAGATCTGTGATATTAAAATTTCATGAGTGGGAATAATTAGGAAAAATGTGTCTAAAAATGCACTTGGGGGGATGATAATGAAAAAAAGGTTGAGAAATAGTGACTTAGCCCAAGCATGACCCATTGCCTGAGGCTTTGCATGTTGTCTTACAAACAAAATTGGATTCTATTATTAATGACAAAGAGAGGCATATGTACCAAGGAGAAAACTTACAGTGCTTGCCAAGCTAATGTCATAAATTAAATTAATGAACACATTACACTATCTTGTAATTGGTGGTCTGCTCTCACTAGATGGTGAATCTCTTCATGCATAGAACCTGTGTCCTTTGCATTTCTACATTAGTACACTAGGCTCGTGGTACATATATTTTATAGTTTGAATGAGACAAATCGTTTTACCTATCGTGTTTTTTATAGCTGGGCCAATTTTCCCTAAACGCTAATTTGGACATACTTTCCTACTCAAAAGCCTTCAGTAGCTTCTAATTCCTTATCGACTGCCTCTCCAACTTCTCATTAACATTTCCTACCACTTTCTTAAGTACTGCCAGCAATCCAGGCACATGGTGCTACTGGGTCCCTAAACACAGGTTTGGTTTCGGTCCTCTGTGTTTTTGTGCATGTATCAGTGCTTTCTTCTCTTGTTACTCTTCAAACTCCTTTTTTTTTTTTTTTTGTTGGTGGGACACGCTATTCAAAGTCACTTCCTCTGTGCGTCCATAAGCCATTTACTTGCAGTAAGATCTTTCCTTTCCTCTTCAAACTTCTCCTTCCCTATACAACCTACTTGAATTCCTGCAACCTCCATAATTTCTTCACAGTGCCCATCTATGCACATCTTCATCTTCTTTGAATTCTACTATGTTTCAAGTCTGTTTCACCATATGGTGCACCTAAGGAATTTATACTTAGTGTCTTACTTATTCATTGTCTGACTTAAGCTTGATAACTAAACAAAAGATAAAATGAGAGCCATGAAATAGTTGGAAATTCTGTTTTCTCGGCAGTCTTAAACCCTCCTGTATTTTTCTTTTAATGTAAATACCGAGCAGCTGGGTTTCTATGAAGAGGTATTAATCCTGGGGATTCACCCATCAGAGAAAACTCCAACGGCCTGACTTAACAGCCAGAAGCTTTGCAGAGCTTTGGCTCTGTTCTGCCTTCACGTTCCTTGTCTTCTCTGCATGAGGGAATGGATGCACGAAGATGTGGTGAAAGGCTTAGGGCTTTGAAGTTAACCAGGAACAAGTTATTGAATTTCTCTGGGCCTCAGTCACATCTGTGAAATGGGATTAGTAGTAACTACCATGTGGGATTGTTGTGAGGATAAAATGAAGCCACATATATAAGTGCCTGCTTGAGGACTGGGCATCCTGAGGCATTCAACAAATGATGCTCTGTATGACTTGGCTTATCAGTCTCATCGTTGGGGCCGAAACCACTTTTAATTACTGAGTTTCTCTGTCAACATTCCCTTGAAGAGAGGTGGTCACTTAGGTGAATTTGCTTAAAAGTTCTTTTTTTTTTAAGATTTATTTATTTATGCATACAAGAACTGGGGTACAGGCCAGAGGTGCAGGGGGTGAGAGGATTCACCAGAGACAGAGTGGGGAACAGAACAGGCAGACTAACTGAAGTACACTGCTGAGGGGAGCAGCAGGTGAGACAGGAGAGTGCCATGTGGGTTGCTCCCTGGTTGGCTGGGGATTGAACTAGAACTTGTGCCGCAGAGGCTTCACAGTGCTGTGCTTAACCCCTTGAACCACCAGGGAGGCCCTATTTGCTTAAAAGTTCTTTGAATGCAAGGAGTTACGGTAAGAGTAATATACATTTTTCATAGCATTTTGAGCTGTAATAAAGTCTTGAACAGATGATGGGTGAAAAGCCCCGAGAAGGTGAGTAGTTACAAAGTCAGTGGCAAGAAGAACTTGAACCCAGATATTCTGACTTCTAATTCGGGCTTTTTATTTCCTTGTCTAAGTTGCTAGATACAGCAAATAAAAATATAGGACACCAGTTAAATTTTGAATTTCAGCTAAATAATTCTTTGGTATAAATATATTTCATAGCCATTAAAGAAAAATAGAACCCACCTGTTTGGAGAAAAAATTAGAAAAAACAGATGTGCAGGAGAGAACTGATATGTAATTAAGCTTATTGGCAATCTATTTTAGTAGGCATTGAGAGTTTGCCTTGTCAAGGGGAAAATGGCACTTTGGAGAAGTGAGTATATTGATTTTTTTAAAAGTTATTTTGCTTAAAAAATTTCAAACATGGGCCTCCCTGGAGGCGCAAGTGGTTAAGACACACCTATGAGGCTATTGGCAGCCACTGTGGCATGAGTTCAATCCCCCGCCGGCTAGGGAGCAGCCCACGTGGTGCAGCAGATCTCTCCTGACTTGCCTGCTGCTCCCCTCAGCAGTGTACTTCAGTCAGTCTGCCTGTTCTGTTCCCCACTCTGTCTCTGTGAATCCTCTCACCCCCCCCCACACCTCTAGCCTGTACTACCCCAGGTCTTGTATGTATAAATAAATCAATCTTTAAAAAAAATTTCAAACACATTTAAAAGTTCACAAATGCCCATCAGTAATTGTCAAATATTGCCATATTTGTTTTGCCTGTTTTTCCCCTTTGATGAAGCAGTTTAAAATAAATCCCAGGGCCTCCCTGGTGGTGCAGCGGTTGAGCGCTGGGTTGCGAGGCTGCCGCGGTGCAGGTTCGATCCCCGGCTGCTCCCCGGCCACCGGAGGAGGGTCCCACATGGCGCGCAGACCTCTCCTGCCGCCCGCTGCTCTTCTCAGCAGTGTACTTCAGTCCTTCTGCCTGCTCTGCTCCCCGCTCTGGCTCTGGTGAATTCTCTCACCCTCCCGCGCTTCTGACTGTACCCAGTGCTTGTATAAACAAAACAAACAAACAAATACATAAATAAATAAAACATGCCTCTATTAAAATAAAATAAAATAAAATAAATCCCAGATGTCATGTCACTTTAACAATATATGCTATGCATCAATAAATCAAGAATATTTTCTTATTTCTACCATGCTTTTCATTATCCTCCTAAAAAAATTATAGTAATCCTTTGAATCTTTTGACTACCCAATTCAAATCATATTTCTGATTGTCTCAAAAATACATTTTCATAATTGAGTTAATGCATTATATGATTGTCACATTTCTCAAGTATCTTTAATGTTGATTGATTTTAATGGCAAAAATGAAGTGATGCAAGAAAACTATTGGGTGATATCTAGGGAGTAGTTTTATTGAGTTCAGGGCAAGCTGTCTGATTGCTTCTATGTAGCTGGTATGAAGGCCTGGAGAGGTCTTGCAAATGTCGATGTCATAAATGATTGTTAATGAGATTATGAATTCTTATAGTTGCTTTGCTTTGTTTATAGCAGATACAGAAACAAAGAAAACAGAAATTTTGTTTTGCTTTTTGGCCTTTTTCTTTTTTTGTGCTGCAGCTGCTTCACATGTGAATTGGGGATAATAATATAATAATCCTTACTTCTCAGATTGTGCAGGTCAAAATGAAAAGCTGTCCGAGAAGGCTGTGCTTCACTGAATAACAGTCTTCCTCCAACATGACTGTACTTCTGACTCATCCCAGTGCTTTAAAAATAGTTTCTCTGGTTCTTTCCAGACCTACTGAATGACAATATCTCTTTAAGGGGTCCAGGAAAACATTTTAAACAGTCTCCCAGGGCAGTTTTGATAATGATCAACTTTGGGGATCACTGACACTTAACCCTCCTGGACCTTGATTGCTTTATCTATAAATTGTGAATAAAGAGATTTCCCATGGTTAATGGCACTTCGGGGTGAGTAACAAGTGCAGTGAATAAATGCTAAATGTCTCCTTAACATCTTCATCATGATCAGTGTCATGAACCCAGATGCTCCTCATCCATATAGGGACACTTAACTTAGGGATGGATAAAATTCCTCAACTTACTTTGTCCCTTAGCAACCTACAGTCAAACACTCAGCATAAAAGGTGTGATACATATTGGAGGAATGAACACATGAGTGATATTATTGAGTGGAACTGAGACCTAGGTAAGAATGGCCCAGAGAATGGGATGAATGCCCAATAAAATATATCTTCTGATGTCTTACCCCCTGTGTACTTGTGCACCTTCCTCCTTCTCTAAACAAAGCTGATGTAGGGGAGACAATGAGATAGAAACACATTCACACAACTTGGAAATGGTAGAAAGGTCTTTAGTATTCAACCATATTCACTTTTCAACAAAATACCAAACCTCCATGTTGGACACTTGACTTAGAGATGGGTAAAATTCCTCAGCCTACTTTGTCTCTTTTACAATGTACAGTAGAGTGCTCAGCACAAAGAACGTGATACGTACTGGAGGACTGCCTCAAGAGGAAATGTTGCTCCAATAGTGGGAGAAATGCCTGCGAGGGAGGGGACTTCCCATGCCCTTGATGTTGCCCCATGTAAGTGGGTGCCTTCTGGTGAGGCTGTCCCTTGAAGGAAACATGCTGGCACCAGCTATGCCAGCTGACTGCAAACAAGAAGGATCCTTATCAGTACGGAGGGCAGCTGCTGCTGATAGACTGGGGACCTGTTTCCTTTGCCATCTCCTGTGGGCGAGAGTCCTTCTAAACTGGGCCTCTTGATGATCCCAGATCCAGAAGTGTGCCATGGGGATCTTATCAGATGTTTTTGAACTTCTTAAAAATGAAGGTTCCAGAACACAGTTCTATCCACAAGCAGCAGTGATGACTCATAGTTGAGAAGACACTGGAATTCAGCCAGGAGAATATTGTGACAGGGAGAGGATGAGGTAATTGGCTTTCTATGTGATAGAGAAAGGAAGCCCTCTACTTCATTAGACACCCAGTGAATCAAAAAGGAGGGGACATACTTTACCCACAGATAGTTGACTCTCGATAGTGAAATTTCCTGAGATCTCAATTTAGAAAAATCCCAAGTGTGGGTCTCACTCTTCTAGTTCCTGAACACACACACACACACACACACGCATCCCTTGGGCCAGATTAGTCAAGTTAGTAAAGCTTCATGGGAAACTGAACACTGAAGAGATTTTTCAAATTGAATCTTACTAGGTAAGCACTTTGGAGATGATAAAGCAGAAGGAAGTGAGCGTTCTGATGGATGTGGGCATGGCCTATGTGAGTGTTATGAGAGTGTAATGTACAAGTGATGAGTAGCTAGAGGAGGATGGAAGGAGGTGAGAGGATTAGCTCCTGGTGTATTTCAATTCACTTTGGGATTATGGGTTTAAGAATGTTGACTCATGCTCATGTCTGGGTGGTTCTTTTTGGAGTCTGTTATCTCTTGCCAGTAATTTCAGGTGGGCTTGCGCCACAGAAGCAAGACTAGAGTCACCTAGTACATGAAGATAACTAAAAATAAGTCACTTCTGAGCAGCTGGATTTATGTGAAGAGCTATTAATCAGAAACAAGAAGTTTGGTTGGAAACATTGTACATAAGCAAGTCTGGGAATCATATTTTGGCCCTGCCCATCTACACATTGTCAGTGGAGAGAGAATCTTGGCAAATTGTCTTCCTGTATTTGGATCTGATTCAGAAGACCATGGGGAGGAAATCAACCTTGGGTGAAAGCATGTCCTACCCATTCTGGTTTTTAATGACAAAAGGTAGAAGTTCCCATAAACCTAGCAGTAGCACATTTCACTAATACACAAGAAACTTACTTCTTTTCCTAGTACACTGGTTTCCTCAAATTTTTTTTTTATCTTGTTGAGCAGGATGATATAGACACAAAACAAATGATTGGAATATACCATTTTTAAAAATTAATTTTTTTACTTGAGTGGTGTTTGAAGGAGCTCTGCTCTGAGGACCTCAGAATTGAGTAAGAAAGGGATTTCTAGGCCCATGAGACCTACTTACCCTACAACCAAGGTGACTATTGGGGAAGGGATTCTGGACTCGTTGAGAGTCATTTCAGGGATTGACCCTGACCCTGGAAGCAGGTCTCCTGTGTGCTGCCTTCTTGAAAGAACCTTTCCAGTCTTGGAGCAAATACTGCTTCTACTGGTGCATTTCAGGAAGGAACTGCAGGATGCATTTATATTTTCTTTTAGGAAGGTCAAAGAGCTATTTTTATGAGTTTCTTTTTGGGTTAAGAAGTAGCATGTGGTATAAAGGAAATTTGCTAAATATAAACCATGTAAAAAAGAGAAAAAATCTATAATTGCACTAATAAGAACATTGTTAGCATCTTTTTTTTTTTTTTTAAGATTTATTTTATTTATTTATACAAGCACTGGGTACAGTCAGAAGCACGGGAGGGTGAGAGAATTCACCAGAGCCAGAGCGGGGAGCAGAGCAGGCAGAAGGACCGAAGTACACTGCTGAGGGGAGCAGCAGGCGGCAGGAGAGGTCTGCGCGCCATGTGGGACCCTCCTCCGGTGGCCGGGGAGCGGCCGGGGATCGAACCGGCGCTGCAGAGGCAGCGGGCAGCTTCGCAACCCAGCGCTCAACCGCTGCGCCACCGGGGAGGCCCCATTGTTAGCATCTTGATGTAAGTTCTTATTCCTCTTTTTATTGAAAATCAGGATCTTGTTGCACATACTGTTTGACCTAGCTTTTTTTCAGGTAACAATATTGTCTTTTACTTTTCACTGTGTGATGAAATTTTTCTAAAGTAATAAGAAATCCAGTGATCTAAAGGGTGTTTTTTTTTTTCTTTGAAAAGTTGTCCTGTGTAGTAATTTGGCTTGTATTTTAAGAAGTAGCGATAAATGTGGGCAAAAATGAAAACAGAAATGGCCAGTCAATTCCACAGGGTGCGTGTTTTCTGAAAGTCCCTGCTGTTAGACACAGAGCTGGGATAATAGTATCCCCTGGGTTCAAACATGTTAGTGGCTGAGCGGAGACATTAGAAGTGGCCTAACCAGTGACATCAAATTCCAGGTAGGAGCTGTGGATAAACTAGCAAGAGCTGCAAGTCACCTGCGAGCACGTGGCTGTACAGCTCCTCTCCTTCCTACCATCAGCCCCTCTCCTTCTTACCAGCTGGTCCCCTGGGGAATCTCTGGGCAGCAACTCTGTTTGTTTTAAGGTGGTAGGGGCAAGGCCTGAGAACTTCTGTCCTGGATGTGGACATTTGGGAGGCAAGTGAGTGGGCGCCAACGGCTGCTTTTTTGTTTAGCAAAGCCTTGAGGATGCTTTGGAGAACTGAAGGACTTGGTGGGGCTCAAAGGGTCATTGACCTTTGCTCCAACTGATCACTTTGTAGTTTGTGCTGAGGTCTGTAAATGGAATGGGTGTTTTTTATTTGGAATGGGTGGAATGGAATGGGTGTAACTATTTTAAAACTCTCTAAGGTACTCTGTATTTGCAAGTTTTCTTTTCACATTAGGCCAGTGAACTCTAACTTGGATTGGGGGTTGCTTCCAGGAAAAAGGAACTAATTCTGCTTGTATCTTTTGTAAATCTAAGAAGACTGCTAAAGAACAGTCTTGAAATTAGAAATCAGATGTCTGCTGAGGCCCCGCTGAGGCCCTTTTGTGCTCAGATTCCTGCTGAGGGCTTTTTAAAAACACGTTTGTCTCTGGTCAAGGAGGAGGAAAGGCAAGCAGGTAAAGCAAGAGCAAAAGCCTGGGGGTAGAGAAAGATCTCGGCAGGAACTTAGAGATGTCTGCCCCCAACTCCTTTCCTTCATTAACCTCTATTCCCAAGGCAACTTGTGATATCGATGCTTTAAAAAAAAAATGAAATATCACAGCCCATCAAGCTCAATGCCTAAATTTTACAGATGAGAAACTTGAAGGCTGAAGAGGTTAAATGGCCTTCAGTAGTGTGAGCAAGGGCGTGTGGTGAGTGGGACAGCAGGGACCCGAGCCTCGCTCCACGTCCAGGGTTTTACCTCCTGTCTCTACACATAATATAGTGAAAAAGTCGAATCACCACATGGACTCTCCACTTATATTGAATATTACATTTATTTATTTATTTTAAGATTTATTTATTTATTTATACAAGCACTGGGTACAGTCAGAAGCACGGGAGGGTGAGAGAATTCACCAGAGCCAGAGCGGGGAGCAGAACAGGCAGAAGGACCGAAGTACACTGCTGAGGGGAGTATGTTTTTAGTTCTATCTGGAACTGAGGAGGAATTTCTTAGTCTTCTATTGAAGGAATTTAGAAGGAATCTGGCAACTCAAAATCTACTGATTCGGAGAAAGTTTCATGAACTTAAGTGAGAGAGGCGCCAAGGAGTATAGTATAATAATCTGCAAGTGTATATACAAAAAATAATGTGTGTGTATGATAATGACACATATGCATTTGTTTGTATGTGTATGTGAATACATGTCATAATGTAGTAGCTTTGGGAAGATTTTTGAGAAGCTTAGTCTAATAGTTGTTTCTAAGAAAATAACTCAGGGCCTTGTTAGGGTAGGCGTAGGAGGAACGCTTAGTTGCCAATTTTGTATGCTTTGAATTTAACTGTAGGTATGTATTGGCTTTTCAAAATAGTAACTATAAAATATTTAAAGATCACATGTGAGCTCAAGTAAGGGGGAAAACAGTGCTTACTGGGAGTTTCCGAAAGGCTTCCTGGAAGTGGTGGCATTTGAGCTGGGCTCTGGGTCAGGCAGAAGTTTACCGGCAAGAGCCAGATGGGAAAAATATATATTTCACGAGAGTTATTGAGGCAGGAAAGGAGGAAAAGAGTTTGGGGGCTGTTCCTATGGAATAGTCTGGAGTGAGCTCAGCGATGCCAGGTGAAGCAGGACAGGGAGAGGGGAAAGGTAGTGAGACAGAGGCTACCTGGAGGCTATTGCACACTTAGTGTGCATGAAAGGGTCCTTACATATGGGCCCAAATGTCCCTTTCCAATGTCATTTTCCCCCTGTGCTCCAACCACAGAAGCAACTCTACCGCCTCCAAATGCATAGACCTTTCTCACATGCACATCTGGCCTGGCCACGTCCTCTATCTGGACTGCCCATTGATTCCATTCTTTCCCTCCCCCAAGACCATTTCACCACCCCCCTCCTCCCCTACCACCCTTGAAGATTTAAGCACTCTGTCCTCAGGGTTCTCTTGAATTTGCATTCAGCTTTATTATAGCACTTGCCTATTTAAATTTTAATTTTTTGTGGTGTGAAGCCGGGCTTGAGGTCATTTGTATGCAGATTGTTGCTTCTTTTCTCTCTAATTTAGGATTTTATTCTCTAAGGCCCCAGCTATATGGCTCCTTACTATGAGGACGTCCTGCCATGCCATCCTGCCTTTGCATGGCCAGTTACCTCTGCCCACAAAGTCATCTATGGAGAAGAGCAAAGACAGTGAGGGTCAGAGACATTATTAACTAGGTTAAAATAAATAAATAAATAAACTCTACGTTTGTCTAAATTATATGAACATTTTCTTTATTATCTCTATCCCCATTAGGCTTTTTAAAGAAGGCCTGATTTAGGGTTAAATAAAGCCAAACTAACAACAAACCCTAGAAATATAACTAAGGAACTGAGGCTACTAGAGAGGGATGGGATAGGAAGGGGGACAATAAAGTGGGGCAGGGAGCAAAATGGACTATGGAGATGAACTGTGGGTGCTGTGCGGGTCGGGGTGGTGTAGTAACCACACCTGAAGGGAGAGATCCTGTACCTCTGCAATACAAAGAAAGATGTAAGCTAACCTTACCGCAATACCTAAATGCATTCAATTAAATCAAACAAACAACAACAAAAAGGCCTGATAAGGGTCAATTAAAGGCAGATATTCAGTCATTTTTTTTCAGACCTCTATGAATTTGGAATTTAATGTTCACAGAACATTATATATGCATAAACAATGAATTAACCACTTCAAAAAAAGAATTTTGTCTTGGAATATCCTAGCAGTATCAGGGTAGTAAAAAACTTGTTTCTCCCATTATCTGTATGTCCTTGATCAGAAGTTGAACATCTAGGGAGATGTTGCATTCATTGCTTTGTATGATATTTGTAATATAATCAATATAAGAAGTTTATATACATGTACATTCCAAAAGGGGATTTGACAGCCTACGAAAAGCTGTGCAAACTTTTGTCTTAAGTTATTCCTCTTCTCCTTTGGACAATTTAGGGAATAATTGCTGTCTTCCTAGCATAGTTTTATCTATAGAGGGACATGTATAAAGGGTGCTGGGAATTCAATAAATGTGGGTTTCCCTACCACTGCACAGACACATTTCCTTTATCTGGGCCAGTGTCCTTCTGGCCCTTCTCAGCGTTCAGGAGCACTGCACTAGGCCTGTACATTCAGTTTCTTTGTAAATGGGATCCTCTAAAAGTTGCTCATCTCTTTGCTTATTTCAGTTACTAATATGTGATGGGCAGGCACCCTCCTTGGGTAGTCATCTGGGCTGACCTCATCATTTTTTATGCTGTATTGGAATCCACTGATGGATATGACAGAATTAATTTAATCACTGCTTCTGATGGACCCCTCAGTTATTTCCAGTTGTTTTTTGCTATTATTAATAATACAGGAAAGAAAACTAATGCATATATGTCTTGACTAGTTGTGTAAGTATGACAGGACAATGTATTTAAAGAATTGGAATTGCTGGGTTGAATGGAACTTGCACTTAAAATTTTGCTAGTTGCTGACAGGTTGTAGAAGGGGGCCACTCATGTGCCTGCAATAAGGGAGGGGATTGTGTGTGGAGAATTTAAAAGCAACAATAAAGCCAGTGTCGATTTGCTTTTTATCATTACCTTGCATTGGCAATGATTAAGTCAGAGTAAATGCTTAGCGATGTGTATAGATTCCATTAGAGCTGACCTCAGGGAAAGGTTGCAATTCCAGCCCCTGTGCACCACTATTCCTGAGTTTAAATGGCAGACTAGAAATGAAGAATGACAGCAGATTACAGAGATCATGAAGCAGAACTTCATTTACTTCAATTCTATTATCCTATGTGACCTCTTTGGCTTCTGTACTTAAATTTGAAAATGAAGCAGAGTGTAAGCTGCAAAATGTAATATTTTTAATAAGAGCACATTTTAGTTCATAAAATATTTTACTTCATTTGAATAATGGTTTTAAAATGAAAATTTACTTTTATTGTAAATTGTTGCTTGTTTGTTTCAAAGCTAAATAGTGAATCAAGAAAATAATGATTGTTCTTGACTCTTACACATTATCAGTGAAACTAATTTTGTCATCTAGATAAGGGATTAAAAAATGAGCGTCTTAGCACCTGTCACGTACTCCAGGTACACCTCTGGGTTCTGTCAAATTGCCTCTGCTAACACAAGGTTCCTTGGTACATCTATTAATGGTGAGTGTCTGCTTAAGGGAGGAATTTTTCAAATGTTGCTGGAGATCAGACCTGTATTATGAAAGAACTCACCCACAAGCTGAAAAAGTTCTTTCCAGCTCTCTCCTCACTACATATCTTTTCTTTTTAAAAAGGATTGTGCCTTTTTAATCTGTTTGTGCTGCTATAATCACATAGCGCAGACTGGTGGCTTGTGAACAGACTTCTTGCAGTTCTAGAAGCTGGAAAGCTCAAGATATTTGTGGTGACAGGTTTAGAGTCTGGGGAGGTCTTGCCTCCTGGTTCATAAAGGTGCCTCTTCATAGTCCTCATGGGGTGGAAGGGGCACGCGGACTCTCCGGGGTCTCTAATAAGGACACTATCCCATTCATAAGAGTTCCATCCTCATAACTTAATCGTCTCCTAAAGGACCCACCTCTTAATATCATCCTTTTGAGATTTAGGTTTCAACATCTGAATTTGGTTGGGAGACACAAGCATTCAGACCACAGCAGATTGCTCGGTTTCATCAAGGTTGCAAAGGTCGATAGGCTTCCCCCAAATGAGTGTCAGTGGGAGGCGAGGTAGAGTCAGTACTGGAAATGGACTCAGAAGCAAGCCTGCTGTGGTGCAAACACTAGCTTGTCATCTTGGGCAAGTTACTTTACTTCTCTGTGCTTTAGTTTACCCAGCTGCGAAATGAGCCAGCCACATATCGACGACATAACACTGTTGTAATGATTAATGAGCTAACTTTCATAAAGCATTTCAAACAGTATCTTGTCAATGGCAAGGGCCGTGTGAGTGTTTTATTACTATTCTATATGAGACAGGCACGACACTAGGTATGGGAAATGAAGTCTTTTTAATTGCCTTAAAAATCCCACAGTAGGTCTCTCTGATGGCATAGGGCTTAAGACTCACCACTATCACTGCAACGGCTTGAGTTTGATCCTGGGCCAGGGAGCTACCCCACTAATGTTGCAGCAGACCTCTCCTGTCTCACCCAGTACTCCCCTCATCAGTGTATTTCAGTAGATCTGCCTGTTCTGCTCCCCACTGTTTCTGGTGAAGCCTCTCACCCCCCCATATCTCTGGCCTACACCCCAGTTCTTATATGTATAAATAAATAAAAATAAATCTTTGAAAAAAAAAATCCCACAGTCTATGTATCATTAGCCACAACTTGTTCTGGTTATAGGACTTGCCTGAGTATATACTGCTGATCAGCGATGGAGATGAGAATCTAATTGAGACTCTGACTCTGCAACTTGCATTTTTGCAGAATTGAGAATCAACAATTTCATTTGTTGAAACTAAATCTAAAAGTAAATCACCTCACTCCATTCAGTGTTTTGGGTTAAAAATCCAAAATAAAAAACCTTGACTGCTTTTACAGTTTAAGCAATTTAAACATTATGGATTTATCCTAATTCTAGAGAAGTTTGGAAAGTTTCATGATGGCTCCAAAAAAGAGAGAGGATGTATCTCGAAGGAAGTAAATGAGAAAAAGAACATGTTTGAAAGGTACTTTGATATTAAAACTGGGAGCTATCTTTTGATCAGAAGTCACCTATTTGGAATATCTAGCTAAGTTATCTCTATGGGCTTCACATTGAAAATATGAAGAAAATTAAGTATGGGATATAAAATGTAGATTTAATAGGTCCTTGAAAAAATCCTGGTAGAAGGAAAGGGTGCTGACTCAGCTAACCCAGTTTCTGGGCCTCAAGTGAGCCCCCGATAGCTAAACACTTGGTTCCGGGTTTCCTTGTGGGGAAACTGAGTGGGTTGAACTAGATGACCTTTGAGTCATCTAATCTTGCTAAGTTTTCTCTCTATCAGGGGACTTGCTATGCTACACGCTGTTTAGGGGCAGCTCAAGTATGGGGTATACTAGGAATGTGGGGGAGTTCCTAGACTACATGGTAAAACATATGTTTAAAAATTGCAATATGTTTATTTAACCAAGAAAAGATTATCATCCTTAATCTCTCAAAATATTTTAAAAAGAAATGAAATATACCTTGCTGGAAATATAGGTTAGAGATGACTTGCGAAACACATATAAGTGGTCAATAAACTGATAAGAGAATTATAATTGATTTCGCTAGTCATAATGTTATAGGACAGGGAGAGGGGCAGCCCAAACCCCGCAAACCTGCCTATTCTAAATGGGTTCTGCCATCCGCCGCATCAACACAAAACATAGGAGACTTTAATGGGAAGGAACTTTAATAAAAACTAGGAAACGGGCCTCCCCGGTGGCGCAGCGGTAGAGCGCTGGGTTGCGAAGCTGCGCGCGGCCTCTACAGCGCCGGTTCGATCCCCGGCTGCTCCCCGGCCATCGCAGGAGGGTCCCACATGGCGTGCAGACCTCTCCTGCCGCCCGCTGCTCCCCTCAGCAGTGTACTTCGGTCCTTCTGCCTGCTCTGCTCCCCGCTCTGGCTCTGGTGAATTCTCTCACCCTCCCGCGCTTCTGACTGTACCCAGTGCATGTATAAACAAACAAGCAAACAAATAAATAAAGAAAAACATGCCTCTATTAAAAAAAAAAAAAAAAAAAAAATAAAAACTAGGAAACAATACAGGAAAGGCAAAGAGTCTAGTTTCTAAATCAAGCACCCAAAGTTACCCGTCCCCTCGTGGGTAAAAGTCCATCCAAATGGGATTGGCACAGAGCAAGGCCCCAAAGCCTGCCACAAGTCTAAAGCATCTTCCAGAGGGGACCCACAGAAAAGAGTCAGAAACAACCAAACAAGCCCGGAAGGAAAAGAGCAAAATCAACATCAAGATAAAAGCTGCCATTGTCACCTCCCCATGGGTCTCACCCACATCTGTGTCACCCCGTCCACGACCAAAAGACAAGCGCAGCTTCTTCACGTGTCTCTAGGCTCCATGCGCCTCCTCCAGGTCTCCTGGCTCCATCCTGCTCCTTCCTCAGTCTCTTCTGCAGCTTCTCCTCTTCCTGCTCAGCTCCACCTCCCTTGGGTGGGGCAGGGAACCTCCCCCTTTCCTGGGGACCACCCTGTTACAATAATTGCATTACAAATGAAAACAAATCAAACTTGCAAATATTACGCACAGTTGGCAGTGTGATACTACTGCTTATGAAGCATAAATCAGTCCAGTTTTTTCCATCTCTTTTGTTCTAGTAATTGCACTCATTTCTATTTATATGAAGGAAATAATAATTTTATACAAATTTATTTTTAAAATGTTAAAATTTTTTATTATAGTAAAAATTAGAAATAATTTAAATTCAACAATAGGCAATTGGTTGAATAAATAATGGTAATTCTTTTTTTTTTTTAAAGATTTATTTATTTATACAAGCACTGGGGTACAGGCCAGAGGTGCGGGTGGGTGAGAGGATTCACCAGAGACAGAACAGGGAGCAGAACAGGCAGTAGGACCCGAAAACTCTGCTGAGGGGAGCAGTGGGCAAGTCAGGAGAGGTCTGCTGAGCCATGTGGGTAATTCCCTGGCTGGCCAGGAATCGAACCAGCGCGACAGAGGCTGCGGACAGCATCACGGCGCTGCGCTCAACCCACTGCGCCACCGGGGAGGCCCAATAATGGTAATTCTTATAATGAAATAGTATGCCAGCATTAAAATTATGCATAGAAGTATTTATGATATAAATTACTTATATTAATATAGTAATTAATGCTGTAGGAAGTATTTATGACACAAATTGTTAAATTAAAAAAAACCGCACAAGATGCTAAGCTACCCACAAAGTAAGGTATTTGTTTTGGAAAAAAAAAGACGTTTTTGAAAAAACAAATGACATTTTATTTTGAAAAATAAAAATGACATTGAAGAAACAGGAAAAGTTACACAAATCTTACAGCTTTTGGTTCTAGGTGTTAGTTGGTTTCCTCCTTTAGATTATTCGGTGTTTTTGAAATGTTCTGTAAGGTGTATGTATGTACCATTTTTATAATCAGAAAAATAGGGAATGTAGAAATGGTGTGGAGAAAATGAGAAGAGAAGTTGGCCAGATTGAGGAGGCCCATTTCAGTCTGATGGGGCCAGCACATAATGGAAATACTGTTCCCCACCGGTGGCCTGGGCCTGGGGGTGAATGATGGCGGTGGTGGTTCTGGCAGGCGGGCTTGGGAAGCCCTGGGGTGTGATGATAACAGCCGGCTATTATCTCGGGCTTGGTGGAGATCTTGTCAGACTCCAGGCAGATTTCATATTTTCACAGTAAGTAAAGATCAGATAGGGAGTTACTTTCAGTCTAAGAGGAAAACAGAACCCTGATACAGACGCTCCTCCTGTTCACCTCATCTCTTCAGACAAAAAAGCCCCTCAAGGCAGAGGGTCCCCTCATTCTCAGACTTACTTTGATTTGTGATCTGGTTCTGTGTATCGAACCCATTTTCACTCTTGAGTTTCTTTTCTTTTCTTTTCAAGTCATTTTCAGTATGACTTTTTGCTCTTTCGCAAAGAGCTAGTTCTGCAGAATTGGGGCAAGGGAAGTCAGAGAAGGTAATTGTACCCCCTAGCAAGCGAAGAGTTCAGATAATCTCAAAGTAACTTCAACAGCATCTGTTGGCTACAATATTTTCTACAAGCGACTCTTACATCCAGGGAGGGATGGGATGTCTTGTTAGAAGGCGGGTAGAGCTAGTAGGTGAAGGTCAATGTTTTCTCATTGTCTGGGGATCCTTATCTGGGTCTGTGACTTCTCCTCCTCCACAGGTCTCCCACTTGGAGGAGGAGGTAAGCCTCTGCACTGTCTACCCTGTTACAGTGCCTGCCACACTCGCACATGATTTTTTTTCAGTGAATAAGACAACTAGTGAATAAAACATACACACAAAGTCCTGGAAGATGCTCAGTAATGTAAAGTCACAAAAGGTCCCATTGACACAGAAATGCCTCATTTTGGAACATATCCTTCAAAAAAATTGTTTCACATAAAGTGACACATATGTGTGTGTCTATATATATATATATATATATATATATATATATATATAAATCCAAAATAGTACAGTTTTTAATTGTGGTGAAATACACAAAGCTACTAACAGTGGGGAATGGCTAAGCAATTAAGAGTTATTGAAATAATGGAAAGCTATTTGTCTAAACTCTGGCAAATATATAGAATATATTGAAGATACATTTTTAATTTGAAATAAATATTTAGAAGGAATATGCAAAGGTATATTTATTAGGGAGTGAAAATTAAATAAAAATTTGGGAAGAAAATGTTTAGAGATGGTTGTGCTTTTTCACTATTACGTATTTAAGATTTTTAAAATTGATTTGCTTTTCCTGCAAGTGAAAGAAATGAAATGAAGCACTCAGCCCCATTTCTAGATGGGAAGCACTCTGTGGGTTCACCCATCAGAAGTGGGGTCTGTCTGCTTGTGCTGTGATGTCCCCGCAAAGCTGTAGAAGGGACCACACTGGCAGAAGATGAGTGACCGAGGAGTGTGATGATATCCTAATTTTGTGTTAGATTCATGGCAACTAATTCTTTAATGAATTGGCTGCTATCAAGCAGGTCCTTTGCCCAGGGATCTTTCAAGGAGGGTGACATTTAGATGTATTCTCTGTAACTGACAAGCCATCCCAGCATGTTGACCATGAGTTTATATTTTTGAAAAATAAATAAAAAGTTAACATTTTGAACTAAGCTACCTCAATCAAAGTGTAGCTAACCTACAGCCAGCAATAATAATAATTGACAATAGTCATCATTTCACCTTAGTTTTACATCGTACTCTACTGTTCTGAAGGGACTTTATCATAAAACAAGCAAGAGTATTTCCAAATGTACAAAGTTTGTGTGAAAGCACAAGCAATGTATTGTTGTATTGCTATCATTTCCACCTGAGCCTTATAAGCCCCCTGTGAGGTAGGGGGGCACATCTTATTCTGGTTTCACAGATGAGAGAGAAACACGAGAGGAGTATTTCAAGAGTGTGATAGTGCAGGCGACATGCATTTTGGTAATACATCGAGGGTCCCTGATAAGAGTAGGGGGTCAGGGGATCAAAGATTTTTTTTTTTAATTTATTTATTTATGCATACAAGAACTGGGTACAGGCCAGAGGTGCAGGGGGTGAGAGGATTCACCAGAGACAGCGTGGGAAGCAGAACAGGCAGACTGACTGAAATACACTGCTGAGGGGAGCAGCGGGTGAGACAGGAGAGGTCTGCCCAGCCATGTGGGTTGCTCCCGGACCGGCCGGGGATGAACTCATGCTGCAGAGGCTGTGGATAGCTTCATAGTTCTTTGCTTAACCCCTTGCACTACCAGGGAGGCCCTTGATCAAAGATTTTTAAAGAAGAGGCAGGAATTAGTGGGTGAATGCAGGGTGGCTCTTTCCAGGCAAATAGATTAGCACAGTGTGTGTCTGAAAAAAAGAGCAGTAGTGGACAGTGGCTATCTGTTAGTTGGGGTAAGAATGGAAATGCATCCAGGATTTCCTACTGGACAGCCCTCAGCTCTCCTGCAGATGGCCTAGAGTGGGAGTTCCTCATCCTCGGGCCCTCCCTTTCTCAGAGCAGATAGAAAGCCCCCACTTCTCCCTTCCCTCCTGTGTCTCTGTGTGAAACATGAGGGCCTGAGGAAGACAACCTTTCTGTGAAAATGCCAACTAGAGGAGAAAGGAAGAGAAATCAAAAATGATTGAGTCCCAAGATGGTCTGGGATTGAGGGTTTGTTGTGCATCTAAATCCTCCAAGTTTCACTCCGGGGCCTCCCTCACGACGCCTCTGAAGTCACTCGAGATAACCCTTCCCCGCTGAGAGACAGACTAGGGGCATCCCTGCCACTAAAACTCACTTCTATTTGTCACTCAGAGGCCCTTTTAGGGAGAATTTCTCCCTGTAGGAGAAATCCCTCTGAAATCAAGTCCCTTAACCTTCCGCTCTGAAGACGTGGCACACATGTGACACGCGCGCTGGAAATGATGTTATGTCCATATAGGGTGTTGCTCTAGCCTGGGCAGACTCCGCCCCACCTTCCTTTCCAGCTCCACACTTAGCCATCTGCCAAGGTTGTGCTTGTGGTCAAGATTTAGCATCCATCTTACTGCCACGGAGTAATGCAGAGGTCTGTGTTCTTGTATTCCTCGAGGCAGTCAAGAAAGACTGCTCCTTGGGCTTCAAGAGCCACAGAAAAAGATGATCTTATCCAATTATTGTTACTTTACAATTTCAGAAACTGAGGCCTGCAAGACGACTCGAAATGCCTCTTAGAACCCAAAATGCCTGGGGAATGAAGTTCTCTGAGACTTTTCCTGCAGTCTGACTCTTTGAAGTTCCCTAGGTGTCAAATCTCAGGCAGCAATTTCTTTGTTCACATCATATTTTAATTTTTATGCTATAATAAATCCTATTTTTTCTGTAGTCAGGCTACAGAGAAGATACACAGCAGCCTTTGCTAGAGAAACTTTTCTAGTGCTACTTCAGACTCCCTGCTTACTATTCATAATTGTATATAGTTGTTATATTTTATTCTTTTTCTTATTACTACTGTCAAACTCTGTCTTTCAAAGCAACCACTAACATAACAAAGAGTTAAAGCTAATAAACCAACAACAGAAATACAATAGAATAAAATTTATTCCTTTTGAAAGAAGGCAGAAAATAGTAATCTTTATTTAACAATGTCGTTAATATTAAGGGCTGCTTGTTATGTGCTTGCTGTGCTGACGGCAGATAGTGTATGTCTACACTGTGCGCTATGCTGAGGATTTTATGCATCTAGGCACATTTAATTCTCTCAGTGACCCTGTGATATAGATATTATTTCATCTGCTTTACAGAGGAGGCAACTAAAGCTTAATAGGTGGTCAAGAATCTCTTCTAAGCTTATGGCACAGGTAGTCCGTTGGGTAACAAGTTCAATTCCAGATCTACTGAACTTTAGACCCTCACCATTTCCTTTTGCAGGTGAAATTTGAATTTACTCAATGTATTAGAGCAATTTTATGTACTAAGCAGAAGCCTGATCCACACACAGATTTGATTCTAGTTTTGATTCTGTTACATTGGGGCCAAAATAAAACTTAAAGATGTCTTAAGATGGTGGGAGAACTACAGTGATTGTACCTGAGTGAATCCTCTATTGTCTGACACTAACAAGGATGTAAACCAGTGGTACTTCAATTAAAAATAAATAAATAAACAAACTTTAAAAGTGTCTTAAGAACATTCAGTTCTGGACTAAGTAAAAAGGATGTCATAAATATTTGAGTCATTTGCAGAGCTTAGGAGCTAAAATTTGAGACACAATGGAGTCCCTTATTCAAAGGTCTGATATAAAGAGGTTTCCAGGACCGTCGTGACTATGAGTTTTCAGATGCAGTCCAGCTGAATATTTGACAGCTGAGTCCCTATGCACTGGACATTCAATATTGGGCATTTTAAATAAACAGTAGTGAAAATAGATAACCCAGCGACTCCCTGTAAACCCCATGTGCCTAGCTCTGCACTAAGTCTCATTCTCCACATGCTGAATCTTAATAATTGCATGAAATGGGACTTTTCTTTTTTTCATTTTTATGAAGAAACCAAGACTTGACTAAGAAACCAAGACTTGACTAAGGTGACTGAGTTCTTGCATGGTTAAAAAAAAAAATGAATCCATGAAAATCATATATATTATTTATTTGATTAATTCATTTGCAATAGTTATCATGTCTAATTACACAGAGACCATGGGTTGACAAGGATAAAAATGTCTTGGAAGGCAAAATTTAAAGGAATGATCTAAAAAATGTTTTACAGCAGATCTATAGGTTTATATTGCTTTTCACATGCCATGTCAGGAAGATCACTCTTGGGGAATCATAAGCCCAGGGTGCATGAATAAGCTTTACTTTGAATTCTGGTGTGAAAGACCTTTTCTCTGTTAGAAGCTGGGCTGGCCTTGTATGATGTCCCTCAGCAGACAGGACAGTTTCCAAGGCTGATCTCATTGTCTGGAGCTTTCTCACCTGCAGTGAAGGAGAATTAATTGGACCCTTTCGTGGCATTCAGATTCCGTCATATTTATGCAGTCCTATTTAAGTCACAGGCATCAAACATGGCAGCTTATAAGCATGTTATTTTACTTAACCAGGCTCCTGGCATAGTTCCCGCTGTACATAGGTGGGCTGTCCAAAGCATGGAAAGAAATAATGGCATCTTCACAGCGTCTCTGAGAAATGGTTCCTAAATGTCTGCAGATGTGTAAACTGAGGTCTGGAGATTGCTCCAGAGCCATGTCATCACCTAGGAAAGGGAGCCTGGTGTCAGATGCAGAAAATGCCAAGGACCGTGCCCTTTCTACTACATCTGCAACCAGTTTTGGAGAAAACCTCAAGGGAAAAAACAGCAAATTTTTAGAGTTCTGGTAATTTCTTGTATCTAGGACTGGCTGGTTAATCAATAAATGAAGAGAAATGAATATAGTGCCTGTCATTCATTACATTTCTCTTGCTTGCAGTTCCCAAAGTGGCTGGGACCCATCGGAAACTGAGGTGACGGCCAGCACCGTCAGCTGCCTTCCCTGCTTCTTGGTGCAGAAGCCGAGCGAACTGTTTGAAAACGTCTCATTCACACCCCAGGTTGCTGTTGAGGTCTTTTTCATGTTATGATCAGAGCAGTTGCTTGTTTTTATCACTAGGCTGATTTTAGAGATAAAGTCAGCCTCTGTTTCTTCACTGGGTGGAGTTGTGGGTGCAGGGCCGGGGTGTGACAGATCCAAGCTTCCCTTGCATGGAAAAGTGGGTTTGACAAGTAGGACTGGGCTGCTACTGTGAGGTGGGCCCCTGATTAACCAGTCTGCCAATGAGGAAGCTCCGCGTCATCAAAAGAAGGAAAAAAGAAAGACTCATTTTCCTCTTTTCTTTTTCTGTTTCAGCTGAAGACACCACATTCAAAGCAGAACGTGCCTCTTCCTTGGATAGACAGGGAGAAGCGTTGTTCTGCAGATAACCCTCCGAGGTGCTGAGAACACAACCCTCTGGGTTTTCTTTGCTTGTGTTGGATGGCGTTTGCTTCAGCAGCTCACTGACGGCTCTTTCCTTGGAATTCTGAACTCAAAATTCGGAATCTAGACTGGGAACATGATGAGTTCCATCAAGTGTGTGTTGGTAGGAGATTCTGCTGTAGGGAAAACCTCTCTGCTAGTGCGCTTCACCTCAGAAACTTTCCCGGAGGCTTATAAGCCCACAGTGTATGAGAACACCGGTGTGGATGTCTTCATGGATGGCATCCAGATCAGCCTGGGCCTCTGGGACACAGCTGGCAATGACGCCTTCAGGAGCATCCGCCCACTATCCTATCAGCAGGCAGATGTGGTGCTGATGTGCTACTCTGTGGCCAACCATAACTCTTTCCTGAACCTGAAGAACAAGTGGATCGGTGAGGTCAGGAGCAACCTGCCATGTACCCCCGTTCTGGTGGTGGCCACCCAGACTGACCAGCGGGAGATGGGCCCCCACAGGGCCTCCTGTGTCAGTGCCATAGAAGGGAAGAGACTGGCCCAGGATGTGAGAGCAAAGGGCTACCTGGAGTGCTCAGCCCTAAGCAACCGGGGGGTACAGCAGGTGTTTGAGTGTGCCGTCCGCACCGCTGTCAACCAAGCCAGGAGACGCAACAGGAGGAGGTTCTTCTCCATGAATGAGTGCACGATCTTCTAAACCTCAAAAGACTTTGCCCACCAAAATCTTCTAAACCTCAAAAGACTCACCCCAGAGTCTGTTGAGGACAGGGAGAGCAATTGAGCCAGCAAGGGTAGAATCAGCAGAATTGTCCTTTTGGATACAGTTGCTGATGGAACTTGTCCACTGGATGTTTTTACTAAGTATACCTCTACCAATGAATCTTTCGCCCAGTCCAATTAGAAGATCTTTTGGGAAGCTGTCATGAGTAGCCCATCTTTGATTAAAAAAACTAAAATAGTTTCAATAATTTTGGACAATGAAGTGAGTTACCCAAAGAGTTCCATATTTAAAGATACGTTTTATTTAAGCAGTAACAAAATGTATAGCTTTTGTACATAATTATTTTTCACACTTGCAGTCTTTTCTTGCGTATTCACTAACACATACTGCTGTATGAGTGAAATAGTCTTTTTTATTGTGCCATAAATTAATTGAGTTATTTTCACCCAAAGTAGTCATTTTGTTGACATTACTTGCCTACTACATTTTACTAGGTAGTCAAATTTAAAATGACCATAAACCGATCTTTGCAATGAATTTTTCACCCACTTGTTATTTGGAGTTGTATATGAAATACGGTACAATGACATAAGATACTTTAATATTGCCTGATGATTTTTAAACAGTTAGCACTATATTTCCCTGTAATTATTTAAAAAAATCTTTTCATATTACAATCTAGCCTTTGATCCCAAGAACTACAATTATGTACTACCCTCTCATTTACTGAACAAGGTTGGAGGGAAAGCTTTCAGCCAGAGAATCAGACTCCTCCAAGGTCTAACATCAGAGCCTGGAAGAGAAGCAAGAAATTCTCACTTTTATTTCAGAAACTACTGTATTTTGCCTGCTTCTCCCCACCAGTGTTTCCTGTCAGGTTGGTGGTCTCACGAACGAGAGCAGGCTTGAAGTTCTGTCTGCATTTGTCCTCATTTGAACTCTAATCTGAGTTGGCAAGGCAACATAATTTATTAATTTTAGGATCTAATCAGAATAATTGGGAAGCTGTCTACATATGCATGTGTATATGGGGGAAAGTTCATTAATAACTTTTACATGAATATGAAGCACTTGAAAGAAAAAGAAGGCACAAGCACAAGCACAAGGAACAGGATAATTGTATAGCAAATGCTCAGATCACAGCAAAGTTTTCAGGGACAACACTGAATAAGTAGAGACACACTTACCCTTCCTAAACCCCAGTCTATCTAAGACCTTAACATTGAAAAACTGTTAAAGCTGAGAACAGAGGACTATGTAAATTGAGGAAGAGATTGCAAAGGCAGGCACCTGGGTATAGAACTTACTTACCTAATCAAATAAAACTTGTTACTGTTATTAAAGTATGTCATTTTTCTGACATAACATGCCCATCATATATAAATGGTAAGACAGCTGGCATTCATGACACTGATTAGATTAAGTTGATATAACCAAACCTATTTTGCAAGTTTCCTAAAGTGGTCACTTCTTTTGTGCTGCAATCAGGGGCCAAGTAAAATTTGTGTTCCTCCCCCACACTGCTCTCTGCTGCCCTCAACCTCTCATTCACATCCAGGAAGAGGCCAGGGAGCTGGATCTTAGTCTTGGTGGCTGGGATGTCATCAGTTCCCTGGGGCTGATGTATCTGCCTCTACCCAGACATCTCCAGTCCTCCAGGCCTATGGTTTGCCCTCACCTCTGTGTCACCCATATCCCTTGACTGGAGAGCCCCTCCATCCTGCTTTCTGCCTTGGGCATTCAGAGCGTAGGAGGTATTGAGAGCTGGTCACATGGGAGGCAACGGGAGCTCATCTCTCTCTAGCCCTTTGCTCCTCAGCCTCTCCTCCGGCATGTGAACAGTCTTAACTAAGTCATGCGGATTTTCCTTTGGGGGGTGGGGGGATGTAATGTGAGCAGGAATGAATTTCTATTCACTAAAGTAGCTGGTCCCAAGTTTTTCTTTCCTGCTGAAGGGAGGCGTGTGGTGTGTGAAAACAGAAGGACTCAGGTACCTTATCTAAGTGAGCAAAGGAGGAGAGGAATCCTTGGGCAAAGGAATGGAGGGATTGAAGACAGAGAGAGCGCATTGCACAGCTTTGTCTTCACCTCAGCAAATACACAGACGAGCCCTCTGCTGTTAAAATCTCCCTCTGGGAACCCTCACACCGGGAAACAGGAATCCAGGTGGAAACACTCCCCTGTGGTGGGACCTGGCAGAGGTTGAGGCCAGTTGGGGGTCTGCCTTTCTTAAGGGACCATGAATTCTTAAAGGAGAGAGCAAAAAAGAAATTGGGTTGCCGTGCCACAAAGTTGAGACGGAAGGAGCCAGAACTCTGCCAGTCTTGCAGGGGTAAGAAATAAAAATAGGTCATTTTGTTGGAATCCATGTTATGCCTGTCCTATGTGAGCGCATATTAATTTTCGCCTGCCTGAACTCAGGTCTATGTTTCTCACGTTTCAAAATGTGTACGCCTTTGTAGACTACTGTATGTCAGCGTGGACCTATTCCAAAAAGCAACATTAAATATGCTCTTGTTTACATTTAAGAGTTGTTTTGAGTGGTTTAGTAACTCACCCTATACTGTTTTATCTTATACTCTCAAAATGGGGCAGCAGAATCTAGTGTGAGATCGAGTGACTGAAAGCTGAGAGCATCCTCACGGTACAAGTTCGTTAACTGGGGATGTGCCATGGGCAGGATGCCGAGTGCTGGCGTGTGCATTATCTCACCCCACGGTCTGCAGGTGGCCACACAACGAGGGGCACCATCTCACACGAGGAAACTGAGCCTCGGCATGTTGACGTGACAAGTCCAAGGCCATAGAGCAGGTGAGTGGCAACACCAGGACTCTTGAGCAGGCCTGTCTGACTCCAAAGCTCTGCTCGAAACCACTGTGCCCCACTTCCTCCCAGAGCAACTGACTGTAGGGCTTTGCCACATCCGAGCTCATGTAGCCTCGAAGGCCTCTCCGCCCTGTCCCCCAGCAAGTGGCCTGTGTTTAGAAATTGTTTCAAATAAAGTATTTCAGGTCTGATCGTAGATCTCCCCTTTCATTTTCCTTTGTGGCAGTGAGGATGGGGCTCCCCTAAGTCACAGAACACCATCCTTTGCTAGGGTCTCTGCTCCAACTCTTAGCTGTTAAGTATAATTTCGCAGTTGATTGCATGTGAATTGGCAGAGATGAAATACGTCATGGTTTAATGCTTTAAAAAGCTTGGAAAATATTCTCTTTTCCTTATCCCATTTCTTTATCCAGCCACTTTCAGGCATTACCTTTGAGTGAGGTAGCAACAGGGGAATGGATATGCTAGTGCTTTCCTTTTAAGGATTTGGTATCCAAAGAAGGCACTTCAGCCAGCATGGGACAGATGAAAATGTTCTAGTCTTGCACTTCTGTAAGGTTTGATGTGACAGAGGGAACCAGGCATTCTGTGAGTGTATGTCTACAGTTGTGACATATTATGACCTAGAAAGTCTAGGTCATTTGTCTTTTTCAGCCTCAGTTTCTCTAAAAACAGAGACAAGTTCCTGGTTATTCTAAGTGGTTGTAAAACAATGTTGGTGGAAGTGCTTTGTATCTGTAAACTATTGTTCAAATCGTGGTGTCATGTTTTTGGTGGGTCCCTATGAAGAGAGGCTGAATATTTTAGATCCAATTAGAATAGAACTTAGGGGAGAACTTGTCAATAGGGAGTCACATGGTCAGAAACCTACATTTGTAGGTGGCATTTGTAGCAATGTTAAATAGATGAGTAAAATGAATAAAGTGACAGATACATTGGTGACAAACTACACTTGAATGCTGACTGGTTCTAGTTTCTCTGTAAGCATTTGCCATACGTTGTCTGATTTAATTCTCATAACATGCTCATAGGACATTATTCTCTTCTGTTCTGACAGATAATGGAGATACGTCCCTTGCACAGTTACTTTTTAAAATGTTCCAGGTTTACCATGTGATTTTGGTGTAAATTTGACCAGCTGAAAAGTATATGATGCTTTATGGTTAATGTTTATTATACTGCTAACTTAGATAAAATCTGACACACTGTTGGGGCACAATGATAATTAGTGCTTGGCGGCCTTCCTAAGTGAGCTGATTTTTGTCATCCTTCCTGTAAAGAAGTGTCAGGTGGCTCAAATCCCACCTGTCCTGGCTGAGCTCTGCCTGCTGTCCCATGCCTCCATTTCCATTTTCTACCCTTTGCTCCTCTGCTCAGTACTCAGGAGGCCAACCCTCCAGATAGCATCACCCAGGTGCCTGGCTCTACGTGACTGTGACCCATGGGAGGCCCAGGCTGGCAGTCAGGATAGAAGAAGGATAGAAAACTGGATGTTTGTTCCCTGCTCCTTTCCTACTTTGGCGTTGCTTATCTGTCCATGGCAGTGAGTCCCTCCATGGCTACCATTCCCACAGGGTCCCAGCATTTCCTCTTTGCACCTCAGTCCTAAAGGAGGTAATGGTCTCCCTCTGATGTTCCCCCCCTCATGCCCTTTCTTCCCCATCTTGTGTTCCCTTAACACAGACCTTTACAATTAGCACCTTAATCAAAGTCTCTTCATCTGAACCATCTGGAATAAATTTGATTTCCTACAGGAACCTGACTGATACACTCAAAGTATTAAAAGTCATCAATATGCTCTGGCAATAATTACTCAAACCTGTGCTGAGGGGTCTAGGCTTGGCAGCCTGGGAAACTGCCTGTCCTGAGCCTCAAGATCCAGAAAATATCACGCTTGGCATCTCTTTGCTTGGAACGGCAAGGAGGAGTATGTTGATTAATCCTAATCTGAATAAGAAAAGAATAGTTCTGGATAGCATGTTCAAAAATTGTGGGTGTTCTTATGACAGATTTATATTTATAAGAAGCTCTGCTACTATCCAAAGAACTACTGTGGATCAATAAGAAAAATAGCTCTATTTTATTTATTTATTTATTTTTAAAGATTTATATATTTATGTATACTAGAACCGGGGTACAGGCCAGAGATGTGGGGGGTGAGAGGATTCACCAGAGACAGAGTGGGGAGCAGAACAGGCAGATTGACTGAAATACACTGCTGAGGGGAGCAGTGGGCAAGTCACGAGAGTCTGCTGTGCCGTGTGGGTATCTCCCTGGCTGGGGATTGAACACATGCTGCAGTGGCTGTGGATAGCTTCAAAGGTTGCGTCTTAACCCCTTGCACCACCAGGGAGGCCCAGAATAGCTCTGTTTTAAAATGGACGTTTCTCAGAAGGGGAAATATGCATGGCCAAGAAACAATAGAAAAGGTGTTCATCTCACTAGTAGTCAGGGAGATGCAAACAAAACTTACCATAACATATCATTTCTGAATGACCATATTGGTGAAAGAATTAACAAGTATGATAACGGCAAGCACTGACAAGAATGTGAAGCAATAAGAAATTTTATATGCTGCTCATGGAGATTAAGGTAGCATATATTTTGACATTACTAAGTAATGCTGAATATCTTATACCCTTGATCCCCAAGTTTTATGCCCTTGACCTCCAAGTTTTATGTCCTCGATATTCCCCTGCATAGATTTCCTAGGAGATATGTATGAGAATATTTGTTTCAGCATTGTTGGTAATAGCAAAACTACAAACAACCCAATATCACCTACAGAGAATGGCTAAATAAATTTTGACATATTCATGCATGGACTACTATGTAGCAGTAAAAATGTATGTATGTATGTACCTATACATATTAATGTTAATGTTGACAAAAAAGCTAATAACAAAATAATATATAGTGTATGATTCTCTTTGTTAAGCAAAGCTTAATAGTCAAAAAATTATAAAGCGTTAGAATTTTAATATGACATTTGAATGAGCAGTTACTTTTTCTTTTTTTTTTTTTTTTAATAGAGGCATGTTTTTCTTTATTTATTTGTTTGCTTGTTTGTTTGTTTTGTTTATACATGCACTGGGTACAGTCAGAAGCGCGGGAGGGTGAGAGAATTCACCAGAGCCAGAGCGGGGAGCAGAGCAGGCAGAAGGACCGAAGTACACTGCTGAGGGGAGCAGCGGGCGACAGGAAAGGTCTGCGCGCCATGTGGGACCCTCCTCCGGTGGCCGGGGAGCAGCCGGGGATTGAACCGGTGCCGCAGAGGCCGCGGGCAGCTTCGCAACCCAGCGCTCTACCGCTGCGCCACCGGGGAGGCCCTACTTTTTCTTTTTTAAGATTTATTTCTTTATTTATACAAGCACTGGGTACAGTCAGAAGTGCGGGAGGGTGAGAGAATTTACCAGAGCCAGAGCGGGGAGCAGAGCAGGCAGAAGGACCGAAGCACACTGCTGAGGGGAGCAGTGGGTGGCAGGAAAGGTCTGCGCGCCATGCAGGACCCTCGGCGGCCGGGGATCGAACCGGCACTGCAGAGGCTGTGGGCAGCTTCACAACCCAGCGCTCAATCGCTGCGCCACCGGGGAGGCCCAGCAGTTACTTTTCTGAGGCTGAAAAGGAATGAGATTGAACAGATTACCTAGGATTGTCACAGGTATTGTTAATGTTCTATTTCTCAAATTTAGAGAGTGCGTACATGAATGATCATTTAATTTTTCCTGTTATTTATTTTTCAAATACATTTCTATGTGTTTTATACATTCTTTTATGTGCTTGATATAATTCATAATTTCAAGGTGTACAGTCAAGCAGCCTGGACTAGAATCCCGTCCCTGCCACTCACTAGCTCTGCACCTTGTGCAAGGTAGCCTCTGTGCATCATTTCCTCACCTGTAAAATGGAGAAAATAATATCACGGGGTAGGTAGTATTAAAGGAACAGATGCAAGAAAAGACTGTACTTTCTGCTACGTGGTAAGTGCTCAATAAATGGTAACCACGTCATTAAGTTTTCATTTTATGTACGTCAGATTGCGGGGGGGACACTGCTGTTTTGTGGATGAAGATACTATGATCTGGAGACTGTTTATTTCTTGCCGAAAGCTTTATGAGTTGATGGCAGACCTGGAACACCTCACCTCATCTTTTGGGTGCTCTTTTCTCTGATCATCAAGAGTAGATGGGTTTTTTATTTATTAATTTTTGCTTGTTTACTTTTCAATCCAGGTTTCCTGTACTTTTTAATTTGTAGTATTGTTTCTTAGCACAGATCAGGTACCTTTAGTATTTTACCGAAGGAACCAACAGAGGCTTATTTCCTTAAGAGATCTCCATTCACTTATTTATTCCTGGAGCATTTGCTAGTTTCTCTGTGGGGATGATTAAAAGAAAGCAGAGGACTCAGTCGCTAAAGGCATAGAGACCCAAGCATATCACCATCACTGCACTCACCATGTTATTTCATAACATGCTTCATTTCCAACTCCTCATTGAACCATGACCTTCTTAGCACTAAGACTGCAAATTACTAAAGTTCCTGCTTTTGTGGAGTTCAGGATTTAGTTAGGCACATAATTATGTCAACAAAGAAGATACCGGTGGATGGGTGGTCAGTGCTATAACATACATAAAAGGATAAGAGAGACTATTTGGTAGTGAGGGTAAGAGAAGAGGGACTAATTGAGGAGAAGTCTGGATGATGTAGACATACTGCATCATTTAAAAACAAACCAGCCCTCTGAAAAAGAAAGCAGCCTGAACTTTTTTTCTCTGCTGGCCCCAAGAGGCGATCACACCTGCTTTTCTCAAAATTCAGTGTTCATGATATGGCGCTCCTTCCAGAAGTGATGACTTCCCTGGGTATTCCAACCCAGCGGGCTGTTGGATTGGGGCTCTGCCCAAGGACTCATTACAAAAAAGTGACATGACTCATAGGCCGGCAGTGGTTGGTTTCCAACGGATTCTGAAAACTAGGAAGGAAACGGCGAGGGCTCAGGGCCTAGATAGGACCTCGATAGACAGGTCTGGTAGCCGCTCTGCCTCTCTGCCCTGCAGAATCGGTGCGTGTTCGGGGCAGCAGGGGCTAAGAAGCAGCCAGGCTCTGACAAGCTCGAGCCTGGCAGCTGAGGCAGGTGGACGCGCTCGCCCTTGGCAGCCAGGTTGTTCAAAGAGAACATGGCATGGCGCTCTCATCTGTCTGCGGGACTAGCGTGCAGGGGAATGGCTTACAAGAGTTACCGAGTTAACCCAAGGACAGCTGTCAGATGGTAGAACTGTTGTCTCAGGGACCTGGAGATTTACTGAGGATGTCAATTACAGATATATTTTTTTTAATGTTTCCAGAGAGTCCTCCATCAGTTGTGTGTTTCTCAATTACATCCCGCCCACCTCCACTTTCTTCTCCTCTTTATCATCTCTCTCTGCAACCAGAATGTCACTCATCCCTCTCTGATGGAGTCAGCATATGAACCAGTGCTGCACCCACTGGTAGCCTCTGAACCACCTTCCCTAAGTGAATCTATCCTCATTTTCACCTTCTCCACACATTTATCACACAGCATTTTAAGGGTGTCCCAAGTGATGGTCCACATCTTAGGTAAGACCCGCCACTATTTGCTTAGCATACATCAAGTACTTGTGTATATTGTCTCGCATGACCTCACAACCATACTGCAGATTATTATTATTATTTGGCTCATTTTATAGGCAAAGAAGCCAAGGTTTGGGGAAGTGAAAAGTCTCACCTACAGGCATCTGGCGAATGCTTGGGAGAATCCAGATTTATACTTAGGTCTACTGGACCCAGATTTCCCCTCCCCCCCCACCTTATCAGGGTTTTATCTGAGGCTCAAGGTGACCCTGTGAAATACAAGTGAGAGAGATGAGACCCAGGAGGGCAACGTGACATGTCTGAGCCACACATGCAGTTACTGACCAGAGAGAGGCTGGCAGTTCCAAGCACCGGCTGACACTATTATCATTCTTGTTACCAGACACATTTTGTTTTTTATTGGTCCCACCTCTATGAGGTTGTCTTCTAAACACTCATTAGATGAGTTAAAAGGATGTAGATTATATCTCTGTTTGACAAATGGTAAAATCTGAAAGAAGGAAATTGCCTGTCAGTTTGCAAACCATATTTGCATTAAATTCTCTGTATACTGTATGCAAACCCACAATGTCTTTTTCCTCTCCTTTTCTTAGTGTATATACTTCCACTGAGGGTCTCATTTTGAAATCAACATGGCTGGGACATTTTCTTCTACTACTCTATTATTTACTAGACTCACATTTTTGGAGTTGGAAGTGATGTCAGAGAGAATTTAGCCCCAGCTCATCACTTCACAGGCAAGGAAACTGAATCTCCTGGTTGCCAAGGACACACAAGTGGCTTCAGGCAAAGCTGGAACTTGAGTCCCCAGGTCTGGCTCCCAGGTGCTTGTCCCTCTTCCCTCCGGCCTCAGACCATCCAGCCTCAGACCGTCCAGCCTCTACCCTTGAGCCACAGCCTGCAAATAGATTCTGTGTCTATTTGTTTCAGGTTTCAATGATGGGAGTTTAAAGGTTTACCGTCTGCTCAAAATGTCAGGGTCATTCACAGGTGATTAAAGAAAAGAAAAAAGAAAAAAAAGAAAGAAAATGTCAGAGGCAAAGGCCAGTACATGAAACCAGCAAGAGTAGAGGGACAGGAAGACAGAGGCCACCACAGCCGGTGAGCAGTGCGGCCTCACCATTTATGAACAAACTCAACACTGTGAGCCCGGCACGGGTCAGGCCTGAGTGCAGGGGGAGCTGCACAGCCACCTCTCCCACCCTCTCCCCAGATGCTCTGAAGGAAATCTGCAAGCCAGCATGGAGGGAGCAGGTTAAAGGAACCATCCTAAAGAAAAGAGATTCCTTAGGTCTATATTTCTGTACATGCTGCCCCCCACCCCGCCATTATACAAAAATTGAAAAGATTAGGAAAAAAACCCCAACAAAGTAAAAAGACAATAATAAAAATCACTCTGATAATCACTGTTACATCATTTTCATTTCCGTCTTCCAGACTTTTTCTTATATACATATGTGTGTATTTTTATAAAAATAGCTTCGTATGGTACAGTCTGCTTTCCAATCTGCTTTTTTTCACTTACTATATTGTGAACAGCTTTCAGTGCCAGCATGTTAATGAATATACATAACTCCTACGCTCTCGTGTGTAAAGGCAGCATGGAAGCCGTCCCAGATTTCTCCAAGGAACCTGTAACCACGCTTTGTTAATTGTGACTATAAGCTTCTATTGAACGGCGTGCTAGAAAACTCTGTGTGTGTGTGGGGGGGGGGGTGGCGCTCATTTAAAGCCATAATAAAAACCACAGATATATCTAACACTCTGTGTTTTAAGTATGTTGATTTATTTACTTGTAAGCCTCCCATATAAAGGTGCTGTTATCATCCTCATTTTACAGGTGGGGGAACTTACCCGAGGTCGGACGCCTGGCATGTGACACAGTCAACATTCAGTCCAGACAACCTGGCCCCAGCCTGTGTTCCTGACACCACACTCCTAACACTAGTTCCATCTGTTTTGTCCATACTCTAGCTCCTTGGTTACATAACTGGGAACATCCATCCCCAGAAAGAAAAATCTTAATATGACAGAGGTGAAATCCAGAGATTTCTTCACTTTGCTATCCAGTCATTTATAAGTTCATTACAGAGATTGACGACCATCCATATAGCATCTCTCTGGTCTCGGCTCACTTTTCTCCCCACCTTTTGCTGCCCTCTCTGCCCTTCCTGCAAGGTGTTGAGGATGCTGTATCACATTCCCTTACTTCCAGGCAGGGGGGAGGCTGGAGCCCTTCAGCATGAAGAGCTGTGAAACAAACACCTTTTTTGGGTTTTTGACACATGTCAGTCAGAGCGGTGCATTTAGGCTCTCACAACTATTCTCCTCCATTTTCACCAGACTTCCTCCCAGGAAGGGCTGATAGGGGCCCTGGGGAGGAAGGAAAAGAGGGGGTGAAGGGGGAAAAGAAAACCCCCATCCTGCCACAACACAGAGCTTCAGATTTTGCTCTGCTTTGATGCTAACGTTTCTGATTCTCCCAGGTAGGTTCTGAAGTTTGGAGGTGGGGGATGGAGTGTGTGATGAACTTCCAAGCTGTGGCAGGTCTCGAAGAAGTGGTGGGTGACGGGCTCTGCATGGCCACCTCTGTGCTCCCTCATTCCAAAAAATGACTGGCTATCTTAGGTGGTGAGGCTCAGAGGTGACTGCCTGAAAGTTTGCATAGAGGCGACCCATGGTCTTTTTCTCTGCCAGGGTATTTTCTTAGGAATGATGCATCTCATGTAATAAAATCCTCTACCCTTTCCAATGGAACTGTAATCATCTCATTAAACTTCTGTGGTTAAAGACTTTTTTTTAAATTTTTTTTAAAAAAATCTTTCTAATCATTGCACACTGATACTATTTAAAAGCACAGTGACTTCCTAGCAGAAGGAAAAAATGAAGACAAAGAATCTATAGGAAA
The DNA here is from genome assembly GCF_014898055.3 of Talpa occidentalis. Classification (NCBI taxonomy): domain Eukaryota; kingdom Metazoa; phylum Chordata; class Mammalia; order Eulipotyphla; family Talpidae; genus Talpa; species Talpa occidentalis. The sequence goes on from NW_023604972.1 coordinate 22,268,326, forward strand.
AAATGAAACTTAAACAAAAAGACATAAAATGCAAGCCTCAATTTTTTTTCACAGGACTCTCTAGACACAGCCGCATTACTAAAAACACTTCTGAATACACTCTCTTAATTTCTGTGCTTATCTAGCTGTGGTCTGGTAAGCGTTTGCAGACTTAGCCTGTCGTTGGACTGTACTTTGAGCAGCATTGACCTAGTTTTCTCATTTCTTCTGTTTGGGAAATTTCATTCATTAAGCTCATTCGGTCACTGAATAAACCTGTCAAAGCCCAGGCATACAGGCTGTTCCCAACTTTTTCTGTCCCCAAATCATTACTGGGACACCATGATTGTGTGTTATTATATAATTAAATTGCAGTAATCATGTAATATATCAATAGAATGTGATGTTCCCCATAATAACATCAGAAAGAAAAATTGTCCCAGACAGTGTCTGGGACAAACCTTTTGTGTGTGTGATGTAATTCATGGCCTCCTTCTGGGAAGAAAGTCAGTATCCCTGATAAAATACTGAAGCAATTTTCTGATGGATTGTAATGGGATTAAGATTGGTTCTGGGAAAACAGTCACCAACCATTTCCCTACCTGCCCCCATCGCTAGCTGACATCCAGACAACAGTCTCATTGACCTTTAAGCAGGCGGCCTTTTCTTCCTATGTCTAGTTTAATAATGATTATCTGACTCCCTATCAAGTGTGAACTTTGAAATAAACTCCTGAGGTCTTTTTTTCTTGGAAGGGGCAATACAGTTTGACATGTGATCATATCGAAAGAGGCCAGAAGTGATAATATTTGGTGGAGTCGGGGGCCAGGGGCCTAGAGCAAGCGTGGGAATATGTCTGAGTCTCAGTTTTTTCCATCAGTGAGATGGCGAGAACTGTCCCTCTGTAGGTGGTTGTGAGAAATCAGTGAGGCATTGATTGGAGAGGGCTTAGGACTGTACCTGACACCGTAAACACTCACCCTTATTATGATGATGACAACTTTGTCTCCTTGAGGTAAAAAGTCCTGTAGCTGCAACCTACTACTTTGCTCCAAATCAAGTTTTGGGCCTTCATTGACTCTTGTAGGAATGAGACTGGAAGAGGCCAACCCTATCACGTGGCCCAGGAAAAGTTCATCTGTGGTGGCAGGAGCCAGTCCTCAGGGGGGTGGGGAGCTGGCAGAAGTGGTTAAGTCAACCAGGCTTGCTTGTGAGGTAACACTTGCACTCGGTAGAGGGGAGGGAATTAAGCGAGAATGAACGTGGGGCTGATTTTGGCGGAAGGACTTACAGCAGGTGTGTGATCTGGAACCCAGCCAGCCTGCTCACCCCACAGCTGTGGGAGAAGGCAGAGCTCTCCTGTGGTTTTAATTCTGTGGCGGTTACTCAGGTACTGTTTATGGGCTGTCCTTTTTCGCAACTTTTCTCTTAGCTCAAGCCTTGGGTTGAGGAGGGAGGTGGCTGTATTTTGTCTGGATCTGTTTTCTTCCCTCTTTTGGTAGAAGCAGCACACTTGTTAAGCAGTGACTAATTTTCTCCTTCAACCCCAATTTATACTTTTCTGAGAAAGTGAGCGCCATGTGGAAGAGCTCTGAGGAAGAGTTGGAGAATAGTGTGACGGGAGAGGGAGAAGAGAGGAGTGGGGATCTGGTTGATGTTCCCAGCCCACATTATTATCTTGTGGAGACTTCCAACTCACAATTCTCTGCCATGGCCCCCTATGGTAAAGAGAAGTAGAGGAGGCCCGGGAAGGAAAGAGCAGAGCATTAGGCATGTGGTGTAGGCTGCTAGTCTGCCAGGCACCTTCATGAGAATTAGAAAATGGCGCCTGCTCTGCATACATAAGGCACCTGGCCAGCCCGCAGAGCTTGGCGAGCCCAGCTTTAATCTCTTATCTTCCCTCTGCCTAGCCTGGTTGAGTGGACAGCCTGCAGAGTGGTGACCAGCTGCCCTGATTGGGAGAAACCCCTCCCCAAAAGTTGTGAAAAATGAGGGCTCACAAGGAACTAAGATAATGTAGATGTGAAACCTGCCCTTGGTTCTGGCTGCAATGTCCTACTCATCGAGCACAGCTCTCACTTTCTCCATCAAGCTGTCGGTCAAATGCTGCATATCTAGTTCACCTCCTCCTTTTTCACCAATCTTGCACCTCGTCCCTGTTTCCTCTCCTATGTTGCTTCTTTTGGGCTCACCAGGAAGCGGCTTCCTAGACTTCAGAGTAAAATTCTACACTTCAACCTTTCTGCTGTTAACATTCACTATCTCTTATTGGAAAACTCTAGTGCCTTATTCTGCAGAAAGAATCCCCCAACCTCTTAATCAAATTTCACCTCTTTTAGGAAGGAGGAAAGATGATAGGAGGGCAAGGGAATATGAAAGTGGAGAAAATCCTGCCCCGTCACATGCAATTTTTTTTTTTTTTTTGCTTTAATTCATTTTCCCCCCATGAAGAGAATACCTAAAGCTTTCATCAGATTCTCGAAGGAGTCCATGACCCTAAAATTTCAAGAGCTGCTGCTATAAAATGATTCATTGAAATCCAAACAAAAAGGGCATAGAAAGTTCAGGCAGGGTTTATTAAATTTATTTTATCCCACTGTCTGATTTTCAGTGGGTTATCTAATTTCTTTTAAACCATGTGCAGGAGCATTGCTTCTTACTTCCCTGCCAGGCGAGGACACTCCCAGAATCACATTATTCTAATTGCCACCCAGCAGGGACCCTATTCTCCAGCCCCTCACCCTCCATTATGTCACCAGCGTTATGATCCTAAAGTATGTCTTTCATCATCTCTCCACCAAACTCCATGCAGCTCATGGGGGCTAATTAAACTCCTCCATCATCTTGCCCACACGCCTCTCTGACCTTATCTTGCTCTGTTCGCTAGCTAACCCTCCATGCCAGCCAGGCTGGGCAGTGGCTTGCCTATCACGTGGACATCATGGCCCTCTACATCTAGGTCATCATTCGTAATGTCCTTGTCACTTTTTTCTCCTCTATTTTCTGGAAGCTTCTTGTCATTTATGGCCAATACTTCCCAAGCAGGCTCCCAGCTTCTCTGTTCCCATTGCCCCTATTTTTCCCCATCATGGACTGCATGACTCTGTGCTGTAATTCTTGCTGGCTTTGCTTTCCCACTGGTCTGTGAGTTTTTTCAGGACAGAGATTATGTCTGGTTAATTTCCCAATGTTACCTGAAATTTAGTATGTGCTTGATACATGTCTTTGAACACCGAAGACTTCCCTGTCAATTGTGGTGTATTTTGATTCTGTATATCTTTTTTTTTAAGATTTATTTATTTATTTATACAAGCACTGGTTACCCTCAGAAGCGAGGGAAGGTGAGAGAATTCACCAGAGCCAGAACAGGGAGCAGAACAGGCAGACTGATGAAGAAATACACTGCTGGGGGGAGCAGCGGGCATGGCAGGAGAGGTCTGCATGCCATGTGGGACCCTTGCTGGTGACCGGGGATGGAACTGGCGCTGCAGAGGTTGGGGGCAGCTTCGTAGTCCAGCGCTCAATCGCTTGCGCCACCAGGGGAGGTCCTGATCCTGTATATATTTAATCTGTTATGTTTTTGTTTTTTCCAGTGACTGATGATCAGAATTTCTGGAAGAACTCTTATAAAACACAGATTTCAGACCTCTACCCCATTTCTGCTGAATCAGAATCTGGAGGGGCAGGGCCCAGAATCTACATGTTGACAATGTTCCCCAGGTGGTGCTGATAGTCTAGTTTGCTTTATAACTGTGGGTCTCAAAACTTTGGGTCTTGAGACCACTTTATACTCCTAAAAATCACTGAAAAACCTAAAAAGTTTTTGTTGATATGTGTTGTAGTCATTAATATTAACCAAATTAGAATTATAATGGATAAATAACAAAATGGTTATATATGATTCATTTAAAGTAACAGCAATAGGGCCTCCCCGGTGGCGCAGCGGTTGAGCGCTGGGTTGCGAAGCTGCCCGCGGCCTCCCTCTGTGGCGCCGGTTCGATCCCCGGCTGCTCCCCGGCCACCGGAGGAGGGTCCCACATGGCGCGCAGACCCCTCCTGCCGCCCGCTGCTCCCCTCAGCAGTGTACTTCGGTCCTTCTGCCTGCTCTGCTCCCCGCTCTGGCTCTGGTGAATTCTCTCACCCTCCCGCGCTTCTGACTGTACCCAGTGCATGTATAAACAAAACAAACAAACAAATAAATAAAAGCATGCCTCTATAAAAAAAAAAAAGGTAACAGCAATAATTGTTGATAACATGACATCTTAGGGTTAGCACATCTCTGAAGGGATTCTCTTATAGACTTGATAAACATGGTTCTTTCTAAAGACAATGAAGAAGCGAAGTTGAAAAGAACTGAACTTACTTCATAGAAGTACACTTAACTGAAGTACAGATATATATTTAATAACTACAAAGAATGCTGGTCTATTCTGATGTTAACTACCAGACCTTGTCACTGGGACATTAATGAAACTCTCAGCCAAGTGACTGACCGTGTCTTCACCTGTGTCAAATGCAACTATTGATGTTCAAGTGGAAAAGAGCTGAGAATTATCTACTGGATATGTTAAGGTACTCGCGACTTCCGCAAGAGCAGTTTCAGTAAAGGGTGTTGACCAAAACTCAACTGGACTGTGTTCTATAGAGAATTTTCCATTTCCCCTAACTGAAGTGTCAATGAATGGGGCCTTAATTGGCTGTAGTTTTTGGTTTTTTTTTTTTAAGCAGTCAGGGAAATTTTTTTTAATTATTTTTATTTTTTTTTAAGATTTATTTATGCATACAAGAGCTGGAGTACAGGCCAGAGATTGGGGGGGGGGGTGAGAGGATTCACCAGAGACAGAGGGCGGAACAGAACAGGCAGAATGACTGAAACACGGTGCTGAGGGGAGCAGCAGGCGAGACAGGAGAGGTCTGCCGCGCCATGTGGGTTCCTCTCTGGCTGGCCGGGGATGGAACTCCTGCTGCAGAGGCTGTGGATTGCTTCATAGTGTGATGCTTAACCCCTTGCACCACCAGGGAGGCCCAATCAGAGAAATATTTTTTCAAAAGTAAACCAATTTCTGCCATAATCTCAAAAAATTCTCCAGTGGTTATCTTAATACTCAGAAGTAAATTCCTTAACGTAGTATGCAAGGATTTAGATGATCTTCTCCAGTCAGTCCATCCCAAATCATACCCAACAGTGTCCTCTTATTCTGTTCCAGATAGTTCACATTCTTTATATTAGTTAAATATACTGAACATTTTTTTTATCTTAGAGCATTTGTACTTGCTGCTCCCTTTTCTTGCAAATTTCAAATCCATATTTTATGTGACCTACTCATTTATACCCTTAGGAACACTCAATATCATCTCAGAGAACCATCCATGAGAATTAGCTGTAGTTTCATAGGTCTTTATTTTATTTATATTTCATTTCTTTGCTACTGCATGAATCTGTGCAAAGTTTGGTGATGCAATTCTCAACTTGTTCTGCAGACATCTTGGCTGCAGTTGCCTTCAAATGAGAGGAGGCGGCGAGCTGGTTGGAGAGACTACCTGGAGTGTGGTGAACTGAGAATAGCTGAGGTCTGGGCAGCGTCTCTTACCATTTACTTAATCAAAGCTCACACCTGCAACCTTCCTGCACCTGCCTGCGGAGCTCTGTGAAGGCGGTCAGCCCAGCAAGCACAGAAGCTTGACCAAGGGCCCAAGGAAGTGGTTGGTGAGGGCTGGAGGGAGGAGTGGGGGAGGGAGAAGAAAGGTGGGGCAGGAAAGTGAATTTTTCAGAGCTTCCAAGAATGATCTGAACAGAGATTAAAGCTCTGCAGGAGGGTCCAGGAAAGAATTCATGAGGTTTGGCAAAATCAGGCTTGGACAGGAGCTTTGGGTGACTTCAGCATGACCTACTGCTCTCCTCAGTGTCCTCTATTACGAAAGAAGGTGATTGGTCTCTATGACTGTCCCTTCTTAGTGTTCTGAGTTAGTATCACATGACGGCTAGTTACAAGGCTGAGAGCAATTGTTTAAAAACACTTTTTGGGTTGTTTTTCTCCCTGGCAAGTACAAAACAGTATTTCAATAATTAAATTTATTTTGGAACTCAGTACTGCAACAAAGAATAATAAAATGGGGCCTCCCTAGTGGTGCAAAGGGTTAATCTCAGCACTATGAAGCTGTCCACAGCCACTGCAGTACATGTTTGATCCCTGGCAGGGAGGTGACCCACTGTCTCTCCTGCTGCTCCTCACTCTGTCACGGGTGAAACCTCACATCCCCTGCATCTCTGACATGCAACCCAGCTCTTGTATGCATAAAATAAATAAATATTTTTTAAAAAAGAATAAAATGAAGGTGTCTTTTCATTTTTCTTTGTGTTTGTGCCTTCCAGTCTTTCTGGAAATCTAACATGCTTTCCTATGATGTTTTATTGATTTACCAGAAGGGTGAAAGAAATGAAAGCCAAACGCCAGGTGCAGCATCATCAGATGCATCTGCATTTAAGTTGTTTTGTGGCCATTTTTAGCTCTGTTACCCAAGGCAAATTATATAGCTTCTCTGAATCCCTGTTCCCTAAAACACAAATTGGGGGTAATGCAAATATCTTTCTCATGGGTTTTGTGGTGATTGAGTAAGATGAGTGGGTGCTAACAACTTAGCACTGGTTCTGCTACTTGGTAGGTACTCATTACATACTATTGGTCCCACTCTCATCACCACCATCAGTGCCTGTGGAGTAGGAAAGGCAAAAAGAATCAAGCCATTTTACAGATAGAGAAACCAGGGCCTATCATCAATTGACAGATACAGCAAGAGAACTGAGTCCCACCAAGGTCATCAGTTAAACTGCCTTCATCAGTAGCTCTGTTTTTCAACTGTTACTATAAACTACTGTCAATACAAACCACAAAAGCATCCACACTCTCCACGGGAAGAATGTCAGAGTGGATGGAGGGACTTACAGTCAGTCTAGCGCCCAGAGGGGGACATTCCAGAGCTGTGGATTCTCCATTGAACAACATGGAGCCGGGGTTATGGACCATGGGGAGAGCAGGCTGTACAATTGGGTTTATGACTCTCTACCTGTTGGCAGAGCATAGTATCCTTCTCTTGTTGAAAAGGATTTGTCAAGAATGAAATCTTTATTTATTCTGATATATAGATCAAGAGGTTTACGAATTTTGTTTTGTTCTGTTTGGTTTTCAACCACCAGGAGGGGTGAATGTGGGTTTTGGAGATGAGTGACGGAAAGACCCTTAGTGTAAACATTCAGATTGCAGGTTTTAAGAGAACAAAGTTTTCCGTTTGTATAATAGCTTGTTCTTGGGGCCTCCCTGGTGGCGCAGGGGTTTAAGACACAGCACTATGAAGCTATCTGCTGCCACTGCAGCACTAGTTTGATCCCTGGCCAGGGAGCTACCCACATGGTGCAGCAGACTTCTCCTGACTCGTCCACTGCTCCCCTCAGTAGTATATTTCAGTCAGTCTGCCTGTTCTGCTCCCCACTCTGTCTCTGGTGAATCCTCTCACCCCCAATACCCCTGGCCTGTAACCCAGTTCTTGTATGCATAAATAAATCTTTAAAAAAATAGTATCTTGTTCTTATGTCTACCAATAAAACATATCAACGCTCTAAATGTATTAATAAATGTCAATAAATTAACATATTGCAATATACTTAAGTTATGCACTACAAATGCTTATACTTTTTGTCATAGTGTAATATAATAATCTACCTTTTCCAAATTTAGAAATTACAGTATCCTTGTTAATAATTTTGTTAAGATCTTATAAACTTGAAATAGTAAGTAATTTATATTACACAGTGTGTTCTCTTGCAATCATTTTCAACATGTAGTTATATTTTGTAGAATTCTAATTCATGTGTACATACATTATCCCACTGTGACATTTATGAATAAATGTTCTGTTGTAAACATCTTTGTGTTTTTGCCATTCTGTTATTTTTCTAGGTTATCTTCCAAAAGTATTTATACCTTGATTTGAAGATATGTGTTTTATAATTCTTACAAGTTATTTAGTATTCAGAAAATTTATATTGCTTTAGTTTTTATCAATTTTTAAGATATTTTAAAGATAACAATCTCCTTTAAAGTTAGCTTTGACTGAAAATAATTTACTAGAACAATGTAAAAGAAGAAATAACTTAGGCAAAGTAACTATAGTAGCTTTTTTAAAAAAAATATTTTTTTATTTATACAAGCACTGGGTACAGTCAGAAGCATGGGAGGGTGAGAGAATTCACCAGAGACAGAGCGGGGAGCAGAACAGGCAGACCGATGAAATACACTGCTGAGGGGAGTAGCGGGCAGCAGGAGAGGTCTGCGCGCCATGTTGGACTCTCGCCAGTGGCCAGGGATCGAACCAGCGCTGATGAGGCTGCGGGCAGCTTCGCAGCCCAGCGCTCAACCACTGGGCCACCAGGGGAGGCCCTCAGGAACTTCTATCAGTGACAGTTTGCATTTATCTAGGCCCTATGTGTGCATTTACTTAACAATTGCTAAATCTGTGATTTAAATCCTAGCAATCTAGCTCCAGAGCTTGTGCACCAAAATACCATGCTGTTCTGCTTAACCTAACTCAATTCTGAAAGAATCCTCTTTGACATATATATTTAACTCCACTTTAAGGAGAAAACTGAGACTGAAAGAGGTTAAATCAAGAGCTCAAACTGAAGTAAAGTAAGGAGTAGATATAAGAAGATTTTATTCTCTGTGCTCTCATTTGACTACAAGAACTATTTTAGCTTAATCTTAACTGAACAATTAGAAAAGAAGCACTCAAAAATGATGTCAACTATCACTCAGCTACTGTGTCAGAGAGATAAGAGAATGGTGACAGGAATGGTGGAGAGGTGCAAAATTCATGCCTTATTGCAAGGGCTGCTCACCCCAGCTCAGTATGTATAGGCGTATCTCAGAGACATGCAGGTTTGATTCCAGACCACCACTATACAATGTCTATCACAATTCAGCAAGTCACATTTTTTCCCCATGCATATGAAAGATATATTTCACTTGACTATAGTCTAATAAATGTGCAATAGCATTATGCCTAAATAAGTAATATACATATCTTAATTTAAAAATACTTTATTGTTAAAAAATGCTAGCCACCATTTAACCCATCAGTGAGTTGTCATCTTTTTGCTGGTGAAGGGTCTTGCCTTGATGTTGATGGGTTGACCGATCAGGGAGGTGGTTGCTGAAAGTTGGGGTGGCTGTGGCAATTTCTTAAAATAAGACAATGATGAAGTTTGTCACATTGATTGACTCTTTCACTAAAGATTTCTCTGTAGCACGCAATGCGGTTTGATAGCATTTTACCCAAAATAGAACTTCTTTCAAAACTGGAGTCAATCAACTCAAAACTTGCTATTACTTTATCAGCTTAGTTTGATAAGTTGAAATTCTTTGTTGTCATTTCCACAACATTCATAGAAACTTTACCAGGAATAAATTCCATTTCAAGACACTCATTTCTTTGTTTATCTGTAAGAAACATCTTTCAACCATTCAAGTTTTATTATGAGATTGGAGTAATTCACTGACATCTTCAGGCTCCACTTCTAAGCCTTGCTCTCTTGTTATTTCCACTGTATTTATTGTAGCCTCCTCTGTTGAAGTCTTGAATTCCACAAAATCATCCAAGAGGTTTGAAGTCAACTTCTTCCAAACTCCTGTTCATGTTGAGACATACAATCACAACTGTTCCTAATGGTATTCAGAATGGTGACTCCTTTCCAGAAAGTTTTCCCAGTTCCACCAGTAGAACTATCTATGTCAGTTATAGCCTTATGATATTTATTTCTTAAATAATAAGACTTGAAAGTTGAAATTACTCTCTGATTGTTGGCCCACAGAATGGATGTTATGGTAGCAGGCATGATAATACATGAATCTCCTTGTACAGCTCCATCAGAGACCTTTTGTGGCCAGGTGTATTGTCAATATTTTGAGCAGTAGGGTTTAAACACTGGGCTTAAATATTAGTAAACCATGTTGTAAACAGATGTTTTGCCATGCAGGTGTGTTGTGCCATTTAACAGAGCACAGTCAGGGCATGTTCAGTATAATTTTAATTATAATTTAATTAAAAGTAATTAATTAAAAGTCCAGACCATTTTAATGGCTTAGGATTTTCATAATGTTAAATGAGCATTAGCTTTAACTTAAAGTCTTCCACTGCATTAACCATTATTAAGAGAGTCCCCTTGTCCTCAGCAGGCATTGACTTCTCCTCTCTAGCTATGCAAGTTCTAGAAAGATAATTTATAGCTTCTTTATCAGTACATGCTGCTTTACTTTGCATTTTTAAAAAAGATTTATTTATTTATTTATACAAGCACTGGGTACAGTCAGAAGCATGGGAGGGTGAGAGAATTCACCAGAGCCAGAGCAGAGAACAGAACAGGCAGACCTATGAAATACACTGCTGAGGGGAGCAGCAGGCGTGGCACGAGAGGTTTGCACGCCATGTGGGGCCCTCGCCAGGGGCCAGGAATTGAACCAGTGCTGCAGAGGCTGCGGGCAGCTTTGCAGCCCAGTGCGCAAACGCTGCACCACCAGGGGAGGCCCTTTACTTTGCATTTTTATGTTATGGAAACATAACAGAAGCATTCTTTTCTTAAGCTTCATGAGCCAATCTCACCAAATTACAGCTTTCATTCTGCAGCTTCCTCACCTTTCTCTACCTTTATAGAACTGAAGAATTAAGGTGTTGTTCTGGATTAGCCTTTGACTTAAGGGAACACTGTGACTGATTTGATTTTTGATTCAGATCACTACAACTTTCTCCCTATCAGCAATAAGACTATTTCACTTCTCATCATCAATGTGTTCACTGGAGTAGCATTTTTAAACTTTCTTAAGAACTTTTACTTTGCATTCACAACTTGCTACTGGTGCAAAAGACCTAGCTTTCAACCCACCTTGGCTTTTGAAACACCTTTCTCAGTAAGTTCAATCATTTCTACCTTTTATTTAAAGTGAGAGATGAGGAACTCTTCCCTTCACTTGAAAACTTAAAAACATTTTAGGGTTTTAAATTGGTTTAATTAATTTTAATATTGTGTCTCAGGGAATAGGGATCCCCAAGAAGAGGGAGAGAGATGGAGGAAACTTATTGATTGAATAGTCAGAATATATATATAACATTTATTAAGTTCGCCATCTTATATGAGTGTGGTTCATATCGCCTCAAAACCATTACAGCAGTAACATCAAAGTCACTCATCACAGATAACCATGACTTACATCTAAGAATGATAAAAAGTTTGAAATATTGCAAGAAATATTGCAAGAATTGAAATATTGCAAATGCAACACAGAGACATGAAGTCAACAGATACTAGTGGAAAAAATGATGCCAATAGACTTGTTTGTTATGGGGCTACCGCAACCTTCCATTTGCAAAAAGCACAATATCTGTGAAACACAATAAAATGAGGTGTGTCTATACTGTGTCCCTCTTATGGACAACAGGCCCAGCATGGCCTGATATTTCAATTAGCTACTTTAACACAACAAAGACCCTGAAACAGTGACTAAAAGAGTAAACATTATTGTTGTCCACAATCTGTGGAGTGGGGGAGGTTCTTCTAGTCTTTGGCTGGAGTTACACGTGCATGTGCGGTCAGCTGGTGGGTTAGGGTGGGCTGGCCTTTCAGATCTTGGGTAGGTGCTTTCACACGTCTTGGGTCTTAACTGGGACAACTAAGACGACTTGTCTTTGTTCGATTAAATCTTTCACACTCCAGCAGGCTAGCACAAACTTGTGAGGTTTTGTCAGGCTTCCAAGAAAGGAAGACAAGTTTACAGGGCCTCTTAGGTCCAGAATCAGATCTGGGACACTCGTTCCTGTCATATTCTATTGACCAAGGCAAGTCACAAGGCTGATTCAGAGATAAAGGATGGTGATATAGATGTCAACCCCTTATGGGAAGAACTATAAAGTGACATTATCAATAGTATGAACAAAGAAGAGGTAAGGAATTGAAGCCATATCCCCCCACCCTTTTTCTTTATTGAGGTAACACTGCTTTCCAACACCATATGTGACTTAGGGGTATGGGTTCACACCTCCTCAGATGTACGTTACCACCCTACCCCACAATCCAAGCACTCAGAGTCTTTTACCCTAGGCCACTGGGCCTGCTCCCTCCTTTGAGGCTGTTTTTGCAATCAATGCACCACATCAAGTCTTCCAAATTTTCAGGAGAAGCCAGAAATCTTGATCCTTATGAGAAATCTCTTGAGGTTTAAGTATTGTCAACTAATTTACAGGTTTTTAAGAGACTGGTGGATCAGCACTCTGTGGCCAAACAGAGCATGTCTGAGCTGGATGTGGTTTGTGGGTCACGGTTTGCAACCTCTGGGTGAATAATTTGCTTACATTGGCCAAGAAGGAGATTTGAACATAGAGTTGTCTGGACACCAGGTCCCTATTCATTCAGCAAATATTTGTGTGCCTTCAAGTATAAGACCTTGACAAATAAAAGTAAATAAAACACAATCCCATCCTTGAAGGGGCTTCTGTCATAAGTAGGAGACAATATGTAAACAAACATGGAAATCATGTGATTAAATGACACAGATACTTATTAACGGGGAATACTTCTTCCCCATGCCTGATGCTCCCTTTCTGTGAAGGGAACTTGATTAATATAAATCTGGGTCTCTCTCTTCTGTGGTTCTTTTACATATTTCACACCTTGGCGGTGGAGTGACTGATCTTATTAGTAAATTTGTGGGAAACAACAGGGTATGCTCATCTCAGTTCTTTCCTTTACTCTCCTCGGCCAACAAGAGCATAGCTTCCCCTTTGATCATAATGCCAAAGGTCACCCCAGAGCAGGGTCCTGTGTGCTGGCCTCTCCCATGCCCTGCCTCAAGTGAGCACTGCTGATAATGGTGGGAGAGCCACCTGATTCTGGGGTTCAGGAAGCAAGCTCATTTAGCTCTTGCACTGAGTTATGGCTTCCTATTAGCTTTATCAGGTACAAAGGTAACATTTGGCTTCCAGCTTTCCCTTCTATTTTCCTTCTTAATTTTTTCAGAATCCAGATAGGGTAGAGAAATGTGATGTATTTGGAGATAGAGGACTCAAATGTTCTCTGTGAAACATATATACAGATGGATTTTTTTTTTAAATATTTATTTATTTGTGCATGCAAGAGCTGAGGTACAAGCCAGAGGTGCAGGGAGTGAGAAGATTCACCAGAGACAGAGTCCCCACAGGCAGACTGACTGAAATACACTGCTGAGGGGAGCAGCGGACGAGACAGGGAAGTCTGCTGTGCCATGTGGGTAGCTCCCTGGCCGGGGATCGAACTCGTGCTGCAGTGGCTGTGGACAGCTACATAGATTGTGTCTTGAACCCTTGTGCCACCAGGAAGGCCCCAGATGGAGCCTTTAGGTTTGTCCACATCGTCACACATGTGTGCATGGCACTATGAGGCCCTGACCATGCCGACCTCTCAACTCAGGCTGCCTCGCAGGCTTGAGGGGTGGGTACCTGGTGACGATGGAATTCTCAGATTCAAGTGAAGGAAACAGAAATGTTCTTAACCCAAACAGAAGCTGGCACTGGAAATGTGGAGCAGCTCTTCCTATCACATTACAAAATTCCCCCTTATATTTTGACATATACTTTTGCTCTTAGGAGTCTATCTAGACACCACCTGCACTAGGCCCACTCTAGCTTCTGTGCCCACATTGCAGTGCCTGGACTTTCTGAAGCTAAGGCCCATGCTACCCCAGAGAAAATGGGCTTGACTTCAGAGGACTTTCAGAGGATCTCTGGGTCCTGGGCCCCCATTATGTGGTGGCAACATCTGGGGTGATGGGGAAACAGAGGAACATGGGCCCCCACCCCAGCCCTCAGGGAACTGTCACCTCCAAGGGAAGTAATTAGCCTAGGGAGGGAAGTGAGAGCCTTCATTATTCTGGGGCCCCTAGGTAGGGGAAGGCTTTAAGCCCTGGGGTCCCAGGTGAGAGGCCAAGAAAGCAAACTCAAGTAGGGACCCTCCCACCCTTTCCTCTCACAAGGTTCTGATTTCACAGTGTTTGCTTTTTCCTGGCAGTGCTCAGTGTCTGTTGTGCTGTGAAGACAGCTTGAGGGGAACCGTCCAACTCTTCACATATTTTCCATCTGTCAGGCGTTGAGAGGCAAACTGTCAGGTTGTGCAGGTTGGGGAAGCCCATCTTCCTTACCAGCCACAGCTCGAAGCTCACCCACTTGCTCTTTCTATAGCTCTTTCATTTTCCTCCTCCCCAGGTGCCATAACCAAGAAGAGTAGGAATTTAGTTGCATGGAAGGAACTTTATTTCTCTCTAGCAGTTTGGCAAGATAATCTCAAGGGGAAACCACATCAGAAAAGGATGCTGCTGCCACCACTGGTAGGAGCAGTATATATGAGTCAGTAGGAGCCCTGGTTTCCATGAGGCGCTCGTAGTAAACTGAGGGGCAGTTAATTGTTTCCATTCACAAAGCTACCTGTGACTATTTTACGGTACTTGGGGAAGAGTCCCCATGACACATTACCCGTGTCACCTCGTGCTAACAAGTCGATTCTAGGCCCAAAAGGAACTTTGTTCTATTGGCTACTGAAGTGATCAGGGGACAAGATCTGGGCAAGTAAAACCCTGGAGCCAGATGACCTCAGTTTCAAACCCTGCATGATCGGGGTAAGTTATTAAGTTCTCTAGCAGTTTCCTGCCCTGTACAATGATGTTTTTATTGGGTGGGATAATGATACTGATCATACCCACCTTATAACGGATTTAATTTTAAATGAGGTAATGTATGTAAATCACTTAATTAACACATGGGTGGGCCTTTGGAGACTCAGTAAAAACTGATATCTTCTATTTCTAGCACATCCTCAGTCTTGCTGGTGACAGAGAGGGGAAAAAGGGGTTGGGAAAATGCAACCTATGGATGTTGCCATGGTGATGGATACACTTTGCCCCAGGCCATGTAATGTCCCCCAGCTCAGTACAGTCTTTGAGCTGGGCGAGGACCTGGAGCAGCCCAGGACTGGGGGTTGCTGACATCCTTTCTTATCCAGGAGGCAGCAGGTGGCGGCTCATATGGCCCCATCACACCTGGATGAAGCAGGAAGAATATGTTCTGCAAGAGCACCAATCCTGAGAGGCCTCTTGAAGGGATGGCTCTGAGGTCAATTGGAGAAAAGGTGAAGGGAGAGAAAACCAAGAGAGTGAGAACAGAGAAGGTTGGATACAGCCTTCACCTTCTGCTTGATTCACCTTCTTTTTCTCAGGAAAGGTAACTGCCTGGCTGGGGTGAGGCTGGTTTAAGAAGTGACCCCAGTAAACCTCTGAGCTGTCACTTGGCCCTTTGTTTGCTTTAAGGGCCGACTTCTCTTGGGAAAAGGACAACCCAAGCATGCACAGCAATGCTTACTGCAACATCTGCTCTTACCAGAAGACGGGGAGTCCCTAGTGGGCTGCCCTGTGGTGGTGGTGGGGGCTGCTTTTAGCACCTCAGGGTGCTGGGGGAGGACAGAACCAGCCACACCGAGAGAGAATGGAGCACCTCTCTTATGTTGATTTAGGCTGGTTTTCTCTGTAGGACTCTTTAATAAAAGCCCTGGGAGTGGGTTGCCATGGTTACACTGGGCTTAACAGGAAATTAGGGCTAAGTGGCTTCCCTCAGGCCCTGCAGCTTTTAAAGGCTTTTAACATCTCCTCTAGGGAGAGCTGATCTGCAAGGGGGATGGATGACAGACAGGTGTTCTGACAGCCACTGGGGAGATGGGTGAATTTGAGTGGAAAGAATTTATGCTTTATCCATAGACAAGAGGTAGAAAAGAGTGGCTTTAGCATCTGCTCACTCTGAACCCCAGTTTTTTCATATACCACCTATTTGATTTAGCAAATGACTTAACCAATCTCCTCGAGGAATGGGATCCCTAGCAGTATGCACCCAGGCTGTCAATGGGACCATATGTGACCAGGCTGGTTCACCAAGTCCTTTCACGCACTTTATCTCAAGGGCTTCCAGAATAAGCCCCAGATGTGGGCGCCTTGCCATCCTAATTTTCAAGAGGAGGCAACTGAGGCAGCTCGGCCTCCACACTGCTGGTTGAGAGTGACCTGTGGCTGCTTCTCTGACCTTATCTCCCTTCTTTGTCACACCCCAGCCTGCCTCTTCCTGTCCCCTCTCTTTGTGACACTCTTCTCTGCCTTTTCATGAGGCTAGTGCCTTCTCTTCCACTGGGTTTCACCTGAGGTCACCTCCAGAGAGGACTTCTCTAATCTTCCAAATCAGCCACATTAGTTACTAGTTAGTCTCTATCACCTTATTTTCTTTAAAGAACTCATTAGAATCGGAAATGACTTTGTTTATTGTTTTTAAACAACTCATCACAATCTGAAATTAATGGGTTTATTATCATTCCCCCAACTAGTAAATACCCGTGTTTTTTCCCTGTATTACCTGGATTTAACTTAATCCTGGTGACCTTCCTGAGTCTGTGGGTTGAATTTGAGCTCTAAGAATCTGAATTAAAAAAAATGACATCTTTATTTTCACTAGTCCTTAACTGAAATTTAGCATTTCCTTCCATCATGACTGTAGGCAACAAACCACAGTCAGATGAACTGTACTTGAGACTGGGTCACATGCTACCTTTTTACGGATATCTTGAAATATAATTTAAGTTGATAACTATAAGAAGACACGGTACTTTTCAGACCCACTGCTAGATCTTGCTATTATCTTCATGCAATAATAAGAAACATGTGTCACAACTTTAAAATATTTTGGGCAACTTTTTCAAGACATTTGGTCTCTTCTACAATGCTCTATATTTAAGCATTTAACAATTATTAGTCTGACATATGAAAAAATGTACATCATCATTTATCAGGGAAATGTAGATTGAAATTATGAGATATTCCCACCTCATACCTGTGAGAATGGTATTAAAAAAACCAAAAACAAGTGCTGATGAGGGTGCAGGTGGGGTTGTATACTGGTCCAGTCACTATGGAAAGCTCTGTGGAGGTTCCTCAAAATGTTATAGGGCAACCCTGATATAAAATAAAACGGGTTTCCTGGCTGTGGGTCCTCACCCGCGCGCTGGAATTAGCTTTAGGACATCCTTTTCCCCCTAACAAAAACACTGAAAATGGATCTGCCATATGACCCAGCAATTCCACTTGTGGGTATCTACCCAAAGGTCATAAAAACACTAATTTAAAAGGAAACCTGCACTCCTATGCTTATAGCAGCTCTATTTACAATAGCCAAGATATGAAAAAAACCTAAATGCCCCCTAAAAGATGAATGGATCAGGAAGATATGGTGTACATACACAACAGAATACTACTCAGCAATCAAAAAGGATAAACTTATGCCACTTGCGGCAACATGGATGGAGCTGGAAGGGATTATACTACGTGAAATAAGTCAGAAGGAGAAAGATAAATCCAGAAAGTGTCACTTATATGTAGAATATAAAGAAACCAAATAAAAGGTCAGACAAAGACAAACCACAAAGCTGATCAGAGACCTGAGGCATCCAGAAGGGGAGAAGGGAAGGGGTTAAAACAGGAGGGGGAAGAGCACAAGGGAGTATGACTTAGGCTACCACATGGGGGATGTGATAGGGTGAGCAAAGGGGAGAGGGTGTCCAATGAAGGATTTCTGGGGCTTTGGTGATGGGTGTGGTGAAATAACATACATTTGTAGAGGTATAAACTTACACCCAAGACATATACTGTGATGTAAATCAACACTGCTGCAGTATAACTTAACAACAACAACAACAAATCACTAGTTTGAGAAACGGTCCATAAGTTTGCAGATTGCTTGTAGGCTTTAGGGCACACAAAATGTTACTGACCTCTGTGGCCTAGAGCAACGCTTGGCATAAAGTGGATAAATATGTTTTTGAAAAAAATGAGTAGCTGAATGAAGGGAGGTAGAGAAAGAAATTGTCCCAGGCAGAGGAAATAGCATGAAAAGACAAGGGGACCTCTGTTGTAGAAAACTGTGTGGTGTGGTTTGAGCTTAGAGAGAAAGAGAGACAGAGACAGAGAAGGGGGGAGGGTTGAAGATGACACTAACAAGGTAGCCTGCTTGTACTTCATCCTGGCCCAGTGGGAAACCATTGGGTGGCATTACACAGGGACAGGTAAGATCACATTTGCGTTAAAAAAAATCTTTATGGCTGAGAGGAGAGAAAAATGAAGAAAGCATGTAAGAGCCTACTGGATGGTTGGAAGTAGCCTGGCAGTGGGGGTAGAAAGACGCATATGGATTTGAGAGCAATTTCGGAGATGAAAGAGACACAAGTTGAGGACTGAATTGAAGCGAGAGTGAGGGAAAATAGGAGGTACAGAGCAATGGCGGCTTTGCTGCCCTTGCTCCTGAGTGATGGTGACTGCTGACTGCTAGGGTAGGGGTGAGGAGGGGAGGACACAGCAGGAAGGAGCAGGGGGCCCAGGAGCAAGCCCCAGGGCACCTGAAGCTGCAGGTGACAGTGTTCTCATTTTGTTCTCAGTCTGGCTTTGATAAAATGCCTTAGAACTCAAACAATGGTTTAAGACCCCGAGTTGGAGTTCGCTGCTATTAACTTGCTCCCTGAGCCGCCTTCTCAACTTCTCTGTTTGCTCATTTGAACAATGGAACTACTGCTGTTTGGTCTCACACAATTGTGTCACTTGCTGGAGAGACACCCCCATCCCTCCCCAGCTTTCCTCAGATTAAATAAAAAACATTTGCGCTCATGGCTTAGCCAAAGGATTCTCAAAGTTGGTGACTGTTCTCTAAGTCTCGACTAATAGTTTGGACCTCTGTAAGTAAGGTAAAAAGTATCAGGTTTTTCTGCCCTCCCGCCATCAGGCTAGATGAAGGAACCCTGCGGTCCTGAATGCATGGCTGATGGCGGGCACCTGGAGTAGGGTGTGGGCCTAGATAGATGGGATTCACCTGGGCTGAGACTGGGCTTTTAAGGGCGGTGTCAGGGGACGCCAGCAGAAGCAGAAGCAGAACCATGAGAGAAGGCTGGAGAGCCCAGATAGAGTAAAGGCCTGTCAGCCTCTCGGCCCCCCAGCACCCCTGCCTGCCGAGTACCGGGTAAATGCCAATAAAAGACCTGCATAACCACTGAGGGCTCTGACTCCTCCTTTACCCGGTCTGCTGGATCAGAAAACCTGCTCAGTGGCCCTTCCTGCCCTTACAGTCTCCTATTAATATTGTGATGAAGTTAATTAATATTGTTATCAATAATTAAAAATGAATCTGAATTGATCCCTCATCATATGTCCACTGACTCCTTTATATATATATTATTGCTTTCAATTCTCTATGGTAACATGATGTGATAGGTATTCTGATGCCCAATTCATTGATAAGGAAATTGAAGCTTAAGTTTTTTTAAAATTTATTTTCTTATATCATTTTCATTTTAATTTTTGGATAGTATTTGGTTTCTCCCCTCGGGTGTAGTCCCTGTAGCTTTTCCACCACCGTGGGACCCGTGACCCATCACCACAGCCCCTTGTGCTGTTCCCTCCCCTGTTTTTTTTTTTTAAGATTTATTATTTAATACAAGCACTGGGTACAGTCAGAAGCACGGGAGGGTGAGAGGATTCATCAGAGCGGGGAACAGAACAGACAGACCGACGAAATACACTGCTGAGGGGAGCAGCGTTGGCAGGAGAGGTCTGCGCGCCATGTGGGTCCCTCGCCTGGGGGCCGGGGATCAAACCAGCGCTGCAGAGGCTGCGGGCAGCTTTGTAGCCCAGCGCTCAACCGCTGCGCCACCAGGGGAGGCCCTTCCCACCTCTGTTTTGACTGCTCTCCCATCCCCTCCCTGCTGTGTGTTGCAGCGTAGGTTTCCAGTAACTTCCCTGAAGTCACACAGCTGTAGATGGTAGAATCGAAATTGGAAGTCACAGTCTGACATTGGAGTTTATATTCTTAATCACTACATATTCCTGCTACTTGAATTAATCACTAGTCCAGGTGTTATTGGATTTATCCTGACCCCTGAGGTCAGGATCATCCTCTTTTCCCTATTCTGTGCCAAATTTAGCCGTGCCTGAGTTTTCTGTGACTTCAGGTGAGCTCTCCTGCTCATGGTAATCTTTGGCTGAGAAGGCCTGCTTCTCTGGAATTATTTTGGTTTATGGAGCATCCTGCGTACACTCCCTTGTCTGTGCTCTGTCCACACAATTATGGGACCCAATTATTCTCCTTGATTTCTACCAAGCCTGTACTCACACAAGCCTTAAAACTTGTAACCCATGTTGCCAAAATCAAAAGATGAATAGTGTGTAGCACAGAAGAAAAACAAGTTCAAAAAGCCTGATTACTAGCTACCTCCATTTTTCATAAGCTCCCTAGTAGTTTTGACATTGGGTGGGTTGAGATTCAGGTTCAGCTGCTGAAGGAAGGTCCTCGCTTTGGCTTCTTGCCAAAAATTTCTGTGGTGGGCCTCCCTGGTGGCGCAACAGGTTGAGTGCCGAGCTGTGAAGCTGTCTGCAGCCTCCACAGCGCTGGTTTGATTCCCTGCCCGGCCAGGGAGAATCCCACATGGCGAGGCAGACCTCTCCTGTCTCACCTGCTGCTCCCCTCAGCAGTGCCTTGGGTCCGTCTGCCTGTTCGACTCCCCACTCTATCTCTGGTGAATCCTCTCACCCTACCGCACTTGTGGCCTGTACCCCAGCTCTTGTGTAAATAAAAATAAATCTTTAAAAAAAATTTTCTGTGGTTTTTTTCTTTCTCTCCAGTCCAGAGCTGAGCATTCGGGGCTGAGAGGCAGCTTTGCTCTCACACCATCACTCAAACAGCAGTTCCATCTGTCCTGTTGCTTTGCAAACTTCTGGGAATGGCCATGCCCTCACCCGCAAGGTCAATGAAGAGTTAAACCACATCCCAAACCGCCCAGTGGAAGCAGAAGAGGAGGGAATGTGGGCCAAGGTTATACTTCTAGGCAAGTATTTGTACACATCACTTCCATTCTCATTCCACTGGCAAGAACTTGCTCTTGTGATCTCTGGCTCAAAGGAGCCATGGAAAGATAGTCTCTGCCAGGGCAACCATGTGCCCCACGATGTAAGAAGGAGAGAACAGGGCTTTGGAGAAAACTGGGGGGGTCTCTGCTTCAACCAACCTGGGTTCCAGCCTCCTGCCCTTCGCTTAATCTTGTGCTCTCTTTTTCCTTTTTCCAGTCACCTTCAATCTCAGATCTCTGCCCCGCCTGCCTTCTCACCCCCATTTTTATTTATTTCTAAAACAGAACAGTTTAAACTTATCTCCCTCCAGCCTGTTCGCCCATATTTCATTTTCCTTCCCAAATGATCTATAAAGCTATTGTCCTAAACAAAGGCATTTCATATTGAGGTAGGGCGTCTGGTGCCAAGTGTTAAGATATTTTTTCCCCTACACTGCTACATGATAAAGATAAAATAGGACATACTTTTAAGACGCTTTTTCCAAAAACACCGAGTTAAGATTCAAAGAAATATATTGGTCTGCAATGTAAATATTCTAAATCATATAAGTAAGTTAACAAACCCTCAAGAAATACAGGCTGTTCATGGCTTAAAATGAAAGAATTTCACACTAGAGCAGAGCGTAAAATCTGAACTTCCAAGAAAAGGTTTCAGAAGGGCAGCTGTTGCTCGATAAGTAAAACGATCTTCATGAGAGAGTTCTACTCTCTTCTTCCCCATCATCCTGGCGACCACCTGCTTTCCATTCAGCCAAACCACACCGAATTTAAAGTTTCTGCTAGCCTGGGTATATGCTATGTCTGGTTTCATTTCATTAGGCACATCAAGTTATGTGGACAAGTCAAAATCAATGGGGCAGGGTGTATTCTCCTCCCATGGGGGATTATGAGTCACAAAGAAAAAGGTGTGGATATACAATTCTAATAGGGAGGAAGGAGCAAATAATGGTGCACAGTAATCAATTTATCAGTGCAAAAAGGGAGGGCTGGGGATGGTGTTTGAATCCAGGGAACAGAGACCCCTGAATGTTAGAACATGCTATTAGGGCTTTATTGGTAGGCTGCAGAGAATCATGGGAGATTTTGGGCAGGCCTGTGCTGTTATTAGGACCATGCCCTAGGAATACCAATTAAGAGTATGACCTGGTCTATCATCTGAGCTTGTCATTGTGGGAAAATTATGAAATTAAGAAATCATAAATCAGGCTCAGGGGCTAAAGTCTCAGCACTATCAAGCTGTCACCAGCCACTGTGGTCTAAGTTCGATCCCTGCTAGGGAGGTGACCCACATAGCACAGCAGACGTGCCCTGTTTTGCCAGCTGCTCCCCTCTGCAGTGTATTTCAGTAGATCTACCTGTTCTGCTCCCCACTTTGTCTCTGGTGACTCCTCTCACACACACCGTCAACACCTGCACCTCTGGCTAACATCCTAGTTCTTGTATGCATAACAAAATAAATCTTTAGGGCCTCCCTGGTGGCTCGGGGGTTAAAGAGAGCACTATCAAGCTATTGCCAGTCACTGCATGAGTTCTCAATCCCCAGCCAGGGAGCAAACCACATGGTGCAGCAGACCTCTCCTGCCTCACCCACTGCTCTCCTCAGCAGTGTGTTTCCGTAGCTCTGCCTGTTCTGCTCCCCACTTTCTCTGGTGAATCCTCTTACCCCCTCACCCCCCGCCCCCGACATCTCTGACTTACACCCTAGTTCTTGTATGCATCAATAAATCTTAAAAAAAAAATCTTTTAAAAAAAGAAATCAGGGCCTTCCCTGGTGGCGCAGCGGTTGAGCACTGGGCTGCAAAGCTGCCCGCAGCATCAGCAGCACCCGGTTCGCTCCCCGGCCCCCAGCGGGTGTCCCACATGGCGCGCAGACCTCTACTGTCATGCCCGCTGCTCCCCTCAGCAGTGTGTTTCGTCAGTCTGCCTGTTATGCTCCCCGCTCTGGCTCTGGTGAATTCTCTCACCCTCCCACGCTTCTGACTGTACCCACTGCTTGAATAAATAAATAAATAAATAAATAAATAAATAAATCTTTAAAAAAAAAAAGGAAATCATAAATCAGTATATTATTCCTGCCTCTATTAGCTGGATAATGGGGTAAGTCACTACTAGTCAATGTTCTTCAGAAAAGCTGAACCAATAGAGGGGGTCAGGGAAGGAAGAGAGAGAGAGAGAGAGAAAGAGAGAGAGAGAGAGAGAGAGGAACTAGCTCAATGGCTTATACTACTGTGAGGACTGACAAGTCCAGAGTCTTCAATCCAGTAGCTAGTAAACCAGGCTAGGGTTGATGTTGCAGTTCTAGTCTGAAGACAAACTGAAGTTAGCATCTTCTTCCTCAGCAGACCCAGTCTGAGGCAGCCTGGGTAAAAGAAATTGCCAGCTCATAGAATGAGTTGCCCCAAGTCCTCTTTGAACAGGGAGACTGAATTGTGGACAAAAGAGTCCTGTGCAAATCATTCAATTTACCACACTGATCATGGGCATCATGCTACACAAAAAACATTAGATCCTGACTAATGATTATCTCACAATTTCCTGGAGTGGGAATGCTGAGAGCCCCCATGTGCACGGTAGGTCTGTGACCAACCCATTGGCACATGGCCTGGCATAGCCCAACCCAAAGAAGCTGTGATGACTGCTGTCCTCCCTCACAGACCTAGCCTTGAAATATCTCCTCCTAAATGCAAATGACCAACAGGCATATGAAAAAATGTCCAACATCCCTGATAATCAGGGAAATGTAAATTAAAACCACATTGAGATACCACCTTACACCAGTAAGAATGGCACATGCCAAAAAAACAAGCAACAACAAATGTTGGCGAGGATGTGGTGAAAAAGGAACTCTCCGACATTGCTGGTGGGAGTGCAAACTGGTCCAAACACTGTGGAAAGCTGGGTGGAGATTCCTCAATCTGCTAAAAATGGAGCTACCTTACGACCTGACCTGGCAATGCCACTCCTAGGGATCTACCCAAAGGACGCAAAAACATTGATTCAAAAGAACACCTGTACCCCTGCGTTTATTGCAGCACTATTTACAATAGGTAAAACACGGAAACAACACAAATGCCCAAAAATAGATGACTGGATCAAGATGTGGCATATGTACACAATGGAATATTATTCAGCCATCAAAAAGATAAACTCATGTCATTCACAGCAACGTGGATGGAGCTGGATGGAATTATGCTCAGTGAAATAAGCCAGAGGGAAAAAGAAAAATATCGGATGGTTTCACTTATAGCAGGAATATAGGGAAACCCAATAAGACATCAGAGTAAAAAAATAATAACAGTACAAAACACAACAAAGCAAAAACAGACAATTATAAACCAGAGACATCCTGCAGGGGAGGAGGAGGGAGAGGGATCAGAGGGAGGGTGGGAGAAGCACAGGGGACTGAGGTGATGGTGCACGGGTGCCGTGGGGAAGGAAACTCCATGGGGACTACACCTGAAGGGGTGGGGGGAAGCCAATATTGTTTAAAAATGAACAATGATGAAAAAATAAAAAAAAGTTAATATTAAAAAAAGAAGGAAAAACAATAAACACACACAAAATAAACAAATATCTCCTCCTGACTCCCTTAGAGGAGTTAGGCTGAATTCCCCTTTCCTGAACTGGCTCCATTGTGCACGAGTTTCTTTAAGAAAACCTTTCGTGGTTCAAATACACCTCGTGCTTTCCAGATAATTCTTTCTCTAGGGGGCAAAGGGCCCGCTCTTTTGGGTTGAGACCTGTAACAAGTCCTTTTCTTTCAGGTCTTTTTCAACTGACAGGATGTGGCCCATTGCATGAATTAGGCTAATCTGCTGTACTTCAATCCATAGATTTAAGTGTTAATCTCATTACAAACAATATCTTTATAGAAGTATCCAGTCTAGAGTTTAACCAAATGTCTGAGTAGCCCTAGATATTGATGTGAATAAGTTGATATGTCAAATTAACCATCACAGCCCACACACCTCTTTGCCCTTATCCTTACAATAAACATTGACCCTGCTGGGCTATTCAGATTGAGTGGCCACTGGAAAAGAAGGTATGAGCAGTGAGTGGACTGTGAGTCGGGTCCGACAGCCTCCTTTGTAACTGACCTCCTCTCTCTGAAGCCTCCTAGTGAAACCTCCCTCACCATGGCCTTTGCTCTACTTCAAACCCTTGTGACATTTCCCCTAGATTAAGGAATTTTCTTATTACGTGGCTCTCTCTCCCTTTCAAAGCACACATCTGAGCACACACTCCTCAGATGAAACCCTGTCAGCGGCACCCCACTGCATTCCTGCCAAGGACAAGTATATTAGGTTGTCCAAAACCTGGCCCCAACCTTCTTCTCTCTGAGTCACCCCTTCTGTCCTGTGTGGAAACTGAGGCCTTGTGGGTCTTGCCTCATGGGAGAGGTAGCACCATACAATTTTTGTTTGAAGAAAGGATTGTGCATATAAAGGAGTGGGTGGATGGGTGGGTGTTGGGGAGTTTGACGAATATTAACTAGGTGATACCCAGCTGTTCGTAGTTTGCTCACACATCTTCTCATGTCACGTTTCACATGTTTTGGTGGTTTTTTTGTTTATGCTTCTGGGAATGTCCATCTTTCCACACCTGGGATTGATTCTTCCCTTGTGATGGATGGATGTTTCTGTTCCCAGCCTCTGCCTCCGCATCCCCCCAATCTCCCCCACTCCAACCCCATTCATATGTCACAACCTCCAATGGGATGGTATTTGGAAATGGGACTTTAGAGAAATAATTAGGTTTAGATGAGGCCATGAGAGTGGAGTTGCCAAGATTGGATTTGTGTCCAGGTAAAAGAGGAAGAGCCCCTCTCTCAATTTGCTCTGTGATGGTAAAGCAAGAAGGCAGCCATGTGCAAACCGGGAAGAGCAGTTCCCACAAGATACCGAGTCAGTTGGCACCTTGCTCTAGGACTTCCCAGCCTCCAGAACTGTGAGGAATAAATGTCTGTTTTTTTTTTTTTTAAGATTTATTTATTTATTTATACAAGCACTGGGTACAGTCAGAAGTGCGATAGGGTGAGAGAATTCACCAGAGCCAGAGCGGGGAGCAGAACAGGTGGAAGGATTGACATACACTGCTGAGGGAAGCAGTGGGCACGGCAGGAGAGGTCTGTCGAGCCATGTGGGACCCTCGCCCGTGGCCAGGGATCGAACCGGCGCTGCAGATGCTGCGGGCAGCCTTGCAGCCCAGTGCTCAACCGTGCGCCACCAGGGGAGGCCCAAATGTCTGTTGTTTAAGCTTCCCAGTCTATGGTATGGTATTTTTGCTATAGCAGCCAGAGTTGACAAGGAACAATTCTTAAGTCTTAGCTCAAGAAACTCTACTTCCAAGAAGTCAATCTGAGCTCCAGGGTAGGCTAATGTGCTTTGTTCCCACTGCAACCTATACATGTAGCTATATTAGTATTTACTGTATTAAATTAAAAGATTACTTGTTATAGTCTATAGTCTTTCCCCATTAGGCAATAAAATCTTGAAAACAGAGATCATTTCTTTATTTCCTTACCACCTGGTACAGTTGGTGCTTAAAAATGTGTGTGTGTGTGTATAGAATATGAATGGAAAGGCCCCCATAGACAAACTTATCTCCTAGGAGTTATTTGGCAGTTACATGATGCTTTGCAGACAATATCCACATTATTATTTCACATCCTGACTTGCTGGGTCTGCCTATGAATTAAGGCTCTGCTCTCAAATGGCTCCAGTCCAGCTTCAAAGAGGAATTCAAGGTCAATTCATTCTAATATTTCCCCATTTTTTTTTTTTTTTTTTTATAGAGGCATGTTTTTATTTATTTATTTGTTTGTTTGTTCGTTCGTTTTGTTTATACATGCACTGGGTACAGTCAGAAGCGCGGGAGGGTGAGAGAATTCACCAGAGCCAGAGCGGGGAGCAGAGCAGGCAGAAGGA
Source organism: Talpa occidentalis (assembly GCF_014898055.3). Classification (NCBI taxonomy): domain Eukaryota; kingdom Metazoa; phylum Chordata; class Mammalia; order Eulipotyphla; family Talpidae; genus Talpa; species Talpa occidentalis. The sequence goes on from NW_023604972.1 coordinate 22,295,224, forward strand.
CCGAAGTACACTGCTGAGGGGAGCAGCGGGCGGCAGGAGAGGTCTGCGCGCCATGTGGGACCCTCCTCAGGTGGCCGGGGAGCAGCCGGGGATCGAACCGGCGCCGCAGAGGTCGCCGGCAGCTTTGCAACCCAGCGCTCAACCGCTGCGCCACCGGGGAGGCCCTAATATTTCCCCATTTTTGATGGCTTAAAGGGTTTAAGAATCATTAGGTTTATTCCAAGGAATGACAACCTCTTTGCTTTTCCCTCGGGAACAGGGACTCACATTTCTAATTGTTGTTATGGAGATATTTTAAATAAATTGAAAATAGTGATTACTGTTCATCAAAAAAATATTTGTAAGCATACATAATAAAAACTAATCATTATGCACCATGAAAATAAGTGCTAAACTAATAGTTTCTAAGAAACAAAAATCAATTGTAACCTTAAGGTCATGCCAGCTAAGAGTGACCCATAGGCAGAGTTCTGTGAAATACATTGTAGTGTTTCAGTCACTTATTGCAGATAACAGATCACAACAAACTTGGTAGCATAACAGGACAACCATTCACAGCAGTGTCCCCTTAACTGTGGGGGACATGTTCTAAGCCCCCCAGTGGATGCCTGAAACTACTGAGTCCTATCTGTACTATGTTTTTTCTATATCCACATACCTGTGTTAATGTTTATTTATAAATTAAGCACAGTAAGTTATTAACAATAATAGCAAACAACAAAGTAGAACAATTATAAATATAAATTAGTAGAACAATTATAAAAAAAAACAATTATAAATATAAAAATATAAATAGTAAGAGATTAACAACAATAGTTCATGATAAAATAGAACAATTATAACAATATACTGTAATATAACTCATGTGAATGTGGTCTCTCACTTTCTCAAAATATCTTATTGTACATAACATTTTCGGACCGCAGTTGACAGCAGCTGACCAGGCTGACCTGAAATTGCAGGTTTTGAAACCTCGCATTGGGGAGACTATTATGTTGTTGACTGGGCTCAGGGTGGTTGTCACTTGGAGTCTCTTATGGGGTTGCGGTCACTTGTGGATTGGGGGTAGAGTCATTTCAAAGGCTTCAAAGGGGTTCGCTAGGACTTCAATCAGAACTGAGGACTAGAACACCTAGACTTAGTCTCCCTGCTAATGCTTGGGCTTCCTCATGCCATGGCAGCTGGGTTGAAGAACAAGCGGCCCGAGAGCGAGCTGGGCTAACACAAATTTTAGTCTCAAAGTCACAGTGTCACTAGGTCCAGCCCACATTCAAGGGGAAGGGAGGTATGCCAAAGAATTCATCGACATGTTATATAGCCATCGTATGTAGAATTTCTGCACATTTTATGGTTCTCATCGAAGAGTGAATCCTCAGTTTACTCTTCACAGTGGGCTCATCCTCTGAGATGTCCTGGGGCACATGTACCTTTTTAGTTTATGTTGACTTGTTCTCAGAGGATTCCATATCAGGGGCATTATATTGAGGACAAACAGCTCTATGATGCCATCTATCTCCTGGATTTTGTCACTGCTTTTAAAAGTCCTTGATAATTCTCAAAGTCCTTTGTGGAGCTTGCCATGAGTCTCAGCTTGCAGTTCCAGAGAAGAAAGGCTATATGAGGGGAATGAATGAATTTTTCTCAGTCTTGTGGGCTTCTCCTCCCCAGACCAGCTGCATGGGGTATGATGAGATAAAACAGAAAGATCTGCTTAGGTCAATAGCTGGCAGTAACTGGAAAGAGGAGAGCCATTAGAAGTAAAGAGGAAATAGCTCAATCCTTTGGGCTTGCATCCTTGCTTTGCCTGATCTTTGGTAATTAACCATTTTGTGTTTCAGTTTTCTCAGCAATAGAGTGGAGATTATAGATAGATAGATAGATAGATAGATAGATAGAGACAGAGATAGAGAGACAGAGATATAGATCATCTACATCTATAGCTATATATATCCCATAGATATTTTAGCATTAAATGGATGAAGCATTTACACTATTTAGTACTCAACAAATAATTATTATTCCTTCTCCTCCTCTTTCTTCTTTACTACTTACGTCTTCTGGGGATGGTGATTTATCCAAAAGAACAGTATGCTAAAGGACCAGAAGTGAGAAAGTTCAGAATGAGGAATCTGCCATGGACCCACCGACAGACCTGTGCATTCAGCGACTCACTCATTTCTAGTGACTCTGAGTTCCTTTCTAAGTGGGCTGACAAGGCTGGGATTTTGTGATGATGAAGGAAGGCATTCCATGTGAGTCCAGTCCTCTCCAGGATGGCATCCTGATCCTTTCTCTACTTCCAGCTCCAATTAAAGTTTCCAGCTACTCACTAAACACACCAAATACAAATGGTGCCCTATTTACTTGTATTGGAAATTGATCCAGGAGCTCAGAGGCAGAGAGGAGTACTGGAGACAAGCCCACTTCATCTCTTGCTGGGTTCAATGAACTGTCTAATTCAGAGTGACCAGATGCTGGTCTCTTCTGTTTGGGTTAAGCCCTGGAGAGTGGGCGAGGATAACCTGAAATGTGTTTACACTGCAGCAAAGCTCTGCGATCTGTTGCAGTGGGATTTCTCCTGTAACATGGATAACAAGGAAGCAATGACTGGGGAGGGTCTGGAGCAGTGTCCAGCAGCAGTGTCCAGCAGCTGGTGCAGCCTGCCCTTCTCCAGTGACATCACTCAGCTTCAGATCAGGGTTGTTGTCCTAAGTCAAAAAGTTGAGGAGGATTTCACACAGGCCCTGTGTTGCTACGTGTGTTCAGCCCCTCCCAGGCAGGCTGATTTTTGTGCTGAACTCCAGCGCACACAGTGGCCTAACCACTGAGCCGTGTTTTGTTTCTCTACCGGATACACCTGCCCAAAAAGCAGGGTTCACGCAGGCTGCAGGCTCCGGGTTGTTGTGTTTTTGAAATGATTGCATCCTCCAGATAAACCAGAGGGTACAATTGTGAGCACTGAGAACATACCGGGGCCGAAAGAAATGAAATTGATTTTCTTTTGGGGGCAACTGTTTGAAATTGTTTTTTCCATCCAAATGAGCATTCTCTACTTCTACATCACGGGTTATTTCCCAAAGTGCACCAGCTGTGAGGATTTTAGGGCTACCAGGACACAGCCCTGAAGAGCAGAGAGTCATAGACTGAGAAAGTTGGAGTCACAGACTGATTGAAAGTCCCTTTTCAATCTTTCTGCTTTTGGAAAAAAAAAAATCTTCATTTGAAGGTAGTATTTTTTCAACAACTGACACTTACTAATCGCCCTTAAAAACAAAACAAAACAGCAAAACAAGTGCCAACTTCAGATTTGGAGACTTCAGTTTAGATGCATATTAAATGTTATAAAATTGTCTAGATAAAATCTGATATGTTGTTTTTACTGTGAATCTTTTTTTAGCCTTATCTTTAATTTACGGCAAGAGATAACAGCTTGCCATTTATTTTAGGGATATTGTGCGTCTTTTAAAACAAATGTATTTGAGCTTTAAAAATTAGTTAATTGAAAAAAAATTAAGTAAGTAAATTGTGCAGGTGCCACTCATAAATAACATAAGTTCTGGGGGTAGTACATGGTGATATTTGGATGGGGTAGAAACCCTATGCAAAGATTTCCATAGGGAAGGGGGCACAAAAATACATGACTTATGAGCAACTGGGCTTTGGAGCCAGACAAACTTGGATTTGAATCAGCATCTCCCTATTACGAGACACATGATCTTAAGCAAATAATTTTGCCTGGTTCCACATCTGTCAAGTCAGAACAGCAATTCACTTCCCACTTCAGGGCTTTTGTGAAGACGAATCCACGTTAGATTGTAATGCTTGATCCTAGAACATAGTAAATGCTCAATAAAGCTAGCCATCACCATCACCACCATCGTCAGGGAACTGTGCTTGCTTCAGTACAGTGCCAGCACATGGGGCACAGTATATGACAAGATGGAGTTAGATGTGTAAGAGATTTATGAGGTGAAAACCTGTGAAGGATAAAGGAGGAAGCTGGAGAAAGCTGGGAGAGAAGTTCTCATAATTATGAAAGAAAGGGGGACTCTTTGGAGGAGTCTTAGTCCTCGACTGTTACAAGAAAGGTTTGGCCAGACCTCGAGGAGGCCTGGAGCCAAAGTCGACCATTGGAAAAGTCTCCTTCTGTGCTTGGCCACTGGCTGGGAGCACCTCCCCGGATATGTGGCCTTCATGTGAACATGGTGGTGGATCCAGAAGGTGGCATCTTGGATAACAGGTGATAGTGCTCCTCACAGCAGGGATCTGCACAGCACATTCTGTGGCTGCCGTGAGTATCATGTCCATGAGAATTGGAGCCTGTTCATTGCAACTGAGAGAAGGAGAGAGATGATTTTACTCCTAAAAGTATATTTGAAGGATGAAAGAAATTCATGATCAATTCATGATTTTCTTGTTTCAGTGCCCAGACACATTATTTACTTTAAAGAGTTTGTCTTGATCACAGCTTTTGCTCTACTTATTTGCCTTTTAGTTCTAATTTTGGATTTCAAAAGTTTTTGCATGTAAATTGAATATAATGCAGGCAGTTATTATATATAGTTTATATATTCTATATTTTATATAGTACTATATAAATTAACTGCCTAAGTGGCAGTTATTGGGCCCTATCCAGTCCACAGATATGTTTGCTTGAAATAGTGTTTAAAATTTTTGAGAAAATATTTTAAAATTGGGAGACATCATTTTTTTAAAAAATGTTAATTTCTGATATCTTTTGACAACCAACAGATCTAGAACACTGAGTCTGAATTTCTGCATGGCATTATTATTTAGGGTGAAAGTGGCTGCCCTAAAAGTGGGACTCTCTTATTACACATAGCTCCCCCACCCATGTAATGTATGCATGTGTTCTCAAAACCAGCGGAATTCACTGTCACTTATTCCTGTTTGTTCCTTTGTGCAGGGGATGCTAATTGTCCCCCAGAGTTACATTCTCTCTTTCATGCATACTCATGTTCCAACTGGACTCATAACTGTCCATCTGTGACTGCATTTCCCAGTCTCCTTTGCAGGTAGGTGTAGTCATGTGCTAGGTTCTGGCCAAAGGTATGAGGGTGAAACTGGTGTTTGCAGCAGGATGACTTCTCTTGCTCTTTTTCTTTTCCTTGCCAGCTGGAAGGAGGACCTGATGGTGGGTGGTGGAGTAGTCATCTGACATCATAAGATGGAAGTTATATATTGAGAAGAGCAGAGCAAAAAGAGAGGAGGAAACTGGATTTCCAATATGAAGGAGTCACATACCAACTCTGGAAAGTTTATGTTCATACCGTCCCATCAGAAAAATCTGTTTTCTCCTTCCTCTCTCTCTCTCTCTCTCTCTCTCTCTCTCTCTCTCTCTCTTTCTCTCTCTCTTTCTAGCACCCCCACCCCGTCCCCCCAGCAACTGAGACTGTGGCCCCTGGCTTCACTGGAACTAAGGTATAAAGGAAAAACAAATTCATGATTTTGCAAGTTGTTTGTCCTTGAAAATGGAGCCTACATAGGTAACATCAAATCAAATTGCACAGAGGGCTGGGCTGAGGCATAATCCTCTTTGTGGTAAAAGACATATTGGAAGGTCCTGTTCAGGTCCTCTGGATCCCTCTGTACCAGTTTCTGGCCGTGAGCCGGTTTGTACAAATGGTTCCTTAGGGGCCACTGCTCCCCACAGCCATGTGTCTCAGGTTCACAGGCTACTGCGCCTCTTTTTCAACCCCACTTTGTCCCTGAAGGTCACACTTGAGCAGGCAGCCCTGCCGCCTTTTCTCGGCAGTGCCGTTTGACTGGAAGGGAAGTAGAAACCTCTTGGTTGGTACTGTTCTGTCTCCCAAGGGGCCAACAGCAGCTTTGTGGTGAAATCACTGAGGATCCTCACAGTTTTGATCTGAGCAGACCCTGCTGGGTTATGTGAAGGCAAAGAGCATGAATGATCTATGCCCTTGGTCATGAAAATAATCCTTGACAAAAAAGATGTTATTACTTCCCTAGAGGCAGGTACCAAAAAGGACATGTTATTATGTTCTTTAGAATGATGAATGAAAGTACTGAATGAAGTTCTGGTCATAACGATGCCAAACAATTTAGTGTAGCCTGTGACAGGGTCCTCCAAGCAAGGAGTATTTTAGGGAACAGAGGGAGGAAGGAAAGAGCTACTCTTTTTTTAAAAATTAATTTATTTATTTATACAAGCACTGGGTACAGTCAGAAGCGAGGGAGGGTGAGAGAATTCACCAGAGCCAGAGTGGGGAGCAGAGCAGGCAGAAGGACCGAAGTACACTGCTGAGGGGAGCAGCGGGCGGCAGGAGAGGTCTGTGCACCATGCGTGACCCTCCTCGGGTAGCCGGGGAGCAGCCGGGGATCGAACTGGCGCTGAAGAGGCTGCGGGCAGCTTCTCAACCCAGCGCTCAACCGCTGCACCACCGGGGAGGCCCAAAAGAGCTACTCTTTAATGAGCACTTAATGGACTATAAATGTTATGTACATTTTCATTTAATTTAATCATCTAAAAAATCCTTGGAGGCAGTATTATAACTATTTTTTCTTTTTAAAATTTTTATTTTTTTTTTATAGAACTGGGGTGTAGGCCAGAGGTGCAGGGTTGAGAGGATTCACCAGAGACAGGGTAGGGAGCAGAACAGGCAGATGTACTGAAATACACTGCTGAGGGAGCAGTGGGCGAGACAGGAGAGGTCTGCCGCACCATGTGGCTTAGCTCCCTGGCTGGGGATGGAGCTCATGCCGCAGCAGTGATAGCACTGACACCTAATCCTAGGCCATCAGGGAAGCTCCTATAATTATTTTTTCTTAAAGGACAAATATTAAAAAAGTTAAGTAAGTTGACAAAAATCACAGAAGGTAAAAATCCCAGGATTTTTGTTTTCTGGAGACCAGTCTTCATTTCATGTTATGCACACTCACGGATGTACTAAGGTTGGCACATTAGGAGGAGGAGATCATGGATAAAACTGCCATGGATGCAAAAAGCTGAGTTGGGAGGGAAGTAGCTGGATGCAGAGTAGTAATCGATACAGGAAAGCAAGAAAAGAAGGTGAGAGACATGTTGAAAAGATGATGCACCTGCATCAGATCACCCTACAGCCCCACAGAGTACAGGAGATACCTCAAGAAGAGAACTCTCTTGTCCCGGAGAGAAAAGGGATTGCAGAAGAAGCAGATGACAGATACGGGCAGGGCTGATCTAGCAGCTCGATCAGAGAAATGCAAAAAATAAATTTTATCGAGTTCTTTACATTGAGGGATCTTGCTGAGTCATTGGTAGGTAAGATATGGAGTAGAAAAGGAAGTAAGACTTACTATTACCTAGACAGAGGAGTTAATGTTTTGCTTATAAAAATAAGTGTGCTTTTTCCATTCCTGTCAATTCTTTTGTTTTGCACCCAGGTTATTCCTTTATAGAGATGGTCCCTATGTGCGTTCATGCTGTTCCACAAGATTGAAGGGGAAAATAATTCCCAAAGCAATGTGCTGGGACACTGAATGTCATTGAACATCAAACAGAATTGTATTAACTTTCTTTTTTTAAAAGTTATTTATTACTTTCTGTGTCTTTAGAAAGGCAGTTCATCTTTATTTTTATGAAGTGATAAAATATTTTCTAACAGTGTCAGCAAAACGCTATTCAAAGTCAATGACCAGCTTTTTAAATGTAAGAGAAACGAGAGCTTTGTTCAGCGCTAAGTGACTCTTAACACCTCCTTTAACATCTTTCTCAGTCATTGACGAGTGTCTGGCAGCTCTAAACAGCCTCCACACTAAGCCAATTAGTTAGACTGATAAAATCCCCAGAAATGCACAAGTTGTCTAAGATGCAGTGTTTATACTTCAGGAGTGGTGGGGGGCACAGGCTGGGGTCCCCGATTTCTACAAGAACCATGTCTTCTTTCCTCGGTCAATCAAGTTCTTTCTATAGAGCGAGTCTCAGGTGATTGAATGCCAGTCTCCAAACAGGAGCAGGGAAGGGTATAAAATAGAAATGTTGATGAGGCAAAGAGAATAATGCTCCCAGGGTGCTCAGCAGTTCTGCAGAGCTTGGGTCTGTGCTGGCGTTAGGGCAGGGGGAGGCTGAAGCGGAGGCTTACAGAGAGTTCCAGGGGATGGCAGTGTATTAAGGACAGGGACATCTGGTCCCCAGAAGGCTTCACGGTGATTTCATCATGGTGGTTTCATCAGCTTTCCAGGGTTGGAGTGTGTCTGCATGATGTGGAGACCTGTCTTCCTTTTCTCTCTGCTGTTCTCAACATGTAGTTTCCATCTTATGATGTCACATGGTGGTAAACAAAGGCTAGATCGGAGATCATTCTTTACCAATAGTACTAACAGGTAGTTTGTTTAATGAAAACATGGAGAGCTGCTAGAAAAATCGCCTTACTAAGTTCTGTGAGTAAAGTCTCTTGTCTACCTTGCACTGATTAAAGCAGAAGAGCAAACTGGTGCCCCGGATGACAGTTCTCCATTGCTGTGACCCTGGCATGGCTGGCAGGATGTGAAACTAATTTGGGCAAAGATGTATTCAATCTGTCTGGTCTGTTCTTCCCTGTGGGGCTCTGGGGTGGAAGCAAAGAGCTAGATAGACATGTTGGGGCAAAATGTCAGGGAAAGAGGAGACAGTGAGGCAAGACTTTGGGGTCAGGGATAGTTCAAAATTGAACAATTTCTTTTTGCTTTAGTACTTTCTCTTTTACCTCACCTTTTCCTTTTTCTTTTTTTTTTTTTTTTAGTGAACATTCTAAGTAGGAAAGGCAACGTTTGCCAAGGGCTACAATTCACTTTCAGCTGACTGAACTTTGAACATGAAGGCCTTTTATACACTCACAGTAATTTAATAATAATGATAACAGTAGAATATTTTAGCACTACCTTATTGGTTCTTCATTTAATGCTGCTATGACCCCCTCAGCCAGGGATACTTATCCTTTCTTACGGAAGATAAAAATGGCAGCTCAGAGAGGGCAAGTGGCTTGCCCAAAGTCACAAAGCTGGAAATGGCACTCTTGCATTTTTCTCCTTCTACGACACCTGTGGTAGCAACTCTCAAGATGAGCAGAAACCACAGGTAAATGTTAAGGTTTCCAGTACCAGCAGCCTCTGTGCTGTGTGTTGAGTCCATTTTACTAAGCCTAGGGGTTGTAGTGAGACCATCCAGAAACTCTCTTAGTACATCCAGAACTACAAACAGCACAATTACTTTATCATCATTTTAGAAGTGATAAAATTTCCAAAGGGAGTGTTACTCCTGACGTGGAGTTGGCAGTTTTTATCCTTACGGGTTGCATTCTGCATAAATGTTCTTTTTGGTCAGAGGGAGATATTTTCAGAACTTGAAGACAAAGAAGTGGAAGTGAGGCAGGACTGAAGGGAGCACGTGCGTGTAGGATTGGGAGTCTTCACTCTTCTTCCTCCTCTTCTTTAGCTTTAGGGGACTCAGGTGAATATACTGACTTTTTTTAAAAAGATTTATTTATTTATTTATCTATTTTTAAATTTTTTAAAAATTTTATTTTTATATTCCCCATACAATTGCAACCCCCTTATTTTGACCCCAATCCCTCCCCTCCCCGCATCCCACCCCACGTAGAGTGTCTCAGGTTCATAGTTTTTGTTGATTTTGATTTTCACTTTCTTATAGTTATTCATTTTCCTGCTCCCTTATTTAAGTTTTCTAGATTCCTGCTATGAGTGAGACCATCCAGTATTTTTCTTTTTCTTTCTGGCTTATTTTGCTGAGCATGATCCCTTCCAGCGCCATCCATGTTGCTGCAAATTGCATGTGTTTATCTTTTTTGAATGCTGAGTAATATTCCATGGTGTATATGTACCACATCTTCTTGATCCAGTCATCTATTTTTGGGCATTTGGGTTGTTTCCAAAGCTTAGCTATTGTAAATAGTGCTGCTATAAACATAGGGGTGCAGGTGTTCTTTGGAGTTGATGTTTCTGTGTCCTTTGGGTAAATACCTAGGAGTGGAATTGCTGGATCATATGGAAGCTCTATGTTTAGTAGGTCAAGAAATCTCCACACAGAAAAAAGGAACTCTCCTGCACTGCTGGTGGGGAGTGCAAACTGGTCCAACCACTATGGAGAGCTGTGTGGAGATTTCTGGACCTACTAAACATAGAGCTTCCATATGATCCAGCAATTCCACTCCTAGGTACCCAAAGGACACAGAAACATCAATTCCAAAGAGCACCTGCACCCCTATGTTTATAGCAGCACTGTTTACAATAGCTAAGCTTTGGAAACAACCCAAATGCCCCAAAACAGATGACTGGATCAAGAAGATGTGGTGCATATACACCATGGAATATTACTCAGCATTCAAAAAAGATAAACACATGCAATTTGCAACATGGATGGCGCTGGAAGGGATCATGCTCAGCGAAATAAGCCAGAAAGAAAAAGAAAAATACCAGATGGTCTCACTCATAGCAGGAATCTAGAAAACTTAAATAAGGGGGCCTCCCCGGTGGCGCAGCGGTTGAGCGCTGGGTCACGAAGCTGCCCGTAGCCTCTGCAGCACCGGTTCGATCCCTGGCTGCTCCCCGGCCACTGGAGGAGGGTCCCGCATGGCGCGCAGACCTCTCCTGCCGCCCACTGCTCCCCTCAGCGGTGTATTTCGGTCCTTCTGCCTGCTCTGCTCCCTGCTCTGGCTCTGGTGAATTCTCTCACCCTCCCGCGCTTCTGACTGTACCCAGTGCTTGTATAAATAAACAAACAAACAAACAAATAAATAAATAAATAAATAAACAAACAAACAAAAAAAAAAACTTAAATAAGGGACCAGGAAAATGAATAACTATAAGAAAGTGAAAATCAAAATCAACAAACAACTATGAACCAGAGACACTCCATGGGTGGTGGGGGGCGGGGAGGGGAGGGACTGGGGTCAAAATAAGGGGATTGCAATTGTATGGGAAATATAAAAATAAAATTTATTAAAAAAAAAAAAAAAGAAACCTCCACACAGCTCTTCATAGTGGTTGGACCAGTTTGCACTCCCACCAACAGAAGACACTGACTTTTAAGTCAAACAAACTTGGCTTAGATCCTAGCTTCGGTGAAAAGCTATTTAACCTCTTTGAGCCTCAGTTTCCTCACATAAAATGGGAATAATATTACCTTCTTCACTGGGTCATTGAAGGGATTGAAAGAAATAATGCAACATTTCCCCAAGCGTGATATGCATGCCACGAGTGTCAGCAAGGTGAGTTCAGGGTGCTCCAGACAGGTCAAATGTAATAATGATGCCATATATATATGGATAACTAACACACCAGACTTGTCATTTTATAGGACTTATTGCAAAGGGTAGGACTAAGTTAAAAAATGCAACCTAATGTAAAGTCTTTTCTAATAAAATGTTAAACATGTGATACACAGATGGTGAAAGTGATAGAGTCAGAGAGGCCTATTGCAGGGAATGTTGAACAGATGTATCTGAAAGCAGCAGGCCAAACTCCTCCGCTCTGGGAAGGGCCTCCTTCCTTCTGTTAAAGGGGCCTACTTTGGACAAAGCAAACAGGAAGTCCCAAGTTGGATGTGAAGACTGGATGACTCTGGGGTCCTGGAGTTAGTCTACTTGGGAGAGTTCCTGAATTTCCTCTCCTGCTGCTGCCCTCTCGTGGCCATGGGGCTTCCCATTATCCTGAATACCAGGCATCCTAACCACTGCAACTGAGCATCCAGCACCCTCCCCGCCTCTGGTGACCTTGCCTTCCAGCGCCCCTCCATCCTGCCTCAGTTCCACAAAATTAGGCCTACCCTCCGCATGGTGTCACTTCCTCCTCCAGCCTAGTCCCATCAACTCCCTTTCCCCAAACTCCTTACCAATCAGTAGAGGGTGTTTTGATTCTCAGCGTGAACAACCAATTATCTCAGCGTTCCCAGGAGACATTTCAGAAGAACTTGTTGAAAAACCAAAAGAATCCAAATCAGCAGGAAGTGAAATGGTCATATTTCTGTGATGGGGATCTTGGCTCCTGGCTTCTTTTCCAGATAGACGCTTCTCTTTAAATAAACAATTAGGGGCTCCCTGGTGGGGAGCACAACACTATGAAGCAATCTGTATCCTCTGCAGCACTAGTTCGATCCCCGGCCGGCCGGGGAGCAACCCACATGGCACAGCAGACCTCTCCTGTCTCGTCTGCTGCTCCCCTCAGGAGTGTATTTCAGTCAGTCTGCCTGTTCTGTTTCCCACTCTGTCTCTGGTGAATCCTCTCACCCCCCACATCTCTGGCCTGAACCCCAGTTCTTGCATGTATAAATAAATAAATCTTAAAACAATAAACATCTAGGTGCAGGGAATGAAATCCTTAAATTTATGTTCAGGATATTTTGCAAAAGACTTTCAAAATAGTTTCCCTGGTGGTGTTAGTTAAATTATTTCACTGAAGACGGAAAACCCCAAGTAAGAGTTGTGTTAAAAAAGTGAAAATGAATTTATTTCTCATGTAAATAAGGGCATCCAAGGGCTGTTACGGTGGCTCCCCCGCATGATGACTCCCCCACCATCAGACCACCAGTCTTCCCCTGTCTTTTTTGTTTGTTTGTTTGTTCGCCAAAAGGGCAGTCTTATTATAAAAAAGGGAAGCAAGTAAAGGGTGACTGCAGACACAAGGAGGCAGAAAGAGCTGCCCCTGAAAGGTACAGGTTTGTGAACAGAAACACCTACATAGTCACAGACAGCCAGGAGAGCTGGCACTTCTTTTGTCTTGTTTACCTTCTTCAACATGTGGCTGCTACCTTGTGGCCCGAGGTGGCTGCTCCAGACCTCGGGTCAGCATTCCAGTCGGTGTTTTTGGCTCTGCTGCAAACCAATGCCATGGTCGTGAGAGAAGTCTAGCAATTTCTCTGAAATAAGGTTACTTAATTTAATCTCTAGGATTCTTTCCTGGTCTAACATTTTGACTTCACAAACCCTCTCTTGGCATCTAAATCAAACAGTTAAGCAGCAAATGAATGTACTCTTTTTCCTTTGCACTGTGATCATTAGAGGCCGTGGATAAGAAAGAATAGGTAACCAATTGCTAGCCTCCGGTTATCCTTTTAACCTTGTCATCTTTTTGCAGGCCTCTTTTCTGTAGAACTGACTGGATGCGGGAGTTGTTGGCATGGAGATCCACTTTAATTTCCCATTGAGCTTGGGAAGCAGGAGGGCTAAAGCTATTGACAAGGAACCTTGTGGTTGTAAAGTCTCTGTTTATATCCGGTAGTAGTGGCTACAATCACCCATCGCAAACCGCTGGGACAGGAAGCATCTGCAGCCAATAGATAAAGAGGGTATGTGCTGAGAGCCCTCTAATCTCGAGGAAATGGGGATCCCAAGGCACCTGGATTAGCCACAAACCAGAAAGAATCCCTTTCGAGTTCCTTTCAGTTGCTAAGAGGTGCTAGTTTGAAAAAAAAATCCCCTCCCCCACCTGGGGGGAAGGGTGGGGAGGAGACTTGCCACCTTTGCTTAACTGCCTTACAAATAGCAGACGACCTCCAGCATCTGTGTCTTAATGACGGGCTAATCTGCAAACAGAAATGCCACCTTCTCTGCTTCCTGAGGCCAAATAATGACCCAGTTTGCTGACTGGTCACCAGGTCTATGAGATAGTACTTTTCTAGCTCCATGTGACTTAGTGAACAAGCTGTAAGGTGGCAGGAAGAGGTAAAAAGAAGGCAGCCAACCAGGAAGTGAGGCGCCAGCCTGTGTGTTTGTGCGACCCTCAGGCCTCGCTGAGCCTTGTTGCTGATTTGTTAGACTCCCCAGAGACTGGCCCTGCTGATGAGGAGGGCAGGCACTCCAGCTGTAGCATCTACAATATCATCTTCCTTCTGACTTGGATGGCTCCTCAGGGTCAGGAAGACAAAGTCTGGAATTGAAGGGGAAAGAATCTGGAAAGTTCTACAGCAAGGCAGAGTGGATCTGAAACTCTAGTAAAAGCTGCCTGTTTGTGAGAGCAATTTCTTTCCTGGGGCTGGCTAACATTTTGGTTTCCTTTCCCTGAGAAGTGGCTGAGATGCTTGCCGTCAGCTGCGATGACTGTCCACTTTGCAGGCATCCCTTGACACCTCGTGTTTCAATGCTGCAAAGCCAACATTGACAGCTAACAGCCCACAGTGCCAGGCACTGTTCTAATTTAATCTCTCACAACTATTATTACACCCACTTTATAGACAAGGTAGCTGAAGCACAGAGTGTTTTAGTAACTTACTCAAGGCCACACAGTCATTTGATGGCAGAACTCCACCCAGTGCTGTCTTGCTCCAGTGCCTATGCTTCTAACTGCACTGCCTCTTCATTCAACAGATATTCATCAAGCACCTACTATATACAAGTGTTGTGCTCAGTGCTACAGATGGTCTTGATTTTGTTAATTACTATTTCTGCTCTGACTTAGGCTAGCGTGGAGGTGATAACTTGAAGAGCAGCTGGGTAGATCCAGAATCTTCACTATGGCTATATTTGGTTTGGCCAGCGTGTAGGGCTGGCATTCAGCTGTTCTGCACCACTGCCGGTTGTTTATGCTCTTATCTGTTCTGATGGGTGGGTATCCATTTCTGACTAGTTGTTAGTTGCTTTTGATACCACCCTTGCCTACACACCGTTTTAAAAAACTGAATTGGAATATTTGAGTTGGAGATGAGAGCATCAGCTCCCGCAGCTCCTGCAGTTCCCTCAGACCCCACTGCTCTCTATTGCCTTTTCACTCATTTTGGCTACTTTCCTACATATGATTTCATGACTCTTATCCCATCCCATTTCCCAGGAAATGGCTCTCTAGTTCTCCGGTGCCTAGGCCTGGGAAAAAGAAACCAGAGCAGTCTGGTGAGGACAATTAGTGCCTGGGGAGGTAAGATCAAATGGGCATAGCCAATCCTGACCGTGCTGCAGTGATACTTAACAGTGTGAAATGCTGTCAGTGTGTCATGGGGCATGGTATATTCGGTAAGTTTGTTCATTCCTTCATATAATAAGGAAAATAAGAAGTTGGAGGGCCTCCCTGGTGGCGCAAGGGGTTAAGCACAACAGTATGAAGCTATCTGCAGCCACTGCAGCATGTGTTTGATCCCCGGCCAGGTTGCTACATGGCGCAGCAGACCTTTCCTGTCTCACCCGCTGCTCCCCTCAGCAGTGTATTTCATTCAATCTGCCTGTTCTGTTCCCCATTCTGTCTTTGGCAAATCCTGTCACCCCCTCACACCTCTGGACTGTACCCCAATTCTTGTATGCATAAATAAATAAATCTTTAAAAAACAAAACAAAACAAGAAGTTGTAGCGGAGAGGAGATACAAAGACAAAACAGAATGTATTAGCAAGAAATGGTCATTGAATGAATGAAAAGCTGCTTCCATGACCAGAACTTCCCAGTCTGCCTGGGAGACCTTCTTCTTGCCCAACTTCTAGTCTAACTCATTTGGTATGCTTCCTTCTAAACTCCCAGGAGAGTTACAACTTCCTTTTTACAGCATATCTACTTAGCATATATTATTTGAACAAGAGCCACTTACTATGTTTTATTTTAGCAACAGCCAACATTTACAGAGAGCTGCCAGACGTTGGTTTAAGTACTTTATATGTACCAACTCATTTAATTGTCACAGCACTGCTATGAGATAGATGCACTATAACAAGGCCCAGTTTACACATGGAGAACCTGAGACCACATTAGGAAACATACCAACGTCACACAACTATGAAGTGGAAGAAGTGGGCTCAGTTCAGCCAATCTGGCTTGGGAATATTTTGTCTTAACCACCGTGTGGCACTGCCTCTCTTTGCTTTATCCCCTCGACAGGACTGTGTGTTCCAGTGCTATGACTTACTTGGGTTTCCATGCCAGTGCACAGTATCTGGCCCTTTGAAAGCTCCAGTAACTTACCTGGCATATACATAAGCACCATATTCTTTTTTTAAAAAGATTTATTTATTTATGCATATAAGAACTGGGGTACAGGCCAGGGTGTGGGTGGGGGGTGAGAGGATTCACCAGAGACAGAGTGGGGAACAGAACAGGTGGATTGATTGAAACACACTGCTGAGGGGAGCAGCGGGCAAGTCAGGAGAGGTCTGCTGCACCATGTGGATCACCTCCCTGGCTGGGGATCGAACTCATGCTACAGTGGCTGCGGATAACTTCATAGTGCTGTGTATTAACCCCTTGTGCCACCAGGGAGGCCCAGCACCGTATTCTTTTTAACAAAGACTTTTCATTCAGAGGTTTTCAAGGCGACTCTTCCTTATGTCCTAGGATCATCCAGACAGCATGCTATTTCTTTGCAACAGGGCTCTAAAATCATGACTAGATTTTTGATTTTAGGTCCTACGTTCAGAGAGGTGGCAAGGTTGGAAAGTAGAGCAGAGGAGTTACATGATTTGATTTTGAAACAAGGGCACAGGAACCAGTGTGAAGAGGCTACCACTGGGCAAGCTGGGACAATTTGAGACCCAAAATAATTAAAGATTGCAATGGGCTATAGACTATTAAAAATTAGAAATCACATGTCCACATTGATAATAACTAGATAAGGGGCAGAGAGGGGTCTTGCTTATAGTAGAATGCTGGGATTGACTGGGAAATGTGCAGAGTGTGCTGGAAATTGGAAATATTTGCCATCATCCAAGTAAAGATTGATTCAGGTAAGAATTACCAATGGCAGCTTAAGTGAAAACTTGGATGAAGAACAGATATATACATGATGTTCAAGTGCCTATTCATGGATTGCTTATTAATTGCAAGGGAAAAAACAGTAACTATGCAGTGAAATCAGATCTCGTCTTGACTGGGTGATCCAAATTTATCCTGCCAGTAAGGGGCAGATGGGCCAGTGTACTTCCAGATGTGATACTCTGATGACAAAGCGTCACTAATATAATGTTCTGACCAGGGACTCAGTCCGAATTTAATAATCAGGCAACATCAAAAACCCCCAAATAAGAAAATTCTATTTAAAAATAGAGGAAAAAACTAATTTTCTTAAGAAATATAAGTATCATAAAAGACAGAGATTGGACTATGTTCCAAACTAAAGGAGACAAGAGTCCCGAAAACTAAATATAATACATGACTCTGATCTCAGATTGGGGCCTGTACTAAGGAAATAAAATGACACACAAGTGACTAGGAGGGTAGATGGTAGTTTAGATAAACTTATTGTACCAGTGGTAAGCTGACTGAGGTTGATAACTGTACTATGGTTATGAAAGAGGTTATTCTTATTACTAGGAAATATACACTGAAATGTTCAGGAATAGAGGGCCATGCTATATGCCCTTTAGGCAGATATGCAGACAGACAGATAAATAGACCAGCAAAATGTGGTCTGTTTTTGCATTCTTTTATTTTTGTTGTTTATCTGTAAGTTTGAGATTTCTCCAAATTAAAGAAACAACTTTTATTTTTTTAATTTCTTACTCATTGTTCATTTTTAAACAATATTGGCTTCCCCCCACCCCCTCAATAGCTCAATAGTCCCCATAGAATTTCCTTCCCCAAGGTGCACCATCACCTCAGTCCCCTGTGCTCCTCCCTCCCTCCCTCTAATCCCTCTCCCTCCTCCTCCCCTGCAGGATGTCTCTGGTTTATAATTGTCTGTTTTTGCTTTGTTGTGGTTTGTACTGTTATTATATTTTTTACACTGATGTCTTATTTGGTTCTCCGATATTCCTGCTATAAGTGAAACTACCCGATATTTTTCTTTTTCCTTCTGGCTTATTTCACTGAATATAATTCCTTCTAGCTCCATCCATGTTGCTGCAAATGGCATGAGTTTATCTTTTTTGATGGCTGAATAATATTCCATTGTGTATATATGCCACATCTTCCTGATCCAGCCATCTATTTTTGGGCATTTAGGTTGTAAAGAAACAGCCCTTAAAAGACTCATATACTGCTGTGATGCAGGAACTTTGAAGGGGCAGGTGCAAAAGCAGGACCAATGGTTAGGGTGTCAAAGCAACACTTGCAGGTAATGGAAGATGGCAGCTTAGACTAGGACAGTACTGGGAAAAGGGACAGGAAGTGTTCAGGTTTAGAATATGGCTTGAAGGTAGACCACATGATCTTGCTGATGAGTTCCATGTGGAGTTGAGAGTAAGAAAGGAGACAAAGGAGAGACACGAGGTTTCTGGCCCCATCATCTGGGGGATGGAGTTGTCAGTAACTGAGGTGAGAAAAATGGTGAGAAGAGAAGGTTTGAGGCAAATGACCAAGAGTCTGGTTTTGGACGTGTGGCTTGTTAAGTGGATTTATGGAATATGTTATTTAATTTTAGTTAAGCGAAAACTTATTAAATAGATAGCTAACTATGAAAGATTTCTCCACAATAACCAGAATTTGAAAATTAGCTTAATAATGCAAACACAACTGATTTTCCAAAGTACTCTGCATGTCTGGTGGACAGGACTATAAGTACAGCCAGCAACGCTGGGATCTCTTCTTGCAATGAACCCTTAAAAGCAACCCTTGAAATAAACTGAATTTAGAATCTGACTCCATAATAACTTAATGCAAAGATGATAACCAATATTTTAAAATATAATAAAGCATATTTAATCACATTGCTCTTATAAAGGAGAGTAAGACTTATCATGACTTACTTTTACATTAATTTATTACATATTATATAAATAAATGAAATGACTAGATATTCTTTAATTCAACCCTTAAAATAGCCATTTGAGTGTATTTTCTATCATGTAAATATATTTTTCATAAAACAACATATGCACATAACTTGTAAGCAAACAAATACATATTTATATAATTGCCAGGAAGTGTGCGCTCAACATTTTAATCAATAGGTATGGAGATCAGAATAGTTTAGAGGTACAAAGGCAGCAAGAGCAAAATAAATGAGGGGGACTTCCTCAAACTAATAAGCTTCTATATAGCAAAGGAAACCATGAGCAAAATGAAAAGGCAACCTATGGAATGGGTGAAAATGTTTGCAAACCACATATTTGACCAGGGGTTAATAACCAAAATTTACAAGGAACTCATGCACTCAATAACGAAAAATTACAGCCCAATTAAAAAGTGGGCAAAAATCACAATGAGAGGTCAACGCACATGTGTCAGGATAGCTATTATCAAAAAGACAGGAGACAGGGCCTCCCCGGTGGCGCAGCAGTTGAGCGCTGGGTTGCGAAGCTGCCCGCGGCCTCTGCGGCGCCGGTTCGATCCCCGGCTGCTCCCCGGCCACCGGAGGAGGATCCCACATGGCGCGCAGACCTCTCCTGCCGCCCGCTGCTCCCCTCAGCAGTGTACTTCGGTCCTTCTGCCTGCTCTACTCCCCGCTCTGGCTCTGGTGAATTCTCTCACCCTCCCGCGCTTCTGACTGTGCCCAGTGCTTGTATAAATAAATAAATAAATCTTTAAAAAAAAAAAAAGACAGGAGACAACGAGGGCAGCAGAAGATGTGGAGAAAAGGAAACCCTCCTGGGCTGTTGGGAGGAATGAAAAGTGGTGTAGCACTATCGAAAACAGATGGAGGCTCCTTATGGAATGAAAAATAACACTACCCTGTGATACAGCAATCCCTCTTCTGGGTACAGATCCAAAGGAAATGAAATTACTATCTCAAAGAGATATATTCACTCTCTTGGTCCTTGCAGCATTATTCCAATTGCCAAAGTATGACTATACCCTAAAAGATGACATATACATCAAGAAAATGTACAGATCTTCATTGTTTATCTATCTATAGTCTGATCTATTTGTATGTAACAGAACGTCATTCAACCTTAAAAGGAGAAAATCCTGCAGTTTGCAACAACATGGATGAAGCTAGTGGATATTATGCTAAGTGAAATAGGGTAGACAGAGAAAGGCAAATACTGCATAGTATCACTTAGATGTGAAATGTAAAAAAATTAAACAAACAAACAAACAAATACCTTTGGAGACATCTAGAGACCATCATACTGACTAATTGTACCCAGGTGAGGCTTCCTTTGCCACCAGCTGCGTCCTGGCCCAGCAGAAGTGGGGAGCGGATGGTGCGAAACAGAATCAGAGCGATTACTGGGAACCCCATTCATTGAAAATCTGTCAAGTGCATTAAGTTCTGTGCAGGGTAAATGAGTGACAGTTTATCATCTAATGGAGTATTGTGCAACTTCTAAAAAGAATATATCAGTTTGGGTTGATCTGGAAAGATATCCGTGATCCAATATGTAAGAAAAAGCAAATGGTAGACCAGTGTACAGTGTCAAATAAACAAATTATACACACACACACACCCCATTATAATCATAGAAAACATCTGGGAGCAGCTGTTACCTCTAGGAAGTGGTACTAGATAGAAGAGAGGGAAATTTGCTCTTTAATGCACTATTTAAATTAAAAACATCATATACACAAATTAAATTTTTTAATGGTTTAAAAATATTCAATCTCCTTGAAAATCCTTCTATAATTTTATCCCAAGGAAATAAAGTAAATATTTTGTACTAAGATGATTAAGACAACATAAATTAAAATGGCGTAAGATTGAAAATAATCTAAATGTCTAGGATTATGAGAATGGTTAAGGAAAAGGGACTATAATATAATGCAATCATTAGGAAAAAATAAAATCTCAGTTTAGCCAGATGGGGGAAATGCTGATAAAATGCTAAGTAGAAAAAACATGGTGTATGTGAATTCAGTCTTAATATCAATGATATTTTTGACAGGAAAAAAATTACATAGGAAAAAAAAAGGAAACACTCCCACATGGCAGTTTACTATCAGGTTGCCCCTGATAGTAAGAATTTGGAGATTTTTCTCTTTCTGGACACTCACATTTTCATATTCTTTTCAATTTTTCTTCAATGAGCATGCATTATTTTGTAATATAAAAGGAAAAGAAAGTACAATACTGAGAAAACCATGACATGCATTCCTGACATGAGTCAGGAGCTGAATTTTCATGTTTAAATTAGTTTCAGAAACACAGGAGTGGTTTCTAGGCAACCTGCTTGGGAAATCATGTTCATTTCCATTGTTGCTGGAGTGTTCCTTGAGTGTCTCAAAGGAAATGTAAGAGATGCACCCTTATGAAAGCAGACTCCTGCTAAGGAAAAACAACCTTTGTTACCCAGTTTTGGTTGGGGAACTTGAGTTATTGTGACCCCAGAGACACATAGGGACCTGAGCTTTTGTTTTCAAGTGAGTGATTTCAGTGAGGACTGCCATAGGGAGGTTGAGTACACTAGATATTCAAGTCTGCATATGGTGTGGAAATTGGGCTGGGGCCTGGGGTAGGGGTGGGGCATAGGAACCTAAACCAATAACCTCAGCCCTTGGCTTTGCTGCAAATCCCAGGCTGTGAATTCAGACAGTGGCAAGGCTTTGCAAGATGGATTGCAGTTCAAGATGTGAAAAGATTGCCTCATCATCATGTGAGCCATTTACTATCATTATAGACAATCCTGCTGAGCCAAAGGGCTTTTAATCAGGAGGAAACACTGAAAAAATGGAATCAGAGCTAAGAAAGCATTGGCCCAGCCTGATGGGCTGTGGAGGATGGGCTGAGTTAAGGCTTTTTAGCCTCCAGGGAGCCCTGTTCTTTGCTAAGAGTTTGCAGAAGGTGCTGAAGGTATTGTTCTCAGGCCACAATGTATGTTTTGTTGACCTTGACTACATTTTCCAGCAAGAACTAAAGACATTCTTTCTAATAAATGTGATCAGGGCTCAGCACTCATTCCTGGGCCCCTTAGTGGTTGTCTTTTGCAATTACAAAAATTAAATAATGTGAATAAACAGCAGGCTTTTTGGGTAATGATAGCAATTGGCTAAGGGTTATTCCCTTTAACATTGGCTTCCCATATACTTCATCAAGCTCATGGGAGAGACTGACAATCAGGATCTCTGGCCTCAGGAGAGACAGATCCACTTCCTAATAGAAAGTGGGACAGCAGGGCAGGAATCTCCCAAAGAAGGTGGTGAGGAGCTTATTATGTCTCTAATCTTCTGAACCCACATTCTTCTTTCCAGTTAGGAATGGCCCCCACCCCCACCCCCATCTGGCCACAGTTAAAAAGTGACAGACACCTGGAGGGTAAAGGAAGAGGGGACTATGATTTACTGATTCCTCACGTGGTAGCTCTTGAGGGCAAGATTTTTCTCTTTCCGTCTTTTTTATGCCAGGGCTTACTCCACATATGTGTTTGCGTTCACTGTGCCCATGAATGCTATCTGCAGCCCAGGAGGTAGATAGCACAGTTCCTGTTTTACTGGTGAGGAGACCAAGAGGCAGAGAGTTTTAAAAATGCCTGAGACCTGCTAATAAATGTCAGAATGAAAACTTGTCTCAGATTTCAAAGAATGTGCTCATTTCTTTCTACCAAGATGCCCCACCCCATGTCCCTCCATTTTGTTGGTCCAACCTGTTAGGTGAACACGCCTTGTCTGCAACCTCTGAGTCAGTCCTCTCCTCCATTCACAACTCTCTTTCTTCTCCTGCCCCTGCCAGGGGCTGATGTCTTCTCCCTTCTCTGAATCTCTCATTTGGCAGTCAGTTACCCTTGAAGGCATATTCTTCTTTATGACTTTGTTCAACAATATTCTTATTATTCAATTTTTCTTAGAAGTTTGTCTTTTTCCTCCAAATAGTCCACAAGCACCTAAAAAGAAAAGGACAACACATTAGTTCTTCTGTCAACATATTAGTTCTTCTGTAAACTCTGCCCAGGGTGCAGTAAATATTTACAGTGAGAATGGATTTAGCTGCAGAGTTCTGGTCAGAACTTACCTTCCAGGACCTGTTTTTACTAGGAAACTAGCAAAGGGGGTTTAATTTTTATCTGAAAGCATTGATTCTCATCAGAATCACCTAATTAAGTGACTTTAACTACCCCCTGAGGGGCTTGCCACCTAAGATGTGTTGAAGAATATTTAAAGAAATATTTATTTATGCATAGAAAAACTGGGGTATAGGCCAGAGGTACAGGGGGTGGGTGAGAGGATTCACCAGAGACAGAGTGGGGAGCAGATCAGGAGGATTGACTGAAATACACTGCTGAGGGGAGCAGGGGCTAGATTGGAGAGGTCTGCTGCCAGTTAGCTCCCTGGCCAGGAATCGAATTCAGGCTGCAGTGGTGAGAGCATGATAGCCCTGAGACTTAACCCCTATGTCACCAGGGAGGCCCCAAGATCTTCTTCTCTTGGGGCTTAGAATCTTAAGCACAAACATAGGTAGGTTGGCTGACCGGAACCTCTAAGCCCTCAGATCAAACACAGTAATCCTCCTTCCAAAGTAGGTTTGTGCTCTGAGGGGCTGGGGGGAAAAGCAGCTGGCTTCTCTGCAAGGCATGTTTACATCCAGGTTTGACTTTCCTCTAAAGGCTGCCCTCAAGGAAGCCATGCTTAGCACAGGTTTGTGCACAGTCAGGTTAAGACCCAAAGCACTCTCTCAGCTCCTACCCTAGCCTTGTCCCCTCAGAGTGGATACCAGACTGCACTGTTCCTCAGGGCAGGTCAGCTAAGGCTGCTTGGGAGTGTGGGATGGGAGGAACACATAAGCTGCCAAGAGACCAGCCTAGTATTTGCCACTACAATCATGTATTTCATCAGCGTTTACTGGATACCTTTTGTGTGCTAAGCACTGGGAATACTAAGACAAATAAAGTATTTGCAAAGTATTCATCTGGTTAGGGGGACTAACATGTAAATAATTAAACAATGGAATAAGCACTATAAAAGAAGCGAGTATGAAAAACCTAGTAACACAAAGGAAGAAGTATAGAATTCTGCCCTGAGGTGGTTGGGAAAAGTTCATTGATTAGGTAACTCTCAACAGGAGTGTTAAGAGTTTTTCACTGGTTGGGGGAGGCAGGATGAACATTCCAGCAGAGGGTACAGCATATACAACAGTGAGGAGGCATGAAGGAGTATAAGAGATCCACCTGTCATTAAAGGTATGTGAGCATGGCAGGAGATGAGTCTGGTGGGAAGGGCAGAGCTAAGACTATTAAGGGTCTTAGAAGCTGTGTCTTAGAATGGGCTTTTATCCTTGGATGATGGAATAAAAAAGGATTTCAAACAAAGAGGCATGAAACATGGTCAGATTTTAAAAGATCTACATAAAGACAGTGTGAAGGAGGGACTACAGGAGGAAGAGATGGAAGCAGAGAGACCAGCCCTGAGATAATTAGTAGTCTAGGCCATACTACCTTGGCATGTTCATGGAAGAAGAGAGGGTAGCAAGGCCTTAGGAGATGGACTGATGGAGCCTGGTGATTGATGAGTCGTAGTGATTTGTGAAGGGAGAGCTTGACAACTTCCACTTTGCATAGGAGATGGGAATGGTGGCTCCATTCTCCAAAATCAGGAACATGTGCGTGTGTGTGCATGTGTGTATTAAATTTTGGCAATGTCTCATGTATCTGGGACATCCAAATAGAGGTAATTGTCTAGTAAGTAGTTGGTTCATGGGAGTCTGAACTCAGAGAGATCATTGTTTTCACATGAAAGGAGTCTGGATCAGGCTTCTCCCACTATAGACATTCAATAAACATTGTTTTGAATAGCTAATTAATGATTACAGCGCACTGGGGAAACAGAATGATGCTGCAATGTAAATGTGGATGCTTTTACAGTAATGGACTGATAGTTTTAGAAAAACTCAAACTAAATAACACTGATTTTTTTCCAACTATAAATAAACCTTTGCAGTGGGGGGTTTTCAGCTACATAATGAAAAGAAATGCAGCTGTGGAAACGAGAAGGCAGGGCATATAGAGGGCAGAACAGCCTGCAGGGTAAAAGATGTGAGCAAGTTCCAGCCAAAATGGAAAAAGGAGGAGGGATCTGATCCGGTAGAAAAGAGGTGAGAATCTAATTTCCTTGGGCTCAGGAACTGATTCCGCAACAACTGGTGGGTGTCCATAAAAGGAGTAGTAGATATGTTGTCCCTTGCAGAGACACAGCTTTACGTCCCTCATGTGTATTTCCTCATTCAATCCTCAGAACAACCTCACAGTAGCTCCTTCATTAAGCTGCTTTTGGCGATGAGTAAACTGAACACAGGAGAGGTTGAATAACTTGCCAGGATACTCAGTGGAAATGTGGCAATTCCATGATTTGAAGCCAGTTTGGGTCCAGGATCCTTTTCAAGGCAATTTGCTGCTGTGCAATGCTACCATTTCATGTAAAGAAGTTATGGAGCACTACTATACAGGGCCTTGCTTTTCTTATCACTGTGTGGGTCTTGTAAGAGCAGGACACATGACTTACATTAAGGCTTAAATTATAGTGTGTATTTGCTCTGCGTCCTCTCCTCTCTCCTGATTGGTCCTTGAAGGAAAGTGGTGTTTAAAGATTTGTCCCAAATTGTCTTTTCTGGGAAAGCTCTGGGGGTTTCTATCATTCTGTAACTTCATGTTTGCAGACCTGAGCAGGTTATGGGAGCAATGGGATCACTCAGCATTTAGAGATCACTGTTTATTCAATTTGCCATAACAATAGCCATCCAGTGTCTGCAAATTAAAGTAACCTTGGTTCCATTCCAGTTCCACTTCTTGGACATGATACTTAAAACCCTCCCAGTCTACACTCTCATCTGGAATAATCTGAGTGACTGTAGGGCTATGAGGATTACAGTGGCACCAAGTTCATAATGCAGGCTGGAGGTGTCATAAACACACAAAAGTACAAATAGACATGCAGAGATTGGGGGAAGCACATTTTAGGAAAAAGGCACTCAGAAGTCTTGCTTTGGCAGGGAACCTGTGTATTTGATACAGTAGAAGAAGGTCAATGGGACTGTCTCATAAATTTATTAAGCAATTAGCATTAAAAAAATCTTCCAAGGTCAGCAGTTTTTATATAACTTATAAAACAAAACTTAGGACTCTAAGTAAACACTTTCCCTCCCAAACATTTAAATATTGAGTTCAAGCCTAATTTTTTTCTATCCAACTAATTAAAATCACAACACGAACACAATGGATTTTCTTAAGTACATTGAACACCTTAAGAAGCTGACAAAACACATACTAATTATCACAATGAGTACAGAAGTTACTACGTAAAATTGAGTTTAAAATTGATAAAACTATGGATTTAAGGTTGTTTGTTTATCTTGTTAGCCATATATCTTTTTTATTTAAAAATTTTTTTTAAAGATTTATTTATTTATGCATACAAAAGCTGGGTACAGGCCAGAGGTGCAGGGGGTGAGAGGATTCACCAGAGATAGAGTGGGGACCAGAACAGGCAGATGGACTGAAACATACTGCTGAGGGGAGCAGTGGGTGAGTCAGGAGAGGTCTGCTGCACCATATGGGTTTCTCCCTGGCTGGTGGGGGGGGGGGGGAGCAAACTCGTGCTGCAGAGGCTGCGGACAGCCTCATAGGTTGCATTTTAACCCCTTGCACCACTAGGGAGGCCCTTGTTAGCCATATTTTAATTCTAATCTATTTTATGCCTTCCTAAGATTCTTATTTTTATGAAAATTTGTTTGTAGTAATAATATAGAGCACCCTCCTCCCACCCCCCAATTCAGACTAGCCAAATTTGCAGATTCTGAATTACCAAATAACTGATTCTTTGTGTGGATGCCAGAGCTTGAAACTCAGATCTGCACAATTAGTTTTTAGACTGAATTCTTTAAAAAATAATCAAGTCTAATTTTTGATGTCACAGAACTTTCAGTTCCTTTTAAATTCAGTAGATACTGAATTGGAAAAAAGAAGCATGCATCCTTTAAATTTTTTGCAATTTATATTCCCTATCCCACAACTCAGTGATTATTATATAGTGATTATTATATTATTTAATTGGTAACTTGGTGTAATGGGCAACTTAGCTATGCTTTATCAGTGCCTTATTATATCATAGTGTCATTTTTCAGACCCTTGTTACTTAAAGTGTGGCCCAGGGACCAGCAACACCATGTGGAATGCATCTCAGTGGCACTTTGGACAAGCTGACTCAGATTCTGCATTTTAAAGGACATCTCCTGTCCCTGTGATTTGCTTACACTTTTAAAAGCACTAATAGAAAGAATTCATGTGCCTGGACATAGCAGACCTCTCCTGTCTCGCTAGCTGCTCCCTTCAGCAGTTTATTTCAGTTGATCTGCCTGTTCTGTTCTCCTCTCTGTCTCTGGTGAATCATCTCACCCCTGCATAAATAAAAAAAATATTTAAAAAAAGAAAGAAAGAAAGAAAGAATTCATGTGCCTGGAGGCTCAAACCTGTGGCTGGCTCTTTTCATGACAGGCAATTCATTTCCTATCTTGGAATCCATTGTGACTCTCTCTTTTCTTATGCTTTTGAGATTTTATTTTAAATGCTAAGATTATCTGCTCCATTCACCAAGAGAAGAGGGCCTTGTGGCTGAATCTGAGAAATCCAATATTAAAAAATAAAGTAGATGACATGCCCAGAAGTGGAGGAGAAAGTCAAGGGGATTTGGCTGTCATAGAAGCCCAGAGCAATGACCTTCAAGGACGAACATTTGGTCATGTTCTCTTCACTGATGAACATGTGATTGCTTCATAAACATTAGCCATTCTTCCTATTGTAATGAATATTATAGTAATTAAAAAGTGAAGAACAATGTCTAGGATATGCTGAAAAATTCAACAAGCGTCAACACTGAGATTTCTCATGACAGCCATTTCCTCCTGATGCTGGCAAGGACCTCTGGTCCCCCCAGGGTGTTGAATTTAGGACTGACTTGAAGAATGAGCTCAGAAAGACATTAAGATCAGAAGAAATAGTCTGTCCAGTGGAGTGTTTACACTTCCTTCTGAGGGCAGGGTGAGGGGTTGAGGAGGGAAAAGATGACCACTTGGCTAAGTAAACTTATTTTTGAAGATTGGTACAATTTTCCCACCACTTTGTTTTTGGATCTGGACCATAGAACTCCACGCATTTCTTTTAATATAAGCAAATTATTTTGAACATTGTACCCTGCCTTAAAGGAGTGAGTGACTCAACTTGTCCTATAAGCCAGGTCAAGAGTTGGTTCCTCTGGGGTCCTCCTGAAATACTCTGGCTTCTGCAGGATGGTGCTGCATTAGAAATTGACCCAGATAGGGGGATGGGGAAAGAATAATATAGGTACATCCAAGAAATTATATTGATTGAATAAATTGACACTAATAATCGCATAGCTTAAAACTGTTAATAGATTTTATTATTATAAGCATTGACCTACTAGGCAGAAATTCAGAATAAATGGATGGAACGCTGTGAATTTGGCATCTGAAGCTGTCAATTTCAAACTGTTATTGTGCTGTCTTTTTAGAGCTGTTTAAAAACTGCAGATTTCACTCATGACGTTATCTTCAGCGAGCTGTGCGGGCATCTACAGGGAGTTTCTAGGGACACCTGGTGGCTGGTAAGGTGAAGTACCCTGGCTTTGTTAAAAAAGAAAGGCTTTGAATTGTGCCTAAAATTTGGTTGTGATTGAGAATTTCTTTCTTTCGATTCTTTTTATAGGATTGCCGTCATATATTTAAAAAAACAGACTTTGATTCTTTCAGATTATTTTATAACCTTCAGGCTTTCTTTCCTAAAGAAAGCATCAACCAGGTGAATTGACCGGCACCATCACTGGGCTACATCTAACCTGGCTCAGGACTGGGGCGAAGCAAAGGCACATTTAAGGAGGTGCCAAAATTCTCAGTAATTAATATAGATAGCATTTAATGCAATATTTTTAAAGTCAAAATGAGCGCAAAAGAGTCAATAAAACAACATATCAAAACTGTAAATACAGAAGCGTGTCACTGGTTTTCCCTTTTATCTCAGGCTTCAACAAGGCTCCAGAAGGCACTGACAAGAGCTAATATACCCACCGACACAGCCCCTGACTTGACTCACTCATGGGCAGTGAATGTGCATCTATAACTGCCCCCCTCCGCCCCCCCACCCTGAACCACACTGCGCCCAAGGCTTCCCGGTTCTTCGGAAGCTTTCCTGGCTTTCTCTCATGTGGATCAAGTATAAGGAGTCTAGGTCAATGGCAAAGTTAGGTGAGAAGAAATAGAGAACAGAAACTGTAAAATTAGCCTTAAGGAAAAAACCCCTGGGAATTAAATCCCCTTTTTGCTAAGGAGACCTGAGCCAATGAGACTCCGGCACTGGGCGCTGGTGGGCAGGGGTGATGGAGAAACCATTGCTGGGGTCAGACAGCCCCTTCCCCTCTTTTCTGTCTCCACATGTCCATTTAGTTCTCACTTACCCGGCCAGGGAAGGGGTGGGGGTGACCAGTGATAATCTGGAGCCTGGGGTCAGGCTGCTTCTCAGCAGCCCATGTCTGTGGGAGATGCTCCTGCAATGGCCTGGGAGGGTAGGAGTTTGGTTGAAGGGTGCTGTCTCCCTATTTCTCTATACCTCTTCATGAGAATTAACTTTGAGGGCGCAAACTACTGCTAACAAGAGAAGAGGGATCCTCCTTCCCCCACTGCCTTCCCTCCCCCCCCACCCCCTGCTTTTCTCTCACCAACCCTTGCACTGTCATCAGAGATGGCCACGACAATTAGCAGGAACATATTATGCAATTGTAACCACACAAGCTGCTATGAAAAGAGGAAGTAAAGCCAGTGGGGTGAGAACATATCGGGGTAAGAAAGGCTTGGAAACTCAAGAGCAAAGGAAAATTTCAGAAAAAACCCAAGAACCAAATGGCCTAACTAGGGCCTTATGGTTGGGGGCTCCTCTATACATGGTGAAGAAAGATCCCCGAAATAAGAGAAATTAGCCAAGAGATACTTATCCTATACAACTGTATAAATTTTTATGGCTTTCAAATATATCCCCTTAGGGGATTTCAGGGAGAATAGTGTGTACCTTCTGACAAAGCACAGACACCAGAGCCTGCTACAGCCCCCGGATCACTCACCTGAGCACATTGGATACCCCGTATCATGTATCAGCTGTTCTTCTGACCCAGAAAACTGCATATCCCTTATCACCTGCTCATGTCTCTTCATGAACTTGGCTCTTCTGTTGGCAATCTAGTGTCTCTCTTTTTACTAATGGAGGTTTCGCTGACAACTGGAGACTGTGTGGTTCAGCAGGGGAATCATATTAACATTTATTGAGAGCCTGCTACATGCCAAGTATGTGCTTGACACTTTATCTGTTTTGCTTTGATCCTCAAAATAACCCTTTTAAGTAAAGATTATAGTTATAATTTTTACAAATGAGAAAACAGACTGGAAAAAATTATGTGATCTGTCAGAGCTCATATAATTAGTAAGTGGTGGTTGTAGGATTTAAACCTGGGTGATAGAAAGAGTCTGATATTCTATGTTCTTTCTGTTGTGAAGTCAGCAGCGAATGGAGAGATGCTAATGCCTACCAGTCTCCTGCATCGATGGAATACACCACTAATTGATCTTGGTGCTTGCTCCTCTTGAACTTGGACTACATACAAAACACCAACTATATATGATCTATGTTGTCAAGGACTTTTGCTTTGACATAGGTTAAAAGATAATAAAGCAATTGGCTAGCAATGTAAGATTGTACATAACAGCCCAGCAATGAGTGCTAAAAAGATTTTGGTAAGCTTGTGAATAATAGGAAATATAGTCACGACACTTTGCTGAAATCTATCCTTCCCCCATCTTTTAATTCCTTAGATTTCTTTTTTCATCTTAGATATTACTAGCTTGTTTAATTAATAAATGTCTCCTCTGTGACTGGGAGTACAGCACAAGGCCAAGTCCTCACTCTCATGGAACTTAACTTCTAGTAGGAGACATAATCTGGTAAGCAAGGGCACACACATGCATACAAACACACACAATCATATAGGCAAACACTTCTGGAATGGAACCAGGAATGCCCCCTGCAAGATCTGACCTCGATAATGAGCTTCCACCAAAAAGTTGAGCAGGGGGCCTCCCCTGGTGGCGCAGGCGGTTGAGTGCCACTCTGTGAAGCTGTCCGCAGCCTCTGCAGCGCTGGTTCGATACCGGCCAGCCGGGGAGGGTCCCACATGGCGCAGCAGACCTCTCCTGTCTTGCCCGCTGCTCCCCTCAGCAGTGTATTTTGTCAGTCTGCCTGTTCTGTTTCCAGCTCTGTCTCTGGTGAATCCTCTCACCCTCCCGTGCATCTGGCCTGTACCCCAGTTCTTGTATAAAATAAATAAATAAATCTTTAAAAAAAAAAGTTGAGCAGGGACCCTGAGGGGTGGGGAGATGGAGTGGAATGCACTAGAAACTTTTCAGGGGAAACCATATGTGAACAACAACTCAAACCCATGGAACAGGAAAGGAGTATTCAGAAGCATCCTCTACACTTCTGCTCATCATCTGCATGGAGCAAGACAGAGTGATACTAATGCCCGGGCTCACAGAATGAAAACACAGAAACCTGAAAGTTTCAAAAAGATGGCTGCTGCCTGAATCTGGTCGTTCTCTGCCTGGTTCTTCTGGGTGAACTTTCTTTTTCATTGCTGTGCTTTTATGTACTTTCTAATGTTTCTATGATAGACATGCATTATTTATGTAGTAAAATTATATTTTAAAATATTGTGATCTTATGGACTATCTCTAAAATCCTAATATATTTTCAAATAAGCAAGTGCCTCAAAATTGGCTCATAGGGTGGTTTTGGTTCCCAGCAACTCTGCAATGGTTGGAATAATTTATTGTGTTGAGGGACTGTTGTTTCTCAAAAGGTGCAGATGTTGAAAGGATTGTTGTACTTTCTAGAAATTCTTTGAATTGTGACCCCTTTTTTTCCGGCCAGAGTATACTCCCTTGGGTGATATTATCACACAATCTCTGGTGAGATGCTGTTCAGAATTTCTACCCATGAGCTGGGGAAAGGTGGATGCTGGCATGAAAACCTTAATCTAGCAAATGTAAATCATTTAGTGTGCTCTTAACCTCAATTAATATGTCAACAGCTATAACCTCTCCTAAGTTAATGGGGCACTCAGGAAATGGGGTATACCGGGAGTGTCCAAATTTCTGGGGTGACTGAGATATAGTCATTTTCTTTTCATCGTCTGAGTTCACATTTTAGTGTGATCAATCTAAACCATATCCACCTGCCTTTTAGCCAAATGAACCCTAAACAGCGAATCCAGTGCATGTCTGCTTCCACTTACTGTCCAGCAAGCTACGGGACCTCTGTATTTCACATCTCTTTTTCTTGCAGAATACAAAGTGAAGGAAGAGTTAGTGACTGCATGAAGCTAAGCAGGGCTCCACAAAAACACTCAGTCATTTTTGGAATGAATTTGAGGAGTTTATTTTCTAATCATTAGCATTTTTGCCCTCTAAGGCAGAGATCTCCCCCGACCAAAGTAATGGTTTAACTCGGTTTTGTGTTAATCATTCATAGATGAGCATCCACTGTTACCATTTTTTAAAAATTGAAAGTGAACAGCTGAGTGGAGTTAATCAAACTCAACAAAGATTGCCAGGGATTTCTTTGGGGTCATCTGTCACAGGCCGCTCTAGTACTGAGTGTTCACTAAGCACCTAGTACTGGGACTGCTCTCTGTGAAGCATCAAAGAAACTAAGGTAAAGAGTCTCACCATAAGGAAGTCACTGCCCATCCCCGCTCCCGCATTGAGGGCCATGTTGATGAACTCTGAGAAGGAAGAGAGGTTCCAATGCTGGGCTGGAACCAGTCCTGGATTCACCTATAGTCAAGCATTTTGAGGGGAGGGTAAACAATCGCACCTCTGGACCTCAGTTTCCTCATGTGGAAATGAGGTGCTTAATTCAATTTCAGAAGTACCTTCAGCCTCTGAGATTGCAGAGCAGATGGTTAGTTCAAGGAGGTCTGAGTGTGGGCACCGCAAGCTGTGCCATTTGCTGGGTGAGTCAGACCAGGGGGTGTCAGGAAAATAACGTCTGCATGATGAACACAGGGCAGAGGCAATTAAGAGACACACTTAGCTGCCGGCTTGAGTGTCTGTTCCATTCGGAGGATATATCCCTGAAGAGGGACAGGGTGACTCATCTGATGCTGTAACCCGATGAAATAGAGCTATCCAATTTCTTTGCTCTGATTCCAGGCAGCCAAATGATCTTAATTTGGTTTTCCAAGGCGATTTCCTCAGGCAAGAGGAGGGGCAAGAGGAGGAACAGGCTATGGCCGCTGGAAATCGACATTCTTTTGCAGAGGCAAAATTAGAGCTTCTGTGAGGAATGAATGTGGAATGATATAAAGTAGCATTCTGATGCAAAGCAGTGTCTCGCTTAGTAATATATCATTACTTATGAGCCATTCTTGTGCTGATTTGGTTAATCTTAAGAGCTAGTAACTTGGTAAATGTAGAAATCCTAGATCTGCAGTCTGAAAAAAGGTGAAAAAAATCACTAACATTTACATAGTGCTTTGCAATAAACACAATGCTTTTGCTCAGTGTCCCCAGCACCTCTGGGAGAGGGAATATTATTTGCCTAGTGTGTAGTTGAGGAAGGCTCAGAGGTAGAGAGCTAGGAAGGGTTTGGGTTGGCGCTCAAACCCAGGTCTTACATTCCGAATCCAAGTCAGTGTTGCTGTTCCTGGAGGATTTGAACCCTTTTTTTCCATCCAACATCCTCCCCCCATGCTCACACACACACTACTACACAAGATCCCTGTCAGTGGGACAATGAAAGGGTGATCAGAAGCAGAGGCAGAGAAAAAAGTCAAATGCCAATCTGTTCTGAGATCAGGACTATTCCTCTTCTCTCTTCAAAGCTGGCACACAGGCCCTTTCCAGATCTGTGCCCAGTTGCTGGGTCCGTTTAGCTTCCCTGGTCCTTGACCTCAGGCAGAATAGGCCTGCAGAAGTGGTAGAAAATGCCCATTCTACTTAGCCGGAGCCTTGGGTGTGGAGTCTTACCTCTCTTCCTGGTGAGGTTGGCCTGGAATCCTCACCTGGGACCCTTACCTCCCCCAGAGCAGCACAGCCTGACCCAACCCATTTTGCTCTCTGCATCATAGCCGCTGAAGCTGCCATTCTCGGATTACAGAGGGGAGGGAGGCGGGTCTGGATCTCAGGACCTCCAGCCACTGTGCACTATAAGCGGGGAGCTCTCTGTCTGCCAAGGGGAGACTGTACCCAGACCCTCTTGTTCACGGAGGCAGGTGGAAAATTGTGCTGCCTGCCTGGGATACAATAGAGGCTCAGGAACAAGATGAACTGGCCCCATTCCTGCATCTCCTTTTGCTGGATTTACTTTGCTGCCTCCAGACTGAGAGGTGAGAAGCTGGTGGATGTATAGTTGCCTCAGTGGATCAGGGGCCACATAGGTAGGTGGGAGGTGAGGTGGGCCAGGAAATACAGAGCAAAGGGGCTAAATGCAAGGAAGTGTCCTGTGCTTCTTAGTGACTCATGTTGACCTGGGCATGCCAGAATAAAACCCCTCATTCACCTAAAGCTTATCCCCAATGGATGGTGGGTCACCCCCAATCCTAGACTTGGTCTGGTAATGCACATGACACTGAGTTTGATCCAGATTCCTCTTTTTGAGCAGTTGTAGAAATGGCAGATGGAAAATATGCTCAGAAGTTGTTTAATGACCTTTTTGAAGATTATTCCAATGCTCTCCGTCCAGTAGAAGATACAGATGAAGTCTTGAATGTCACTCTGCAGATTACGCTTTCTCAGATTAAGGATATGGTGAGTAACATGTACTGGTGACTCTCTGGAACGTTGCTTAGAATGAAAACAGCAGTGCTTTCCAAAGGGAAAGTCTTTACCAGGAATTTGAGAGGAATGAGGGCAGATGATACTCTGCGAAGCTGGTAGAAGAAGGGAACATGCAGACAAGGAAACTTTCTACAAAGTTAATTTTACTAAATGTTACCTCATCCTGGCCAGTCACTATAACCGTCTTAGAAAGAGATGGTGTTACATATTCTATGATTCCATTTCTAGGAAAAGTCCAAAACAGGTAAATCCATAGAAGCAGAACACAGAGAAGTGATTGCCAGGAGCTGGGGGACGGGGGGATGGTGAGTGAAAGTATAATGGTTATAAGGTTTCTTCTCGGGGGTGACGAAAATATTTTGGTATTAGTGATTATAGTTGTGCAAATTGTGAACATACTGGAAGTCATTGATTTGTACTTTAAAAAGGTTAAAATGGTGAGTTTTATGTTGTTGAATGTTATCCCAATTTAAAAAAGATGCTTTTTTTAAAATGGCATCTCTTTTTTTAATTTAATTTTTTATGTTTTACATCATTGTTCATTTTAAAACAATATTGGCTTCCCCCCATGCCCTCAGGTGTAGTCCCCATGGAGTTTCCTTCCCCAAGGCACCCGTGCCCCATCACCTCAGTCCCCTGTGCTCCTCCCTCCCTCCCTCTCATCCCTCTCCCTCCTCCTCCCCTGCAGGATGTCTCTGGTTTATAATGTCTGTTTTTGCTTTGTTGTGTTTTGTACTGTTATTATTTTTTTAATACTGATGTCTTATTTGGTTCCCCTATATTGCTGCTGACATCCCTTATTCAATGTTTAAATGTGCTTAACTACTTAAAATTATAAACCTTGAAAGACTTTTCTCCTGTATATTTGTATCATCACTTGATGTAAGCAAAGTCCAATGACTTAAATATTTGTCAAATTTACATAGCAAACACTAAATAAACAAACAACCAATGGTCCTGGTAGTTAATCCAGAGGGTAGACTTTTGGTTAAAAATGGATTAGTGTTCTTGAATTCCTGTTGTAAAAAAAATAAGCATCTTAGAGATGGAGGGCATTTGGTCGGGGTGTCTACTCGACAGTCGCCATCTGGCTTACTTGTGTAGGATGAAAGAAACCAAATTCTGACCGCCTACCTATGGATCCGCCAAATCTGGCATGATGCATATCTCACATGGGATCGAGACCAGTATGATGGACTGGACTCCATCAGGATCCCCAGCGACCTGGTGTGGAGGCCAGACATTGTCCTGTATAACAAGTAAGTGCAAGTCATAACTGAATTTTCTCAAAAATACACTTGTTGATTTAGCTGAATTTAAACATAGCAAAAAAAGAGTGTTTGAAATATGCATGAAGTTAACTATCAATTCCTGTTTTTAGGCCTAGAAATAATGATCATAGTATTTTAGTCGATAAAGTAATAGATCAAAAAGTCTTGGAGTTGCCTTCCCCTGGACAGGTGAGAAAAGTGAGACCGTATTAGCTTTCCAGGAGAGCGGTAACACAGTACCACCAACTGGGTGGATTAAACAACAGAAATGTATTAGTTTACCTTTCTGGAAACAGGGCTGTGAGGCACTCTCTTCCTAGTTTCTGGTAGACAATCTTTGCTGTACACTGGTTCAAGGAAGCATCACCCCTATCTTTGCCTTCACCCCCATAAGACATGGCTGTGTCCATATTTTCGCTTTGATAAGGACACCAGTTGTGTTGGATTAGGGCTTCATCCTACTCCAGGAGGACCTTATCTTAACTACATCTGCACTGACCCTATTCCCAATTAAGGTCACATTAGATGTGGGGCCAGGAATTTCAGCATATGAATTTGTTGGGGACACAATTCAATCTGTTATATAGTGTTCACTTGTCCAAGATCATGAATCAATAACAATGCTAAGACTAAGATTACCTCAGAAGGGGCCAATTAGTTGGTCCATGGATCTTGGATTTTATGTGGAGTGAAGGATAAACTAGATCAAAATGTCTGACCTTTTCCTAATTTTAGACCAAGGAGTGGTGAGTTGTTGGAGGTAAGGTAAGTTCCTCTGGTAAGCAGATTTTGTTTTCCTCCAGGGCTGATGATGAGTCTTCTGAACCTGTAAATACCAATGTGGTCCTGCGGTATGATGGGCTGATCACCTGGGATGCCCCAGCTATCACCAAAAGCTCCTGTGTGGTGGATGTCACCTACTTCCCCTTTGATAACCAGCAGTGCAATCTGACCTTTGGTTCCTGGACCTACAATGGCAATCAGGTGGACATATTCAACTCCCTGGACAGCGGAGACCTGTCTGACTTCATTGAAGATGTGGAGTGGGAAGTCCATGGCATGCCTGCCGTGAAGAATATGATCTCCTACGGCTGCTGCTCTGAGCCTTACCCGGATGTGACGTTCACGCTTCTTCTGAAGAGGAGATCTTCCTTCTATATCGTCAACCTCCTCATCCCATGCGTCCTCATATCTTTTCTGGCCCCCTTGAGTTTTTATCTTCCAGCAGCCTCTGGGGAAAAAGTCTCCCTGGGTGTGACCATCTTGTTGGCCATGACTGTATTTCAGCTGATGGTGGCAGAGATCATGCCAGCTTCAGAAAATGTCCCTTTGATAGGTGAGTTCAAGAGTCTTATACTTTAAGCTAAGCCTTTTAGTGCAGGGTTGTGTCTGTGCCTTTAAACATATAATGATAAGGTCAACTTCAGAGTCAACACAGGTTATCACATGTATCTGCTAGGGTCTTCAGTTGACAACTTTGAAGGCAGATGTGGCTGTTGGAGACAGGAACGGTGATGGTCTCTAAGTTTACACAGAAGAGGAATTGGAGGCAGTACAGTTTAGGGCACTGCTTTTCAAAGTGTGGTCCCTGGACCCACAATGCAGCTTCATTTTAGAAATCACATACCCAGAACTGATCCTGGACCTACTGCATTAGAAACTCTAATGGTGGGGTTTGACAATCTGTGTGAAGATTTCTGGTGATTTTGATGCACTTTCTGCTCGAATCTAAAAACCACAAGCTGAGAGGTTAAGGCCCTGATTTTGAAGTCAAAGAAATCTGCACTTGAAATCTCTCACCACTTTCCTTGGTCAACCTCAGGCAGCTCTGTGTATGTGTTTTGTCAACTGCCAAATGTGTATAATTGCTAGTCACTGTGTTACTGCTCAGTGCAGAGCCTGGCATATGGCGAGGACCAGGCAGACAGCGACTATTACTGTCACTTCACACCTCAAGGGATTTCTTCTGGGGGAGAATGGCAAATGTGGTAGAAATGATGAGCTGGATTTTTCAGCCTGAGCAGAGAAATTCTCCACCCTTACTGGGTATAATAGATGAGGAAAAAGTCATTAAAATGCATGTCCTTATAGCCAAAGAGTTTGATTTAGCAATTTTGGGCAAGATTTGGGAATCTGAGGTGATTCTAAATTAGATCAGATTTTCAAAAACCTGCAAGAATTCCCTCCAAGTATAGGAATGTAGACTGCTACTGCCTTCGCCGCCTTCCCTTTCCTTTAACTACCTCATTCAGAGAAACTTCTGACATCTTCAGTCCTCCGCCCTGCCACCAAGGGAAGATTCCATTCAGATCCAGTACCCCATCTCAGTGACTTGCTGTGCGATACACACAGCAAGTGTGTGTATCTGAACCAGAGGTTAGATCTAAATTTTTAGTTCCTTCAACTCAGCAATGACAGAAATTTTGGAACTCCGAGAGACTTAGATACTACTAGTAAAAAGATATTATACTGTCCTATTACCCTCTACTGAATCTAATACTATCCATTATTCAGACTTACTACATTGGTTTCTCTGTTTGAAGATTTCTTCCTTGTTATATCTTTCCAAGCAAAACACAGACACACAAAGTTGCACACCCACACACACCATCTTGAGAAATAGACCTAGAAAATTCTCCACCCCCCCCCCCACACACACCACAAATAAAGAGAAGAGGTGTAGTGGCATTTTGATTACCTCTCCTGAGGCAGAAATGATTGACAGTGATGACATCCACCCATAACCCTGTTTGAGGCTGGGTCAGCTGGCAGATTCTTCTCTGCTTTTGGTGACATTCAAGAGCAATCTGGCTCAGTCCTGGAGAGTGATGTCTGAAGACATGTCTCAGGAATTTTGCAAGCTTTAACTATTCTGTTTATGTGACAAAACAAAATAGATCTTGTTAGGAAGGTGCACACCTATCCTGAGAATATTAGGATAATAATTTGTTATTTGTAGCACCTATGACATGTGCTTCCAAGGTTGTAGAAGTGTGTTTGCATTTTCTATTTTTTTTTTTTTTGAAAGATTTATTTATTTATTTATATAAGCACTGGGTACAGTAAGACACACAGGAGGGTGAGAGAATTCACCAGACAAAGAGCGAGGAGCAGAACTGGCAGACTGACAAAATACACTGCTGAGGGGAGCAGCGGGCGCGGCAGGAGAACCCTCGCTGGTGGCTGGGGATCGAACCAGTGCTGCAGAGGATGCGGGCAGCTTCGCAGTCCAGTGCTCAACCACTGCGCCACCAGGGGAGGCCCTTGTGAATTACACTTTCAAATGTTGAATTTTTTTTTTTTGTATTCCTGGGCTAAAACCCGTCTATCATATTGAATTATCATTTTAAAGATACCATTGGATTCAGTGAAATAACTATTGTTATAGAACATTCTCAAATATGTTTATAAGAGAAATGGTCTTAATATTTCCTTTCTTGTTACATTTGGGATTGAGATTATATTGATTTAAAAAAAATAAGGTAGATTGTTTTCCTTATTTTCTTATTTCTGGAACAACTTGCATAAGATACGAGTTATCTGCTACTTAAAAGTTTGGTAAAACAGGGCCTTCCTGGTGGTGCAGGTGCTTGAGCACAGTGCTGTGAAGCTGTCCACAGCCTCGGCAGTGCAGGTTCGATCCTGGCTGGCTGGGGAGACACTGACATGGCGCAGCAGACCTTTCCAGTCTCACTTGCTGCTCCCCTCAGCAGTGTGCTTTGGTCGATCTGCCTGTTCTGTTCCCCACTCTGTCTCTGATGAATCCTCTCACCCCTCCACACCCCTGGCCTGTACCAGGGGTTCTTGTATGTATAAATAAATTAAAAAATTGTTTTTTTAAAAGTTTGGTAAAACATAGCTATAAAACTTTTGCCCTAGGATAGGGCAAATGAGTAGAGGCATTTGATTCTCATTCCTATTCAAGTATTCTTTCTTCTTACTCATATCTGCCCTTTATCTTCTTATTTTTTTCCTTGAAATTTCACTGAGATTATTAAACACTGTATAATATTACTTTTATTATTTTCTAATTTCCATTATTTTATTTCTTCTTTTGCACCTCTCTCCTTCTCTACCCTACTGCCATCCCTGCTCTATTCCATGAATGGCCTTGTTAAAGGTTTACTCATTTTCTTCCTCTTTTCAAAATTGTTTTTGGTTTTGCTCATTTTTCGTTTTCTTTTTTATTTCACAAATTTATGCTCTTATCTTTTTGTTGCCTTTCTTACTTGTCCTTTGCCATGAACAACTCTGCCTTGTGCAATGACAGTTATTTACTTTTGCCTTTCTTATCCAATAGAAATGAGCTTTATATTAATAAGGTTAAAAGACAAATCTGCGAACTGGCCAAGATCATAAACTGTTTGCTGAAAGTGTAAATTTTTGACACCACGACCTCAGTAAACATTCATAGATCTTTTAACTCAGGGCCAGGAAAATGCTGAGACCATTACATGCATCATCTCGTGTTGCCTCACAACATTCTTATGAGTTAAAAACCATGATTAGGGGCCTCCCTGGTGGCGCAAGGGGTTAAAATGCGGCACTATGACGCTGTCCACAGTCATTGCAGCATGAGTTTGATCCCCGGCCAGGGAGGTGATCCACACGGCGCAGCAGACCTTTCCTGTCTCGCCCACTGCTCCCCTCAGCAGTGTATTTCAGTAGATCTGCCTGTTCTGTTCCCCACTCTGTCTCTGGTGAATCCTCTCACCCCCTGCATATCTGGTCTGTGTGCACAAACAAATAAATTTTAAAAAACCCGTGATTATATTCATTTTACAAAGAAGGAACTGTCCTTTAGCAGTATTCTTTAGTTTATTCTAGGGTCACAAGTCTAGTGATTGACAGAGCTGGATTTGAACTCAGAAAGTGTGACTCAAAAGTCTATACTAATACCCATTATATACACTTGTATATCTTCCTTAGAGAAGGTGTTTATTTTCTAACACTCATCCCTATGTTACATGTGCATTTTATTAACTAATTTACCAGTTACTTATTGAATGAACACCTGAAGTGGATGAAGTAACAGACCTGGTGAAATTGAAAAAATACTCCTCATCCTCAGTGTATTAAAATCTGGTAGTAAAACGGAACTTAGTAAATGGATTTACATAAGAAACATGCAAAACAATGTGTGCACAGATGCAAAATAATATAAAAGTTCTAAATTTTGGTGTATTATTCCACATCTATTTGTAGAATAAATAAATCAGGTTCCCCATGATAAATAATTTATTAAAAAGAGCAGAGCAGAAACAGTGTTTGCTTCTTTTTGAGTCAAACAAGAGGACAGTTTTAAGCTGACTTAGTTGTTGCTGTGACTTTAATTTCAGGCAAATACTACATAGCCACCATGGCCTTGATCACAGCCTCCACTGCCTTGACCATCATGGTGATGAATATCCACTTCTGTGGGGCTGAGGCCCGGCCAGTGCCACAGTGGGCCAGGGTGGTCATCTTGAAGTACATGTCCAGGATCTTGTTTGTCTATGATGTTGGTGAGAGTTGCCTCAGCTCCTGCCATGACAGGGAGCAGGACCATCTCTCAAAGGTTTATGTCAAACTCCCAGGGCCTAACCTGAAAACAACTGGGAACAAAGACCTTTCCAGAAAGAAGGAAATGAACAAACTCTTCAAGAATGACTTGGTGAGCCAGAGAGAGAACCCCCAGGGAGCTGACAGTTGCTGTGCACGGTACACAGCGCTGACAAGGAACATCGAATACATTGCCAAGTGCCTCAGAGACCACAAAGCCACCAATTCCAAGGGGACCGAATGGAAGAAGGTTGCAAAAGTCATAGACCGATTCTTTATGTGGATTTTTTTCATTATGGTGTTTGTGATGACTATTTTGATCATAGCAAGAGCAGATTAGTGGGGATAAATCAACAAAATTCCCTGTTAATGTTCTTCCAAGTCAGATTGGTTTACACACACACACACACACACACACACACATAATGAATTATGTGTCTTCTTTTTCTTTTTAACTCCAAATCAATATTATGATTACTTGTCAGGTTAAATGAAGCAGGAGGTCCAAAATTTCAAGGGTTGGAGGAAATAGAGAAAAACCTCTTATATAGCCTACCAGAGTGGTAGGTGATAGTTCTCCAGATTACACAATTTTTCTCCTTTCATAGTGCAAATAACAAAGCATGCTTCATTACTGTTTAAAATTTAAAGTAAAAACACCAACCCCAAACAAATTCTTTTTGTCCCTATTGAAGCATGATTTTCAAAAGGGAAATTAGCCTTATATTCCTTTATGTTATTTAAGCTACCTTTTTTCAGGCATGGTGCCTTTCAAGCTGTATCTCAAATAATCAGATAAAAGCTTTTGTCTCACATAAAGCAAGTACAGGATTAGCAATTTAATGGGGAAGAGAATTTTCTTGGTAATGATGATGTCATATACATGGTTATACTTTACATGAACATGAAGGATAAAGTTGTTCCTGCATTTAATATTTGACTGAAGGGCCTCCCTGGTGGTGCAAGGGGTTAAGCGTCAGCACTATGAAGCTATCAGTGGCCACTGCAGCACAAGTTTGATCCCTGGCCAGGGAGGTGACCCATGTGGTGCAATAGACCTCTCCTGTCTCTCCTGCTGTTCCCCTCAGCAGTGTATATCAGTCAATCTGCCTGTTCTGCTTCTCACTCTGTCTCTGGTGAATAATCTCACTCCCTGTACCTCTGGCCTGTATCCCAGCTCTTGTATGCATAAATAAATGAATCTTTAATTAAAAAAATATTTGACTTAAAGAAGATAATCAGCACATTGGATGTCTGCATTCATTCTTTCAATTTGTTGTTCACCAAACACTTACTGTGTTTCTCCTACCTACAATAAGGCTGCATGAGCCACATCGGAATTGAGCAAAAGCAAGTCTTATGCACCAGGTTGACCCCTGTTGATCATCACAACAATTCTGTGAGCTAGGCAGGCAGATATGTCTAGTCTCCTTTCTCAGAGGAAGAATCTATGTCAGAAGAAGGTGGGTGTATGTGATTTAGCTTCTCATTATCCAACTAGGTGGTATTGGGACTCGGCACCGTGATTCCAAGTTTGGGCCAAATTTGCTAAAAGCACACTGCTTTTGCCAGAACAGGGTAAGATCTAGCATAGGAGATACTGAGAAATTCTCATTCTGAATTCTGAATTTCCTGCCCTAATTTCCTTCCTGTACTTCTCGACTGCTTTCCTACTTTCAGTACAAATGTGTCTTCAAATCCCATCTTTCTCACAGTGATTAAGATGATCCAATTACTAATACCCATTCTCTAACTCCCAACCCCTCAGTTATTCTTTTACCAATTAAAAACAAGCCAAGAACAGAATCAGAGAGAAAACAGGGGTTAACCTAGCAAAGAGAAAATGGTATTTAATTTAAAAACTAGACATTAAAAAAATTCAGTTAAAAACATATTTCAGCAAATGCTTAGTAACTAGTCTTGCAGACATTCTCTCCTTTCCTTGCCTCCCCAATATCTCTGGAACCATGTTTCATGAGATCCTTGGACAGGCCAAGAAGCATCTAGTTTGATCCCCCTTTGTATTCACTGGAGCTGGAGACATGGGAACAGTATTTTGTCTCATGCTTTGTTCATTCCAGATGTC
The DNA here is from genome assembly GCF_014898055.3 of Talpa occidentalis. Taxonomy (NCBI): domain Eukaryota; kingdom Metazoa; phylum Chordata; class Mammalia; order Eulipotyphla; family Talpidae; genus Talpa; species Talpa occidentalis. Next base: position 22,338,741 of record NW_023604972.1, read on the forward strand.
ACTTGGGACAGAAAGAATTACCCAGTACCCTGGAACAAACTGGGTTGCTATGATCGATACAAATTCTATTCAGTGAATGTAGATTACAGCAAATTGAAAGAAGAATGCCTAGACTGCTAAGTGAAATATTTCACGATAGAGCTGCTTAAAAATGAAGGCCTCTCAGAAGACTTCTGTACAATTTTCCACTTAACTAGGAAATATTTTGCCTGTAAATGTGTGACATCATGCTGGTGTGTTGTATTGGGGTTTATACTGATTAATAGATCTCTGAAACTTGGTGGGGGTGGGGGAAGAGGGAGAATAAAAGAAAAACATTTATTGTGTGCCTACTATATGCTCAGTGCTGTGGGACTTGAAGGGAACAAATAAAAAACATGGCTTGGCTTGAGACACCACATTCCTCACAGTTCAGTGGAGGAGACAGACAACACCGACAGACACATGGAGTGTGCACAGCACTGTCACGGACACGCGTGCAAAATGCCATGGAAGCAATGATGGCAAATCTGAGGGAAAGCCTGGAAAGGTGTTTAAGGGTATAATATTTGAGCTTGGCTTTGAAGATGAGTAGAGGGTTGCTGGTCAAGAAAGAGGTAGAGGTGGGATTAGAAGGCAATAGGGAAAAGAAAAGTTGTCCACAGAGCTGAGAAAAAGAAAAATATCGGGTGGTTTCACTTATAGGAGGAATATAGGGGAACCAAATAAGACATCAGGGGGAAAAATGATAACGATATAAAACACGACACAACAAAACAAAAACAAACAGGCAATTATAAACAGAGACACCCTGCAGGGGAGGAGGAGGGAGAGGCATCAGAGGGAGGGAGGAGCACAGGGGAGGTGCGCTGAGGTGATGGTGCACGGGTGCATTAGGGAAGGAAATTCTATGGGGACTAGGGGGGTGGGTGTGGGGGGAGAGAGGGGGAGAAAGCAAACATTGTTTAAAAATGGAACAATGATGTAAAAAATATATAAATAAAAAATAAAATAAATGAAAAAAAAAAAAAAAAGCAGAGGATTTGGTTTATTCATGGAATGGACTCCAAAGAATTGAGGAAATACAACTTGGAAACAGTCACTATTTTTTGTCTTTATTTTAATTATAGAAGTATTTTTATCAGTTACAGCTGCATTTGACTGCAAATAACAGAAAATCAGTGGACCATGACTTGAACAGATAGAGGTTATTCATCTCCCAGAAAATAAATCCAGAGCTACAAAGTCCAGGGATGTTTCCATTTTGCCTCTCCCTCCATCATTCTTAGTTTAAATAGCCTTGGATTTTTATGGCTTATGGTCACAAAAGGTCTTTTGCGCCTGGAGACTTGTACCCTTATTCCAAAAGAGAAGGAGAAAGAACAAAGTCCAGAAGGATGTAGGATGTACCATTCTATCCTCTCTCTTTAAAAAAAAAAGGGGGTTTCTGAAGCAAATCAGTGATTTCTTATAGCTTATTAGCTAGAGATGAATTACATGTCTTCTATTTCTGCAAGAGCCTTAGAAGGTCAGTGTTTTTACCTTCTCAAAGAAAAACATTACCATTGTCTGTAGGAAAAAGAGCAATTATTGCATCTAGCTGCTTCTACCTCAGTGATATAACCACTCTACCATAAAGTAGGAAATAGAAGGCATAATTATCCAAGTTCTATCATCATAGCAACAATTATTAGCTTATTATTTCCTCTACTCATTTCTATGTCTAGTTTCTTTTATATAATCATTGTGCATTATTATTTGTAATTACTCTTTATGTATTTTTAAATGACCACATACTCTTGGAAATAGCTTTCCCATAATTTACAAAATCATTTCCCTCTTATTGGACACATCATTTGTTTCAGTTTCAATAATACCGGTGGCAGGCAGAAAAATGAACCCTCAAAGATGTTCATACCCTAACAAAACTTGTGAGTATGTTAAGTTAGGTGGGGGATTAAGGTTCTTAATCAACTGACCTAGAGATGAGAAATTATCTTGGCTTCAAGTGCAATCCTCAGGATCTTTTTAAGTGGAAGAGGCAGGCAGAAGAGAGAACCAAGTAGATGTATCATGAGAAGGGCCCAGCAGATGTTGGTGACTTTGAAGCTGGAGCAAGGGGTCCTGAGTCAATAAGATGGGGTAGCCTCTGGAAGCTGCAAAAGCAGGAAAACTTTCTTAGTTGGAGCCTCTAAATGGACCCCAAAAAATCCTGTGTTGAAAAGTTGATTATATTGTAGTGGGATCCATTTTAGACTCTGACCTCCAGAACATTAAGAAAATTAATTTGTGTGTTTTTTAAGATACTAAGTTTGCTGCAATTTATAAAAGCAGCAACAAGAAACCAATGAGCCACTCTGTGTAAATAGCTTTTTCCATGTATTACAGTTATCTGTTGGGATACATTTGTCTATAGCCAGACTGAGATGGTCCTAATGAGCTGTACTAAAAAATTTGAACTTTATCTAAAAACATTGGGGAGCCATGAGAGGATTTTCCACAAGGGAGCCACAGCATCAGAGCTGTGTTTCAGAACTAGAAATGTGGTGCTCATGCAATGGCTGCAGAGAGAGGAGAGAAGAGGTAGGGAAAGAGGTTAGGATGATTTCTCACTGGCTCAGAGAAGTGACAATGAGGCCTTCACTCTGAGAATAAAAAAATAGAAAACATTCTGCTCACAAAGTATTTATGACCTAGTCTGGATACACCTTAGTAACTGGCTGGATATGGGTTTAGGGAGAAGGTAGTGTTGAGAATGAGACTGAGCTTTCTGTCACAGACAACTGAATGAAGACTAAAAGAGGACCAGGCTTTGAGGGATAGAATTTTGTTTAGGGCGACCTGAGTTGGAAATGCTTACAAGGCATCCTGGCAGAGATATCTAGTAAGTAGTTAAACATGTGTTAGGAACTTTGGAGAGAAGTGAAAGCTTAAAAAAACAATAATGGGGTAATTATTAAAGTCTTTATTATTATTTCAGTGGTGCTACAATATGAAATTCACATTCAATATGAAAACACATTCCCTGCCAGTATCCAGGAGCTTGTAGTCATCATGCGTCATTAAAGCACTTACCTTGTTATCCTGTCATTTCTCCATTCAGATGTCTGCTTTTCCAAGTACATTGAAATCTTCTCCAAGTCTGCAATTCATAAACTCTGTCATTATTCCCTTTTTACCCTTTGTGATAAGGGTATTCTCCTTTTATCCTTTGTGTGCAATAAAGGGCCCATTATGAAGTCATTGGCCATTTAACAATCCTTGAGTGGATGCAGGAGTGAAAGGAAGAGCTCTAAGAGGGTCCACTAAAAGGCTGTGGAGGTGCAGGCTGTAAAGAGCCCCTCCTAATGCAACATACAAAAGTGATTCCCAAAAAACAAAATTTGCAAGCTGACTGTAGATCTGAGGCATATGGGTGGGGAGGGGTAAGTATATGAGAGGAAAGACTATGGGACACAAGGGACTGTGGTGATGGTCACGGGTGCTATGGTGGTGGGAGAAAATTGGGGAGTACACCTGAGGGAAGAAAAAAAAATACTGCCTAAAAATGAACAAATGTAAGAAAATAAATAAATTTAGAAAAATAAAGTGGTTTCCAGATGGATTAAAGATTTAGATAGAAAAATAAACAAAAGCAAAAGGCTTTTACGAAAATCTAGGAGTTTCTGAATAAGATTCTCCACCTTAACAAATTTTAAAATGTGGAAACTGCTGTGAAAGAGAAATATTGGGCTCTCTGAAGAAGCATGACAAAGAGAACTAGTCTGGATTGGGTGGTCAGCCTGCAGAGGAAGTGGCGTTAAGGATGACATCTAAGACGAGAAGGCCTGTGTTGGGGCAAGAGTCATGCAGTGTGCCAGATTGCAGGTGGTGGAAAGGTCATGATTCGGCTTCAGGGATGAACAGGGTTTATGCTACTTGAGAAAGGGAGAGGAGCCCTCAAGGCAGAGCTGAGCAGTTGAATCAGTGACCGGAAGAGATACAAGAGAGGGGTTTGGCAAGGCGAGCAAGGCTGCATCAAACAGAGCTTTGCAAAGTTTAAGAAAACACCAACGACTTTGTTTGACTGCTTTGGTGCACAGAGGTGTACCTGGGTTTGTTGAAGTCTTGACCTTTGTTCTTTCTCCTACTTTCACTGCTATGTCTACTTTTCCATCAGCTTGTCGCTCAGACCAACACTTACCAGCACAGCCATGGGCAAACCTGGCAAGTGGACTGTGTTGGTCAAACTGGAAACACAGTTTCTACAATGACTTGAGCAAGGTGGTGAGCCCACTTGTAATGTTATCAATTGCAGAGACCAGCAAAGAACTCTGCCTCTTTCTTCAGCTCCCTGCACACAAGAACTGGGATATCACAGCATAAATAAATAAATCTTCTTTGAAATAGTCCCTGTTGTTAGGAGTTCAACAGCTTGTCAATATATCCTAACCTCTTAAACCCTTAAAAAAACAATGAAAAAGGCCATGACAAAGTCTGGTCTTTGCGTCCTTCTGCCCACTCTTAATAGTCAAGCTTCCTCTCTGTGTCATTCAGGGTTCCAGCAGAACATGGCTGATATGCTCAAATTAGGATAATTTGAGAAAAGTTAATAAAGGGCTATAACCAAAGGTATGGACAGGATGTAGGGAAATGCATGTGGTGTTAGAAAGACTGGGACTGTAGAGTTGTTGCCTCTCCGACACCTGAGAGGAGGCTGGAAGGAGGGATTACCTAACCTCACCTGGGAAAGTTGTCCTTTGGTTGAGTGAATGCAGCAGAACTAATAGGGTCTCTTCTTCCTTCCTATCTCTTCCCAGGGTTCACCATTAGCCAAACTGAATAGAATATGGTAATTGGTTAATATGACTATATATCAGGGATGGAAAGTTGAGAGGCTAATGGTAGTACGTGGATTTGGAGAGACAAAGGGGGAAATATCTGGCATGTTTCCTTCCTCTTTGATGTCACCTTATATTTATTTATTTATTTATTTTTTTTTATAAGTAGTAAATAAACTTGTTTGTCAATGTTAAGGTCCTTAATTAACATTGTTTCAATTTAATAAATTTCCTTTATTTTTTTTTTTCATTTGAATATTTATTTCTCAGGTATAAATAAGCACCTTTTTGGCAACATATGGTTGAGTTTATCATGGAGAGTTTAGTATAATTTTTGTTTTTGTTTTTTTTTTAAATAATAAATTTTATTTTTATATTCCCCCATACAATTGCAAACGCCCCATTCTGACCCCAATCCTTCCCCTCCCGCCCCCCACCCCCCAAAAAGTGTCTCTGGTTCATAGTTTTTTGTTGATTTTGATTTTCACTTTCTTATATTCATTTTCCTGGTCCCTTATTTAAGTTTTCTAGATTCCTGCTATGAATGAGACCATCCAGTATTTTTCTTTTTCTTTCTGGCTTATTTCGCTGAGCATGATCCCTTCCAGCGCCATCCATGTTGCTGCAAATTGCATGTGTTTATCTTTTTTGAATGCTGAGTAATATTCCATGGTATATATGTACCACATCTTCTTGATCCAGTCATCTATTTTTGGGCATTTGGGTTGTTTCCAAAGCTTAGCTATTGTAAACAGTGCTGCTATAAACATAGGGGTGCAGGTGCTTTTTGGAATTGATGTTTCTGTGTCCTTTGGGTAAATACCTAGGAGTGGAATTGCTGGATCCTATGGAAGCTCTATGTTTAGTAGGCCCAGAAATCTCCACACAGCTCTCCATAGTGGTTGGACCAGTTTGCACTCCCACCAGCAGTGCAGGAGAGTTCCTTTTTCTCCACACCCTCGCCAACATTTGTTGTTGCTAGTTTTTTTAATATGTGCCATTCTCACTGGCGTAAGATGGTATCTCATGTTAGTTTTGATTTGCTTTTCCCTGATGACAAGTGATGTTGAACATTTTTTCATATGCCTGTTGGCCAATCGCATTTCCTCTTCAGAGAAGTTTCTTTTTAGCTCTTCTGCCCATTTTTTGACTGGATTATTTTCTTTGTTGTTGTTAAGTCTCATCAGCTCTTTGCAGATTTTTGTGATCAGTCCTTTATCATTAGTGTTGGGTGCAAAAATGTTCTCCCAGTTGGTGGGGTTTCTCTTTGTTTTTGTTATTGTCTCTTTTGCTGTGCAGAAGCTCTTTAATTTGATGTAGTCCCAGCTGTTGATCTTTGCCTTCACTATCACTGCTTTGGGTGATGTGTCTGTAAAGATGTCTTTTATGTGCAAATCACGTAGCGTTTCGCCTATATTTCCTTCTATATATTTTATGGTTTCAGGTCTTATGTCTAGTTCTTTAATCCATTTTGAGTTGATTTTTGTGTATGGTGTGAGGTAGTGGTCAAGCTTCATTCTTTTGCATGTAGCGACCCAGTTTTCCCAGCACCATTTATTGAACAAACTCTCTTTGCTCCAATGCATAGTCTTTGCTCCTTTGTCAAAGATTAGTTGACCATAAATCTGTGGGTTTATTTCTGGATTTTCTATTTGATTCCATTGGTCTGTATGTCTGTTCTTATTCCAATACCATGCAGTTTTGATGATTATGGCTTTGTAGTATAGTTTGAAGTCTGGGAGTGTGATGCCTCCATTCCCTTCTTTTTTTTTCAGGAGAGCTTTGGCTATTTGAGGTTTTTTGTGATTCCATATGAATTTCATCAATAATTGTTCTATTTCTTTGAAGAAGGACATTGAAATTTTGATTGGAATAGCATTGAATCTGTACATTGCTTTTGGTAGGATGGCCATTTTAATAATGTTTATTCTTCCAATCCATGAGCAGGGGATGTCTTTCCATTTCTTTGTGTCTTCTTCTATTTCTTTTAACAGTGTTTTATAGTTTTCTTTGTATAGGTCCTTTACCTCTTTTGTTAGATTTATTCCCAAATATTGGATTTTTTTTGTTTCAATAAAAAAAGGGATGGTTTTTTTGATTTCTTCTTCTTCAGATTTTTTGTTTGTGTATAGGAAGGCTACTGACTTTTGCGTGTTGATTTTGTATCCTGCCACTTTACTGAACTGATTGATGAGTTGAATTAGTTTTTCTGTGGAGTTTTTGGGGTTCTCTATGTATATTATCATATCATCTGCAAATAGTGATAGTTTGACTTCTTCTTTTCCTATTTGGATTCCTTGGATGTCTTTCTCTTGTCTTATTGCTCTGGCTAGGACTTCCAGTATTATATTGAAAAGCAGTGGTGAGAGTGGACATCCTTGTCTTGTTCCAGATCTTAATGGAATTGCTTTCAGCTTTTCACCATTGAGAATAATACTGGCTGTTGGCTTGTCATAGATGGCCTTTATGATGTTGAGGTATGTTCCTTGTATCCCAAGAATTTCAAGGGCTTTTATCATGAATGGGTGTTGCACTTTGTCGAAAGCTTTCTCAGCATCTATTGATATTATCATATGGTTTTTATATTTCTTTTTGTTGATGTGTTGGATAACGTTGATTGATTTTCGGATGTTAAACCATCCTTGTGTTCCAGGAATGAATCCTACTTGGTCGTGGTGAATTATCTTATGGATACATTGTTGGATTCTGATAGCTAAAATTTTATTGAGGATTTTTGCATCAGTGTTCATTAGGGAGATTGGCCTGTAGTTTTCCTTTTTTGTGTTGTCCTTGTTCGGTTTTGGTATTAGTGTAATGTTGGCTTCATAGAACGTGTTTGGTATTGTCCCTTCCTTCTCAATTTTTTGGAAGAGTTTGTGAAGGATAGGCACTAATTCGTCTCTGAATGTTTGGTAGAATTCATTTGTAAATCCATCAGGTCCTGGGCTTTTGTTTTTGGGGAGATTTTTGATTACCATTTCAATTTCGCTGCTTGTAATTGGTCTGTTTAGGTGTTCTATTTCTTCTTTATCTAGCTTTGGGTGATTGTAGAGTTGTAGGAATTTGTCCATCTCCTCTAGATTGTTAAACTTGTTTCCATATAACTCTTCATAGTAGTTACTGATTATTCTTTTGATTTCTGCTGTGTCCGTTGTGATTTCTCCTCTTTCATTGATGATCCTGTTTATTTGTGCTTTCTCCCTTTTTTCCTTTGTGAGCCTGGCTAGGGGTTTGTCTATTTTATTTATTTTTTCAAAGAACCAGCTCTTGGTTTCATTGATCTTTTGGATTGTTTTTTTAGTTTCAGTTTCATTTATTTCTGCCTTATTATTTCTTTTCTTCTACTGGTTTTGGGGTTTTTTTGTTGTTCTTTTTCTAGATCTTTGAGCTTCGAGATTAGGTTGTTTCTTTGAGTTCTTTCTTGTTTCTTGATGTGAGCTTCTATTGCTATATATTTTCCTCTTATTACTGCTTTTGCTGCATCCCATACATTTAGGATATTGGTGTCTTCCTTGTCGTTCAATTCAAAGAATTTTTTAATTTCTTCTTTGATCTCCTCATTAGTCCAGTGGTCTTCCAGTAGTGTGGTTCTTAATCTCCATGAGGTAGGAAAGTTCCTTGCCTTCTTTTTATGGTTTATTTCTAGTTTGATGCCTTCATGGTCAGAAAAGATGGTTGATATGATTTCAATCTTGGTGTATCTGTTGATATTTGTCTTGTGCCCCAGTATGTGATCGATCCTGGAGAATGATCCGTGTGCGCTTGAGAAAAATGTGTACTCAGTTTTTTTGAGGTTTAGTGTTCTATAGATGTCTGTTAAGCCCAAATGCTCTAGGTCCTTATTTAGAGCTTTGGTTTCTTTACTTATTTTTTGTCTTGTTGATCTATCCATTGTTGATAGTGGTGTGTTGAAGTCTCCCACTACGTATGTGTTTTCTCCGATGTCTGTTTTCAGAGAGGACAACAGTTGTCTGATATATTTTGGTGCTCCTTCGTTTGGTGAGTATATGTTAATGAGTGTTATTTCTTCTTGAAGTATTGTCCCCTTGATCATAATGTAGTGACCATTGGGGTCTCTTTTTATCTTTTTGAGTTTGAAATCTGTTTTATCTGATATAAGTATAGCTGTTCCTGCTTTCTTTTTTGGTCCATTTGCTTGTAGGATTGTTTTCCATCCTTTAACTTTGAGCCTATTTTTATCTTTTGTAGCTAAATGTGTTTCCTGGAGACAGCAAAAGGTTGGGTTTTGTTTCTTAATCCAGGCTGCAACTCTGTGTCTTTTTATTGAAGAGTTTATTCCATTTACATTTAGAGTTAATATTGATATGTTAGCATCTGTATTTGCCTTTGTGTTTGTCTTTCCTTTGATTTTATTTAATTATTCTTTTAATAACTTTTTTTTTTTTTGGCCTTCTTTCATTGTTATTCGCCCCTCTGAGGTTCTGGCTTTAGGACTCCTTGTAGAATTTTTTGGAGTGGGGGTTTAGTTGTAATGAAATTCCGGAGTTTCTGTTTGTCTGGGAAGGTCCATACTCTTTCTTCAAAGAGGAAGGAGAGCTTTGCGGGATAGAGTATTCTTGGTTGGCATCTGTTTTCCTGGAGTCTGTTGACTATGTCCCTCCACTCTCTCCTTGCCCATAGTGTTTCTTCAGAGAAGTCTGATGTCAGCCTGATTGGCTTTCCTTTGAATGTTATCTGTTTCTTCCCTCTTGCCAGCTTCATTATTTTTTCCTTGTCCTGGATTCTTGGGAGCTTTACTATTATGTGTCTTGCTGTATTTTTCCTTTCGTCGTGGAAGTTTGGTGTTCTTCTTGCTTCTTCTGTATCAATTTTCAACTCCTTCTTCACATTTGGGAAGTTCTCTTCAATTATCTCTTTGAATATTTTCTCCGTTCCTACATCTCTCTCCTCTCCTTCTGGTATTCCTATAACTCTTATATTTCCTTTCCTCATGGAGTCAGATAGTTCCCGAAGTCTTTCTTCATTCTTTTTCCTTCGTACTTCTCTTTCCTTTTCTGTTTTGGTTCTTTTTATTTCTGTGTCTTCAAGAGAACTTATTCGTTCTTCCATTTCATCTATTCTGCTTTCATTGCTTTTCCCAGAATTCTTTAGTTCTTCCATTAATTCTTTGGTCTCCTGCATTTCTTTTACTTCCCTCTTTAGGGACTCAATTTCATTCTTCTGACCATTGTTTTCCCTCTTTAGGGACTCAATTTCCTTCTTCTGATCATTGTTTTCCTTTATGACTTCTATAACTTTTTTAATCATGGCAATTTTAAATTCTCTTTCTGGAAGGCTCAGAAGTTCTTCCAAGTTACTGTCGTTGCTATCTGGGGGCTGGTTTTCTTTTTGTGGTGTGCTTTTTCCCCGGGGAGTTGCTAGGTTGCGTGTGGTTCTTCTACTCCCTACTGTCTGTTTTCTAATTTGTCGTATGCGTTGGGACACTGTGTTGTTGGGACTGGCCGGCATCTTGGGTGAGCTTCTCTGCTCCCCTCTGGTTCCTCCAGGAGCCATATGTCAGTTTCAAGCAGACTTTACTGGAGAAAGGTCCCTGTTCTAAAATGCCGATGTGGGGACACACTCCCCTGTGCGCCTGGTCTGCCCCGGCGGTGGGTTCCTGCTCCTCCTCTGGGCTTGGACTGCAGGCCAGAGGGGGTCTGGCGTGGGCGAACTTCCCCCACTCACCTCTGGCTCCTGAGGAAGCCTTCTGCAGGTAGTCTTTACTGAAGAAATGTCCCTGTTCTAAAATGGCGATGCGGGACACACTCCCTGTGCGTCCGGTCTCAGGCACACTCTTCTGCGCGCCTGGTCTGCCCCGGCTGTGGGTGCTTGTTCCCCCTGTGGGCTCAGACTACTGGTCGGAAGGGGCCCGGCGTGGGCTAACTCCCCAGCTGGCCACTGGCTCCTCCAGGAGCCTCTGCTGGTTCAAGTCGCTAGGTGGCGCCAGAGATCTCTCCTAGAGCCCTTGGGGAGCTGATTTTTCCACCCGGTGGGACAGGGAACAGAGCGGGAATGGTAGGGTAAACCTCAACGGCTTTGGGGTGCTGTGTCTGCCTTGTGCCCCACCGTCGTGGAGAACCCACGCCCCGAATTTCGTGCCCCGGGTCTCAGTTCCAAAGCCCTCAGTTCCAGGACGCGGGCTGTAGCCCAGTTCAGTGGCGCGGGAATGGCGCCTTTTGAACCCCGCTCCTGTGCCTGGGCGCCTGGTTCCTGCTCACTGGGCGCCTGGTTCCGCAAGCCTAGGTCGCAGGCGCGGGGACCTGGGCAGCTGTGGTCCGGATCCGCGTTTTCTTTTCAACCGCACTGCTTTTCCACGAGATCCCGACCCCGCTCCCGCTCCGCGTCTGCTTTTCCAGCGCGCCCCTTTTCAGCGCAAGCTTACCGGGCGGCCCGGGGCTGTGTGCTGGTGCTGGTCTCCTCCTGGGGGGCGGGCGTCACCTTATATTTAAAACCTAATTTCTTTTCCCCCAACTCAAATGAAATTGCTCTATCCAACTTCACCATTTCATAATTACCACTAGATACTTCTGAGGCCTCTCTGCTGCCTTCAGCACACTGACCACGTCCTTCTTTGTGAACCTCTTTTCTGTTACTTTCTGAGTTACCACTTTCTGCTTCTTAAATGACTCATCTCAGAACCTCTGGCTGGTGCTAATTCTTCCATTTCTGGTTAAGGTTGATGCTGTTTAATGTTCCATTCTCCGCTCTCCTCCCCGGTGGCTTTTACCACCAAAAATAGCTGGATGATTCTCAAAACGAATTGTCCAGTTTTGCTCTTCCCTCAGCTCTAAACTTAACACTTCATGCCAATCATGTATTGCCACTCGACTGACTCACAGACCTTCAAATTCAACTTGCCCCAAATTAATCTCATTGCCTACACTGCCATCTAAGTCTGCTCCTCCTGTGTTTCTGTGTTTTAGCTACACTACCATCAACTTTACCACCCAGGCCCGACATCAGGCAGTCATCCTGGATTCTTAATGGATTCAGCACCAAACTGATCATGGATACTGTCAGCTATAGCAGTTAAGTGTTTTCAAACATGTCCTCTTTATGGTCCTGGCAATTGTCTCATTTCAGGTATTTGTCATCTTTGCCTGGTCTGTTGTAGAAGTACCTTCAATGGGCCTCCAAATTTCTCCCCCTTCTATTCAATCTTTCTCACTACTGCCAAGCTGACCCTGTGACTCTTCCACTTAAAGCTTTTAAATGGATAAATACCTACATTGGATAAAATCCAATTTCCTTAATATGATATAGCAGAGATTAAAAATGTGTGTATATATGTTTTCTTTTCTGCTGCTCTTGTAAGAGGTGTTCCTTTGTTCACCCTGGGAGTACAAATTATCTCCTTGGCATTGAAAGTAACCTCTCTACTGTCTCTTGCAAGAGAAGTATTCAGACCTTTTCTGCTGTGAGAGTCTGAACTCCCTGGGAGCAATCAAGGTCTTCATCATGGAAGGGGGTATAAAAATAAGATGTGTGGTCTTTGATGGCTCAGAAAGGAGAGGCAAAACTGGCTTCTGACCCTGGTCATGTGAATCAGGTTGCTCCCCTGAGACCATGAGTCTTCATATTTGTAGAGAAGAATGAATACTAAATATAAACAACCAAAAAATATGCTAAAGAAGACTGCTGAGGGACGAAATTAGAGGCTGTGATTAGCAAATCAGACAGAATAAACAAAAACAAAACAAACAAAATCAGTAGAAATGAACAGAGAATCCAGAATGGATCCGTGCATGTGAGAATTTGAATTTAATATGTCACAATGAGGGTAGTTCACATCAGTGGGGAAAGGATATTCATTGAAAAAAAAATTGGACTCCATCTTAAAAAAGAGACAAATATTAATTCAAGAAGGATTAAGGATTTACATGTAAAGAAAATCACCTTGGGGAAGGAAATTCTATGGGGACTCAATATGGGGGGGGGAAGCAAATATTGTTTAAAAAAAAGAAAAAAATAAAACAATATAGATCCTATAAGGAAATCTTGGAGGACATCATCAAGATGGTGGAATAGGAAGACCTTATGTGAATGCCCCCTCAGCAATAATAATTTGGCAGTGATCATGGACAGAAGTGCATTTTTGGGAGTGTCATGGGATCCAAGTAGGAAACTGCGAGACCCTAGTGAAGCCTGAGACTCAGGAGTCTTTCAGAGAAGGCAGGCCTTTGTCCAGGTGGCAGGCTCACTGACCGTGGGCCTGGCCGAAACATCCCTTTCCTTCTGTGGACACAGCTGCAACCCATTTAGTCTAGGTCCTGCCACCAGCACCATTTGCCAATGCCCAGCAGGAGAAATACCCACTCATTTCCTCGTAGAAGGCCTGCCAACCTCAGTCTGGCTGCAGATCCTGATGTGGCCCAGGAACTGGACCTCAGTCCCTCTGAACCACAGCCAGGAATATTCCATTCACTCAGGGGCCCACCCACAGGAAGATGTGTCTTTCTGTACACCTGGATGGCTTCAAACAACCGAGATTTGTGGTCTCACAGTTCTAGAAGCTTAGAAGGGTAAAATGTATGGTTAGCAGGACCACACTCTGTAAAGTTTCTAGGGGGAAAATCCTTCTCTGTTTCTCCCAGTTTCTGGTGTTCGCCCACCATCTTGGTGTTCCGCGGCTTGTAGCTGCAGTGCCTCAAAATCTCCACCTGGGCTTCTCTGAGTGCTCTCCCTGTGCGTCTCTGTTCTCTGATTCCAAAGTTCTCTCTTCTCATAAGGACACCAGTCATTGGTCTAGGGTCCATCCTACTCCCATTTGACCTTCTCTTCACTTGGTTACATCTACAAAGAACTTATTTCCAAATAAGATCACACTCACAGGTATGGAGGTTGGGAATGTAACATACATTTTTTTTTGGGGGGAGGCACAATTCTACCTGTAATAGGCATATATTAGATACTCCATTCAATATTTCAATTTAATAGAAATCATAGCATCTTCATATTAAATGAAAAATTCATAGAACAAGCAGTAAGGTTAGTAATTTAAGGAAAGTGTAATAAAAGCAAAATACACCAATTTATAGCTAATAACTCATGTCAGTTGGGGAGTGTGAGGGAATAATAATAAGGAAATATGATCGAAGTAGAGATGGAGTTGTCAGTGTGATAGATATAATAAAAGATCTCTTTCCTTTGCTCATGTTTCCTTACCCAGGTAACAGAAGCCCACATACAATAGAATTTCTACTTCACACTATATATCTTGATCATATATAAAAGTGAAAAACTCACTATGGGTTGAAAGTACAAGGAATAGGATTATTTGAGGCCAGAACATATATTCTCAAATCAGGGAAAGGCACTATCTCCTGGGGATGCTGGAGGATAGAGAAGTGTCTTTGATTCAAAAAAGTTATTCTGTATAGCTATTGCTTTCATTTGTCAAACTATAGTAAGCAAAACTCAAACTTGGCTGGCAGGGATACAAAGCAGAAAGCTTTGAATGAAGATTAAATTTAAAAAAGAGAAACACATAATATAATATAATATAATATAATATAATATAATATAATATAATATAATATAATATAATATAATATAATATAATATAATATAATATAATATAATATAATATAATATAATATAAAGTTGATTGCCAGAACAAGCTGAAAGTCCAGAAATAATTTTGGGTCATAAGTTGTAAAACAACTCAGTATTTTCATGAGGACAATGGAAGTCTAGTTCTTTGATTTTGGGGTGACACTTTGACAAGCTCTGTCTATGAAGTTCCCTTTCTGAATATTAGCAAAGAAGGGTTTCTTTGCACTGTCTCTGGACTCAGCCATTTACAGACCATTAACTCCACTTGCAGGCCCCAAGGTTATAAGGTAAATATATAAACCAAAGAAAGTGAGTTGCTGTGTTTCAAGAACTTGGAGATTTGAAGCCAGACTCCCCTGTATCCCCTGAAAGTCTTAGGCAGGGTTGACATGAATTCCAGGCCAAAGTTGATACTATAATTCTTGCTTTATTTTCTCAATAAAGTTATGAGACTATAGCAGCCATTTAACAGTAGCAAGGGCCTGGATGTAGCCCACAGTTTTCCCTATAATCCAGAAAACTTATCTATAGATAGGGATTTACCTACAGATTTGTTCTGCACCAGTTCCATTAAATTCTTAATGGTTCGGAAGTTGTAGGAAGTTATTTAAACTGTAAGGCTATCGGAGTCTTTATATGTAATTTAGCTGTAGAACATATAGCAATTGCGATTCTCACATCAGATAACTGGGCCAAGGTCCAGAGACCAGCTAGTAGGCAGAGAGATGGCTGTCAGCCAGGTGATTTTTGTCCCCAGGAGTTGACACCCATCATTCCAATTCCTGCCCCATCTTGGGCAACTGTTATGGGGGCCAAAGCTATAGAATACCAGACATTCTATTCTTTTGCAAAGACCAGTTCTAACATTTGGTTCAACTCTCACTAAGAGGATTGGGCAATACTTTATACTATTCTTAAAAATGTTTTGTAAATGGGGCCTCCCCGGTGGCGCAGTGGTTGAGCGCTGGGCTGTGAAGCTGCCCGCAGCCTCTGCAGCACCAGTTCGATCCCTGGCTGCTCCCCGGCCACCGGAGGAGGGTCCCACATGGCGCGCAGACCTCTCCTGCCGCCCACTGCTCCTCTCAGCAGTGTACCTCGGTCCTTCTGCCTGCTCTGCTCCCTGCTCTGGCTCTGGTGAATTCTCTCACCCTCCCGCACCTCTGACTGTACCCAGTGCATGTACAAACAAACAAACAAATAAATAAATCTTTAAAAAAAAAAGAAAAAAATGTTTTGTAAATGAAACAAAAGCTATAAAAAAGATTTGCATTGAGAAAGAATAAGTGAAACAGCTTTCCCTGCCTTCACCATGGAAGAAAATCTTCCTCAGAAGCCCCAGCAATACTCCTTCTCTCTCTCTTTGGCCACCTTGGTCACATGTACATCTCTAGACCAATCATTACTCCACACTTGGCAAGACTGATTTGAAACTATGAGACTCCACCTCTTCTCCCCTCCATCACAACCCTGGGCTGGGGAAGGGTCTCATTATTCCACATGATATTGCTGGGCTTGCAATAACCGAACTGCAGCAGGGTCCTGTTGGCAAGGTGGGTTTTTGTTGGGTTGCCAACAATGAAGACCACGACAGCATTGGTAACAAAGTAGAAAATAGCGCATCCACTCACCCAGGTCTCCATATACTACTCTTTACGTATCAGTACAATTATAAATTGGTCCCTATCTTGCCAAAGTAGACAGTGATCCTGAAAGGTAAGCAAAACTCTTCTCTGGTTGCCAGTAGCCCAAGTACGGATCCCACCAACTCTGAGACTAATGAGCCAATAGTAAAATAAAGATGATTGCTAGAACCAGCTGAAAGTCCAAAAATTAAACCCTTCATTTGTTTTTCTTAGCATTAGTCTGGGTTGATAAATGGTAAAAGATTGCAGAAGGGAGGAAAAGATCCTCAGGAAAGAAGGCAATATTCTGCCAACCTGAAAACGTGTGTTGAACAAGACTGAAACTATATCCATTAAGTTGTCCTTCATGATTGTGAATGACCAAATGCAACCCGCTTAAAAGTGGCTGGAATAATGTAAAATGAAAGGCCCAGCTACAGTGGTTTAAATGTTAGGTTGTGTGCAAGGCAGGGCATTCATTTATTTTTTTGAACATTAATCTATGTGTGGGTAGTGTTTGTAACTCTATTCATAGAAAATCCACTTCTTCTACCTCCACTAAAATAGATAATAGACAGATATTTACTAACTATTACCTTGAAGAAGTACCCAGTGATCACCAGGCCTAAGGAGAAATGCTTTTGCATTCACAAAGCTGGTCTTGAACACAGACTACATCACCTCCTGCTCTGTGTGCTTTATCTTGTTGACTCTCCTCTTTTTAAGATTTATTTATTAATTTATGCATAGAAGAACTGGGGTGTAGGCCAGAGGTGGGGTAGGGAGGATAAGAGGAGTCACCAGAGACAAAAGTAGAAAGCAGAACAGGCAGATCTACTGAAATACACTGCTGAGTGGAGGGGCAGGTGAGACAGGAGAGGTCTGCTGCACCACGTGGGTTAGTTAACTGGCCCAGGGATCAAACTCAGGCCACAGTGGTGATAGTGCTAAGACTTAATGCCTAGGCCACCAGAAAGGCCCTTACCCTTGTTGACTTTTAAATCCTCACTTATAAAATGGGAACAACCTCTCCTGCTGGGTGGCCATAGCAGTCAATAGTCAGCAAGTCCTCCTGGGCTTCTGGTGAGTATGTATCCACATTTGAGAACCCCTGGTTAGAGCAAGAGCAATGAGCAATGAGCCAGACTGGCCAGCTTGGAAACCTGCTTGGCTTCCTACAACCTGTGTGATCTTGAGCAAGTTACTCAACTCTGTCCCTCAATTTCCTCATCTGCAAAATGAGGATAATGGTTATGTCTAACAAAGGTGCTGCAAGGATTGAATGAGTTAAAACCTATAAAGTGCTTAAAATGGGACCTAGCCCACAGCAAGTGTTTAATAAATGACAGCTGGTATAATTATTAATAGTCCTACTGTAGTTCTTGTTCTATTATGAATATTTCCAGATCAAGGGTCATTTGGGGTGAGGTGGCAGACACCATGATATTTTGGCATCCTTACCCTTTCCCCTGTTCTGTGGTTTCTGCTCCACTCTCACACAATACGGTTTGAGAAAACTTGGAAGTGATAGTAACATACTAAAAATATGTCTGTGCCAAGACATTGTTAAGTCCTGTCATGTTGGGACAATCTGTGTGTTGATTAAATCATGTTCCAAGTGTTTATTGCTGTGTCTCATGGGGATGAAACCAAGTTGAACTGGTTTTTATGAGTTCAGTTTTACTTTTTAAAGGCTAATAGATTTTTTTTTAATTTAAAAAGTAATTATTAAAAGGACAAATACTGTATTAGTCCACTTTTCTGAGGGAGGTCCCTAGCCATCAGAATCATGGAGACAGAAAGTAGAAGTGTGGTAGCTAGGGAAGAGGGAAAGAGGAATGAACAGTTGGTGGGGGTACCACTGGGTTCATTGCTGAGAATGGGTGCAGAGCAAGGTGAATGCACCAAATGTTGATGACCTATACACTCAAAAATGATTAAATAGTATATTTTATTCTATGTGTATTTTGCCACAATAAAAAAGGTAAAAGGAAGCATGAATTTAAAAGAATAATACATGGATTGGGGGAGAATATGCAGAAAGAACACTTACAAAGGAATCTCATAATAATGGGGTACAGGCAATAATCTATTCCTCAACCTACTTGGTAATAACTGTTGATTTTGTAATTCTCTATCAAGCTAGTCATTTATGCAATTTTTTGTCTTTGTGTGATATTTCATAATAAAGTGCCAGAACAATGTAGAATGAGAAATACTTTAAAAAGATCACAAATGTTCCTCCAAGTCTAACCAGAGACAATCACAATCAGTGATTTGGGATATTTTCTTTCTTTGCCTCTGCATATATCTACATATTTGTGATTCATGCAACTAATATTTACAAAACACTATTTTAGGTGCTGGGTGTATTGCTTAGCAAAAAATCACCTCTTACTCAAATGCACTTTATTATCTTACAATTTCTGGAGTCAAGAATCTAGGCACAGCTTGCCTGGCTGCCTCTGATTTAGGGTCTTTCTTGAGCTCGTAGTCACAAGGGGATATAGTTTTATCTGAAAACCTATTGGAAGAGAACTCCAAATCCTCCCCCCTACCACACCCCCATTCATGTGCTGAAGTCCTAATGCCCAGTACCTCAGAATGTGACTGGTTTGGAGAAAGGGCCCTTAAAAGAGATTATTAAGTTAAAATGACACTTGGGGTAGGGAGGGACTAATCCAGTCTGATTGGTGTCTTGATAAAAGCAATACACACAGCGCCTCCCTGGTGGTATAAGGGGTTAAGCACAGTGCTGTGAAGCTGCCTATGGCCTCTGCAGCCTGAGTTCGATCCCTGGCCATGGAGCTACCCACATGGCGCAGCAGACCTCTCCTGACTCGCCCGCTGCTCCCCTCAGCAGTGTACTTCAGTCAGTCTGCCTGTTCTGTTTCCCATTCTGTCTCTGATGGGTCCTCTCACCCACCCTGCACCTCTGGCCTGTACCCCAGTTCTTGTCCGCATAAATAAATAAATCTTAAAAAAAAAAAAAAAAGTAATGCACACGGGACACAATGAGAAGATGGCGCTCTGCAAACCAGGGACTGTGGCTTTACAAGAAACCAAACCAGCTGACATCTTGGTCTTGGACTTCAAGCCTCCAGAACTATGGGAAAATAAGGTTCTGTTGTGTGAACCACCCAGTCTGTGACAGTCTATTATGGCAGGCCTAACAAACTGATACATTATATTACATCAACCTCTCCCCAAACCTTCCCCTAACTCCCATTTTATTCCAACTTAAAACTAAAGTTCTTATAATGACTTACAGGATCTTACCACCTGGTCTCCACCCCCTTTCTCTCAGCTCACTCCTAGCACTCGCTCTCTTGCTCATTCTATTCTAGACATTCATCCTCCCTGCTATTACTTGAATATAACAGCCATGATTGGCCTCAGGACCTTTGCACTTTCTGGCATCTCTACTGAGAGGCCCTTTTCCCAGATTCCTACCTGGCTCACTCCCCAATCTTGGTTAATTACTCATATCTGGTCACCCCATTAAATAGAGCAGTACCCACTCTCCCTCACTAATGCTTCCACTCCCTGACTTTATTATTATTTGATATCATTTATGACCACATGGCATACTATATATTTTACATATTTTTAAATTGTTTCCCTTTCACACTAGCATGAAATCTCCAAGATGGTGGGATTTGTGTCTGCTTTATTTACTAGTGAAGCTTCAAATTATGAATGGTTTTTTGAACATAGTATGTATTTAATATTTACTTGTTGAATGAATGACTAAATGATTTGACAGGCAAAGAAACTTTTTAAAATTGAAATTTATCTAGTGATCAATGATGCAGGATAATTTTTTCAGAAGTTTTTTAGTCACTTATATTTATTCTCTCATGTTTTGTTTGTGTCCAGTCATTTAAAAAAAATCGTTCTAAGGGCCTCCCCGGTGGCGCAGCGGTTGAGCGCTGGGTTGCGAAGCTGCCGGCGACCTCTGCGGCGCAGCGGTTCGATCCCCAGCTGCTCCCCGGCCACCGGAGGAGGGTCCCACATGGCGCGCGGACCTCTCCTGCCGCCCGCTGCTCCCCTCAGCAGTGTACTTCGGTCCTTCTGCCTGCTCTGCTCCCCGCTCTGGCTCTGGTGAATTCTCTCGCCCTCCCGCGCTTCTGACTGTACCCAGTGCATGTATAAACAAAACAAACAAACAAATAAATAAATAAATAAAAACATGCCTCTATAAATAAAAAAAAAAAATGTGTTTTAAAAAATAAAAAAAAAAAAAATCGGTCTAAAGACAATGTTTTCTCCATATTTCTATGCTGCTCTCCTCAAATGTTACTAATTGGAATGGAATGAGTTATATATATATATTTTGATACTATTGATTCATTTTGAACTTCAGATAAATGGGATATTACAGCATGTATTTTTCAGCATTTCCCTTTTTTTTTTTTAAGATTTATTTATTTATTTATACAAGCACTGGGTACAGTCAGAAGCGCGGGAGGGTGAGAGAATTCACCAGAGCCAGAGCGGGGAGCAGAGCAGGCAGAAGGACCGAAGTACACTGCTGAGGGGAGCAGCGGGCGGCAGGAGAGGTCTGCGCGCCATGTGGGACCCTCCTCCGGTGGCCGGGGAGCAGCCGGGGATCGAACCAGTGCTGCAGAAGCTGCTGGCAGCTTCGCAACCCAGCGCTCAACTGCTGCACCACCGGGGAGGCCCAGAATGAGTTATATATTAGAGAGATCAAACTCTTTGATGTTCATATTTTGTAACATATATTTCTGGTTTGTGGTAAGTCCTTTTATGAAATAAGTCCTTCTTTGAAATAATTTACATTTTTTTAATGTAGTTAAATCTATTTTGAGTTCTCCTGATCCAAGCTTAGTCTTAAAGCAGCAACTTCTTGTGATTTTGTTAATTTCTCAGGAAATGTCCTCTGATTTCCAAAAGCCCCTCTAATGCTCATTCATCCAAAATTCAGTGACCCGGGGCAGGTGGCAGTAAACTGTCTTCCACAGAGGATTTTGCTCTCATGAAAATGTAATAATCAGCAAATGGTCATGTGAGTTTAGGAAGTTTTTTTCAGAACTTCTTAAATTTTAAATCCTTTCTTTGCAGGTTACCTAGACCACTTTTGATTAAGAAATCTGTAGAAAGTTAGTAACTGTCACAAGCCAATGCCAGATGGGGACATGTGTCAATTTCCACAGGGTTCTGCGTGTGGGTTGTCTGAATGCACTGGTTGGGGTCTCTGCTCACACTTGCTTGAGTCAATCACAGCAGATTTTAGTCTAGAGGTCGCTTTTCCCCATATTTCTTTGTAAGCTAGTCAGCAGTTCACGTAATTTTTTATAGAGTATTCTTCATAGATCAGCCCAAAGAGGGTTCTCAGGCTGGGGGGGGGGGATCATTCCCCAGTGCTACGAGGGAGCAGGTTACTGGGTCAGTCTTGGCTGCCGGCTTCCTGTTTTCAGCCCTAATTACTGGCAGGCAGACCTGCCCCTTTTTATGGCTATTGGGGTGAGAGAACTTTGTTTTAAATGTGATACTCTGCTGGAAAGTTGATTTTGATCCTGAAGCCTCCCTTATCATCTGCAGGGTTATTGGAAACAATATGCTTCTGTCAAGTCAACAAATTAACTACATCGATCTGGATGTAATGGGAGACTTTCATTGTGGATTCCTTCAAGCTCCTTCATCAGCCTCCTGCTGGCTGCCATCTTTGATCAGGTGTTGCTGCTTTCCCAGAACCACAAGATTTTTTTTTAAGGTGCTGTCTAGAGCCCAGTCCCTCTGGACAGGCCTTGCAGTTACATATACGTGACTGATGGTCTATTTCAGCACAAAGTACAGAGCTGTTCTTTGTCAGATGCCAGTCATTGCAATAAGTAGACTTCCCTACTCCAATTCCTACTCCAATTAGTCTCTGGTGAAAAGAATAAGGAAAATCTGGCACAAAAATGCTTAAGTCATGTGCTAAAATTTATACACTGAGTAAGAGGATGATATTCAAAACATTGAATGAGCAGCACAATGTTGATAGTAAACACTCAGAACAGATGCTGGCATGAATTCTAACCAACCAGAACAGCTCAACTGTAAACAGCCGGATGGCCCCACCACTGAGAACATGCTCTTTTGTGGGAGGGTGGGGATCAGGGATCCAGGGGCTCTGCTCTTGAATTCTCTCTACTGTACTGTCACATCACCTGACAGCTCAGCAATGAAGTCTGAGAGCCAACTTCAAACTCTCCTACCACATTGCTTCTCATCAAAGAAACTGGGCAGGGCAGGGGGGTGGGGTGGTGGAGGAGGTGCTCCTTTGTGGCCTAGGGCTTAAGTCTCAGCACTATCAATGCTTTGGTCCAAGTTCCCGGCCAGGGAGGTGACACACATGGCGCCGCAGACCTCTCCTGTCTTGCCCGCTGCTCCCCTCAGCAGTGTGTTCAGTCAATCCGCCTGTTCTGCTTCCCACTCTGTCTCTGGTGACTCCTCTCACTCCCCCACACCTCTGGCTTGCACCCCAGCTCTTGTATGCATAAATAAATAAATCTTAAAAAAAAAAAAAGCACAGGCCTTTTAGGCAGAGGGGACAAGTGTGTAGACGCCTATGAAGTGCTCACTTACCATGTTGGAGGCATCATGTGGAGGCTGGTGTGACCGGAGATGAGGCCGGAGTATGGGAGCCTACGGGCAACTCTGCAAGCTTTTTAACGGGTTTGCCTTTTAGTCAGAATGAAATGGGAAGATATGGGGGAGGTAGGGATTTGAGCAGAGGGGTCAGGTGATTCTCAACTTTGGCTCCATTGTGAATCCCCTGGGAAGCTTTGAAACATGCATGATGCCTGCATCCCTCTCTCAGACATTCTGAATTAATTGGTGAGACCTGGGCAGCAAGATTTAAAAAAAACTTCCCCAGTGATTTTAATGTGAAGCCAACGTTGAGAGCCTCTGATTTTAAAAGCCTCACGCTGGCTGTATGAATGCAGAGTGGAGGCAAGGCTGGATGTATGGGAGCAATGAGAGGCTGCTGCAGCATTTTCAGGGAGCGCCATTTCAAGTGATGGAGCCTCAGGCTGAAGTGTAGTGATTAAATAGTGAGACATGGTTGAACTATGAGAAAAGATGGAGCTAGGGCCCTCGTCCAACGCTGTGGCTATTATTGCTCCTGGGCGGATGACTGCCGAGATTTAGTATAGCAAGCACTTTGACCAACAGACCTAAAGCCTGCCCCCTCCTCTGGACTCTATGAATAATAAAGGTGATTTTTTGCCTCTCTAGTCACTTTGCATTATTTCTCAACTCACTGAGCACCTAGGTGGAAAAGACGGATGCTATGATTGAAGGCAACCCACAGAGACTGACAGACTCCGGGTGGCGTGGGGGGTGAGTGTGTGTTCCTCTGGCTACATTTGTCTGCCCAACTGCAATGACCAAGTTGGTAGCAAGTTAGATTTCCCCAGGTGTGGAACTTTCCCAGAAGGAGATGGAGGCATTAGAGCAGAATTTGAATGTGAGGGAATGGTGACAGTGATACACTGTAGGATCTGAATGGGCAAGTTGGGAAGGCAATACCATGGAGCATTCTACAACCCTACTACTGGGTTAGGTCATGGAGGGGTCAAAGGGATGTTAAGGTCGGGCCTCCCTGGTGGCACAAGTGTTAAGCACTGCACTATGAAGCAATCCGCAGCCTTTGTAGCTTAAGTTCGATCCCCAGCCAGCCAGGGAGCAACCCACATGGCGCAGCAGACCTCTCCTGTCTTGCCCGCTGCTCCCCTCAGCAATGTATTTCAGTCAGTCTGCCTGTTCTGCTCCCAACTCTGTCTCTGGTGAATCCTCTCACCCCCCACACCTCTGGCCTGTACCCCAGCTCTTGTATGCATAAATAAATAAATTTTTAAAAAAAGAGAGAGATGTTAGGGTCAAGATCAAGAGAAAGTAAGTGGGAAGAACAAAAGTGAATGGTGACTGAAATGTTAAAAACTCACGTTATAAGTAGATTATTAGCAATGACTAAGTCTTTGTTATGATCATGGCAGTGACTGAGATAAAATAGAGAACAAAGCATAGACAGAAAGGAGGAAACAATGAAATATGAAGGGAGGACTGAACTTGGAGTCAGAAATCCTGTCCAGTTCAGTTAGCAATGAGCTGTCATCTTAAAGAAAATGATTCTATTATTCTGAGCCTACAAAATTCCAGTTCAGTGAGTGCAGGAGGTCTTAAGAGGCTCAAATGATATGGAAGTGTTTCACAGACTGGAAAGTGCTTTCTCTGCATCCATTGACCAAGTGATAAAATATAACTTTTCCAGGTAATGAAGCAAAATGAGTCAATAGAATTCCAAACTTTCAGTTTCTGGGACATTGAATAAGCTGGGTGGCTACCAGAGGATAATAAATCAGTCAAATGGATGACTCTTTAGGACTTTCCTGTTGGCAAGCTTTCCAGTTCTTTTTCTGTGAAGTCTAGTTCTAGAATTATGGTGTTTGATGACTTTACTCCATTATACAGTTGAGAGGAGTGAATTTGATGGCAGGGAGTAGGCACACGAGCTGGGAGGAGAAAGGTAGCTAAGTAATTCAATTTTTCAATAAGAGTAATTGCTAAGCAACAACAAATGTTGGCGAGGGGGTGGAGAAAAAGGAACTCTTCTGCACTGTTGGTGGGAGTGCAAACTGGTCCAACCACTATGGAGAGCTGTGTGGAGATTTCTGGACCTACTAAACATAGAGCTTCCATAGGATCCAGCAATTCCACTCCTAGGTATTTACCCAAAGGACACAGAAACATCAATTCCAAAGAGCACCTGCACCCCTATGTTTATAGCAGCACTGTTTACAATAGCTAAGCTTTGGAAACAGCCCAAATGCCCAAAAATAGATGACTGGATCAAGAAGATGTGGTACATATACACCATGGAATGTTACTCAGCATTCAAAAAAGATAAACACATGCAATTTACAGCAACATGGATGGCGCTGGAAGGGATCATGCTCAGTGAAATAAGCCAGAAAGAAAAAGAAAAATACCGGATGGTCTCACTCATAGCAGGAATCTAGAAAACTTAAATAAGGGACCAGGAAAATGAATAACTATAAGAAAGTGAAAATCAAAATCAACAAAAAACTGTGAACCAGAGACACTTTTTGGGGGGTGGGGGGCGGGAGGGGAAGGATTGGGGTCAGAATGGGGCGTTTGCAATTGTATGGGGGAATATAAAAATAAAATTTATTATTTAAAAAAAAAAGAGTAATTGCTAAGTTTACGTTATGCTACAAGCTTCTTGTTCAATTGGTTTAAAGGAATTTAATTTACCCTCAGATACAACCATTAGGAAAACAGGGCTGCAAATACACAAACATGAAAAGAAGAAGCAATTGTTTAAAACGCATTTAGCATACCTGCTAAAGAACTCCATGTGATATGGGGATATGGAATCACAAATATTTCAACATTTGTAAGCACCATTTTCTTCCCTACTCTTTATTTCATTGTACTTGTCCCTGGCTCTAATAACCCTATAACAATCTCTTGCCTTCATGTTGAGACTCCTAACTTGAACCCCCTCGTCTAGGAAGACATTTCTGGCTCTACAATTGTCTTCTTGTTAATTTTCTTATTTCTCTGAAAAATTGGGGTCCTTGGTCCTGTCTTATGGTCTTGGTCTTATAGGACATGGCACCCAAAACCTGACCACTGGTCTCACGTCTGAATTCTCTCTTCCTTGCTTCAGAATCTCCTCCAACTGCCTGCCAGCTTGTTCTGAGGAGAATGTAGTATGTGTTTTGATGATAAAGTACATGGAGGGCCCCCCTGGTGGCACAAGGGGTTAAGATGCAGCACTAGGAAGCTATCTGCAGCCGCTGCAGCCCAAGTTCGATCACTGGCCAGGGAGGGAAGCAACAATTTACAGAATGATAGCAGCTGAACACGTGTCTCCAAGAAACAGGTGGAGAAGATTTTGCTGACCATTAAACTGACCTGAACTCATCCCCTTTCCACCACTTACTAGCTGTGTGTCTTCATCAAATCACCCAAAATCTGTGAAGTTCAGTGTTTTCACCTAGAAGGCAGGAATATCATCAACCTTCTAAGACTGTTGTAAACTTTAAATGAGATATGCCTATAGCTCACCAAGTACAATGTCTGGCTCACAACTTGTACTTTATAAATGTCTGCTTACCCACCTCCACCCTCCGTCACTTGCCCTGGTCCTATACAATTACTTTGATTCCTGAGTTCTGGCTATGTCCTATATGCCAGGTTTTTCTACCATGTAAGCTCTAGGGACACATCAGAAAGCTAAAACAAGAGTCTAGAAAATGCAATATTTTGCACAACGTACTAGTAATACTCAACCAGTAAGTAAGCCTATACTGGTTGTTTAGACCTGGCATCAACTCTGGCTGGTGAGGGCTTGTGCCTTTTGTCAATTTATTGTCTCTCAGCTCCGAGGTTGCTCTTCTTTAAACAGCTTTGTGGTACCAGAGCCAGACCCTATTAACACTTCTCCTTTGCCAACTGGCAGAATGTTAGGTTGCATCAAGGAGGCACTGGGGTAATACAGCAAGAACATAACCTCGGACAGAGAGCTGCCTTCCAGGTGTGGCTTTCCACTGTTGTTATTCAACACAAGGACCCATCAACTCATGTGGACAAATTCAGTTGGCCTAACTACTTGTTCTCCGTACTGTGGTTTTTTTAAGCTTGCAATCTCTGACAATAAAAGACTGCTACTAGAGATAGCTCTAGCCCTGTGTTTTCTGCAAAGTTCATCACTATTGGGCTGTGTGTTCTTTAGTAGCCACATCCTCTTTGAAGATGTCTTTTCCTAAGTCCTTATCTTCTTCTCTGTCCAGGTTCCTTTACCCTAGAGACAGAAGCTTCTTTTTATTGCATCCACTTCTTCTGAACTCCTTAGGCATCAATCACTCTTACTTATTTTACCAGTCAGTTGCTTTCTACTACTTAACAGTTCTTTATGTTAAATTTCCTCTATTCAAATAATTGATGTTTTTTCTTTCTCCTTACTGGAGACATAGTTGATACATTTCTTCAATAAACTGCAATTTGATGAGTTACTGGCGGGTGTGTAGGCAATTGCTTTACCAGCAGATGAGTATTCCTTTCTTGCCCATGAAAGAAGAATCATGGCAAGCTCAGTTTTCTAGATCTTCAGTGATCAAAAAAAATAAAGAGATAGGTAGGTAGAAATAGGATCAGAGAAGTAGAAAGAAACTGGGGAAGACTAGGCAGATAGGTTAAGTTGATCTACATGTGAAAAAGTTAGGGGAGAGGGAGAGAGTAAGGGAGAAAGACAAAGTATTATGGAATAAGTGTTGCTGACAATTTAGATTTGAGGTATTTGTAGGTGCTTATGAATTGGATTTCTGTTGCTATTTTTTGAAAAATGGATGAAGTTTGGAGGACTGGAATTGAAGAGTGGTTGTTACTACTTTTGATGTAGTAATAAACAGGCTTCCTTATTTGTGACACTATTTGGAACTTGTCATTTAGGTACCTAAATTTTATTAGGATTACACCGGGTGTTTATTTTATGTTAGGAACAATTCCAACTTGTGCACACCTTTATTTCTGAAATTATTACTGTAGACATTTTATTTTATT
This sequence comes from Talpa occidentalis, assembly GCF_014898055.3. NCBI lineage: Eukaryota > Metazoa > Chordata > Mammalia > Eulipotyphla > Talpidae > Talpa > Talpa occidentalis. Next base: position 22,366,318 of record NW_023604972.1, read on the forward strand.
TTTTGAAAAGATTTATTTATTTATTTATACAAGCACTGGGTACAGTCAGAAGCGTGAGAGGGTGAGAGGATTCACCAGAGCAAGAGTGGGGAACAGAACAGGCAGACTGACGAAACACACTGCTGAGGGGAGCAGCAGGCGGGTCAGGAGAGGTCTGCGCGCCATGTGGGACCCTCGCCTGGCGGTCAGGGATCAAACCGGCACTGCAGAGGCTGAGGGCATATTCACAGCCCAGCGCTCAACCGCTGTGCCACCAGGGGAGGCCCTACTGTAGACATTTTTAAAAAACTATCTTGGAGTTGTGAGACAATCTTGCAAAATCCCTCTGAATCTATTGTCAATCATCTAATAGGCATTCACGTCCTACAAATGACCTCCTATTTGCCTCTGGAAATTCTTTCCTTTGGACTTAATTGACTTTAAAAAAAAAACTTGTTTTTGTTAAACTAGCAATAACAAATGTTGGCGAGGTTGTGGAGAAAAAGGAACTCTCCTGCACTGCTGATGGAAGTGCAAACTGGTCCAACCACTATGGAGAGCTGTGTGGAGATTTCTGGACCTACTAAACATAGAGCTTCCATATGATCCAGCAATTCCACTCCTAGGTATTTACCCAAAGGACACAGAAACATCAATTCCAAAGAGCACCTGCACTCCTATGTTTATAGCAGCACTGTTTACAATAGCTAAGCTTTGGAAACAACCCAAATGCCCAAAAATAGATGACTGGATCAAGAAGATGTGGTACATATATACCATGGAATATTACTCAGCATTCAAAAAAGATAAACACATGCAATTTGCAGCAACATGGATACAGCTGGAAGGGATAATGCTCAGCGAAATAAGCCAGAAAGAAAAAGAAAAATACCGGATGGTCTCACTCATAGCAGGAATCTAGAAAACTTAAATAAGGGACCATGAAAAAGAATAACTATAAGAAAGAAAATATCAAAATCAACAAACAACTATGAACCAGAGACTCTATGGGGGGGTGGGGGTGGGGAAAGGAGGGCTTGGGGTAAAAATAAGGGGGTTGTAATTGTATGGGGAATATAAAAATAAAATTTAAATTAAAAATAAATAAAATAAAAAAAACTTGTTTTTGTTAAAAGAAAGATTAAGCATTCAATTGGGCATAACAAAGAAAACACCAGTTTTAATCTTTGTGTGTGTGCTCACATGTATATGTATATTCTCAAAAAGAAATAAAAGAAAGATAAATCAGAAATTAAATCAGAACTTATTATCCAAAAAGTGTAGTGGGGAGGGAAAGAAAGGACAAGGATGGTAGTGAGTATTATAAAAATAAAATAAAATGTGAAAGAACACTAGATATAAAGCCAGTCAGACATGGTTCAAATTCCATATCTGCAGTTAACTAACAACTGACCTTGGAAAAATGACATACTATCTCTTGCTATCAGTCCTGTTAATGAAATGCACAGGGTTTGGAAATATAAAGTGAGATAAAACCTGCTGAAACACTCAGCCCAGTAACTGCTGAATAATAAATTTCCAGGAAACATTAGCTATAGTTAGTACTGTCTTGGCTCAACATGTAAGAACCAGGACTATGTGAACCTTGTATGGTTCTTTTTTTTTTTTTTTTTTTTTAGTTTTTTTAAAAAAATATTTATTTGTACAAGAACCGGGGTATAGGCCAGGTGCACGGGAGGGTGAGAGGATTCACCAGAGACAGAGCGGGGAGCAGAACAGGCAGACTGACGACATACACTGCTGAGGGGAGCAGCGGGCGTGACAGGAGAGATCTGCTGCGCCATGTGGGACCCTCGCTGGCCGGCTGGGATTGAACCCGTACTTTAGAGGCTGCGGATGGTTTCACAGCGAGGCGCTCAACCCCCTGCGCCACCAGGGAGGCCCTCCTTGTATAGTTCTTAAACTTTGTAATTCCCCCTTTGCTTCATTTTTGCTGTCCCCTGTTTGTGCTGAATTCTTTGGGAGAAAATCCCTAAAAGAATAAAGGACTTGTATTTCTCTTTGAGGACAACGGTAATGAGATACTCTTACTCCATAGATATTTGGGGGCGGGATGGCGGAGTGATAAGAATTCAAGGAGACAGAGTTGGTGGGAAAAATTTTGGAGAGGAAATTGAAACAAGATAAATTTCTGGGGCTTGATGCAAAGAAGGAAAGGGAAGCCCAGGGTCTGGACCTGCAACGTTGGAGCCTAACACAAAATCAGAGAGTGTTGTCCCCATGTCCAGTAGAGGTTTCTCCCTTTTTTCTCTTCTATGACCAACGAAGAAAGGCAAGGAGAATGTATGACAATATAACTTTCTCAGCAAGAATTAAAAATCCTAGGGTTGTCTTTTTTGTTCCAACCAGGAAATAGTTCTCAACTGTCTTTCTCTCTCAATCAATACTTCATTGTTTATGGAGCTAAGGAAGTCTTTGGTGCAGATTGTATAATCCAGACCAGACCTTTAGCATCTAATTCCTCTTTTTAAAAGGAACCAAAGCCTCTTTTATCCCTGACATTTCAAAGCCCAATTGAACCCAACAACTTCCAAGCATTCCGCCACTTGGCTACCTGCGTGACCCTAGGCAAGTTTCTAAACCTCCCACTTGAACGTGGGTCTGTCTTTAAAGGAGAGCAGTAGTGGCTGGACTGTCCAGCCAAGTCTGTCTCCAACATCCCATCAGTGATTCGAGCAAGTATCATAGATGGTTTTGCAAATGTGTTTTCCCAGTGTGTGTTCAACTGTGAACCTTGTTATTTTCCATCCAGCTCTTACATCTTTTACCTCTGTAAGACTCACAAATACAGTGAGTACTAATCTTCTAAAACTCCATGACTTCTCCTGTTGCAGGTGCGAAATGGTGCCTGTAGGGGCGAGGATTCTAGTTGGATGCAGGTCAACAATGGAGGGAAATAAATTAATAAAATACAACCAGGATGCCACCAGCATTGCCGACTCTGGTCACAATCCTTGGACATGCACCATGATGCTGCCCACCTTGAAGGCCATCCAGCATCACCGTGACTGCATGACTACATGGTTCAGGGTCCTGGGTGGTTGCATCCATGAACCTTGTGGTCTCTTCGACAGTCAAAGATTTCTGCCTTTTCGTTTTTGTAACAAGCATGTGTGGGCTTACAGTCAGAGATTATAATATAGTTATACTGGGTTCACTACTTCTGCTTAACTCTTGAGGTGCTGCTGATAGAAGAATGCTCTGAATCCAAAAGGGATTCCTCAAAATTAGGAAGGGGGATGTAGATGCAAGATGCAGCAAGAAAAAAAATGAAACGAGAAAGTCTACCGATGTGCTTGTACCTGACTGTTGTAAGCTGAGTTTTTTAAATTAAACCTTTTACTTTGCTCTTCTCCAGCTTCTCTCTTTTAGGGTGAGGGCTGCCCAAGTACTGTCATGCTTCAGTACCTGAGCAGGTGCTTTTGCTCCCTTCCGGTGCCTGGAGTTTTGCCATCCATTGCTCAACTGCAACCTCTTGTTGTTTTAACCTTGGGCCTCCATCCTCAGGGCCTTCTCCTGGCTGAAGTTCTTGGAGTCAAGTTTCCTTTCATGAAGCTGCAAGTTGCCAGCTAACCAATCAGAGATCTTGGGACTTGGATAGAAGTGGTTTTTGTTTTTCTTTTTACTCCCCCTTCCCCACCTTGGCCCCTCTTTCTTTTCTTTAATCCCTGAATATTGGAAGAGTGCTAGATTGAAGCTCAGAGACCCAGAGTTATTCACTGTAGACCTGGACAAGTAATCTGCCCTTATGACCCTCAGTTTCCTTACCTGGTAAATCAAGGGGGTGGCGACTCTAAAGAAATCTCAAGTGGCCAAATCACAGTGACATTGATTTTAATTCTGGTGTCAATTTTTTCCTTAACTCTCCTTCTCAGGTCCTTCACATTGCTCGCTCTCCCACCCCCTAATTCTGGTCTGTGTTATTTTTATCCCTTTTCTTCATGTTAGCAGACCAATGACGGAGCCGCAATAAAAATGGAAAATTTTCACTCTGTGCTGAACTCGGAGTCCTCCCACTCAGTATCATGCATACATTGCCCCAAATCATTCAGACTGAGGATTTTGACTTTTCTGGGGTCACAAGAAAACAGTAGAGGGGCTGAGATCTCAGCATTTGATCCTTACCCTCAGGGTGGGGTCAAATGTTCTTGTCATTCTCTCAATAAAATCCCAGATGATCCTGGTTGCATTTATTCCTTTTTGACAACATGGATTGCAATTTTACAATTGTATCTTTACTCCTTGGTTTTACCCATAAAAGGGGCGGGGGGGGGGGAGTCATATAAAGTCAGCTTTTGTTATTTTGTAGGCCAGAGGAGTTTCTTGCAGATTTCTCCACTCTGCCTTCCCTCTATGATTTCTTGCAAAGTTTCACTAAAAACAATGGCAATCATAAAAACAGCTCCCATTGTTATGCACAGACAACTTGCTATGTGCCAGGCCAGGTACTAGGTGCTAGAGCTACATCATCTCACATTACCCCCTCAATAAATAGAGTCAGTTGGCACCAACACCCTCTTTTCATGCATGAGAAGCCAAGTGACCTTTTTCTCTGGCAGCCCCCGCCCCCGAGTCACAAAGCAGGACTTCTGTGTATTTAGTTTACTTTCCCCAAAGTTCCCCCAGATTCCCAATCTTAAGAGATAGAAGAACTGCTGATGCCTTTTTGATTTTCTTGTGCCTAGAACCCTCCAAGTTTCCCAAGCTTTAGTTACCCTGCTGAGAGGGATTTTACAGAGTCTCTGCACACCCACAACCTTCTTGGCTCCATAATGTTCCTGATCTCCCAGATGCCACCACACTGGGTATGGCCGCTTTGACCACACACATACATTGGACACCAGTAAAGATGGGCAACAAAAAGCAGAAAAGCTCAATGTCATGGGTCGAAATGTGTTTCCCTCCAATTCACATGTTAACGCTCTAGCCTCCAATACCTCAGCATGTGTCTGTGTTTAGAGACAGGGTCTTTAAAAAGACGATTAAGTTAAAACAAGGAACTAGGGCAGGGCATATATAATCCAATCTCATGAGTGTCCTTAGGAGACAAAATTTAACCTGAGGGCCTCCCTGGTGGCGCAAGGGCTTAAGCACAGCACTATGAAGCAATCCGCAGCCTCGGCAGCACGAGTTCCATCCCCGGCTGGCCAGGGAGAAACCCACATGGCGCAGCAGACCTCTCCTGTCTCTCCCGCTGCTCCCCTCAGCAGTGTGTTTCAGTCAGTCTGCCTGTTCTGTTCCCCACTCTGTCTCTGGTGAATCCTCTCACCCCCGCGCCTCTGGCCTGTACCCTAGCTCTTGTGTGCATAAATAAATAAATCTTAAAAAAAAATTTAACCTGAGTCCAAAATTTGGCCACTGGGGTGCACACACACAGAAAATAGATCTTGTAAGGACCTGGTGAGAATTGGGCGATCTGCAAGCCAGGGAGCGAGGCTTCAGGAGAAACCAAACCCGCCAACACCTTGACTGTGACTTCTACCTTCCAGGAGTTTCAGGATTAAATTCTGTTGTTTCAGCCACTCAGTCTGTGGTATCTTATTATAACAACCTTAGCAAACTATTCGACTCACCAGATAATAGAATCGTGCGTGCAAGTGAATGTCCCCTAATTAAAGAGAGTCTTACCAGGAGCTCATAACATAAACATTTCCTTAAGTGGCAGGGCATTCTACAGGGCTGGTGCTTCTGTTGTGAGGATTTGCTGGATGTCCATGGATATAAAGTAGGTCCCCGGTGTGATGGATCAGTGAGGGGGGGGTATTAAATGAGGACACGTGATAGCTTAGGTTCCTTTTGCTGCTCTCACCTTCTGAATCCAGGCTGGAGACAAGGTGGCAGCAACACATAAAAAGCCAGCTGGGCTGTGACTGGATGGGGGGTGGCCCCTGCTCATCCAAGTCACTTTTCTGTGCGAGGGGTTTCTTTCCTACTGAGGAGGAGGCCATGCCATGGATGGCACACAATGAATGACAGTATTAAAAACTGAAATATGATCTTGAAAGTGTATCGCAGTACAAGATGTGTAAGGAAACTATTCAAGAAGCCTGTCATTTAGCAGAGACTGTCCAGCTGGGGCGTGACAGAAACCCTGCGACTTGTCATCCAAAGGCCCGGGGTCTTGTGACTATTCTTAGTGAACAATTCTTTCTACCAGCTGGAAACCAGCTCCTTAAGCTGACATCTGGAAATCACCAATGGAAAAGAGGGGAGGCCCCCGAAGAAATCAGCACTGGGAAAACATACATGGTAGAAAATGTGCCCTACACATAATTATAGATTTTTTTTTTTCTCTTTTTCTTCCCACTCCTACCCATTCTCCCTCCTCCTGCCACCTTCTCTTTCTCTCTGTAGCTGGATGACTAAAGATATTCTGGAAATGAGTCAGACTGACCCCTTAGCATTTTGCCTGAAGGCCCAGAGCTGAAAGAAAGAAACCTTTCCTCTTGCTTTGTGCCCAAGGCACTCAATCCTTATCCCATTCTGTGCCTGAGTTAAGGACTTTAGGACAACTCAAAACACTATGCAAAGCTAAGAGCATCTATGGGATTCCTCTGCCTTCAAGCCACTTTCCATGTCCTCCGATCCAAGCTTGAAGTTTGGCTTCATCTACCTCCTCTCTCTTTCTCTGTTTCATTTTCTCATAATCACTCATGAGACCTTATCCAGAAAGAAAAGACTGCCTCGTCCACCTGGAGTCTGGGGCAAATTTCCTTTTGAAAATATAGAGCATCTATCCTTCCTCTGCTGCCACCTGTTGTGGGTGGTAGAACCCCAGGAGATGGTCCTGGGGCCCTGAGCAAATGTTCACACATCTGTCATGACCTTGGCCTGTGATCACATCTATTCCCCCTCTGGGCAGCGTTTCAGGGTGATTGTTTTCAACACACCGGGGTCCTGCTGCCTAGCACCCTCTCTCCCCTTCTGATCCTGTGGTTAGAGAAACACCCCAGTGTGCTCCTTGTCCCAGAGCCTTGGAACTCTGTTCAAGGGGAGGGGTGAGCAAGTCTTCTTAGCTGTCAAAGGTCTTTGCTATCTGGACATTGCAACAGCAAAGGCCTAATCTCTTGCTCTAGTTAGGCAGGGCCAGCACGGAGGCAAAGAATCTTGTTTGCCATGGAATAATACAATGCTAGAACCACAGACGCCTTCCAGATCAACCAACCCACAGTGCACAAATGAGGAAATTAAGATCAAGATGGATGAAATAACTTGCTGAAAGTCTACAGGCAGTCATAATAATACCAGTTACTCCGATTTATTGAGTACCTACCATAGTATTGGGCAAAGCACTTTATTCCCATAACAACCTTGCAAGGTAGGTGTTATTATCTCTAATTTATGGAAGGGAAATGGAAGCTTAGAGAAACCAGGTGACTTGACAGGGACCCCCAGATGAGCATAAGAACACATTTCCCGTCATACTCAGCCCCTACTCTCTGAAGAGCCTGTCAGAACGCTGGATTTTCCACACCTGAAAGATGATTGATGGGCAGCAATGGTTATTTTGTAAGTGAACAGTCTACCAGGGGGTCAAAAAAAAAAAAAAAAATAACAACACCTGGTTTCCCCAGGGCGAAAGGATTATACCTCTCAGCTCATCTTTCCACAGGCCTCTCCAAAGAGGCTGTGAAATGTTGACAAACGAGTTGAAGGTGGATCAAGTGCCAACCACTGTGCTTCTACTTCCTGATTAACTGTATCCCTGGCACTAGCAGTTGAGGACACAGAAAAGCAAAGAGGATGTTAGCTTTCTCACGGGGTGGTGTGAAATCAGAGGCTCACGGAGGTGGAGCAGAACTGGTTTTATGTCTCTTCTTGCCCCTTCCTTCCCTCCGTTGCTTGGTATCTTCCTTTCTTTCATGTCCCAACAGCCCCTGCAAAGCCCTGCTCCACATCAGAACCTTTGCTCCAGTTTCCCCCCCCACCCCCATAAATGTATGCCTGACGCAGGTGACTTTCCCCTGGGGCCCTGCTCTCTGCCCTCCAGACTGACTAATAAGCTGATCCTGTGCTGTGCTCAGGGCAAACTCTCGCTCCCTTTTGGTACCACATTTGAAATGTAAAGGGAAAAGGGGGGAAAAAAAAGGAAAAAAGAAATTTGAAGGGTAGAATCATCACGTTTGTGAGTAGTTGGCCAGGAGTATATTTAGGGAAACAAGAAGACTTTGTAGGGGACACACAATCACAGTCTGATCCCCCAGTTTTCTAGGGTTGCCATGAGCCTGACACTGCTTCTCCTCCAGGAGATTTCCAAGGCTCTACCCATGTAATGTGACAAGTGAAACTTATTTGCGTCTGTGTCTTCATGCAAATGTTCTACCCAAGGTGGAACTTGGTAAACTCCCAACTGTTCCCTGGGTGACTCTCAAGTGTTTTTCTGTGTACAAATTAAAATAGAAACTATGCTTAAATCTATGGCAAAATACTGTTCAACTAGCATTTTTGAACACATTATGGATTATCTCTAATCTTTTTTTTTTAAAGATTTATTTATTTATTTATACAAGCACTGGGTACAGTCAGAAGCACGGGAGGGTGAGAGAATTCACCAGAGCCAGAGCGGGGAGCAGAGCAGGCAGAAGGACCGAAGTACACTGCTGAGGGGAGCAGCGGGCGGCAGGAGAGTTCCACGCGCCATGTGGGACCCTCCTCCGGTGGCCGGGGAGCAGCCGGGGATCGAACTGGCGCTGCAGAGGGTGTGGCAGCTTCGCAACCCAGTGCTCAACCGCTGCGCCACCGGGGAGGCCCTGTCTCTAATCTTGATAACTAACTTGAGGCATAAATATTATCATCCCATTTTATTAATGAAGAAACTGAGATTCTGTGACCTGTCCAAATTTTCTAAGAAGTTAAGTCTGTGAAAGAAGTGTCTGACATCATCTCCCATGATCTTCCATTCCATAAGTTCCTTAGCTCACAGGGTATCCCAAGCCCAGGCTGGAGTTGGCTTGTGCTATCTTTTATTAGCTGATTGTTTAATAACCAGGAATTTTGTAGGTCATGGTCTCTTACTGCGATGCCCCATGATGAGAAGAGACAACAAACTCATCAACTTCCGCTGCGTGCTAGCTTCTAGATTTAGACCTAAATATAACCTACAGATTCCTGGCTAAACCTAAATCATAAGCAGATGATTCAGGAATTTTGTAGGCCAATTGTTGAATATAGCTATTATTAAAAATTAAGCTTACAAACTAGCAATGAAACAAATTATATTAAGTTATATTAAAAACAAAGGTAATAAATACTCAACTTGCCACTTTCATCTATGTTCTTAAAGTATTTATACCTATTGCATCTGTATGGTGGAAATACTGAATAATATTGCAATATTGCATACTTCTTTCAATTCTGAATTCAGTGATAGCACATTTGATATCTTCAAATCTTGGTTTAACATAATGGAATTTAGCAAATGTTACAAATGTTAGGACTTTTCTCTCTGGACAGTCAGTTGTTCAACATTTACTAACATACCACCGTGGTAACCTATTTATTACTTCTTCATCTCAGACACAAGAGTTGTTAAATCTTAGGACCAAAAGAACACAGAAGAAATCTGATTTGGTGGTCTCCAGACTTATTTTTCAAGGGCAAAACCATGATGTCAAATATCAAGTAGAAGCTTAGTACATGAAACAGGAGAAGACTTTAAGCTTTGTGATGGACTTTTAGATGGCAGTGAATAATAAAACATAGTCTTCCTCCTACCTGACTTTGGCTTCCCAGGCCACTGCATAAGTGAGTCTTTTTCTAACTGCCCCCAATCACCAGTGCTCACCAAAGTTCCATTCTTGGCACCTCTTTTGTCAGCACGCACACCTGTCCTGTCTGATCTTCTTTGTTGTATGTCCTTAGCTACCAAATATGCGCACATCAAGTGTTGACTAAATAACACCTCTTTTTCCCTTTCATGTTCTGAAAAAAAAAAAAAGAGAAATGAAACAAGGAGTTAAAATGGACACTAAAAATATACCAAAATAAAAATCAGGTGTATTCCTCTATATTAGCAAAGAAAAATCCAAAAATAAAACAGACAATTCTATTTACAATACTATTAAAAAGAGTACAAGATTTAAGAATAAATTTTACTAAGATTCACACATTGGAAACAATAAAGCATTGCTAAAATAAAGAAGATCTAAATGAATGCAAAGGCCTTGTGTTTATAAACTGGAAGACTCAATTTTGTTAAAATGGCAGTAATTAAGGGCCTCCCCGGTGGCGCAGCGGTTGAGCGCTGGGTTGCGAAGCTGCCTGCGGCCTCTGCGGCGCCGGTTCGATCCCCGGCTGCTCCCCGGCCACCGGAGGAGGATCCCACATGGTGCGCAGACCTCTCCTGCCACCCGCTGCTCCCCTCAGCAGTGTACTTCAGTCCTTCTGCCTGCTCTGCTCCCCACTCTGGCTCTGGTGAATTCTCTCACCCTCCCGCGCTTCTGACTGTACCCAGTGCATGTATAAACAAATATAATAAATAAAAATAAATAAAAACATGCCTCTATTAAAAAAAAAAAATGGCAGTAATTAAAATGTGATCTAGAGATCCCAACATATGAAAATCCCAACAATCTTTTTTGTGGTAATGGAAAAGCTGATCCAAAGTTCATATAGATTTACAAGGGACCCCAAATAGTCAAAACTTGGGAAAAAAAGAACAAAGTTGAAGGATTTATTCTTCCCAATTTCAAAATACATAACAAAGTTACTTCATAAGCAGTTACAGTATCAACATAAGGAGAGTGTGATACTGACATAAGGATAGACATATAGGTCAATGAAATAGAATTGAGTTTAGAAACAAACCCATACCTCTACGGTCAATTGATTTTTTACTAGAGTGCCAAGACCATTCAACAGGGGGAAAAGGCCTTTGCCAGAAAGAGCCAGGACACAAAAAATCCACAAGAGTGAACTTGGACCCCAACCTCACACAGTATAAAAAATGAACTCAGACTGGCTCAAAGACCTAACTATAAGGCTAAACTAGAAAACTTGTAGGAGATAACATAAAGAAAAATTGTCATGATCTTTAATCTGTCAACGATTTCTTAGATATGACACTAAAAGCACAAACAGCAAAAGAAAAAAAAGGGATAATTTGGATTTCATAAAAATTAAAAATTCTTGTCATCAAAGGATATTCTCAAGAAAGTAAAAAAACCCCATAGAATGGGAGATATACTTGCAAATTATGTGTGTGACAAAAAGATTGGAGTAGAAAGAAATGTGCTGACCTATGACCTAGGAGGCGGCAGTTTTGATGTATCAATCTATTAACACGTAACTGAAGGTACCCCCAGGGACCTCAAACTATTGAGAGATGCATGCTCTAGAAGGAATCCAGCCATCTGCCACACAAAGGCAAAGGAAACAGACTCCTAATGTGATATATCTTTAATAAAATTAGTGCTGCATAGAGAGAAAAAAGAAGAAAGGCTATTCCTAATAATGGTTTCTCAATAACAGCACCCCCAAATTACCCATCCTTTTATGGGCAAATATGCCCAGTCAGAGTCAGTCAAAGACACAGCCACCAAGGCCCAAAAATTTGCCACAAAACTAAGTTGTCTTCTGGTGCCAGAGAGACCCAGATAGATACAAAAGACTTTGACAAACAAATGGTCAATCATTTTTTTGCAAAGGCCAGGTGCAAATACAAGAAAGCCATCAGAGAAAACAAGAGGGTTGTCTGTTGCCTCTATGCTGATTACAAAGATGATAAGTACATTCTTTCTTCTAAAACACAGGCCAGAATTGACATTGATTGCTCTTATGAAGGACTTGTCTTCTATACTCCATTTAGCCATGTCTGATTTAAAAAATTGAATTCTGACTTGTTCCTTGGTAGTCTGTACCCAGTAGAGAAAGCCCTGCAGGATTCCAAACGAGACAGATACATGATATTGTACTAATGGGAGTTTCTGCACATATCCCCAAGATTTAGAAATGTCTATGAACTTGTCAATGGAAAAGAACTGAATAACAGCATTAAACCTGGTGAGTTGTTAGTTATGGTGCAGTTGACTAGGCCGCCATTGTATCTTCTGAAAATATTCAAGATTTAGGGCTTGGATGTTACTCTTCATTCCCTTGGCATTAAAACTGCTGGTGGAGTCATATCTGTTCTCATTAGCACAACACTACCATTCCTACTAAGCTAACACAGATCTCACTGCCTACTCTGACAACTAGCCTGGTGCGCTCATTCAGATTTACAAAGGTGAGCATGCCATAACCTAACATAGCAAGTTGCTTGGAAAATTTGAATTCACAAACTCACCTGCTGTAGCCTGTGGAGTTCCTCACACTGAGGTCACTTTGGATACTGATGTTAATGGCATCCTCCACATCTCTGCTGTGGATGAGTACAGGAATAGAGAATCAGATCACATCACTATAGATAAGAGCGAGGAAGACATCGGCATATGTCCAGAAAGCTGAGAAGTACAAAGCTGAAGATGAGAAGCAACGGGACAAGTTGCCTTCCAAGAATTCCCTTGAATCCTGTGTTTTCCTTGAAAAACTTCAAGGCAAGATGAATGATGAAGACAAATAAGAAGATTCTTTTTTCTTTTTTAAAAGATTTATTTATTTATGCATACAAGAGCTGGGGTACAGGCCAGAGGCACGGGGGGTGAGAGGATTCACCAGAGACAGAGTGGGGAACAGAACAGGCAGATGGAACAAAGTACACTGCTAAGGAGAGCAGGGGTTGAGCCAGGAGAGGTCTGCTGCGCCATGTGGGTAGCTCCCTGGCCGGCCAGGAATCGAACTCGTGCTGCAGTGGCTGCGGACAGCTTCATAGGTTGCATCTTAAACCCTTGCACCATCAGGGAGGCTCCAAGAAGATTCTCAGTGTAATGAAATCATCAACTGACTTGATAAGAATCAGATGACAGAGAAGGAAGAATTTGAAATCAACACAAATAGCTAGAAAAAGTCTAAAAATCTGTCTTTACCAAGTTGTACCAGAGTGTGGGGAGCCTGCCAGGAGGAATGCAGAGCTTCTTAATGGTGGAGCATCTCCATCTGGTGGTGCCTTTTCCGGACTGACCATTGAAGAAGTTAATTAAACCAATCTGAGCATAGACTTAGCATTGTTTCACCAAACATTAAAGGATCCAAGTTTGTAACAAATTTCATGGCAGTAAAAGTTAAGGTGCCATGAGCATTCTTGCATTCTTGCTATGTGACTCTGAAACATGTGCACAGTGAAAGGAATAACACTGTACTTTATGAGCACTGTAGGGCAAGTGAAAATGCAGTGTCTTAAATTAAGCTGTACTTAAAATTGGGGTAGAAAAAAGAAGATATGAAAGTGGCTAAAAGCATATAAAAACATTTCAGCGTCATTAGTCATTAGAGAAAAGTGAATCAAAACCACAATCAAGATACCTCGATTTACTAGAGTGGATATAATTAAAAAAAACAAAAAAACAACGGGAGAGGACCTCCCTGGCAGCTCAAGGGGTTAACTCTCAGCACTATGAAACAATCCACGAGTTTGATCCCCTACCAGGAAGCTAACCCACATGGCGCAGCTGACCCTTCCTGTCTCGCCCGCTGCTTCCCTCAGCAGTGTATTTCAGTTGATCTGCCTGTTCTGCTCACACTCTGTCTCTTATGAATCCTCTCAACTTCCCCACCCCTGGACCTCTAGCCTACACCCCAGCTCTTGTATGCTTAAATAAATACATCTTTAAAAATAAATAATTGGGAAAAATTAGTGGCAAAGATATGGAGAAATTGGAACCTTCATACATTAGTGGGGGAAATGTAATTTAGTACAGCTGCTGTGCAAACCAGTTTGCTGGTTCCTCAAAAGTTAAACAGAATTACCATGGGACCGAGGGATTATAATCTAAGGTAGGGCCATACTCAAGAGTGAAGTATGAAAACAGGTGTTCAAACAAAAACTTGTACAAGAATGCTCACAGCAACATTATTCATAATAACTACAGAGTAAACCGTATAAATGCCTATCAATGGTTGAATAAGTAAATAAATGTGGTATGTCCATACAGCAGAATATTACTCAATATAAACAGAAATGAGGTGCTAATACATGATACACACAACAACATCGATGAAACTTGGAAACACACCAAGTGAAAGAGGTCAGTTGTAAATGACCACATGTGTTCCTACTCCATTTATATGAATTTTCTAGAAAAGGTAAGTCCACAGAGACAGAAATCAGATCAGTGATGGCCAGTGACAGTAGGCAGAGACTATGAACTTTTAACTGGTATTTTTAAAAAAATCTATTTATTTATGCATACAAGAACTGAGATGTAAGCCAGAGGTGTGGGGCGGGTGTGAGAGCATTCATCGGAGAGAGTAGGGAGCAGAATAGGCAGATGTACTGAAATGCACTGCTGAGGGGAGCAGCAGAAGAGACAGGAGAGGCCTGCTGTGCCATGTGGGTTGCTAGCTGGCCAGGGATTGAACTCGTGCTGCGTGGCTGGTGATAGCTTGATAGGGCTCTCTTTAATCCCTGCACCACCAGGGAGGCCCTGTATGTTTTTTTATTTTTCATAGGGTGGGAGTGGAGGTGATGAATATGTTTCTGGAAATACATAGTAGTGATAGTTCACAATATTTGAATGTACTAATAGCCACTGGATTGTATACTTTATAATAAAATGGTTCAGTATTATATTCTGTTAATTTTACCTTCAATTAAAAAAGGAGGGTAAAATATTGTGCTTATTACTGATGGAGGACACTGAAGGGCTTAGCCTGGCATGAAAGCCAAATAGTCCCACTATGGGAGCCCCCATTTTAGGCTGATTATCCAACCCAACCACAGGTCCTGCAGATCTGGAAGGATCGAGGAGGAGAAGGAAGAGAGGAAATGTTGTCTGTAGTTTAGCCCCCTCTTAAGCAGAAGGTGGAATTGCTTGGCCATGAAAACCCAGTTATTCCCAAATTTATCAATCAGATGTGAAACTAAAAACAACAAAAAAAGCAAAATTACTACTTCAGAAGTGAAAAGAACAATGGGACAGAGAGGCCAGGAGTCATGTTCATTGAACTCCCTAGACATAAAAGGAACCACCAGGGGGAGGGATGACAGAAATAGGCACTCAGGGAGAAAATAGTATTTTCTTTGTTATGTGTGACAGGGGCTGCTGGGTACACTTCCTTCCCACTGGACAGGTGAGGCCTGGTATGGGGTGGTGGGAGCATGTGAAAGCACATCATGAGACTGTGGAGAAGCCAGGATGAGTAGCACTATCTCAGGCACGCCTGCAGTCACAGCCTATGACCTATTCTCTGGCCACTCCGTGCCATGCTGGATGTCACAGGAAACAAAGTATTGGCTGCAATTCTCTTAAACTCTCCTTAAACATATCTGAGGCTCCTGTTGGATTGTGGATTACATCATCCTGTTACAGGGCAGGCCTACTCTAAATGGGTTCTGCCATCTGATGCATCAACACAAAACATATGAGACTTTAGTGGGAAGGAACTTTAATACAATAAGGAAACAATACAGGAAAGGCAAAGAATCTAGTTTCTAAATCAAGCACCCAAAGTTACCCGTCCCCTCATGGGTAAAAGTCCATCCAAATGGGACTGGCCCAGAGCAAGGCCCCAAAGCCTGCCAAAAGTCTAAAGCATCTTCCAGTGGGGACCCACAGAAAAGGATCAGAAACAACCAGACAAGTCTGGAAGGAAAAGAGCAAAATCAAAATCAAGACAAAAACCGCCATTGTCACCTCCCCACGGGTCTCACCCACATCTGTGTCACCCAGTCCACGACCAAAAGGCAAGCGCAGTTTCTTCACATGTCTCTAGGCTCCATGCGCCTCCTCCAGGTCTCCTTCTGGCTCTGCATCCTGCTTCCTTCCTTCCTCAGTCTCCTCTGCAGCTTCTTCTCTCCCTGCTCAGCTCTACCCTCCCTTGGGTGGGGCAGGAAATCTGGAACCTCCCCCTTTCTTGGGGACCACCCTGTTACAATCCTATTCCTCAGCATCAAATCGTTCTAAAAAACCCATGTCTGGATAGAACTAGAGGGGATTATGCTGAGTGAAATAAATCAGAAGGAGAAAGGAGAATATAGGGTAACTCCCCTCACAGGTAGAATACAAAGAAACAAAGAAACAGATGAAACTAAAACAAAACAAACTCTAAAACTGAGGCTACAAGAAAGGGAGCGTGAGGGTAGAGGGCAAAGGGGGAAGAGGGCCTAATGGACTATGGTGGAGGGCTATGGGTACCTTGGTGTGGTAACATTACCTCTGATGAGGTGTGAATCTATACCTCTGGGTCACATACAAGGTTGTAAATCAATATTACCTCAATAAAAAAGAAATACAATAAAAATATTTAAAAAAATTCATGCTCACCATTTTCCAAGGTTTTTTTTTGAGCTCTGGACCAGGATATTTGCCACTGACTTCCTGCCCTTTCTCCTACATTTTGCTGCCTCCTCCTCCCTTCCTGCTGGGAGGGAGGTTTGTCTCTTTAGTAATATCCTGAGTTTGCTATGTCTTCGTGTGTGTGTACAAACTATTGTCAAACTCTTGCCTTGCTACCGACTGAAAAGAAACTGATCTCATAGCCAAAGCAGAGCCATAACTTGGATTTCTGCCTGTTGCCCAGCTCTTCCTGGAAGCCTTAAATTCTATTGATTCTATACGATCATCTGCAACTTTTCCTCAATGGCTTCCCAAGTGGTCTCTCTCCCCTTTCCTCTTCCCTTCCAGTCTATTCTCAGTGCTCTGGCCGGAATATTCTCTTTAAAATGAAATCCTGATAGTCACTTGCCTGATGAAAATCAATTATAGGTTCCCATTTTGGTCAGGATGAACTCACCTCCCATTTGAAACTTCATCTCCCATTTGAAAGCTTATTTCTTTTGTGCTATTTACAGGCCCATTGTTCCCTTTATCAAGATCCCTTCTGGCCCACATCAGCCCTCATCAGGAGTTAGTATGGTTCTCTTCTCTTCAGGAACAGCTCCCTGAAACCCTGCCTTAGGGTTAAGAGACCCTCCTCTGTGGTCCCCAAGTGAAGGAGTTGATCTTTGGCCTAACACTTCTCCCGTGATTTATAACTCATTCTCAAATGTTCTGTCTTGAAAGTAGGATTTCTTGAACTCTACCCTGAATGCCTCTCACAGTGCTTACTAAGTAGTGGGTGCTCAAAAAATGTTTGATGAAGGAGTAGAAGTTTGTTGGGTGGACACTACTAGAGGGAAGTGAACTTTAAATAAACTGCAGCAAGATTAGCAAAGTTCACTAGTGTGGAAGAGATTTGGAAACCACCAGGAAAAAAAAAAAAAAAAGAAAGTAAGAGAGTAATCTACAGGGCCTGAAGACTCCTAAAGATTTGTTCCCAGGATCCTGGCATTCATACCGATTTGTTCTCTCTCCTTTCCACTGGCTCCAATGATCTTTATGGTGAAGTGACTGTTAGATCAGCGTGACTTGTAGAACCGACCATTGATTTTAAGTACTTACAAAATGGATGAATTATAATTGCCCTGACTCAACCCCATCCCCAGGTCCGGAGTTAGATAATCTGGATTCAAATCCAGGCTCTTTCACTTGCCACTGATATGAACTTTGAGAAGTTATTAAATCTCCTTCTGCCCTTTTTATATGTAAAAGTGGAATAGGAGCAATAGCTATCTCAGGTATGTAAAAATGACCCATACAAAACAATTTTAGAAGTCAATCTAGTAGTTACCCTTAGTGAGGAGATAATGACTAGAAAGGGCTGTAGGGTAGCTTCTGGAATGCTGTTTTTCATCTGGATGTTGGTTACATGGATGCACTCACCTTATAAAGTTACATATTGTATGTACCTTATAAGCTGCATATAATATGTGCCAAATTCTGTATCTATATTACTTTTAATATTAAAAAAAAACTGTGTCAACTACTTGACATATAGTAAATATTCAATAGGCATAGAGTAAGTTACAGTCAACTATTATTTCTATATCCTGCTGAGGGATCATCCACTAAGGCTTTAACATTATTCCTAAACATAAGAAAATAAAGAATAAGAAAAAAAAATGCTCACTCTAGCCAAGTCTTGACTGGGTACTCAGTAGTCAGTTATTTGTACTTAAGGAGGAGAAAGTTGAGTTGAATAAATAATTTTTGCTAGAGCCTTTTGTGCTTATAGATCTCCCTTCTATAATAATGCACATATAGAATCAATTGTATTTCCAGAATTTCTCTTCTTAGGGGACAATGTATTTGGAAAGCAGAGCTGAGTTTCATAACACTTTATGTAAGACTGAGAAAGTGTCAAGTGGCCACATTTGAACTGGGGTGAGAATGAGGCTGATAGAAACACCATTCTCTGGTGCCCCCACTCTTTGGAATAAAGATTCTGAAAGAAGAGAGAAAAAATCCCTGCAAAACGGAAATAGCATGGCTTGGTGTTATCATAATACCATAAGCTTGAAATGTCTTGACCCAGCACCCCCCAGCAAGGTCATCTCAGAAACAACTGGGCTTCAGGGACTTGTCTTACCAGCCTCAGAATGACTAAGGACTATTTAAATCTTGTGGTTGGTTAATCATTAATGAACATTTTTGACAAACAAAGTAGAACATGCCAAGAAAGAATGGTGGCTAAAAATTAGCTCAGGAAAGATCATATTTCTTGCAAATGTAGGGTTTGGTGTTGCTTTTGATTGTGGGACTAATTGTGTAGAACAGAGTTGTAGGAAATACAATCCCATTCAGGAAGCCAGTTTGTCTGTGAAGATTTTACTCAGGATCCTCCTCAGTCCTCACAGTCATCTGGAGGACAGTAGCTTTCTATCACCTCTGCGGAGTTCACATTCCTCTAGGACTTCCCAAGGGACAATCAGGGATACCCTAGCCCACACATGTAGCTGCTTTATGACCCCAGAAAGGAAAGGGTGGAAGACCCCAAAAGACAGAACCAGCATCTAAAGAAGGAAGGGGTCGGTAACCTTAAGAGCCTGGATTCCCCCTACAAACTCAGGGCAGGTGGGCAGCTGCTGGGGCTCTGAAGGATAAGGGAGGGAGTTGCCCACTAGGGGGAATACTCAGGTCCACAATGCTCTTGATTGCTAGTCAATCCCCAGCAACCCCCAGATAAATGCAGGGCTCCATTATTTTGTGAAAGAAAGGTCTAAGGAGGAATGATTTAGGGTTCTTTTCACTTACTTTTTATGGGGACCAGAACTCTTCCTTCCACAACAAACACAGACCCATGGATCATGATTAGTGTTGAAGGAAACAAAGGTTGAGTTTCTTCACTTCATATCTTTTCTCTTTTGCCTTGCGTTAGCCACACTTAACCTTTTTCAGGTTCTTGAATATACCATGTTCTTTCTTCCAGGCCTGGGCATTTTCTGCCCCTCTTCTCCCTGCTCATCTGTCCTAACCCCTAGTCATCCTGTAGAACTGTGCTCAGATGCTTGGAGTTTCTGGAGGCCAGAGGGGGTCGATTTCATTGCTGTCTTCTCTCAGGTGCCTTGTGTTGTGCTGGCACATATTTATTGAATAAATAGGCTAAGAAATGAATAAAAAAGGCATAAAATGGAAAGACTTAATGGCGTTAATATGGTGGAATGCATTCACAGTAGTTTATAAAGAGGAAGGGGAAGGAAACGTTCTTTGAGTGTTTGCAGTGTACTAGGTTTTAGACTCACTGACTCATTTGATTTTCACAATAACCTTGTGAGCTCAAGATTATAACCATTATAAGAACTGGCACTCAGAGAGGCGAGACATCTTTTCCAAGGTCACAAGATTGGTAAGTAGCAAAACTGGGGTTTCACCCTTCAGGCATCCTGAATACAAAGCTAGCCTTCTTCTTCTAGGCCATCGTCCTTGCTTACAAGGTCTGTGATTTGAGCAAGTACATGTTTTCTAGAATTACTGGTGTGAGGAGTTAGGAAACAGGAATACGAATACCAGGAAAAGGAAGATTAATGAGAGAAGAGAGGAAAAAGAAAATCTAGCCTGACAGCTTAGAACTTGGAATCAAACAATTTGTGGCCATCTTCTGAGTCTCATTCTGTATTTAATCCTAACCTGCCCTTGACTTTTGGTGCTCAGTCATGCAGAATGTACCAAGGGAGGGGTAGGACAAGGATAAGGTAAGAACATCTATGTCATCCTATCCAATAATATATTGTCATGGTGTCAAAATGTCATTTCATCAAAAGATTCATGCCAAAACATCACGTTTCATGTTTGTTTGTTTTTAAAGTTCAACTCTGATATAAAGGCTGATCACCCAAAAGATTCTAGACTTTATGATCATTGAGATAGTATACATTTATTGTAAAGGATCACGTACCCCACTTCATTTAAAAGCTTTTTTATTTCTCTAGACTCTGAAGCAAGTTGTTGGCATGACTAGTTTTATCTACTTCCAGGGTCAGTGTGCTTTTAGAAAGGGTCTGGGAGTTGGAGTCTGAGAGCAGACTTCTGTCTTGATTCTTACTAGCTGTGACCTAGGCCACTCATAGATCTGCCCTACCTACTTTATTGAGTTATTGTGCAGTCCACCTGAGATTATGAAGACCAAACAGCCACGAAGAGCCTAGTCATAGCCTTTATCTTTGATCCCCAACCAATTTTGTGCTGAAGCTGTTGCAACCCCTAGAACAAAGCTAGGCCTGGTAGAGGTATAATATACATTGTATGTGATTGCTATTTTTTTTCTCTAACAAAATCAAACTCTGTGATTCTACAACTAAAGGGGTGTCTAATTTTCTCCTAGAACAAGAAGGAATCAGCAGATCTTGTTGTCGCAGAAAATATTGCCTAATGATAGGTTATCTTGGAAAGTTTCCTGGTCCCTTCTCTCTCTGAAAAGGCCTTTATCTTTCTAAGAGGAAGCAGGAAGTTAGAATTCCATGAAATGTGGGCTAGGAGGCCATAACCCAGGCTGCTCAAGACCCAGAAGTTACAATTCTTTATTTTAATCAATGCAAAGGCAAGTGGGGCAACTTTTAGAAGTAATTCCATTGACAACCTACCACTTTCCCTTGAATCATGTATTGGCCTTGCTGATGGATTCTGTCTCAAATTAGAAAAGCTCTCGACAGAAAAGGGAAGGAAGTGTTCTGTAAGCCTTGTTGGACACTATGAAAAGGAGAACCAGAAGACTTCGGTTTCTGATAGTGACTGACATTCGATTCACCCCAGCACTTTCAGGAAATCACCAAACAACTTAATATCCTACCAACTGCCTTCATTTAGGGTTCTGAATCACAAACTCAGGTGCGAGCAGTGACAGGTCTTGCCACATCCTAATCCCATTCGAGTTGTACTTTGAGTACAACTCAATAATTGTACTTTGAGTGTCCAAATAGTACTTTGAGCGTCCAAACTTTCTACCATCTGAACTTAAGTTGGATCATATTGCTAATATTGATCATATTCAATTTTTACTATGTGCTCCACACCCATCATTTTCAGTGGTCAATACAACTCAAAGATAATGGCACTAACTTGATTTCTCCAGTTGAAAACATTGAATCAGTCAATTCCTCCTTTGCTATAAAGGTTTTCTGATTTGAGAGGAAAAAATAAAAAACACAATTCAAAACAAGGGATTGAGGGCCTCCCTGGTGACTCAGGGGGTTAAGATGCAACCTGTGAAGCTGTCTTATGAAGCTGCCCTCTGAGGCTGTCCACAGCCACCACAGTCTGAGTTCGATCCCTGGCGGGGGAGCAGCCCACATGGCGCAGCAGACCTCTCCTGACTCACCCACTGCTCCCCTCAGCAGTGTATTTCCATCAGTCAGCCTGTTCTGTTTCCCTGCTCTGTCTCTGGTGAGTCCTCTCACCTCCCACACCTCTGGCCTGTACCCCAGTTCTTGTATGCATAAATAAATAAACTTAAAAAAATAGAAAACAAGGGACTGAAATTGTTTTAAAGAAAGCTTTATTTACTACATACATCCCAAGAATGTACTGTAAGTGGAGCAAGATCTAATTAAATTTAAAAGCTTTTCCAATATGAAGCAGCTAAAGATAACTAAACTATGAGCATGTTTGAAAACAGAATGCTAAAACTTTTTTTTTACATTTATAGTTTGTTCTTAACCCTAAAAAAAAAAAAAGTTCACATTTCAAGTTATAAACTTACCTCAGTAGTGTATGTGAAATGGTTTCGAAACAACAGGAACAGAACACAGACAGGAGGCTCACTGACACTTAGCTGACTATGTCACCACATTTGTTTTTAAGGTAGTTTGGTGGCTGCCATGTTAAAATAATTCTCTTTTCCTTTTTCTTAACTTTTTTTCCTTTTGGCAAATAATTTACAGGCACATGTAAAATACAGTAAGTCTACTGGGTCACAGTCTCATCCAGCAAACCTCTGTGACCATCCCTCGGGGGAAGGATACTTCTTCTTTCACACAGGGTCAAAGGATGAGGTTCTGATCCGAACTGCATTTTGTTGGATAACTTATTCCAACAGGGTTTAGATGCAGCTTGTTGGGTACATCATCAGGAACATTGCACAATTACTTTATGTCATTTAAGAATGCTGGAAAGGAATGTTTAAAGGCCTTAGCAGGCACTCAATAATTTTACAGAATAGTTAAATAAATATTGCTTATATATATAAAAAAAAATCATCTTGCCTTAAGATAGGGGAAGTGGGGGGAAGGGCACTTGGGAATCTCTTATTTTAAAACAAAACTAAAATATTTGCTGAAGGCCAGATCCTATTATTCACCCAAGAACAAGAACTCAGCCTTCAGCAAAAATTGAGTGTGGAAAGATTTTATGGATCTCTAATATGACATAAAAACACAACTGTGTTATTGCTACTTATTGCACACCTCACTTCCTCGATAGAATCTTTAAAAAAAATTCCAAGTTGATGTAATTCATAAAGTAGATTACAATCTTAACATTTTACTGTATTTTACATTCACTCTGCTAAACAACAGCCTTTAAACAGGCACAAAACACTGCAACAATATATTTACTTCCTAATAAAACAAACTTCTTTAATAACATTGAAATAAAATGGTTTCATTTTGCATTAAACTAGATACCACGAACTTCCGCAACATAAAATAACTAAAAAGGAGCAGTAGGAGATATTTACAAACTATTTCTTAAATCCTGGGGTGGGGGGTGTCCTCTCTACCTTCTCCTGGGTGTGCACACCCCAATTCCATTTACCTGCCATGTGCACAGCAATGGAGGAAAAGTCCTATTTGAAAAACAGTATTTCCAACACCCTTAGCAACCAGACATTCTTAAAAGAAACATGATGAAGCAACCAGAAGCATAACTTTCTGTGACAAGAATCTTTGGGGGTCTTGTCTAAAATAACATTCTCTTGTCTCTACAAACTCATACTTCAAAAACAAATAAAATAAAAGCATTCAAAAGGACTTAAGGTTTTTTATATTGGACAATTAAATAGCTATGCAAAGATACCTTATGAAAACTATTAAAAATCTTGTGCTTACTCATACTCTGCTATTAAAAATACCTCCCCAACCAAAACAAACAAACAAAAAACCACAATGCAACAAAAAAAAAAAAACCCCAACAAAAACCCAGGAAGAAGTAAAAAAAAAAAGCCATCAATGTTTTCTCTACTAGAATAATTCATATCTTCGACTTGCCAACCTGGAAGATGGGATTGGGGATAGAAGGAGGGGATAAGAAGGGGTCCAGGGTGATGGTGGCAGATTAGAGCTTTCCAGTGTCTGGACTCAGAAATGTGACAAGTCTTTTCAGTGTTGGCTTAAGGAGCGACTGAGTGTTCACTTTCTTTTAAAGAATAGACCCAGCATGAATAACACACGAGAACATCGTTAACCCTTAATGCCAACAGAAATAGAGGTTTTACTCATTTTCAAATTGCACTTTCCAGTATAAATTTTAAAATAACCTTTTCTGTAGTATTTTTAAAGCACTATTGTTTGTATCTTTAAATATTGACTATATTTCTCAAAATAGTTCCCTAGCTGCTCAAGTGTGCTTTTTAACATATAGTTGATATATTATTGAAGGTACTACAAAATAGAAATCTCTGGAGTGCAGAAGTTAAGAAAATAACCTTCATACTGAAAATATATCCTTAAAAATAAAAAAAAAAACATAAAACCTCTATACAAATGTACTACAGCATACAAATTTTTAAGAGATGGTATTAAGGCACGAACCATTATAAGTCTCTTAGAAATGTATGAACACAGGCCTGCTAAGTTGAAAAGTCTTAAAAAACTAGTGAAAACTTCATGTATATAAAATATTTCAGCATGATATTTGATAACATTCTTCACTTTCAGGTTTTATCTGTGTGATAATTCAACATGTTCTTTCTTCATAAATAGTAAAGTGTTCCTTCAGTGGTTTTGGGTCTCGTCACCAGTCTCAGTATGTCTGGTAGACATCGTGAATGGGGACCTGAATAGTAGCAGCAGGGAAGGCCTGAGGTATGTAGCCTGCGTAGCCTCCATAAACGGCGGCAGCGGCTGCGGCGTTCTTCTGTAGTGTGGCAATCGTGGCTGTGGCCGGAGCAGCAAATGGAACGTAACTGGCCCCATAGATCCCGGCAGTGGGAATTCTCTGAACGTTTGGAGCCACTGTGTACACAGGAGTGATGGGGCGGCCCTGCGGAGGAGAGAGAAAAAGAGCCCTTACTGAGAGTGTGCAGATATCTATCTGACTTGGTCATTCATTCATTCAACTCCTAGGAGATGGGGGGAGCAGAAGTAAAAGCAAAGGTTTGCATATGCAGGGCAGGGAGCAGAGGGTTAAACAATCATTGTAAGAGTCAGTAAGGGAAGGGGGAGTTGCATCCTCAAGGCTCGTTCAAATTCTACTGGTAAAAGTGGGAGGAATTCAAAGTTTAGATACTTCAGAATCTTTCACCCACTGCTTCACTCAGCATAGAGAAAGGAGTTAGGAATCTACCCTTTGCTCAGTAGATTTCGCTGTAATTAAACATGAA
This sequence comes from Talpa occidentalis, assembly GCF_014898055.3. Lineage (NCBI taxonomy): Eukaryota > Metazoa > Chordata > Mammalia > Eulipotyphla > Talpidae > Talpa > Talpa occidentalis. The sequence continues at coordinate 22,391,263 of NW_023604972.1, forward strand.
TATTTTTCCTAAAATACATGCCAGATGCTCAATTTATACTTACCTGAAGGAACATGTTTCAAAAATGGAGCACATAGACTATGACAATGTTATGGAACAAAGTATATAGATCTCTAAAGAGGCAGTTTCTTAAGCTGTGAAATCAAATAGTTGTTGCTATAGACCACGCTTCTCAGAAATGTAGACATTTGCCTTACTGTGGATGCCATGGCTGGCTTGGTAAATGTCCCTGTTACTTCTTTCCCTCCTCTTGAAAGAGGAACAGATTATTCAAAACAAATAGGGGTGCAGTGGGGGCTGGGTTTGAGAGTCATTTTATGGAAAAGGGGATTTTTGTTAAAAGAAAAAGTGCTTAACAAAATATCTGGTGCAGCTACGTTCCATAAAACATAGCCCTGTAGTAAATGCTGCCACACTCTCTAAGTCTTAAATACATCTTCAAAATATAATTCAGAACATATGAAATTAGATTTATATTTTTATTCCTGGGTTTTTATAAAGAACTTAGTTATTCCATTATGAAATCTGCAAAGCACAATCACAAAATTATGTTCAAAGGAACATTTTCAAAGTCTCAACAAGGAGTGGTTATCCTTTCTCTATATTGCAGATTTGTTGTGAGGCTTGAGAACACACTGAGAAATTAATTTGAAGAAGTGATTTTAAGTTTATATCTGTAAATGTATATTTTTTATTACTTGTAAAGGTTATATGAAATTTGGAGTATAAAATGACTACACAGGGACACCCTTGAGCAGCACCTAAAAGACAAGGGAGGATGACCCAAAGTATTCCAGAGGAAGTTTCTAGAAGCCATGATGGGACATGTTTCTGGTGTGACTCCAGTTAGAAAGGTGCTCTATTCACCAAGCAATGGTGTTTATGTATTCTCTGCAATGTGGCAGAGAATACAAAGGAGGCAGAGGACTAATCATGTCAGAGAAACCAGGTAGAAGGTATCTCAAGGTCAGACACAGAAGGAGAGCACCAGGGGCACTAAGTAGCTCCAGGCATTCTGAAGAATATTGAAGGAGAGAAAAATCTCCACAAGAATCAACCGACAACAATTATACATGGAACAAATTCATAAGCAAAGACTGAGCATAAGGACAATGACGGCAACATGCAGTACAGATTAAGTAAGGTAACTTCCTGAGATCTAGAATAAGATCTTAAGGCCTGGAATTTGGGCCTGGAGTTATAACATTACACACAAAAGACCAAAGTTCAGGAGTTTTTTAATAAAGAGAACTTAGAAATTATTACAAGAATTCCACCATGTATTATTTGTAGGTTATTGTAGATATTTACAGTCAGTCCACAAGTAATAACCACACTTAGTTGTCATTCTACACTGTGAATCACTTACACGCTATTCCTTTATTTGGCTGTGGAAAGTTGGGAGTTAAAGAGTACTTAATGACATATCAACAGACAAAAAAAATGTCAACTAGTCTGACCCTTTCTGAAAAAGGCAGTCAAGACTGGTGCTGGAGTGGGCAAGAGCAAGGAAGCTGCATCTTAATGCAGTGGTTTATAAGTCTGGCTCTGTTTCAGCATCACTGCGGAGATTGTACAAAATAAGGATTCTAGAACCCCAGTCCAGTTCTTTTGAATTGGAATCTTTGGGGTTTGAGTCTAAGAATTTCTGCCTATTTCCCCTCTCCCCCCTACCACCTTATCTAATTAGATGAGACACTCCCGCCCCCTGCCCAGGTCTGAGTATCTGTGCCAGTTGATCAATAAGGTATTTGAGATTCATTGTGTCACAAAAAAGAGTTTTACCCAGATTTTTTTCCTGTCTGGATGGATGACATGTCACTCATGTCACATATCACTATGTGCTGTACACTGATGATACAAAGAAATTTAAGACCCACCTCTTGATCTGGAGGGGTCATTTTACTGGGGGAAACAGTGTATCGGCACTCACATGCCAACTGATAGTGAAGGCAGTGAGAAGAAGAGGTAATTCCCAGGGCAAGGTGGATAGGAGACTGTGGAAGAAGTGAACTGCAGAAACCACAGATAAGAGCTCCTGGTGAGAAGGTGGGGAAGGGATGGGATGATTGGATTGGGAGGAGATAAGGGTTAGGCTGGAGGAGAGGTTTAAAGATGAATTTTGTAAAGTTTCATATATCTTCATTTCCATAGGTATTTCTCTATTTCTACAAGAACTGACATATGTGCATACCTACATACGACATGCATATATTTGAGGGGACTTTAAAACAAAATGTTCAGTGAGCTGCAATCTGGAATGTGAGAATGTGAACTATCTCCCTGGACTTTGTGTATTAGCTCCTTAACTATAGGGCCATGAGTTAAAAATTACCCAGTGTCATTAAAAAAAAAAAAAAAAAAAGAACACCCCACAAAAACCAGTATGTGCAATATTATGACACTGTGAGAATTACATGTCATTTTTGAATCCTGCTTCCCACCTTTAATACAGTGATAATATTAGGGTAGTATAATTATGATTTAAAATTTTTCTGCCTGGTCATACATTGTATTAAAATGTTTTCTGCCACCCAAACCCAAGAGAGGTAAGACACACAGGAACTTCTCCTGCTGAATACTAATGACTAAATGAAAAAGAAATGTCTGTCACACATGAATGATAATCTGTGGCGACAACCCTACCTGGAAAGGTGGTGGTGTAGACACAGCGGGAATGACAGCGGCGGCGGCAGCGCTGGCTGGGTCTGGCTGCACCGCGATCGGGCTGATCATGTGCTCCATTGTGTGGATTTTGCCATCTTCAATCATTTTAGGAGCTGGAGCTGCCTGAAACATGGAATACTGGGCCCCAATAGCAGGGATAGCCACTGCAAAAGAAGAAGGAGGGAAACAGATCAACCACCTGAAGTACTGAGGAGGGTCCATCACTGTCTTTGTGAGATTTAAAAAGCCAAGGTTAGCAGCCACTCTCCCTGCTGACTAATGTTCTCATAGCCCAGGAACAGGGTGCCTCCTAGGAAGTAGTGAGGGGAGGTGGCAAGTACAGCTCCCCTCCAGCTTGTCTTTCATCAGTAACCAAATGGATTGTCATGGATGGAAGGTCTAGAATCAGGTTTCTGCACCAACATTTCCTGCTGCTGCTACAGAAAATTGCCTTTTGAATCTTATTCGTGATGTCCTGTGAGCAAGAAAGGGCCTGTTAACTCAATAAACAAGCTCAGAATAAGAAGTGGGATCAGAGGCTTGAGGTGCAACAAGTGTGAGCATGGGCCTGTCTGTTCCTAACACCACCTCACCCACTGCCAGACCCACTGCCCTTTTTACTTTCACCACATTATAAGCAGGTTCTGTTGAGGGTTTTTTTTTTTTTTTTTTTTAAAGATTTATTTATTATTTATTTATACAAGCACTGGGTACAGTCAGAAGTGCGGGAGGATGAGAGAATCCACCAGAGCCAGAGGGGAGAGCAGAACAGGCAGAGTGATGAAATACACTGCTGAGGGGAGCAGCGGGCGGCAGGAGAGGTCTGCGCGCCATGCGGGACCCTCGCCTGGTGGCCGGGGATTGAACCGGCGCTGCAGAGGCTACAGGCAGCTTCGCAGCCCAGTGCTCAACCACTGCGCGACTGGGGAGGCCCTGTTGAGGATTTTATGCTGAGAACTCAGAGGACTGTATATATCAACCTAAGATGCATTTCAGATTTCAACATTACCTCTTCAAAGAAAACTGCATATGAAAAAAAGGAAAACTTCCTAATTTTTAAATGTCTACTGACAGTACGGAAGCAGTAGAGTGGCTTTTTAATGACCTGCCAATCTAAAGATGTGTTTGTGAGCCAAGTCCAAAGGACACAATTTGACCAAAGATTCAAACAGATAGCAGTTACTGAAAGTCAATGTATGATAAAAAGAGATAAAAAGGAAAAAATACTGTTCCTGACTTGGAGGAGCTGGTATGTGTGCAGTGTGTTCTGAAAAGCATGAAAATGAAACACATACACTAAGTACCCTTTTATTAATTTTTTTCTCCAACTGTAGTTGTATTTATTCCAGTAAATATGGACCTGATAATAGAGACAAATGACTACGTTAAGCCCTGGTATGGTCATTCAATAAACTACATCCTCTTCAAATCTTTGCCTTTTCCACCATATGGTCTTGTGCTCAGATGCTTCACCACTGCCCCGAGTTTATCCTAAAACACCCAATTCTAATTTTCTGGATGACTCAGAAATGGAGGCCCAGGGGATAGTGTCCAGAGAGGGTTGTGAGTTTTAGCTATGTTGGAGTAATACCCATTAATTTAGAACTGTCCTGGCTACCAGCCCATAAGAATTTCTACTTTATGTCTCAGGACACAAATACACACTCATAGGCTGAGCTCTTTTCTCTAATTAGATCTTAAGTTACTGCAACTTGCCAACTGGAGTCACTTTCTCAACAAGTAGAAGTGACAACACCTACATCCCTAAACTCTGTTTTAGGGATAATAGATAGGAGATCAGTTTTACATCGCTTAGAGCACCAATGGCATGTATAAGGAAATCAGTCTGAGAAGTTATTTAACTGCAGAAAAGGTAGAATTTTTTCACAGGCCAAAAGTACCCCAAAACCCAAAAAACAGTGAATTATTTTACAAGGAAGCTCAATGGGGAAAATGCTTTGAAGTCCTATATGGCCAATGCAAACTTATGTCCCCAATGCAGACCTTTTATCTCCTTTTTAGCTCGTTAAAGGAGAACATAATCCTCAACCAGAAGACAATTCAGAACAGCTGAGGTTGGTAGTAAGCCTGCTCTCAAGGAGCCCTTCAGTGCAATCTCTGTGAGACCAGGAAAAGGTGTGGAGAAGAGACTCATTCCAATTATGCACCACTGAGTCTTCATGTGTTCGGATGCTTGTGTGGTGTGTGCTGAGAGTCTGTGCTGTACACAATGGAGTTAAAGAAAGTTCCTTGTAGGTTAGGATCAGAAAGGAGACCTGTTTCACATTAGGAGACCAATGGGCACAAACAACGTTGGCAAACTGGTTTGTGGGGCCTGGGGTTGAAAGCAAAGTTCAAGGTCCCTGGCTTGAATTACTTAAATGTCCCATCCTCAATTACTGATCCAGCAAGAGGAGGAAATGAATGCTGGAAATTAAAATCTGGGGAATTAGCAGCTACAAAACTTTTACGACTGCCTTGTTCCCAGATACTCTGGTTTTGTTAAGACAATGGCAAAGGACATGCATGTAGTGTTTGTTATTTGCTCTTGAAGGACAATTTTCTACCATTCCCAATAACTCTCAGAATTGGCAATAAGCTGTATCCTCTGGCTTCTGGTGGATAGAAATATACTTAAGACAAGACAGTTTCTAGCTAGTAAAAGATACAGAAGAGTCTCATTCTTCCATCTGTATCTCTCTCCCCACAACTCTGCCTACCTGGTCACAGACTGAAAAAAAAAAAAAAAAAAAAGCCTATTAACAGGAGAGAACCATTAAAAAAACCCCACTACTGGAAAGTCTGACTCAGACATGTTCAGAGCTAGACCGTCCTGTCCCCTTTAGTTCCAAATAAGGCCCAGGAGGCCACATTCTTTGCCTAAACTCTCGCTGCCTGTGAGAAGAGGAACCCATGTGCAGAAAGAGTCTGAGGAAGGTTTGGGGTCACTTCAGGGCCAGGGTTGTGGGTTAGGCTGAATGGATGCTTCTCACGCTGGTTTATACTGACCTGTACCAGGCTTAATGGCAACTGGATTGACAGCAGAGATTTCCAGATTCGGTACAAGTTCATATCCTTTTTCTTGCTGCTTTCCTTTCCCTTCATGATATCGGCTATATATACCACGGCCAGCGGAATATCCCCCGAGGTAGGAACCCCTGGGCCCTGGGGCTCTGTTGCCAGCAGCACCTCGACCCCGGCCTCTTATGCTGCCTGCTTATAATAACAATACAGAAAATGATGAGCAACCAACAGTAAAGTGCAGAAGGCAGATCTAAACTCAAGATTCTTGGCACTTTGGTGTCTGTCGAGTCTAATGCAACTCTTCAATGAGCTGGAAAGCTCCTTCAAACACTCTACTCCAGCTGAGACTCACAGCTTATGTCTGCTTAATGCATGAGATGGACTTTGAGGGGGAGTTCCTAGAATGGCAAATGCAACTTCCATAAAGAAGAAACATTAATAGACTGTAAAGAAGTTAGATCTGGAAGGGGATGTGCTGGTTCACCTTCCTCATTTCATGCGTGAGAAAACAGGTTCTAGGGAGGTTCTAGGGACTGACTGAAGTCACAGAGTCAATTCATGTGAGTGTAGGACACAGACGGTAGGTATTTTGTTTCCTTGGCTAAAGCTTGCTCTCAGTATACCCTAGCCAATGATGCAAACAAACACCCCCCCCCCAAAAAAAAAAAAACATAACAAAAAGACAAAACTAAACTGTGCCTCCTACTCCCCAACATCATAAAGAATCAACGTAGCTACAGACTGGTGAACTAACCCTAGTCGGGCCTAGTTTCACCAGTCACCCCAATGCTACAAACCATCTGCATTTCTCTCAGTGCGACAGATTGTCTTAGAAGCCAGGAAAGAACAGAACCCAGAACAGGCACACAAATGGGGTGGGGGTGTAGAAGGGGAAGGAGCAGCGGTGGAGCCCACCAGCTCTAAACATGATAGTCACAATGTTCATGCCACCCCCTGCTAAGTGGACATGGTTCTTGGGGGTTCTACCCAGCAGAACAGCCCCCCACTAACCTTTCACGAAGTAGTCTCTGTTGGGCCCGATGAGCGCGTTGTAGGGGTACCCGTAGTAGGCCAGCGTGTAGGGGTCGCAGGAATACACATAGCTGGGAGGCTGCACCACCGCCTCTGCAGCGGCTCCGCCCTTGGCCGCCTTCTGGTAGCGCGAGTACTGCTCCTTGTCCACAGGCTTGGCCAGCGTCACCTCCAGGCACGAGCCCTCCAGCTCCGTGCCGTTGAGGTTGTTCATGGCATGCACGGCATCCTCGCGGCTGGCGAAGTGCACGAACGCATAGTCGCGGATCTTCTTGACGCGCTCCACGCAGCCGGGGTTGAACTGGCCAAAGCTCTTTTTGATGGTGTCCTCGGTGGTCTCGATCATGAGATTGCGCACGTAGAGGATCTTCACCGTCTCCATGACATCCTCGTCCACGTCGATCTCCGGTTCCGCCCAGTCCACGGCGATCTGGTGGCCCCACAGCTGGATGCGGCCGGGCATGAGCTTGCGGCGCGCCATGGCCGCTGCGCGGTGGCTCTCGTACTCCACGAAGGCGAAGCCGCGGTTCTTCATCTTGTCGGCCGCGCTGGCGTACACGATCACGTCGAGCACGCCCTCGGTGACCTTGGAGATCTCCTCCAGGATCTCCTCGCGCTTCTTCATCTTGGGGATGCCCCCGATGAAGAGGCGGCAGTTGTCCACGCTGCAGCACACGCCCAGCAGGCGCCCCGGGCGGATCTCGTAGTTGTTGAGCTCGCGCACCGCGCGCTTGGCCTCGGTCTTGTGGCAGTACATGACGAAGGCGTAGCCGCGGTTCTTGCCGTCGAAGTCCATCATGAGGCGCAGCTCGTAGATGCGGCCCACGGTCTCGAACACGGGCACCAGCTCGTCCTCGTACACGTCGCGCGGGATCTTGCCCACGAAGACCTCGCAGCCGCGCTGCGGGTGTGCGCCCTCCCAGCCGGGGGGTGGCCCGCCGTACTTGCGCTGCCCGTTCTCCTGCACCATGCTGTAGCCCGTGCGCTCCATCAGCGCCAGCAGGGCCGCCTCGTTGGGCGCGCCGGCCACGCCCTCGGGCACCTTGGCCGTGGACGCTGCGGGCGAGTCGCTGCTCATGGCTGCGGTGGAATCCTCTGCGGTCATAATGTCAAAGGCATCCACGGCTGGCGGAAACCTAGGGGAGGCAGAAGCAAGGGTGAGGGTGGCATCGGCCTGATGGAGCAGGAACTTGGCTGCCTTTTTTTTTTTTAAATCAAGACTCCTCGGGTGATTAATTACAAAGATGGAGACATCTCATTGGAAATGCAACAGTGTTCTAAATCCGGCTAAAAAAGACAAGTTGTTTTGCAGGAAAAACCAGAAGTGACTCGGAGGGGAAAAAAAAAAATCAAAGTGAACAAGCACTTCCCTTAATCAGTAGACCAACGGCTTTGAAGCGCAGAGAAACTGCTGCAATTGTTGGTGAAAACCTCTCGTTTTTGCAGCCCCCGAAATAAATTCTTGCACTGTTAGTTCAAGTTGGGCTCCTGTTAGTTATAGTATTATACCTCATTTATTTATTTCTATGGCAGACTAAGTTTGTTGAGAGTGTTTTTCATTTAAGAATGGAAAGAGAAATAGATTCACATTGTTAAGGAACAATGGTGTCACTCTGCAGGCAGATGTTGGGCTGTGTGCTGAAACTTTTTACAAGACATGGAGCAGCCACAATACTAAGAATTGGGCATAGGTGATCCGGTAAGTCTGATTTTTAATGGTGTCATTCTGGCAAAATTCTTGATATGACCTATTTATGGGTTTGGAATGGGTCCACAAAGACCTAGATTAGGTTCAAACTGGGAGACATCTAAGGCAGCAACTATCTGGTAAACCACACTATAATTTTCAGAGAACTGTCACATGCACCATCTTATTTGATCTTCTTAATCTCCTTAACATGGTAAGTGATATTATCATTACTCCTGATTTATTTATGGGAAACATTTCACACTGCAAGTACCAGCTCTTATCAGCACCTGATTCCAAATTATCTGGCTCCAGATTCTGTGTTCTTTCTTCTAAACCAGTACTGTGCAATAGAACTTTTTGGGATGACGGAAAAGCTATCACTAGCTACAGGTGGCTACTGAGTACATGAAATGGGGCTATTGCCACGGATAATGGATTCTTTCACTTAATTTAATTAAAATGAATTAAAACTTAATTTAAATGAATTTAAATGAATTAAAATTAAGAGTCACATGACAGTGTAGGTTTAAATGTTGCCATCTTTCTTCATAGAGCTCAGGACTGTGAAATAAATTATATAATCAGTGTAATACTGGGGGCTGCAGTATTTTTTTTTTTTTTGGAAAGAAAGGCTCTGATTGGCCTTCTAAAAAATGAAATAAATAAATCTTATGGAAAATTAAGGAAAGCAAATAAGTAAGAATAATTTGATTCTCCCACCCAATGGCAGCCTCAATGAAAGGTTCCTGTTTACTGCTATTTCACTTCATTTTACAAGTATTCCCTCATGTTCTTCTAATTCTTTGTAAAAGTATAATTTTTAATGGCTGCATAAGAGTTCATTATTGAGCTAGAACTTAGAGTTTCATAGTGGTAAATTAAAAAAATAAAAGACATTCCAGGTTCTAGTAAAGTGATGAATTATGGGAAATGTCAAGGATGAGTAAGGTGAGTTTGAACATCTAAAGAAACAACAACAACAACAAATTATAGCACAACAGAAATCTGAGATATTTATATGCCAGGTAGCCAGGCCAGTACTTGCCTAGACAGTACAGTTTAGTGGCTGGGCTGGGTCTCTGAAGCCAGGCTGCATGTTGAGTGTGAATTCTAGCTCTTAACACTTCCTAGTTGTATGGCCAGGAGCAAGGCTCCTTAGCTGTTCTGTGCCTCAGTTTCCCTATTTGACATGGGGACGATAGTGATAGGATTAACTTTATTAAGTTTAGAGGAGTGAGTTATTATATACAAAGCTACTTAGAACTGTGCCCAGAATATTAGAAATGCTGGAGAAATACGTCAGTTATTATTATCTGTTACTTCAAACTTCTAGGTAAAACTTCAGACCAACATTTTTACAGTAATTTTGACATTTTCTCAATTGTTTAAAAACATCTGTTTGACACAGCTTCTATTTCTTTTTTTTTTTCTTTTCATGTTCTTGAAAACTGGTTGACAATATATCCAGCTATGAAGTTTTTTTCCAACATAAAGTTGAAAATTATACATTTGTTCCTAGTTTCACTGAAACAAATTTCAAACATTGACTAAATTCCAGAGGAATAGACCTTAGCACATTACTGAGATATGTGGAATTGACTGATTTTTCTACATTGTACTTTGAAGTCACTATTTTACACAAAAAAAGCTTCCGAATGGTTAATGAGAGTCATTCTAAATCCAACACTATTTCTTTCTTTCTTTTTTTTTAATGGTATCACTTTATTTATTTGTTTGTTTGTTTGTTTATTTATTTATACAAGCACTGGGTACAGTCAGAAGCGCGGGAGGGTGAGAGAATTCACCAGAGCCAGAGCGGGGAGCAGAGCAGGCAGAAGGACCGAAGTACACTGCTGAGGGGAGCAGCGGGCGGCAGGAGAGGTCTGCGCGCCATGTGGGACCCTCCTCCGGTGGCCGGGGAGCAGCTGGGGATTGAACTGGTGCTGCAGAGGCTGCGGGCAGCTTCATAACCCAGTGCTCAACCGCTGCGCCACTGGGGAGGCCCAAATCCAACACTATTTCATTAAAAAACACACTATTTACCTTCAGTCTGAAATCTGCTAGTGTCAGTAACATCAAATATCTTTAAAAAAAAAAAAATATATATATATATATAGAGAGAGAGAGTACATATCTGAGCCAAGAAAAAGCCTTTTTTCCTGGAGTTTCCATCATATGGAATAACTTAATAATTTAATTCAATTTTTACAGTCTTCTATATTCCCAGTGCCATGACTTAAGCTATTTAAATTCTTCATCTTATTGTTTACATGTTTTAGGGAGCCATCTGACATTCTGGAGCTAGAAGAACAAATGCACAGATGTATATGTACATATACAAATCTGATATTAATTAAAGTAGTAGATTAACAATCTTTTACACTAACTTTTACAGTAATTACAAATATTAGCATAAAACAAGTGACACCCACAGTGAGATGTCATTTCATACCTGTTAGCATGGCTGTTATGTCAAAAAATTAATACAAAATAAATGTTGGCAGTGGTGTGAAAAAATTGGATTCCTTGGTGGATGACTGGTGGGAATGTATAGTAGCTTAGCCACTGTGAAGACAGTGACCAGAGATGCTTCAGAAGAATCAGACCACAATGTTATTAACAATTTTATTCTAACAAGGCTATTGTTACTGAAGTTAAAAGTCCAGCCACCTTCAGAACTGTGCTTTATAAAGTCAGTTTAGAATATTCTCTTTATAAAGGTGTGTGTGTGTGTGTGTGTGTGTGTGTGTGTGTGTGTGTATTTGGAAGTGGGGGTGTGGTGTCTGAAGGACAGAAAGAAATACTATCCTTTGAATGACAAGCTTCAAGCTTTTTCTTGGGGTTAAAGGTATAGACACAATGAATATAATAAGGAGACTTCATAAGTTAAACATTGTCTTATAAATAAAAGTCAGATAAATGGCACAGAATTCCCATTTTTATCCATTCAATTTATGACAGATTTTTAATGGATTGAATAATCTGATTTCTGCTGTCTAGCACAGTGAATAAGTGGACAGTCTCTGGCGTCAAAAGACCTAGGTCCAAATCCTGGCTTCTCGACTTACTAGTTGTAAACTTTGAGGAAAGCCATGTTAACCCCTTAAAGCCTCAATGTTATCCTCTTTAATGGTGACAAGAAGAGCTAACCTTTTTTGAACGCTTACTGTGTGCTTAACTTCTTACATATATTACCTCATCGTAGTCCTCACAGTATTTGTATGAGATATTAAGAATATCGCTACCTCACTTATAAGGAAACTGAGGGACAGAGAGATTTAGCAGATTATCACTTTGCAAGTGATAGAGCTGGTATGTGAATGCCAACAGAATGACTTAGAGTCTGTACTGTATCTGCTGGGAAATGATTTGGACTGTGGTAAGAAGTGATGAAGCGACATGTGTAAAGCTCCTAGGGCAGAATCTGGCACTAAGTGCTCACAAAAGTCTAGGAAAATAGAAACCCCCCTAAAAAACACAACAATACATTTGAACTTGAGATAAAAATCTTGCCCCTGTAGAAGATTCTTGTGTTTATAGGTAAGCAGGCAAGAGGTTATCCCAGCCAACTGTAAAGTGGACAGTGTGAGGAGTGTAGCCTGTGAGTTTCTGGTGTAGACTGGTATACTAGAGACTTACAGATTCTATTCATTCCAGATGACTAGCAATGGGATTCTCCACTGGTGAGGTGGCTCAGGCATCGAGTGAAAGCTTGATCCTCACCGAGCCCTTGGCTCAAACAGTTTGCAAAGGCTGTTCCAGAAAGAGCCTGAAGAGACTTGCTGCCTTGGATCCAAGAGGTCCAATCATGGTTGCCAAATCTCCTGGGGCAGAACCCTCCCAACATAGCCATCCACACATACACACACACTAAAAATGCATTTTCCTTCAACAGGACTACTAGCATTAAACAAATGTGATGGTATTTTTGAAATAAGTCATTTATTTGTTGCATGCCATATAAATCAAATAGAAAAATATACCTTTAGATCAAGGCATTATAATTCTGAACTATTAGCTAGAATTTTTGTTGTGTTGGGATAACATTTGCAGTCTTAAAGTAGAAATCATCCAGGATTTGAATTCCCTTCTTACTGGTTCAAAGTACATTTCTTTAGGGTTTTAACTTTGAACTGGAATGTTTTAGAGGGCAAGGGACACCACTGTGCTGAGCAAGATTTCCAGTGTTTACCAACCAGTCTTTCCCTAGGATCAAAACACATGAATTTACTCTAGAATTATCCAAACTACCTACCAGTTAGCTTTGGTTCACAGCTTTAGGGCTGTGTGTGTGTGTGTGTGTGTGTGTGTGTGTGAGACACAACTTGGAATTGTTGTGAGTTTTACTTGTTGACTAACACATACACTTCACTTAAAGATCTGTTCAGTGTGGAGCACAGTCTTCTACCATGAGGTGGAATTGAATTTTAGGAACTTTCAGAATGAATTTATCCAGGTAGTAATTCTATTTTGTGCTTTATTCATACCATGCAAATTTTCTCTTTATTCATAGTTAATTCTTAGGCACAATCATTGCGGGTGAAGAGCAAAGCCCTTGGAGTCAGAGAACTTTGAGTTCAAATGACGTCAGTACCACTGATGAGCCATGTGAAGTTTCCTTGTCTCTAAGTTGGTTCTAGTAATGGCACCCATGTCAAGGGATTGATTCCAGGATTAAATGACACTTAATGCCACAAAACTGGGGGGTGGGGCAGGGGTCGATCGAATAACAATTTCTACAAAACGTTTTCAGGATTTGGCCTTGCCCCGAGAGGTTATCTTTCTGTCCAACGCCAAGTTGCCACCACCCACTAGAGTAAACAGTAGAGAACACTCCCTCTCGAGCAGGCCTCAGGCACAGGGATGTTCCTGTACCTCAGAGTTTGAATGTGTGAGCAGAATGCCACTCCAAATGGAGGCTGAATAAGTGGACTCTACCTGGGGGTCCAATCAATGAACTGAAGACTGAGCCAGACTTTTTCCCTATCTCTGGCAACATGGCCCTTGAGACACAGAAATCATTCCATGACGCTTTCATTTAAAATCCTGGAAGGATAAAGAGGCAGTCGACTAATGACATTCTGGGGCCTATCTTCTGTCAGTTCTTAGCTAATCTGAGAAGAGTTAATTCACAATGGGTCTTAAATGATGTTGATTCTTGTACAGGTTTTGTTATGGTAAAGCACATCATTCAGTGGATGATTGTTTGATAAATAGATACAAAGCCCAGAGGCTCACTTTTCCCAGGCATTTCTATCAACACAGCCCAGAAAATGAGGCATTTTGCGGTGGTTCCCAGGGAACCTGTACACCACAAGAGGGGGAAAGCCACCCCCCCAAAGGGAAGGAGTGGGGTAATTTTCTACAGGAGTTGGCAGCACATCAGAATCCTGCAAGTATCTGTTCTCTTTAAATGAGCATTACACACATCCTTTTTTTCAATAAGTTAATAGGGTAATTCTGGAAAAAAGTGAAAAAAAAAAAAAAAAAACTGCACATGAAACTTGCAACTCCGGCACCCATCTGCCTCCTGGATTAATGTTTTCCCAAATTGAGGACATGCAGTAGGAGGGACTTCTCGTTCCACCCCTTATCTTGGTTCCTTTGACCTAAACCTTTGAGGGATCTGGCAAGAACAGAAAGTGGATGGGCCGGTAGATACCAGAAGGAGAGTAGAGGAAGAGAAGCAGCAATGACTTAGGTAATAGTAGCCTGAACTTACAGTGTTTTGCAATTTATAAGATTCTTTCACATACATTATCTAATTTCACAAAATCCCAGAATTTGAGCTGCAAAGAGAACTTGGGTATCATTTAATCCAGTGTTTCTCAATCTCATTCCCTCTTAACATTGGATGTGATAATTCTGCATTGTGGGAACTGCCTGCCCCACACAATGCAGGATGTTTCAAAGCATCCCCGGCATCTCCCGCCTAGAGGCCCTGCCCCCAGGTTGTGACAACCAAAAATGTCTCCTGAGGACAAAATTGCCTCCTGCTGAAAATTTCTGATGGAGTTTGACTAACTTGGAGTTATAAACAGTATATATATTTGCACCTGGCAGGTACTAATTAAATAGTGGGAGAAGAAGTTATTTTATACTTTTCACCAAAGCATGGATTGGATGACTTAATCTGGCTCTAATTACTGAGAAATGTGCAACATTTTTCAAAGGTCCAAGGTAGTAACTCTCTGATACTAAACTACTCATTTAATCTGGTTCAAAACCTAGCAGTTTAATTTTTCAAACCAAACAACTACCATACTAAAGCCCTACCAGACCGATTCAGCTGTTAAACTGATTTGTCACCACAGGCAAACCGACAGGCCTAGGTCATACAAATGCCACTTCTGACATCAGGTAAAGATCTGCCAAGCTCTCCTCAAGGTGCCTCATTTAAACCCAAATTCTTATGCTTTATGGACATGCAAAAACTGCATGCAGCCTGGTTTTTAACACTTGAAACTTTCTCAAAGAGTTAAAAACTTGCTTAAAAGACATATTATGAACAATCACTAAAAATGCGATTCTAGAACACAGCCAGATTCATTGGCACTAAAATCAACCTCCACAGTCCCCTAGGCAAAAAGCAGGGATCTTTCTGATGAAACCGATGACCAAACAGAATTGTGTGTGTGTTCATTCATTCACTGAAACACGGATTAGACACTTGGTGTATACCAGCCTGTGCTAGGTGCTTGGAGACTACTGCACGGTCCTTGGGGTTCTTAGTCTACCAAAGGTGGGTGAAGGAAAGAGGAATGAGCAGTGGGAACACCACAAGGGAAGATGGGCAGCCACAAGGGACTAGTCAACCAAGAGGTCACAAGTGTTCTTTCCACAAACATTGTATTGAGCGCCAAGATCACAGAGACTTTGAAAAGTATACAAGCAACAATGGGCCATGGGTCAAAACAGAACCCCAGGAATGATGATGGACAAGGACTGGAAATCTGCAAATGCCAGTTTTAATTATATTTAGAGGCAGATGGAAATTCTGCAAGAGTGAAGCTCTTCTTATCCTCCTACACTTAGAACTAATTTTATCATATATCATACTCTGGCAAATACAGTACACATCCACCTACCTATACAACTATGCAAAAGTATCAGACCCATTTTCTAGACAAAGAAACTGAGAATAAGAGTGATTGTGAGCTTAGCCGAAAATCACAGATTATGGTAAATAAGAGATAATTAAAGAAGTGTTATTAGGGGGGTGATAACCTCTCATTTAACTTCTATATGATAATAGCTTCTGCTTATGTTTCAAGCAACACAAAAGCCAGACATTTCAGATATAGCAGAGATCCAGATAAGATACAGTGTGTTTTTTTCAAATTCAAAAATTTGTTCTTTTCATTTGTTCGGATTCTTGCATTTATGGCAAAACTTTTAGAAAGTGAACAATTTGCAAATATAAACTACATGGTCTTTATGATGATGTGTAAATGCTGTTCCCCTTCCCCCCATTTCAGAGAATTAGTAGTTTGCAAGTGGTAGTTATAGTAGTGATATAGCAGCAGTGTGGCCTATTATCACTGTCATAGCATGCATGAGTACTTGCTCTCTGGGATATATGCTCTAATCCCCTTCTGGCAGTCTGTCAAATTAGTAGTATACAAGGATATGGTAAGTCTCTTTGTAAGAAAAATGACAAATTACTTGTTAAAGGCTCTGAATAGAGTGACATAGTCAAACATTAGCTTCGGTTATAGGTGTGACCTTCTGATTCTGTTTGTTTAACATTAGTCATTTAAGTTGTGACTATGAAACAATATCTGTTACCACAGAAAAAAACCAGATCCTGTTTTATGTTGGTGTCCTGGTATCACAAAGCCTAAGGAGTTGCAGTGAAATAGCATTTGGCCAGGAACATGCTCAACATTGAATAAACCATAGTTATATTCTTCTATAAATGTTTAAATTGAGTGTTAAAAACACTTACAAATACCACAGTAGTATTTCATGACAACATGACTATATTTTTTTTTTTTTTGGTGACAAAAATTTTAAAGGGAAGTGAGCTTTCTAGTGGAGGACAAAGACATGCACTAAATTCAACTTCTAACTAACTCACAATGCATTGTTTCTTTTTTATTTATTAAATGTTTTGATGTTGTTCTCCCTCATCTAGCTTTTTCCCTTTAGAGATATTTAGACTATTTTTTTTTTGGCCTATAGTGAGAAACAAAAAAGAAAGTTTAATAACAGGTCCTTCTAGCTAAGGTATGGCTATAAGGCTAAAGCCTAAAACCTAAAACTTGCCAAAGAAAGGAAGAACCCAGAGTTGATTAGTATAGAAAGAACTTGGGCCATCCTGTGGCAGGTATTTGTGAATACAACTTCATTTGTTTTGTATTACATTTTTAAAGGACTCTTTGAAATGGGGTCATCTAACAAAGGTCTCTAAATAATGGAAAAGATCACACTTTTGGGGACTCCCTAGAGGCCTAGGGGTTAAGTCTCAGTGCTATTACTGTTATGACCTGAGTTCAATTCCTGGCCAGGTAACTACCACACATAGCACAGCAGACCTCTCCCGTCTTGCCTGCTGCTCCCCTCAGCAGTGTATTTCAGTAGATTTGCCTGTTCTGCGCCCCCCACTCTGTCTCTGATGAATCCTCTCATCACCCCCTACCCTCGCACCTTTGGCCTATACCCTAGTTCTTCTACACAAAAAAAAAAAAAAAAATCACTCTTGATTTTGAAGTGATTTTAGATATTCTATACTATTTCCACTTTCTTCTACACTGTTTAAATGTAAGGGAAAAATCGAAACAAATGGCTTATTTCATAACCTTCATATAACTGAAGCTTTCAAAAGCAGAGACCCTTATTTTGGTGTCCCCAAGTGCCTAGCACTGAATGAATGTTTAAAGAAAGGAATGAACGAATGAACCAATAACTGAGTGAAGTCTTTTATAAGAAACTCAATAGGACAAAGCTATAAAAATAATTTTATTATTATATATTATTACTAGCAAATAACTTTTGACATTTTTTCTATTTATCTATATTCAACTTTTGTGGTTTACCTGCACCTAGCAGTATGTACAAATAATCATACCAAGTATTGTTCAGCAGTGTGTTTGCCAAAACAGCCCACTAAAGAATGGATAGGCCAACTTTTGGTGGGAGTGGGGGTGGGGGTGGCAGAGGAACTGACATTTCTAATATACAGTTCAGATTTCAGCAGTGGCAAGGGCAAAAGCCACACCAACCACCAACCACTGATGGACTATACTGAATACAATTGTTAGCCTCTTTAGACCCTTCTTGATAAAGTATGCACTGGTTAAGTTCCACTCAGCTATGGATGCTTTACTTCTATTAGCTCAGGCATTTGATAGAGATTCGATTCTGCAAGGAAATAGGTACATAGGCAGAGCCTGACCAAAGACAGTTGCTAAATGCTCTTCTGAGCATGAATTTTGAGCATCTGGGTGCTTAGGCTTGTACCCAAGCTGTCATTGGGATAGGGTCCTTTTCTACCTGGTATTACTCTGCTCCTGGGCAGTTTTCTGTTTTGCTGTGGTGGTTCTTGAGAAGTTGCAAAGTGGGTCATAAATTAATTTGCTACACTATAATACAGAAATTCACAAATGCCTCTATATGAAATCTAAGGTTGGTCATCTGATAACGACTCTCCATGTGCCATGAGAATCTACAGCACAAAGAAACAACCTCTTTTTGAGAAGTGGGCAAAGGTGGGGACCCTGCATAGGACCTCTGGCTTTAGTGAAGGAAAGTCACCACCACCTGCCATCTTTCACCCTTAAACATTTTTCTTTTTTGCCTTTTCTTAATTATATTTTTCTCTCAAATTCTCATGCAATATTCCTGGTTGTCTAATGTAATTACCTATGTTAAGAGGTATACACCAGAGTAGGACAAAAATAGAGTGATAGGACTCTGATTACCTGTTTGCTTTAATCGTTGTTTAAATAAACACACACAGCCCTGACACACCACTTTTTCATGGACATTCACTCTTTGCACAAAATTTAGTGACATGATTTAAAACTAGGAAAGGGATGAGAGTTTGTCAATTACAAATTATTCAAATGCTAGATTTATGCTTTTATGAGGTAGAGTTTGTAGATATTTGAAAAAGCCAAAGCTGCTCTATTCTGAGAAAATATATTTATTAAAAGGAGAGGAAGATGAAGAGGGGGGAGGCTAACCAGTTTTTAAAATTGCTATAATTTAACTAGGTAGCTCAAGTTACTTCAAAATTTACATAAGTTACAGACTACAAAAGCTACACGGACAGCAGAATAATATTAAAGAAATTCACGAAAGACTTAAAAATAGAAATGAGCATAAAATATATATCCAGGGTTTTACTGAACCTAGAGTGTTTAGAATAAAATATTCTGATGTCTAGCTTATGACTTTCCATGCATATTAACCTGCTGGGCTACTGTCAGAATATAATTGCTGTTCGTGTCACATGCAGTCTCTACTTTCATTGAGTGCACTTAGAGTTAATATTTCGAGTGATAAAATAACATACCAATAAAAAACAGCCCTAATTTGAGCTAGTCATTTATTCCCAGTCTCAGAGGGAAATACTGGATATTCTTTGAGTTAATAAAGTGTGAAATGACTTTAATGCTTCAAGGGAAATAAAGTATACCGTCTCGCAAACTGTTTTTAGAAAGCATGGCTTCTTTTATCCCACCCTGCATTGGAAAATTTAATTGGCTTAGTTATTTCCCCTCTCTCCAAATCCTTGTTTATGGCAAAGAGTTTGGGGACCTGCAGCAGCAAACAGTTTCTCTAAAAGCCAGTCCCCATGAAAACCAAGATGTGGTGGATTGGGTCAACTTGTTTCTCATAGATCTTGAAGTCAGTCTTAACAGATTTGACATTTATTTATTTGAAGTTTGGACACCCACTTCCAATACCATGTTCCAGTCTGGAGAATCTAATTCACATAGAGAATCCTAAAGGCATGAGCTAACATGACTGTTGTGCGGTTATCACCAAGTTCATCGGCGATCAGCCCGCACAGACCTTTGGTCCTGGTGATACTAGGTGAGGCAGCAGCTTACACAAGGTTGTTTTCTTCTTACTTCTCAAGATGCTGCAAGTGAAGGCTATGCAGACCTTCACATTTTACACTGTAAACACACCTAGGTTCTGCCCACAATAAAAGAGAACTAGGATAAATGTTTTGGAAACAGTCTGCCCACATAACTGTGGCTAATCTAGTTCTGTTTTGCTAAAGCAGCATGGAGAGAAATTTTTGTACAAAAGATGGTTTTATTTACAGTGGTTCACAGTTCACAGCCACATCCAGTGTGGAGTGTCTTCTCCCTCCGCTGACAAGTAAATGTATATATGTCACATACACACAAACAAAAAACACTTTTTCTTCTTAGCCTAAAAATAAAAGCCCAACAAACAAAAAAACCTCTGTCTACCTCTGCTGTTCTTTTGTTTGTGATTTCATTGAACATGTTTACATCAAAATGCTGGCTGATCCCAGCCCTGCCTCACTGCTGTATCCTAGCTACCAGAACTGAGCCCTTAGTTCCCCAATGGCTTTAGGCTTTAGCTCTCTCTCACCTGTCTGCTGGGAAACCACCTATGCCCACATTAGAGGAAAAATAATTGAAGATGAGCATTGGGCATGAATATATGTGTTACCTGCTTAACTGGCTGACACACATCTTCACTAAAACTTGGTAGACTTAGAAAAGTTCCTCCTTATGGGCTTCCCTGGTGGCGCAAGGGGTTAAGCACTGCACTATGAAGCTATCCGCAGCCTCTGCAACAGAGTTCAATTCCGGGCCAGGAAGCTGCCCACATGGCGCAGCAGACCTTTCCTGCCTAGTCCGCTGCTCCCCTCAGCAGTGTATTTTAGTCAATCTGCCTGTTCTGTTCCCCACTGTCTCTGGTGAATCCTTTCACCCACCCCACCCACACCCTGACCTGTACCTCAGCTCTTGTATGCATAAATAAATAAATCTTGAAAAAAAGTTTCTCTTTTAAAACAATCCTGGCCTTTATACTATTTGCAAAAATGGACTCAAAAGGGATCAAAGACCAATGAACTAAAACTATAAAAATCTTAGAAGAAAGTATAAAGGGAAAACTTGCCACAACATTGATTTTTTGGACATGACATCAAAGCACAGGCAAAAAAGAGAAAAATAAATTGGTATACATCAAAATGAAAAACATTTGTGAATCAAAGAAGATGATCAGTAGAATGAAAAGGCAACTCAAGGAATGGGAGAAAATAATTCCTTAAAATACTAGGAATTCATATCCACAGGATATAAATAACTATGCGGCAACAACAAAATAAAACATCCAGTTTAAAAATGGGCAAAGATCTGAATAGACATTTCTTTAAAGATGATACACAAATAGCCAACAAGCCAATGAAAAGATGTTCAACATCACTAATCACTAGAGAAATGCAAGTCAAAAACCACAGTGATGTACAACTTTATACCTATTAGGATGACAGTTATAAAAAACAATAGAAAACAAGAAGTGTTGGCAAGGATGTGGAGCATCTGCAGTCCTATGCATTGCTGGTGGGAATGGAAAATGGTACAGTTGCTGTGAAAGCTAGTATGGTGACTCCTCAAAAACTTAAACAGAGAATTACCTACGACCTACTGATTCCATTACTGGGTATATATCCAAAAGAATTGAAAGCAGGAATTCAAGCAGATATTTGCTCACCCATGATTATAACAGTATTATTCACATAACCAAAGGGTGATAATAAACCAAATGTTCATCACTGCATAATGGATAAAATATGGTCTATATCCATGGTGGAATATTATTCAGCCTTAAAAAGGAGGGAAATATTGACATATGCTACAATATGAATAAACCATGACACTATGTTAAGTGAAATTAGCCAAATGCAAAAAGTCAAATGTTGTATAATTCCACTTATAAGAGATACCTAGAACAATCAAATCCATAGAGACAGAAAGTAGAATGGTTGTTGCCAGGAGCTAGGGGGACAGAGGAATGGGAGTTATGTTTAATGGGTACAGATATATGAGTGTGAGAAGATGGTAAAGTTTTGGAGGCGGATTGTTGTACAACATATATTTAAAGCCTCAGAACTGTATATCTAAAAATGGTTCAAGTGGTAAATTTTATGTTATGCATATTGACCACAATAAAGAGTCATGAAAAACCAGAGTTAATACAAGGCCTAAGAAGGAGGAAAGAGCACAGAATTTTAAGAACAAAATTAGGAAAATGATGGTCTATGTTATGCAACTTTTTTCATCTTGTTTGTGATTCAAAGTGCAGAGAACAGATGACCAACATAGTAGCAGATGAGACTTTTTACTGTGAGATCTAGTCCAAAAGTGTCCTTGTTGTTATAGGATTAGGATTAGAGCTAGCCTGAGGTTTTATTATAGTTGCTTCATGCTTTTAGAAACTGTTTCAACACCTATGTAAAACAAAAACATTTACATAGGTGTTGGAAGTGTGTGTGTGTGTGTGTGTGTGTACAAAAGAAATTTGTATTACAAAAGGGAACAAAATCTAAGAGACAAATCAAAAAAGTACTCATGATGTATCTACTCTATACTCATCTGTAAGGGATAATTTACCACATGGAGAAAGATCAATTGGCCGGTGGCAGACATTCTTACCAGAGTTTGACCCTCTCTCTGAAATGGCTCAGAGCAGGAGTGTGGTTGAGTCATGCAATTACAACATTTTTTGGTAGGTGTGTATGCAGTAATAGTGAAAGGTAGCTGAATATTTATGAACTTATTCGCTCCTTGAACCAGTTTGATATGTTCCAAAATTCCATGAACAGTACAAGTTAGTGTATGTTTGGAAGGCAGTGATGCCAGGGTGAGAATGAAGATTTATACAGAACTAATCTGTCAAATGCATCAGTTTAAGATCTTATTCTTGGTTCTCCTCAGCATTTGGTATTTTATTACTTATAAATTACAGATGTTGAGCTAAAGGAAATTTTAGAGGCGATCTTGAAGGGTTTCCTACATCTTTAGTGTTACATTAAAAGAAATCATTAACTTCAAAAAATTTTTACTAATAGTGCAGGGAAACTTTTCTCTCCAAAACAACTGATGTATCTTCATTGCCCAAGAATGGAAGTTATATGTGCTTTCACAAGTAAATTTAGAGATCTACATACTGATTTTAATTGTTTTTCACTACATGATCTACTCACATAGGTGTTTTTACTAAAATCACATCAGATATTCTTCAGATATGGACAAGTCTCTTATTTTTTTAAAGATTAATTAATTAATTAATTAATAAATATATATAAGCACTGGGTACAGTCAGAAGGGCAGGAGGGTGAGAGAATCCACCAGAGCCAGAGCGGGGAGCAGAGCAGGCAGAAGGACCGAAGTACACTGCTGAGAGGAGCAGCGGGCGGCAGGAGAGGTCTGCGTGCCATGTGGGACCCTCCTGAGGTGCCTGGGGAGCAGCCGGGGATGGAACCGGCGCCGCAGAGGCCGCGGGCAGCTTCGCAACCCAGCGCTCAACCGCTGCGCCACCGGGGAGGCCCAAGCCTCTTACTTTAAAGAAGTAACAACGGAGAAGTTGAGCGACGCATCCAAATATTTGAGTTTTACTGAATTTGTGTTTGTTTGGCCTGCCAAGCAAACAAAGCATCTCCTAGACAATGAAAATATTTCCTTTTGTTCTTCTGAAGAATGCAGTACAGAAATGAACAAAAGTGGTGGTAAGAAATACCAAGTGAATGAATGCAGGTCTCAGATATGCTTTTCCCAGAACCAGACCTGACAGATTAAGGTTGATGCACATCGTCAATTGGATGACAATGTTTTCTACTTTCAAGGCCCCACATTGGCAAGGACTGAGGTGGGCAAGGGGGAGGACTAGGCTTTTATTTCTGAATTTCTATGAAATATTTATAATTTTAAACTTTCTTAAATTGATAGAACTCAATCTTTCTCTTTTTTATTTGGCATAGAAAAACTGGGGTGTAGGCCAGAGGTATGGGGAGGGGGTGTGTAGAGGGACTGTGAGAGGATTCACCAGAAAGTGGGGAGCAGAAGAGTGTATTTATGGAAATACACTGCTAAGGGGGGGCATCAGGTAAGACAGGAGATGTCTGCTGCGCCATAGGTAGGTTAGCTCCCTGGCCGGGGACTGGACTCAGGCCATAGTGGTTACAGCACTGAAACTTAACCCCTACGCCACCAGGGGGGCCCCTAGAACGCAATCTTTCTGCATGTGCCATGAAATGAACACCTATAATGAATGGGGAGAGATAGAAGAGTGAGTCTAATTTGGTCAACACATTTCAGTTTATTCTTATTAAGCTGATGATTCCATTTATAGAAATTTACCCCACGAAAGTAATCAGAGACAGAGTAAAATTATAGTCAAATTTGGTTCACTGTGGTGGTATTTATAACATAATGAATATAATGGAAAAATTCCATCTACATATGATGCAAGAAACATAATACTCAACACTATGGAAACAGCTCAGCATATTATGGCACAGTTATAGACCAGAATACTTATTTCATGTTCTCAACTATGTTATAAATTTTAGAATATGTATAAAATATTTTAAAATATAAAAATCAAATGAAAAAGGAGTACCGTAGTGTTAATTTGTTTCTCTTTGGATTGTGGGATTCTAAGTCATTTTTATATTTTTCTTTGATTTCTAGATTTCCTTAATGAGTATGCTTTCATAAAAATGAAAAAAAATCATATTAAAAAAATGTAGTTCTCAGAGTCTCTGAAACTAGCAGATGTGAAAAGGGAGTTTTAGGGGAAAGGAGGAAATTGTTGGGCACATCAGTGTCATTAGTAGCCCCTCCCTAACATATTAGGAGCTGTCCCCACTTCTCAGAGCTACAAGGGTCACCGCTGTGACTGATGGATCGGACATGCATGGTTCAGGGTGAAACTGATATGAGTAGCCTCTTTCCTTCCTGTTCTGCAACCCTGCTGCAGCATACATAGGTTTACCACCCACAGAATAACAATCCCTTCTATCTGTAGAGCTATATAGCTGCACATTTACATGTTATAATTCACAGGATTACTGTGATTTGTCTGACATGACAGTTATTTTTACCTTATATGACAGGTGAGGAAACAAGGTATGAAGATTTTTCAAGAACATACAAGTATTCTATATAGCTATACAAAGGCCCTTCTTTGTGTCTAACATTTAAAAAAAGAACCAACTCTGATTGAAATACCCTTGACTTCAATGTGGGGGGTAGGAGAGGAAGGAGCAGATTTATGAGCAACACACAATTGTTCCTCTTCTCTTAGCCCTGAATATGTTCACACATGCACACAGTAGTAGTGGTTTTTCCTCCTGGGTCACGAAGATGTCAACTGAACAAAGAAATAGGATTTACTGTGGGTTCAAGATAACCTGCCACATTGTATGTGCCACTAATGTTACTGCATAAACACATACCAGGCACGCATTGTAAGCAGCAGATATCCTGCCTGATTAATAATAACAATTTATGGTTTTCCTTAAGTGCAGGAGAAAAAGACACTAGTATACTCACCAAAACCCACCAAGTTGATCTGTCCTTTATTAGATGTAGGACAAGAATACACAGGGAATTCAGGCAGCTTGCTTCGTATTTCTCAGTTCAACTTTTGGAGTATCCGTTGAGGCAAATCCTAAGGCATAAAAAAAAATTACCTGAAATGTTTTCTATTTCCATATTATCTTCATTTGTTATACTTTTCCCCTCTGCTTTCTTTAGTGCACATGTGACTTTAAAATGAACAACACAATGTTTGGGAAGGAATTTGGATGTAGCCTATATTTTATGTTTATAAACTCACAAAAAGGAGGAGGTGCCCTTTACAGAGATGAGAATATCCAGCTCATGGACCACCTGCCCCAATTTGGGCGCTTACATTACATATCACTAATGAATCATCACACTTTTTCCTGCTGAATCCAGAGAGATGGACTCAAAAACCACTAAAACAACCACTCCTGTCACACACTGCCAATTCATCAGAGTTGCTATGAAAGTAACCTGCTGTTCTAACTTAAATGTGTAGTTCCAGGCTCTTCTGAGGATGTCCTTTGCATAGAGCACTATGAAAAATATGAGGTGGGGGTCTTAGGATAATCTGAAAAGTTATGATATAGAAATTATTCCAATTAAGGGGACTTAAGTTCAAGATAAGGATATTGCGGGTAAGACATTAAAAACATATCCCAATAAGCACGGAAATTTTGCCTTTATTTCACATCTGGAATATAGTTGGCCTGATTTAAGAATATTCTCTCCCAGCTACTGAGAGTCCTCCTCAAGCAACCTGAAGCTCCAGATAAGTTCTAAGAGCCCAAATCTGTAAGATTCAATATGGTGCAATGGTTGCAATACCAGACTGGGCACCACAGAAGACTAGTATCCTGTCATGCCTTGTTCTATGTTCTTAAGCAATAGATTTTTTTTTATCTGAACCAAAGCTTGCTCTCCAAAGAAAATAAAGGAATTAGATGACCAATACTGTTCAAACAGTCTGTGTGTGTGTGTGTGTGCGTGCACACGCGTTAAGGTACAGCACCCTTTCTTTTGCCAAAAAAACAGGTGCTGTTTGAAGTGGAGGTAGGGTATGACATGCAGAAGCACGTCCAGCTCACCACCCCATCTGATCCACTGTTCACCGCGCAGTGCCAGGACACCATTGGGTTTTTAAGACTACAGGGAACACTCTTGGTGCCTGCCAATTAAATGGTCTCTAAAGTCAGTACAGCTCCATACTGCAGTGACAGGCAGAGCATTCAGTGGTTTTCATAATCTTAGGGGAATATAAGCAATAAAACTAAACCATGAGCTAGTTTTAATCCTTATTATCAATGATCTACTTTTTAAAAAGTCACACCCTTAAATAAACCATAGAGTAATAGCTGTTAAACTATTTACTTCTCAAAGGATATAATCCACACCCAAGTGTGTGAGGAGCATTCTCTAAATGCTGCATCTTGAATAAAACCGAATGACCAGCAAATTACAGATGGGAGCTGAAAATAATTAGACCCTGTCAAAGCAGAATAAAATTCAGGCTACTGTACCATTCATTAACTAGCTAAAAGAATTCAGATAAATTTATTCAACTTTTCTGAGTCCCAGTTTCCTCACCCATAAAGTGAAGATAATTCTTTGCAGGATCGTATAAGGAAGAGAGAAGATATTTATAAAGCATGATTCCTGGCACATGCTTGTCAGAATTGTGTCTTCTTTCTTTGCATAATAGCAAAATTTCTCCTTTAAAAATTATCATAATAATGGATATATAAACTTTAGGAATGGAAAATAATTATTAATATGTAAGTAGAATTATAGATTTATATTGTTTTGTGCTATATCTGAATGAGGAAAAGAAGGATTATTGATCCATCTCTCATGGCTATTCAAGTTACAGAAAATTTCCCCAAAATAAAACATGAAGGCTCAATTACTTGTTTCCAGAAAAATTTGATTTTCTAGAATGACTCCAAATACACTGTATAGTATTGTTTAGTCACAAGTCTTCAAACAAAACCCACATGGCATGCTTATCTTGTGGCTTCACATCTATCCTGACACAGTATTGGGTACCCCAAAAGCACCTCAATTGAGAAGTCCAGCTTAAGCCCAAATCTTTGATTTTCTGTGGAACAAGCCGTCTTACTGAAGGTTCCACAATGAGATTTACTATTCGTAGGGCAGGTTCTAAAGAAAAGTGTCCTCCAGACACTGTAATTCACTCTCACCCCCTCAGTCACTCCTCATTCTGTGAAACAGCAATGGCCTTTGCTCACATTAACCTACAGTCTTCGTGAAGACCCAATGAAGACATCTTCAAATTCCAGTAGAAGAAACAGCTCCTCTAAACAGAACAACTGACTTGTTTTTGTTTGTTGCCTAGGATTCCGTAAGTTTGTTAGACTTATAATACCTATGGCCTCATCTTAATTAGTAGGTGCTGATTTTATACACTCTCTTTTTGTCCTGTATCACCAGTCCTAGTTTTGAAAGCCATTTCAAATCCACTTTTGGAATGAGGCAGAATATAAATTAATACATGAAATTTAAAATTATATTTTTTTCTGGGGCCTCCCTGGTGGCTCAAGGGGTTAAGATGCAACCTATGAATCTGTCCGCAGCCTCTGCAGCATGAGTTTGATCCCCCTGGCTGGCCAAGGAGCTACCCACATGGTGCAGCAGACCTTTCCTGACTAGCCCGCTGCTCCCCTTAGCAGTGTATTTCAGTCAAACTGCCTGTTCTGTTCCCCACTCTGTTTCTGGTGAGTCCTCTCACTCCCCCCCCTCTGGCCTATACCCCAGCTCTTGTATGCATATATAAATAAATCTTTTAAAAAAATTATTTTTTTCCAAAAAAAGATGCCCCATCTAATATCAAGTTCTATATCATGTTTGCTTACTCAACTCTCAGTCAATAAACCAAAGCTAAACATTTCTTTCTCACCTCTATCCTACACCAAGGAAGGAGAACTCCATTTCCTAAAAACGAATTTTTTCTTAGGATAGACCAACTGCCAATACCCATGGATGCCAGACCTAAAGTTCCCTTGGGACTGCTTCCTCACCTGGACACTAAAGCTGATAATATGAGCTTCATATTATGGGAGTGTTGTTATAAGGATAAACTAAGACAATACATTTGAAATCATCTTATAAACAAACAGCCAACCACCAGCTCCAGCTACAAAAGTCTCTCAATTGATTTGGCCCCATCCACTCTTAGAGCTACAGTGGATCTCTTGGCAAGCAGACTGACTTTTAAGAAACACACATTCTTTTAAAGTTAATCTCAAGTAATTACTAAGTTAACTTCAAAAATGAAACAAATAAAAAGCACACTATATGATGGTATCACATCTCCTCCCAGTGCTCTTAGAATAAAGTCAATATCCTTATTGAGGCCTACAAGGAAGACATTTGGTTATTTGTCTAGCCTCACCTTGCATCACTTTTCAACTCTACACATGCTGTTCCCAATGCTGCAAGCCCTGTCCATTCCCCTACCTTGCTAGCTTTTACAAATTTTCAAACTTCACTCCTTTTCAGAAGATATAGGAGTGATATTGCCATTTGGAGTGACAAAAACAAATGAATATTGGTAATTTTATATGGCTTAGCCTTACAATAATTGGTATATTAGCAGTCTCCAGTCATTTGTGAGCTTTCCTAAGGCAGAATTCAGGTCTGATTACTGCTATAATCCAGTACTCCCCGCCCTATCCATGCACTTTCTCAGTGCTTAATTGCTTTAATTAGTATGAGGTGTTGCTAACCACATTTTAATGCTAAGTACATGATTTTCACATTGTCACTGGTAGTAAAAATCATGACTTTATTCAAATGACTTTTATTTTCTGTAGGATTAAAAGGAAGAAATGGAATGAAAAAGATCCCTTAAGATTTTTGTGTCTGGCATACTGAGAAGCACGAATTTTACTGAATGTAATCCATATATGAGGGATAGAAGAATTTGACCCACTGGTTAGGAATCACTTATGGACTTTTTTTTTTTTTAGCTAGAATATTCTTACCAAGGGGCAGAAAGAAAACAACTCTCAGAGGAAATCAGGTGATATTGATATATATCTTTTTAGAGTTTTTGCCATGGTGATAGCAACAAGGAGGGGGAAAAGAGCACTAACCTTGAAACTGAGGAATTTTTAAACACGCTTTTCCATGATATCCAAAAGAAATGCATCCTACAACATTTCCAGATCAACTTCTCCAACTATGCACAATCTGATGTGTCCCATGAAATGAACAGGGCAAAGTCCAGCTCTAAACTGAGTTGGGATAGTAAACAGGGTAGTAACTTTATTATCAATAATCCAACATTCACGGGTATAGTGCTCATTATGTACCAGGCATCATGCTAAGTATTTCACATACATCATCTTATTTGTCACGACAGTCTCTGTGAGTCAAATCCTCACATAGGATTTGTGAGTCAAATAGTTACACTCATTCCAGAGATGAGGAAGTTAAGGCACAGAGAGGCTACCCATTTGCAAAGGTCCTTTAGCCATTTGTGATAAGGCTGGGAATCAAACCCAGGAGATCTGAGACCAAAATCTGTGCCTTTAATTATTTAGCTCTAAGGAAGAATCCAATTGCTTTTGTACCCCAGTCTGGAAAAAGTAGAAAATTCAAATTTTGCTATAACAAAATGACAATGACATGCTTGGATATTGCAGCTTTAGAGACATTTTTAACAAGTCAGATATCAGTGGCAATTCCATGGATTGTCAAGGCCCACTATCCTAGAACTTGTTTCCCATGGTCCTAATACTCAGCTTCAAATAGTAAAAGGTATGCTTCCCTGGACTAGAACTATAGATAAGAATTTAATACTAATTAATTTAATATTTGAAGAGCAGAAAATGCTAGGTACTCTAAATGTCATGGGCTCAGAAATACCTGGTTATCTGACTTGTTCCCTAGATTCTTAAAAAGCTGTCACATTATGGGGACTACACCTGAGAAAAGAAAGCAAACACTGTAAAAAAAAAAAAAATCCCCCCGTCAAAAAGGACAATGATGTAAAATATATATAAATAAATAATTTTTAAAAAAGAGAAAAAAGCTGTCACATTTTAGAAAGCTCTTGAGACAGAAGAGACCCCATGGAGTAAACAGAGACTGCAATTTCACTTTCTATTTCTCGATTATCTCTAATCAGGTCATTCTTTCTTCTCTTTTAGCAAAATCATCTATCTCTTTTTGGTAGCAAAGAAAATGAACACACTAACATTTACACTATAGCAATAGGATTTTGAAATCTATCTACATTACTAATTCTCTACCTAAGATTCATAGCTCCTGGTTATTGAGTGGCTATCACTCCCCACTCCCTCCATCTTTGCGCACTGACATTTGACCCTTTTTATAATATGCACCTTGTACCAGTGAAACTTAAGGCACCAGTTAGTTACTCATTAAACTCAGGTGCCAAGGGCTGACTTGTACAAATGACGTTGTTAACTGCCCAGCTTGGCCTGTGTGCAGAAGTGGAAAAAAGCAATCATCATAGCTGTGAAATTCTGTCATATCGGCAGAATTGAACTACAAATTGCAGCAATTCGTGCCTGACCTCTGATCTGTGAAGTTAGTCTAAACCTTTGAACCTCAGCTTGGAATTGAGAAACAGCGTTTACTTGTTCTGGAGAAGATGGCTAGCAAGTATTTTCTGCTGTGAATGGTTAACTCTACGACTGCTGGGTGATCCACAGCCACCTCCCCTCAAAGAGTCAGCCAGAATAAGAGACTTATGAGGATGATCTTGACAGTAGACGTCTCACAAAACAGCATTTTGAACAAATTAAATAAACGGAGAATGGTTCCGGATACCAGTCTTTTAAATGAGTATGTAAAAATAATAAGTGGGAATGTGAGATAAATATGCTATAAATATACTCTTTACGAAGTAGACAAAAATAGTTTTAACGAAATCCTTTAAAAAGCACTGATGGTACTCTCATTTATATTTTTAAACAATTATCTAATTTCTATTATAAAATACAAACTCATATCAAGCCATCTTAAATGTAATCATGGGAGATCAGTTACTTTTCTTTGAATTCAAATTACCTTCTAATACTAAACATTAAATGTAGCCTAATGAATAAGCATAATAGGAGTTTCTTGTATAGATATTTGGCCCCAACATTGAATTATGACATTTTATTCAGAATGAAAAGTCCTTCTTGAGGATTAGCATTAGGTGCTTTTCAAATGGCTCCATTGCCAGGTATAGAGAAGCAAGTATGTACGATTCTATTTCTCTGGTGTCTATAAGTTAAAATCAGAACAAATCTCAAATTGTACATAAATATAACTAAACTTTCATTTGCAATAAAAGTGAAACTAATTTGTATACTCTTTAAAACATATGGCCTAACCTTAATTCCATTTCAGAAACTTTACTATTGGTTTGAAAAAAAATGATTGATATAAGAAACTTTTCTTATACCAGAAATTTTCCCAGCGAGGAAATGTCATTATCACTAACCTTTATGAACTACTTGTAACAATGCTAATTCCATTATTTTTTCTTATTTCTCATCATGTATCTTAGACTCACAGATTTCTTATCTAAAGAAAGATTCTGAAAGGAAAAGAAATGTGAAAATTGTCGATAAACTCCTGCTTTTTACCCCATAGTTTATGTAGCAACGATCTGTGGCAAAAAAAAAAAAAGAAAGAAAAAGAAAAGACTTTACGTAGTAACGCCTAGTTTTTTTCAAATGTGTAAAGTGAGGAACTGCAGACAAATTGATTTTTTAAAACATGTTCATAAGTATTTTGGTCTTACTGTCAGCAAGGCAAACTGTGTATTGAAAATTCTTATAAACTCCACCCCCCCCCCATTTTTGGCTTTCCATTAAAAGCAAATAAAACAAATCATTTGTTTATTCAATCTGATCTAAACTACATTAACCAAACACAACCATCTCTTCCTCTCCTACAATTAAAACAAATAAGGTGTCCCCTACCTTTCCAGTCTTGAAATCTGGATGCGAAGGCTAATAGTAACAAAAGCTTTGCTTAAGCAACCTTCACCCTGATCCCAGGAACTGCGTAACTCGGTTATACATGGACATGTCTCCTCATTGGTCAATGAGCTTGGGCCACTCAGAGGACTTGGTGAGAGCTCTTAGCATTTGCTAAGAGCACTTGGAATGCACTTGCAGTGGGTGGTAAAGAAAAGAGGGGAGGTGTTAAAATTGCCAGAGACAAAATGCTCAACAGCAGTCTGAAGACAGAATAGAAAACCTACTGCAACAAATGGATTTGGGGGAAGGACCAAGAAAACAAAAGCTCTGCATTTCTCAGAGAATGAAACTGTACTGAAGTAGTTTGTCCAAACGCCAATACTGACTAAAAGGAAGCAAATGATTTTTTAAATCCACCTTCCTAGAACAAGATGGGTCCTAGTTCCTTGTTCTGCTTGATGCAGATAAGAAAAGCAGTCATTCCTGCTTCAACTGGGTTGTTGTGGGGCTAAGTGAAATAATATGCATGAAGTTACCTTGAAAATTTCCTGGCCTATAGAAAACACTCAAAGGACTACTATGATTTCTTAGAAATATTATGTATTTTTAACAACTATTGCTTTTTTTCTTCTGGTGATATTTAAGGTAGTAACTTGGTTGGAGTAGCCTATATCTTCTAATCACTAACATGTTTATGACAAGCCTGGTAGAAAAAAAGATATAGGCAAAAATTACACATAACTACTCATTTTACTTAATTAATCTGGAATGGAGACAGATTTACTGGTAAGAAGTTATAGACAGGGGATAGGAAGGAAAAAACTGGAGTGGGAAAACTGGATTCATGATGGTGAAAACAATGTGTATAACAAGAGGCCTGGAAGCAGAGTAAAAGCACACTCCTTTTCAAGCTGTTAGATGGAACCTCATAGAAAGTCTCCCCGGGGTGAGTTTGTCAGTTCATGCAGAGGCTGGGAGAGACTGATATAAAAGAGGAGGGTCCCTGGAAGCAATGTCAACCTGGGGCCAGAGGTCACCTGAACCAGGTTGAAAGGAGCTCCATTTTACGTAAGGAGAGAAGCAAACCAGTAACTCTTCCTAAACCAAAAAGCTCAAAGTCATGGGCTCCAGTACTTTTCCCTTTGTGATTATTCTATCATGGTTAACCTTCTCAAACCTTAGTAATCTGAAATGGTCAGGATGGACAGTAAAAGGGCCAGAATGGTGACAAAATTTTAAATCTACCTATATTTTTCAAGAGCGTTTTATTACTCGCAAAATAAAATAATCTAAGGCTATCAATAGTGACTAGAAAATATCAACAGGCTAGTAAAGGGTCAAAATCCAGAACAAGTCTAAGATTATAATCATATTAAATAGTATATAAAACTAAATTGCTTAAGTTCTGATTGAAGGAAAACTGAAGTAATGACACTTTTATGACATTAAGGCAGTTAAAAAAAAAACAATTACTGACTCTCTCGACTACACAGAAGGAAAAAGAAAAATATCGAATGGTTTCACTGATAGGAGAAATATAGGGAATCTGAACAAAGGGTCAAAATACAGAAACAAAACTTGCAGGTAAGCTATAGATCTTAGGCATATAGCAGGGGAGAGGGAGGGGAAAACCCGGGAGGGAAGACCACAAGGGACTGTGGTGATGATTCATGGCTATTGTGGTGGGATAATTATGGGGACTACACCTGAGAGGAGAAATCAAATATTGTACAAAAATGAACAGAGATGTAAGAGATAAATTAATTTAAAAAATTCCTCTTGACTACAAATGGGACCTAGAAAATCTGCCTTTGAGTATGTTACCTAAGAGTTTCTTGCAATTGTAGGTATAAGGCATGCTTTAACCATTAGAAAGTACTTTTGGTTTGGAGGTTTGGGGTGTGTGTGTGTGTGTGTGTGTGTGAGAGAGAGAGAGAGAACATTTTTAAACATTGAGAATGCAAAAACTTAGGAAATAAATCATTTCAAGATGATAAATTTTAAGAAGAAAATGGTAAGGAGAAGACGGCTTTTCACCAATACCTGATAGCAATGATTATAATTACAGTTTTCCCCAAACAAAAAATAAGCCATTTTGAACCAAGTTAAGTAAAACAAAATACATGCACCATTGTACACAGCTATCTGTGGTCTTGGTAAAAACTATGGACTCCAGTTATAACAAACTCAAACAATATAGGAAAGAACACTGAAAAAAGATGTCTCCCCTTCTACTGCCACTGACACAACCCCAACACTACACAGCCTCCGACGTGGGCCAGTGTGTAAAGCTGTACCTCAATGGCACCATGGTAGACTTGGGCTACTTCTTTGTGTATACTTCAGACAGATGGGGCTGGCAACAAAATTAAATTTATCCCTAGAGGAGTGATCCTTTGTATTAACAAAGCACATTTGTTTTTAGTGTGAAGTGACAGCAGGGAAATCTGAGGTCTGAGATGGTAGAGAAAAGAAAAAAAAAAAAAAAGCAAGATATATTCTAAAGTAGATTTAGAAAAAAGGAAAAAGAAACAAGACACAGGAAGAAATGGAGCACAGGTGAAGACAACATGAAGCCAGGGAACTGTTCTGTGGGCTATTTTAAATATATGTTGACTCGATTAAATTCACCTTTACATCCTACTAAGTGAGCGAGTATTACTTTTTTTTTTCAACTAAAGGCTAAGATACAGCCAGTGTAACGTGAAGTGAATGTGGATTTGCTTTGTATCTAATAGTAGTATATAATTTTCCAGAAGTAGATTTTACTCTACTTTTAGAACCTCAAAAACCTTTGCTGAAATTATTTATTGTATTTAAATAGATGGGAGCATGTGTGCATCCATGAGAATCCTAAAGAATGTATGTGATGCACAGAATGGTAATATTATAACAAAGATTAATTCCTACAGACAGCTTTTAGTTTGGGCTTGGCCTCAGCTGTAAGCATTATTAATCTTTACCTGTCCTCTTCTACCACTTCAGACCAAAGCATCTTACTCTGCTTTTAGAGAGCAGTGTCCACAGCCCATGAGATTTCAAAGAATGGTAATATTTTCTTCCAGGTAATTTGTCAAATATCTCATTATGGTATCAACTGGAAGAATTAAGTCATGGACACTGCCATCTAGAATGAAGGGTTTCCTAATGTCTTATCTGGACATTAGGAAAGCATCACACAGCTCTCATTTTACATTTTAAAATGGTATCCTCTCATCAGTATGATTGCTGTAGAGTAGAATTATACTAGCACCTAGTATCTATGTATTTCATTCAATCAATATTCAGCAAATACTTTCTCAAAGTCAGGCACTCTGCTGGGACTATAGCAATGAACAAAACAGAAAAAAATCCCTTCCTTTATGAACCCTATAGTCTTGTGGGAGAAATAGACATTCAATGAACGAATCCGTATGTTTGAATGCCAGAACAAAACACCTTGAAGGCAGCTGTGACTCAGTGGAGCTGCAGACCATGACAGAGGGGGATTCATGGCAACAGTCCATACAACACTGATGGAATCTGAAAAAACAATGGAGGGTCTAAAACAACAACAGAATAAAGATAATGAAAAGATGAGGAA
Organism: Talpa occidentalis; assembly: GCF_014898055.3. Lineage (NCBI taxonomy): Eukaryota > Metazoa > Chordata > Mammalia > Eulipotyphla > Talpidae > Talpa > Talpa occidentalis. Next base: position 22,426,786 of record NW_023604972.1, read on the forward strand.
AATAGAGAATAGAGAAAAACAACAGGGATGGAGGAGTGTTTGTGTGTGTGTGTGTTACATGGGGGAGTGGCTCCCACTCTAACTCATAACTCTAACTCTTAACTCTAACTCCCACTCTAACCTATTATTTCTCATAAAAATTAAATTTGTGAGTCCATTAGATTTCCAGTGGTATGAAACCTTAGCATAGATCCTAAGCACAGATGCTCTGAACCTAAGCATAGATCTAAACTCAGGTAAATCACATGTCAAGCACTTTCTACAAGATGGTATTGGCTCAGGCAAGACACCAATGTCATATGCAGCAGCAGGATCCAGGTACATATCTGATGACATAAATCCAAGAGAGAACATAATGCTTTTTGGATGACTGTTTTGAAGTAAATCTACTGCCTTTCCACTGCTTTTTCAGGTTAGTAGGAACTTTAGAGGGTTTATGTTGGTCAGGCTAAGACTGCTGCTCTGGGATTTCTTTTTTTTTTTTAAGATTGATTTATTTATTTATGCATACAAGAACTGGGGTATAGGCCAGAGATGTGGGGGGAGGGGAGGCTGTGAGAGAGGATTCACCAGAGTGAGGAGAACCTGCACATCTACTGAAATACACTGCTGAGGGGAGCAGCGCACGAGACAGGAGAGGTCCTTTGCAGCATATGGGCTAGCTCCCTGGCCGGGGATTGAACTCATGCTGCAGTGGCTGGCGATAGCTTGATGGTGCTGAGATTTAACCCCTTGCGCCACCAAGGAGGCCCCTGCTTTGGGATTTTCATGGCCTCACTCCAGCACATTGCCTCCCCGCCCAACCTGTAACACAGTCTTAGGTCCTGATTGTGTACATGCTCGATTGATGCTCTGTCCTTTGGAAGCGCAGCAGAAACGCGACTCAGAGAGAGGAAGAAGGGGGTGCAGGGAGTGGACCAGGACTACAGGGTCTAGGGTTCCAGCATCTGACACTAGATGACTTCATTGGTACTATGAGAATTCATCAGCACTACTGTGTTTACCTGTAGCACCTATCAGTAACTTCTGAGACAGTGAATGAGAGAATTATCCAACAAATTAGACCCAGTGACTCCCCACCCCACATCTAACCACTCGCTTTCCCTTCCAAACTTTCCTCAAGACAAGGGACATTTTTTTCCCTTTTAAATTTAAATGCATCTGGGTGTATAGGCGAAGGAAATTCTGTGGGGACTACATCTGGGGAGGTGGAGGGAAGCAAATATTGTTTAAAAATAAACAGTGATATAAAAATATATAAATAAAAAGATAAATAAATAAATAAATAATAAAAAATGCATTTAAATGCATCACAAAAGCACAGCCATTCTCTGGTTCTTGGCCTTCCTGTGTCACGGACAGTCATGAAGAGCCCGCAGACTTCAAGCACCTGTTTATTATGTACAACAATTACAAAAGCACATCTGTGAGGCAGCCAATGAAGACCAACAAAAAGAAATCATCACCCAAGTTTCCTTTCATTTAAATTCACCGAATCTCAAAAAAGCAACTAAATTCTCTATCGCTCTGTCACATACCAGGCAGTGTTCTAAATGCTTCCCGTATATTGACTCGTGCAGTCTTCGGAAGTACATCTGGAGATAGGTACTAGTATTATCCCCAAGCTACAGATGAGGAATCGAAGATGTACGGGGCATAAAGGGAATTGACCAAGACCAGCAAGTTATCGAATAGTGGAAGGATCTGAACCCAGGTCGTCTGGTTCAGAGATCACACTTTACACCACAGCTAGGCCAGCAGATGGTGTTTGTTCTTTCCTTCCTTCCTCTCTTTTTTCCTTTTCACCTACCTCCCCAGCTACTGACCCCTCACCTCTTCCTCTTGCTGCTCACTGACTCTCCAGAGACAGGCATTTCTGTACCTACAGGAAAAGCACTGGAACTTTAAAGGGTGGCACCTTTGGAGCCAAGGAGGGAAACTTTAACACTTGGTGAGTGAAAACATGATGTAAGATAAGCCCCCAAATCTAGTTTAAATCTCAAGATAATTCTCCTTGCATTTTCTCCCTAAACACTTCCTCTATCCTAGGCAGCATTGTCCATTAATTCATTAATCCTTCTGGATCTTATAGTGATCCCTTCTGCCCTTGAACACAACCAACTGTAGTGTTTCGTAAGCTAAGCAATTATCAGTCTTTATATATCCTGTGGTTGTTTTAACAGACGTTTATTTTTAAAAGAGGAAGTTTAAATAAATATTGAATGAAGGTGGAGAGGAGGTGCCTATTACAAAGTCATAAATAATGTGCAAAATCCAAGTCCTGTGTTCCACTTTGGCTAGAGAACAGTTAGTTACATTAAGTTATAATGTAAAAAGCAGATTCCCCCCCCACCCCACCCCTCAACTCCTTCAAACGTGCAGTCAGGTTAACAAGAGCTCAGGAAGTGTGTGGTTTTGCCAAGTATTATATGAGTTTTACTCTTTAATAATTCAATAGTTTCCTCAAAATTGCCACAGAAATCCCCTACCATTCCGGATTTACCGAGTACTCTGCTTTTCCATTCTAATAGATGTTTACTAAGTACTTTCAATAAAACTCTGAGATGTACTGAGGAAATGGCATCAAAGACCTGGACCATAACATGGTCTATTAAGTAGGAACTAACAGTCTTTTTGGACAGATGATTAAATGTCAGATAATTAAAACATTAAAAAAAGAAAAATATAAAGCACTACATGCTGTGACGACACTGTGAGCTACAGAATCAGGTAGAGAACAGTGTGAAACATACCAGCGCCGAAGGGCAAAGCTTTCTGACAGAGATGCCCATCAACCTGCTTTCTGGCTTTTTTCTTGCTTCATAAGACCTCTGAGTTTAGTTTATTTAAGCTTAATTTCCAACATATTCTTTTACCATTTTCTCAAAGGAGCTCTTACTTGTAGAGAACAGAAAGGTAGATATTCTGAAGAAACTGAAAAGAAATATGGAAATAGAAGTCATGCCAAAATAACAACAACCCTAATAGATTAAAACTTTAGCTGTGTGGATCTATAAACACAGGCTAAGTCATTAATCAGGATCATGAGGCCATCTTTAATAGATCCGTTCCAAGGTAGATGAGATTAGATAGCATGCTAAAATGAGCAGGGAGTGTATGTTCAAGAAAAAGAACACCACAAAATATCCCTGAAACAAATAGTTTAGACATAGTGAACCTAATTTTCTATGAGCAAATGGTAATTTTGCAAGACACTCGATTTTGAATTGGCCATGAAAGTCACTCAATCATTCAAAAATGGTTACTGATCATCCATTGTGTGTGGCTTGTGCTATTGTGGTGACTGAGACTGACAAGGTCCTTCTCCTCATGTTGGGAGAATAAATAAGCATAGTAATGCTTGGGGCGGGGATACTATGAGAGAGAATAAAGGAGGATTCGGAGGGGAAAAATTATGTATTGCTTAAGATGGTCAGGGCTGTTCTTTCCCTGTAGAACAGAGACATGAGGAAGTCAAGAGCAATCAGCTTGAAGTCCCGAAGAAAAGGCATTCCAGAAGCAAAGACTGCAGTTGGGAAACAAACTTGGGATTATATGAACAAGAAAGAGGTGGTGTGGCAGAAGCTGTGAGCAAACTAGGGACTTTATAGGGTTCTCCTGGGCTTCTAGGAGGTTTCTGAGCAGAAGGGATGTGACTGGATTTTCTCCACACCACACTCTGGCATGGGGATGAGAGGCGTGCAAATGCAGCAGAGAGGTGGGCTGGAAGCTGACCTAGTCAGACAGAGATGGGTAGATGGTGGCTAATAGGAGAGTGGTCACATTGGGGCATTAAAAAGAAAAGTTGACTTGGAGTTGCATTTTAAAGACTGACAGAGATGGCTGATGGCAGTGTCCAGCATTCAGGTGGCAGTGTCTGAATTAGCAGTGGGAGAAGACTGGTCCCAATAATACCCTCTCAGTAACAAGAGGTGGAACTTTTTTTTAATGGCACGACATTTAGTCATTAGCAGTAAAAACACAAATATATAGTGTGAGTGTTGTTAGTCATCAGCAGTGCATTGAATTTATTTTCAGAAATCTAAGTTTCAGTCAGCTAATGCCCTCAGTCCTCAACTTCATTACTATATTGTGTATGAACTCTGAGACCCTCTCCAATTCAAGTTTTCTGATTCTTTCTTGATTCTTAAATTAAAAAGAATGTAAATGCTATGAAACTGACTTCAAGGCCAAGAATCAAGAACATACACAAAACAAAGTTTCAGCAACCTACATTATTTTTTTAACAGTAATTTTACAATTTGTTTAATGCCAAGTGGCAATCAAATTAGCAGTGGCTATCCTCAAGTTATACTAGCTGTTCTGTCATTTCTTGAGGTTATTCAAAGATACCTAGAGTTACAGAATTTCCATAAAATATATAAATCAGACTTGGTTTTTATGACCAGCATCTATACAACCAGACCTAGGGTAAGTGGCCTAGGACACATGCATGGTCTTAATATAATGAATGTTTAGCTTGCCCTGACTATTTTTTTTGAAATGCCTTTTTTTTTTTAAAGATTTATCTATTTATTTATTTATTTATTTATTTTTAAAGATTTATTTTTATTTATTTATACAAGCACTGGGTACAGTCAGAAGCGCGGGAGAGTGAGAGAATTCACCAGAGCCAGAGTGGGGAGCAGAGCAGGCAGAAGGACTGAAGTACACTGCTGAGAGGAGCAGCGGGCGGCAGGAGAGGTCTGCGTGCCATGTGGGACCCTCCTCCGGTGGCAGGGGAGCAGCCGGGGATCGAACCGGTGCTGCAGAGGCTGCGGGCAGCTTCGCAACCCAGCGCTCAACTGCTGCACCACCGGGGAGGCCCTATGAGATATATCTTTAGCACAGATAACTGTGGTCATCAGAAAAATTTTTAGAGCCCCCATTCTCTCCTTTTCAACCCATCATTAAGTTCTGCAATTCTTTCCCTATCCTTTCTTACTGATTTAGCTCAGCACTAACCATGCACGACCTCCCACTTCCCCGCTTTGCTTCCCCCTTTGATAACCACTTTCCCTGCCAACCATCCAGAAAGCAGTAGGAAGAGCTGTCCACTCTAAGTACTGTTGGGATTAGGTTACCCCATGAAGGGATTTCATGTGATCTTGGTCATCCATCACATTGCAAGCTTTTGATCATGAACTGTAAATCTTTGGTTAACTTCTGATTACAAACCAACACATGTTCCTCTCAACCTCAACAGACACACACCCACACACAAAATCCCCAAGATAATCTTTTTTTCTACTTTCTCAAGCTAAACAGGTCTTTGTTTTCCTTCAAAATCTCTGCTAGAATCATCTTCTTCAGAAAGATTTCTTATTCAGGTATCTACTGTTCTCCAAACAACTTCAGTGTTATACTGCTTCAGCATTCCTTCCTCTTCTTTTTTATTTTTTGAAACATTTGGCAGTTATGTGTTTGCCATTTGCAATCAAACTTGCAAAAATGTATGGAAATTTGTTTCCTCACATTATTTAAATACTTCCATTGTATATAAGCTATAATTCCCTATTGAAGGATTAAAATGTATGAGTTTAAGACCATCTCTTGTAAAAAAAAATATATATATACACCAATATTCAACTATTTTGTTTGTTTGTTTACATAGTTGTCATTTGTGTGCAAGAGACACAGGTCCAAGCATTGGCTTTCAGTCTCTTGCTTCTGCCCGGTGCATACACACAGAAATTCACTAACCTGAGTGCTCAATCATTGTTCCTGACAAGAATTCCAGCTACTGGTAAAATATTTTTGACTTACAACATGAAGTCATAAATCATAAGAAAATTTTGCTTATTAAGAATCATTGTAAAACTAAGACCTCAAAGCTCAATCTCTTTAACTGTTTAGGAAGGAGGAAAATCACATTTTTTTTCCCTACAATCACCCTCAGTCTACTCATAGGGATTTAGGTTCATTTTGGATACCAGGCATCAATGTCAGGCCCCCAAGTTATTCTCTGTGTTAGCTCAGAAGACACATAGACTGTGAGCAATCTTGGGATGGTCAAAAATCATTTATTAGCTCTTTAACACCACATTTATTGAGGATTGACAGAAGGAGCTGGATGAGTTAAAAAGTAAACCAGAATGAAAGCAGGAACTGAAATATTCCTTATGGTCACCACCATCTGATGATGTCAGTGATTTCACCTTGACAGCATCCAATTCTTTTTTATCAAAATCCAGTGTCCATGTGGCTTAACTTAATGTCTTGGCACTCTCTGAAAACGATAATTTAAAGTGCTGACAGTCTCTTATTCTGCTGGCCTAAAAGTTTCAGTGAAAGTAGATAGTCAACGGCCTCCCGGTGGCGCAGCGGTTGAGCGCTGGGTTGCGAAGCTGCCCGCAGCCTCTGCAGTGCAGGTTCGATCCCCGGCTGCTCCCCGGCCACCGAAGGAGGGTCCCACATGGCGCAGACCTCTCCTGCCGCCCGCTGCTCCCCTCAGCAGTGTACTTCGGTCCTTCTGCCTGCTCTGCTCCCCGCTCTGGCTCTGGTGAATTCTCTCACCCTCCCGCGCTTCTGACTGTACCCAGTGCTTGTATAAATAAATGAATAAATCTTTAAAAAAAAAAGAAAAAAGAAAAAAAGAAAGCATTAAACTTATTAAAAAAAAAGAAAGTAGATAGTCAATATAACATACCGATTGATAATACAGACCTTCATTTTATCTAGCAACTCTCAATAATGTATTCTCAACAGATCACAGAGACTTTTGTTGGATATTCAAGTATTTAAGGAAATCAGACCTGAGAGCTATCTGTGGCTGCTGACCCCAGGCCCCTGGAATTGTCTCTTTTAGATTCCACAGCACCAGGCTCCTCAGCATGCTCGCTGCCCCACTGTTCACGTCCCTGTATAGTCATAGGTAAGTGGCTGCACAAGAAAAAGAACGGCAGCCCCATGTATGAAGAGACAAATGAAATTTAATTATTTTATAATATGCACTATGTATTAATATATAATAACTGTACATTGACTATCATACTAATTCAGTCTCCTAAAAAATAAATCTACTTTTACCTCATCCTAGGAAAATGTATATGCCAGTGAAAACTCATCATCAATTTGTAGACTAATGAGTTATTTTTCTCTTTTCTCCTTATGTATAGTTTGTATTTTCTAATTTCTCTCTACCTACAGGCCAGAGAAAAGCGGAATGCACATCCTATTTGCTACTTAATGATGCTTTTGATGAAAAGGTTTAATAGGAAAAATAAGAAAGTGAGAGAGAAAGGGAGGGAAAAATAACTGAGTACTGGTTGTACTTATTTTACTAATGAGAGGATTTGGGGAAATCTCTGTATAATATTTTATTTCCTCTTTTGATTGAAAATGAAATAATAGCTTTCCTATAACAATCTTAATGATGTTTTGAGGAGAGAAAAAAAAATATGGCATTTATCAAAATGTCTGAATTTTTAGGAAAAGATACATTGATATATTACTATTACTATTAAAATAATGCTTGTCTATTATTTGAGTATTAAATATTAATACTTATATTCAAATAGCATTAACACGAGACTATTATGTAGCTGTAGTTAACAAAATGTTTTTATTAAACTTTACTTTGCTTGATGGTTTCTGCATTATCTCAGTCAATATCTCACATAAATAACTCTAGGTTGATCATATTTTAAGGTTCACTGGAAGCTTTCATAATGAGGTTTGATCCATACCTTTCTTCTTCTTGTAAAAGTAATAGCCATTGTTTGGTTGAAGGATAAAAATAATATGCTATTTTTTTAATCCTTGAGACATGCCTGTTAGATACATAAACATCAGCCACAGGCCTAGAAACTTCAGTGGGAAAGCAAGCGACCCCCATGGAGTCTCAAGTGGCAGCACTTCAATGCCAGCTGCTCTGGTATGTTCAGAGAAGGGCATTTCTACCTGCTCCTCAAGAAGAGAACTTCTAGCATTGTAAATCTTAAATTAGAATGTTTTAGTGATACCATTTTCATAATTTATGGTACTTCTATCCCGAGCTCGCTCCAAATTTGCTTAGGAAAATATCTTTCCTGTCTTGGTTCTATCATCATAATATGGGAGAATGATCAAATAAGATCAATGATCCTTCTGAGCAAAGAAGCTCTTTTGCTGGGAACTAACATCAAGGGCTGTCACAACCCTAGAAGGAAATGTGTCTCAGCACCTGGTAGCCAATGTAGGTGAAGGTCATTCTCACAGCACAAGCTGGTGAGGTCACGGATGGTTGCCAAAGAAGCACAAACTAATGGAAACACAATTCCGGGGAACATTGCATTTAGCTCAGCATTGGCCTGTTTGGGTGAACAACAAGAACGGTAAAACATGAAAAGCTAAGTACAGCTAATGCTTGCTGAGCATTTGCCATGTACCAACGCTGGGCTAAGTGCTTCACATGTTAGCTCATGTAATCCTCACATCAACACTGGGCTACCAGTACTAACTGTCTTTATGCTTAGTTTTACAAATGCCTCACAGCTAGCTATTAACTATCAGAGAGAGATCTCACAAGGAGCCAGAGACCACATTTGGACCCCAGAACCACACAGACTCCGCCACAGTGAGAAGACAGTACTGCATCCACTATCCTGGAGTACCTACCTGCCTTGTATATTCAGTTGTTCTGTCACTCTGTCCCTGGAGGAATTGGTGTAGACTTAGATTCAGCAGTGGTTATTCACACTTACCAGCTGTCATATGGGGTATAGTTTGGGGAACAGAGACAACAATCTAACTGCAGCAAACAACCTGACCTTCCACTCTAAGAAACTAGACAAAGAGGAGCAAACTAAACCTGAAACAACAGAAAGCAAGAATGAAACTGAATAAGATAATTTTAGACACTACACAAAAAGCATACAACCATAAAGTAATTAAATTGCAGTTTGCCAAAATTAAGTTTTTGTACCTCAAAGGGCATCATTAAGAAAGTGAAAAGTCAACCCATAAAATGGAGTTATCTTATTTTTTGTTTGTAAATTATTACTCTAATAAAGTATATGTATCTAAAACATAAAAAGAACTCTTTACTCTCGATAATAAAAAGACAACTCAAATTAAAAATAGGAAAAGGCTCTGAATAGACAATTCTTCAAAGAGGAGAGACAAAAGGCCAAAAAGTACATAAAAATACTCAACATTAGAGAAATGCAAAGTAAAACCACAATGAGATACCACCTCACACCCACTAGGATGACTATAATCAAAAGGACATAATAATAACCTTTAGCACGTATGTGTTGGAGCCCTCTGCACTGCTGGTGGGAATGTAAAGAGTGTAGCCCTGTGGAATTGTCTGAAAGTTCCTCCAAAGGATGAACACGGTTATCACATGACCCAGCAATCACACTCTGAATTGCGAGAAAGGAATACTTAGAAACACAAAAAAATTGTACATGAATAATCATAGAATGATCATTGTACATGAATGATCATAGAAACTTAACAGCAAACAAGTAGAGATAATTCAAATGTCCACTGAATAAATACATTTTTTAAAGTAGGATAAACTCACAATGGAATAGTTATCAGCAACAAAAAGGGAAAGGGTACGTACTGCTATATGCTATATGCTATGGATGAGCCTGGAAAATATTAAACTAAACGAATGAAGTTAGACATAACAGACCACATATTGTATTAATTTAATATATAGGAAATGTTATAAGTCTATATAAAGATAGAAAACGTATTAATGGTTGTATAAAACTGGAGGTAGATAGGTGGGAGGAAAGGGGAAATGACTGACAATGGGAATGGGTCCAGGGGATTTTGTAGGGAGTTGATGAAAATGTTCTAAATTGATTGCAATGATGATTGCACTTCCTTATGAATATACCAAGTCCCACTGTATTGCACACCTTATCAGAGGTGAATTGTATGGTATAGGAATCAAATCCCAATTAAGGATGTTATTGCAAAAAAAAAAAGTTAAACATGTGAGTGTGAGAAATATGGCCTTTGCTGCAGCTTACCACCGCTATATTTACAACGACATATACCAAAAATTTCTCTTGAATCGCTCCCATACAAGCACCATTTTCAGGAAATAAAATCCAGTCACTCAGCTGTGGGAACTGGGATGTTCTTGTTACATGTTACCCCCTAATTTTCATTTGGACTAAAGCTTTACAGGTAAAAATCTCACCTCACAGATTAACATTACAGAGAAGGCTCTGTTATGACACTGACACTTTAATATCCTGGTAGATTTCTTAGTTCTTTGCTATTCTCAGAGGATAGTATATGAAAAAAATGCATTCTCTGGTCCCTGCTTACTTAGCACTCCGTGATCATGGTGTCCACATGGGCAGGTCTGGGTACAGGATGCTAGGGATGGGAATCCCAGGCTCAGATACTGCTAAATTGAGGATTGTCCTATAACCCTCCCTTCTCAGCCCCAGCAACAATGACTTACCTTCATCTTCCCCTTACATCTTCCCTTCTCAATCATTCCCTGTCCACCCAGCCAACCTTGCTTTCCAATATCCCAAGCCTAGCATAGCAGAAGATAACACGTTTAATAGTCTGGTACACATGAGCTCAAAAACTAATCACATCACTTCCCATATAGTAAGCTGAGCAAGCCACAGATATCAAATTTGTAGAATGAAGATCATTCAACACACAGATTAAAAAAATATGTATTTCTAAAGTTTCTGTGATGGATTGGGTACTGGACAGCACGTAAGCTCCGTGGTCGAAAAACTCAGTCTAGTAGGAGTCATTGAAAAACAAACAATTATTACAATACAGAGTGATAAATACCATGATGGATGGTATTATAACTGATGGAGAGAATAACTAATCCTCTTGATAGTTGAAAAAGAGGAAGTCTTTATGGTGTGACAATGTGTCTACAGAACACTGAACTCATAGCAAGTGCTCAAAGAGTGTGAAGTTCTTTTCTTATAAAGGGCCCAAGGAATTTAGAAGAAAAAAAATATACATACTAATTTTGGTGAGAAAGATAGGAACTGGGAAGGCTTGTCCACTATTCTGGCCAGAGTGTTACCAAGGGCTAATTCAACTAAAGAAAAGTGGGCACCTGTGTTTTATTTCTTCCTGCTCAGGAATATGATAATAAGAAAGATATTATGAAAAATTTATATTATAAGAAATAAATGTGGGTGTCCTGGAGCTAATATTGTGAATTTCAACTTACAATTCTAATTTTGCCAAACTAGAACATCCTATAAAATGATTTTTAAAATCTCGACTTATTTATATTATAATCATTTGACACATATTTATCAACACCTTAATATGTGCTATGAGTCAACAGAGATATAAATTTACAAAAAGCTTACAAATGACATGGGAAGATTAAAGAAAAAATCTTTAATAATCAAATACATGGCAGAATTGCATGTTGTATTTGTTTCCGCACAATAATTTCTCAGATTTTCTTGCTCTTGAAAAACAAAGCAGGGAGATAATAATGGTCTCTTTTTAATCAGACATACGCTTATGATAATTCCTAGTTTTTAGATATTTGTAAATGGACTTTCCCTTGGTGGGGGAAAAAAAGAAATGATAGTTTCACAGTAGAGACAAGTACTGAGTGTTCTCAGAGCAAAATCTTGCTGAAATGATAAAACCTCTAGTAGTTATCAAAAAGCCTAGTTGCCTAGATAAATAATCCTGAAGTCAGTAAATCTGTGGTTGTGAAAGGAACATGGTGCAATTCAACTTTGGAATCTGTGTCATAACATGTGGGGACTCCCAAATCAGAGATCAAGGAAGCACTCTCCTACCTACCCACCTTCCCCGTGTCATCTAGTAATGGGCCCCTCTGTGCCCAGAACCCAAGAATGGTATGGGTCTGGCACCATGTAGAAGAATCAAAGTCCTGGGAATGAGAAAGCTATGGGGTTTTCCTTAGGAATGATAGTTGTGACAGCACTAAAAGCCTGAGAATGCTGAGAAAGCAAAAACCAATATAGGGGACAATAGTTGAGAGATAAAAACAATTGAAAACAATCCTGGTGACTTTTTTGAATTCTTTGATCCAGTCATATTGCACTTTTAGACTCTATTAGGTATTTATATCTATAATTTTATGTAAATAATTTAATTTGATTTTGCTCTTCCAACTCATCTTTTCATTTCAACAAATGTACTTTCCGGGCTTATAAAAAGCTGCCATTTTCCCTCCTTAATTCCTTTCATAAAATTTTACCAATTCTATAATAGAAGAGTGTGTTGTTAATCTAACATTACATCTTTGAAGAGAGTGCTAACCTTCAAACAGAAAACTGGCAAAGCCCATTTCAATTGAAACAAGGCTCCTCTTAGAACTTCTTCACTTTTAAGTGCTGAAAAATAGTCAGATCTTTCCCTTTCTCTACTAGAAACTTACTAAAAGTACTCATGTTCATGGACAGAGCCTATCTGCAGTGGTTACAGCTGGACGCCACTGAAGTATGGCCCCTAAATGGCCCTGTTGCCTGGATGCATTGAAGTATGGCCCCTCTATGGCCCTGAGACTCACATCTGAGTCTGCTGCCCTGAGTGTTAACTGGGATCCCTTAAAGGATTCAAAAGCAACAGTGCATCCTCATTTTTGTTTCCTTCTATTTTTATCTGCCTTCGACTTCCCTTTTAGAAAAAGACAGAGAATGCACATAAAAATAAACAAAACCCACCAGTTGGCAACTTTTACAAAAAATTATGGAAAATAGGTAAGGGAATTTTTACCAGAGTTAAAATAAGCAATAGATCATCCACAAAATAGTGTGAAGTAAGGCTACCAGTGGAAATGATGGCTTTCAAGCTATTATTACTCAGTCTATCATTACTTCCAAACTGTTTATACACACACACACACACACACACACACACACTGCTTACATAGATGTATATACATACACACACATATACATATATACACACACATATATACATACATATATGTTGAACAATTATTGTTTGAACGTTGGTTGAACAACCTGAATGGACAATGAAAAACAATAACAAAAAACCTAACAACTAGAATTTTTGAAGGCTCTTGGGTAGCTGATATAATCGCTTCTAAATCCTAGAAAATTAAGGTACGCACACATTTTAATTTGTAATACCATGTATAAATGTGACTGATTTCATACCTTTACAAACTGGAAAAGATGTTATAGTTAGCTTCAAGTAAATTTGTTTGGTTAGCTTATATTTCTCTATGGGATTACCTTCATAACCCTTTAAGTAGATAATAAATACTTGTTGAATGAATACATAAAGAAGGGGGGAATTGCAATGCAGAATTTGGTGGGGGGGGGAGTTTATTTCAAACAGAAAATAGACACTACAGTCATTTAAAAATAAATCAGAGGGTAAAATGTAGGACTCACAGCATATAAGTTTTATACATTAACAAGGCTTTTAGATACCTAAATATACCTTTTATCTAATTTTTCAGGTACATGGAAATAGCATGGAGAAGTTCTCCTACATCAGAAATGTGACTTCATTGATTAGATTCTTTTCTTCCTAAAGACTGAGGAAACAGTTACAACTTCAAAACCATATCTGATTTAGTCATGTCCTTCCATTGTTCCCTAAGCACACTGAATCTTTATTACAGCAGACAGCACACTGTGTTTATATTACAACTGGCTGTAGACACATTGGTAACCATAGCCCCGTTATGATGTTCTTAAGGCTGGAGATCTGCCTTTCATTCATTCACTCATTCATTGACTATATGGTGCTTTGTCTAACAGGAGATAGATAATGAATCAACAGTATAACAATGTGCAGCAATTTATTTTGAAGGACATCAAAATATGAATTCATCCTGGATAGATGAATGGATGGATGGACAGGTTACATGATAAGGCAAGTATAGCAAAATGCTAATGACAGAATCTAGGTTTTGGGTAATTGGGTGACCATTATAGATTTTAAATCTGCTGAATGGTGGAAATTTCACTGTCAGTGAAAAAGGAAACTTAAAACACCATGCTTTGTGGGCCTTGTTCAGACTCTTAATAAAGAAACCAACTGTGAAAAAGAATTAATAAGACAACTGGAAAATGTTTGTGTAAGCTGAGTACTAGATGATATCAAGGCATAAGTGCTAATTGTTAGATATGATCAAAACATTGTGGTTATATAAAAATATCTCCATATTTTAAAACATGCATATTAAAATGCTAGTAATTAAAATATGACTTTGATTTGCTGGTAAAGATAAACAAAGAGGGAGGAATAGATGATACAGTTTAGTCATTAAATCTGTGTGATGATATACTGGAATTTTTTATGTTTATTCCATCTAAACTTCACTGTGTATTTGAAATTTTTTGAGTTTTTTAAAGTTATTACACACTTACATTAAGATGGCAAAACCCAGAGGGTTAGCACTAAATTTTTGAAATTCTAACATTCTTTGGTAGATGGAATAGCTTTTGTTAATAAATACTATTAGGATAGATTTCTTTTTTAAAATTAAAGTGAATCTCAGTCCAGTTTGCTGCTAGAATTTTAAAAAGTTGTGACTTCTTTGAATGAGTAAGAAACACCCACTTAAGAACAGGCCTTAGAATCACTGAGTTCATTATATTAAATTAGAGATAGCATTCACTCAGTGTTTCAATAAATGCCTCTCTTTTGCAAACTCCATAGTAGTAGTTTAAATATAAATAAATATTATTTAATATAAAGAGGACATAATACCCTAAAACATATTTAGGGGAGAAAATTCACAGCTACTAACTAGCTTAAATAATTCTAACACATATGGTTGTGACTTTAAAAAATATAACTAGTAAAAATTTCATCTACTTGACCTGACATGACTTGACCTAATTTTGTATTTAATGAACTCAGTTGATGAGGTCCAAATAGACTGATTAGGTAGGTACAACCTTGGTGAGATAATCACATAGCACATGAATTTCTGAAATTGCCGAACAGACGAAGAATTTTGAAGGTGGTTTAGGTCATCTAACAAAATAATTCTTTTTATCACAAAGTGATCTACCACAATATTCCCTATGCTTCCTCAAAAATGTAAAAAAAAAATCAATTGGTTTACTAGATTTCCCTTCAACCACACTTTTCAGCAACATATTCATCACAGTAAAAACAGAGTACGGTTCGTGACATTCTTTGGTTCTATATCACGTCTCTTATTCAGGTCTTACTTGTTTCTGATTTTCAAGCTCTGAGTTTTGTAGAAATGTCTGCAAGGTCAATATTTAAACTGGCCTCTGGCAACAATTATGTTCTTCACTGAATTCCACAGTGTCAAAAAATCACAGCAATATAAAACAAGAGGCCCAAAGTGAGTGAAGTTTTAACTAACCATCTAAATCCAAAGGTGCACAAAAGATCAGCTGATACTTTCATTTATTATGAAGAGTGAAATACACATAAAGAAATGCTCCTGGCCTTAATTCAAGCATAATCTGAATTAGAACTTGATCACTGCATCTGGAAGCCATATCTTATGTAAAAACATGAAGATACCGGTTTCAATGAAAGTTCTATAGCAAAGAAAACATGGAAAGCAAAAAGGAAGACAAGGTTAGGTTTTGCTGCTTGCAGTTCTAACCTCAGAGAGTAGTAGCATATACTGCCAAATCCTCAAAACAAGTCTATAGTTCAATGCTGTCCAACAGAATTTTCTGTGATGAGGGAAACATTCTCTATCTATACTGGCTGTCACTAAGTAAGTGCTGAGCATGTGAAATGTGCATGGTACAAAGAACAACTGAATTAATTTTAATTAATTAGACTTAAACAATAATAATACATGTAACTAACAAGGGTCTAAACTCATAGGATAACCCCGGAGACAGAATAAGAGATTTGGAGCAGATTTGGATTAGTATGTCCTAGAAATGCTGTATCTACTCAGGTAGAAGACAAGGAGCTAATCTAATTTATTCTCTTTCTATTCAAAGGATAAACAGAAGCCTCCAGAATCATTTAATACACCATTAAAAACTTCTGATCGTCTTTTCCAAGGTACAATAAAGGCTCAGATGAGAGCCAAAAACATATCATTAAATAGCTCAAGTGATCTTTTTTCTTTTAGTTCTTCCTCTCCAGAGGCAGAATTCCCTGACACTAACATTAAGTACTCAGTTAACCACCTACACCAGCTACACACACAAGTCCCACAAGTCCCACAGCCAGGCACCACTGCACCCACACCCCCTTCCCTCCACCTTCCTGCTCCCTCCAGCTCAAATGTGTCCATCCACATAGTCTTAAGCATTAATTCAATCTACGGCAAAACCCCTCATTTTGGCCTGTCAGTTCATCAGAATGAATATACACAAAGGTCAAATCTGGGCATTTTTTAACTGTTTTTGATATAAGTTTGAGCTAGTTTGATTGCCCTGCTTCTTGGGCACACACATGGCACCTTGGGCAAATCATCTGCTGTTTTGTAATCATGTTGACGTACTTCCCACAGCTTATTTGTTTGGTGTGTACTTGTTACTCTGTTCAGTAAAGGGAGTACAGTACTTCATTTGATGAATCCAAATAGAGCCTGGCCTGAATTGAGTAGACTAAAATCTCTGAGTGTGGCTGAGAAATGTTTTTCACAACTAAGCTGAGATGCCATGTTTTCCCACCTCACCAGTGGGGAGGTTGGCAGAGGGGGGCATGAAGAGTTGACTGCAGGTGAGTCAGACAGTGTTCAAAGACACAGAACATGGCAACAGCTGAATCTCTTAAGGGTGAACAGACATAGGGCAGTGTTATGTCTTAGACTCAGAACCGGTGACTAAAATTTGACATTTATATCACCCCTCTTCTTTTATATTTTCCCTCTGTCTTTGAAACAGGACCTACAAAGACTTCAGATCAGAACCCAAAGCTGAGAGGGCAGAACAAATGTAATACAAGTACAGTGAGTCTGCAGTAGGAGGGGAAAGCCCTCCACAACGTGGTCTCAGAGCAAAAGGAGGGCAGACAGAGGTCTAGAGAGACTTCCAATGATGCTGATAACCAGCTGTAGGCAACAGGAATTGGAGGAAGGTGAATTCCAGATCACGGATGAGGATTATTAAAGAAAGGTGAATTGCATATTTGCTTTGGTTTGGGGAAGTGGGTACAGTAATGTCAGTCCTGAAGTTTCTGCAAAGACTCAGAGGATTCAAGAACTTTACAAGTTCTAGCTCATATATAATTGGAAGGTCAAAAATTTCCCCATGGTCATTGCTTTCTGTTGCCCTTTACCTAGGACAGTGGTTTCTGTCATTTTGTAGATATACCAACAGGAGACTTTGAATTTCAATAATTTTTAGAAATAACAGCTTTATATGCTGCCGTTGATTATGAAAAAAAAAAAAAAAAATCCATGTTCACAATGGAAAAGCCCCAAAGAGGCAGTAGGTATAGGAATATACATACTCTCTCTAGATGATTTATGAAAGATCATAGGAAAGAAAGCGGAGATAAGATGGAAATATGTATAATCTAACATAAAATTGTAAACCCTCTCATCATTGGTAGGAATTTGGCGCTGATTCTAATTTTGCATTATTTCTTTTGAATAGACTCTTTTGAATAGAATTAATGAGATAAATAGGTCAAGCATTTCTAAGGGCTTTAATACATATTGCTAAACTGTTTTCCTAGTAGGCCATACCAATTTGGGGGTCACCAGGTAGGTAGGAGTAAGATGGATTCCGTCACTACCGGGAAGTGGGCCCTCACTGTTGTTTTCACTTACAGGTTTGTGATGCTGATTTTCTTCCTTATATTACCAATCACAAAAGAGAAACACTCTCTTGTGATTAGTCTGTTTCTACTTTCACCCCCTCAAATCCCCTTCCCAATCATTTTCCTCTTAGATTCTCAAATGTTGTTAATAGAAGGCTGGATTAAAAGAATACTGGATTAATTTATTTGTACTGAAAAATCCCTCTCCACCAAGAATTATTACTATCAAATTAATTTTTTACATTATACTCAAAAGCCCTTATTTTGTGAGAATTCTTATGTGGCTCAGAAATAGGCTAATTGTGAAATATGTGGAAATAGCAGATTCTTTTCTGAAGAAGTGCTTAAGGGAGGACCAAGAACTGCCAACTTCTGAAGGCAAACTGGGAAAATGTAAAGGGCTATTGTTTTTTATTTTTCAGAATTAAGAACAAAATTTAAAAATTTTTCTTGGTTGCAGGGCTAAAGAAGGCATTGGCCTAATAGTACATTATGCAAACCAATGCTATTTCCTAGAATCAAAACAAAACTTATCACTGTGTTAAGAGAATGTGCGTGAGAAAAATAAAATGTGTGTGAACCACACATTCACACACAGAGCACCAGGGGCAAAGGGGAGTTTCTCTTAGTCACAAAGCTATTTAGAGAAAGGCCCAGGAAAGTCTCAATTCCCTGATTCCTGGTCCAGTATTCATTTCACAACACTCTATTTCTAAAGGTTTTTTTTTCCCTATGAAATTAGTGTTCACAAAAAAAAAAAGGAAATTATATTTCACTTTAAATTTTTGATTAAAATACTTCACTATCACTTTATGTAGCAAATGAAGTCCTTCTGGTGTTGCAAATGTGCTTACCTTCAACCATTTTGCATGTGAGTATCTAGATGGCCATGTTGTAACACCATCTTTATATGGCCTTACTTTTTCTGGCATGTCAATCATTAAATAGCAGGGACTGTACACACAAACTGGTGCTATATTTTTGGTTAAATAAAGCATAGGCATTTCCCATGGTTTTACAGTAAGAAGCCAGTTCATTAGAAAAGTAAAATAAAAGCCTTTGTTTTGTTTTTACTCAGTGGCCAAGTTTGCACTTGTGAGAGACACAGAGATGGCACTTATTTGAACAATGCCTAACTTAACTGTGGAGGTTTCACAATCCTTACAGGAAAAAAGAAGGCCCATATATAATGTTCAACTTTTAGGTTCACTGTTTAGTAGGAGTCCTGTTCCATTCACATGTGCACACTTCCTTCCAGGGAGTTTTATTTGAGAGGAAGACAAAATAAGATCCAGCAGACACCCATGGTGTGCCAGATACTTTGGTATACCTCACATTATCTCCCTTAATCCTAATGGGAATGGTCAGGGGTTGTATACTTGTAGAAAAAGCAAAAGAGAAAGAAAGTCACTTCAGTGGGCAGAGCAGAGGCCTCAATGGCTCCCTGGTTCTACTCTACTACCCACGACAAGACCAACAGGAAGTCACCCTTGTGAGAGCATTTTCTGTGCCCAACCTACACCCAAGGAAACTATGCCTGACATGGTGTCTTTAAGACCATCTCACCTGCCAGTCACATTTGTAGCTGAGTTAGGTTCTGGACTCCACCTGCTTCTGCTTCTGCTGTCTGAAGACTTTGCTCTTTAGTGGAGGAAGAATCAGATGAGCGAATAAAGCAGAGGACTAAATGCTTCTCTTTCATTACCCTTCATGGAATTGCAATTTAGAACACAAAGATCTTGAGAGTTAAAGAGATATGGCAGGTCACCTGGACCAATCTCCCATCCAAAGAGCTGCCCTGTCTCCAGCATCCTCAACAGGCCTCCCCCATTCTGCTGATGGACAGTATCCTCTGCACAACCAACACGATCCCATGGCAAGCTAACCTGGTTTTCATACAGCTCCAAGAGTTAAAAAAATAATTTAACAGAACCCAGTCCATTACATGTCTTTGTTTAGATCTAAAACCAAGCCATTTGTTAGGTGAGTGTGATGAGGTTAAGATATATCAACAGTTTGTTTTAGAGCTCCTGAACTCACCTCAATATAACTGAGAAGATAATTAAAAGACATTTATTTTCTAATAGAGGAAACTGAACAAACTTTGGGGTCAAACTAATCTCATTGTGAAGGCAGGCTCCTGAAAATGTATTTACTTCTTGGGATGGATGTGTATTTGTCCTGTTTTTCCTTTCCCATCAGAGACAGCTGCCTAAGAACCGAAAATGTATCTGGATATTCTCAAATACAAACAAAACATGTATTCAAGTTACTACATTTCCATAATGTTTTCTTTAACATTTTATAGAAACAATAAACAGTAATTCTTAATGGCTGACACATTTCATCAGCCACTGTGTGGGTGGCAGTGTGGACCAGTGCAAAGAGCCAGGCATCCAGGTGGTAGGATATCTGGATGCCAGCTCTTCCACCAACCAGGTGTGTGGCCCCGTTTTCTCTAGTTCAGCTTCCCAGATATACAATGGGTATATTTTACATCCCAGAATGCCTTTTTAAAAGGAAATCTTAAAAATTATTTGAGAAGGCATTTAAAAAATATACAAATACAGGATATTGTTCCTGTGGTGAGTTGTTCATAAAAAGAATCAACATGAAACCTTCTACCACTGTTTTCAAGTATTCCATATGAAAGGGGCTTTCTATAACTTTGACAAAAACAAGACCTAGGAAGCAGAGAATCTGGGCATCACTTGCTCCTTCTAGAAGTGACTCACAATGTTTGGCTAAGACACTATTTTCTTGACTTTCATGGGGCAAAGGGTAGGCTATCCAATTTATCTGTGACCTCGATGAAATGATGACCTGATCACTCTTCAAATATCACTGTCAAGCAAAACCATAGCCTTTCCCCCATTTCTTATTCTAAGTGACAGGAATTCTAAGCAAGTCCCTGATAACTTGATTGAAGTAAGAATGGAATATTTGTGAATGCATAACTTTGTATGTTGGAAAGTAAAATGAAAAGGAAATTTAGAAATTTATGTTTCTACCCCCACCCCAAATTCTGCTCAATTCTAAGATGTTCAGTTGACCTGGAGACTTTGATACCCATTGGATCATCATGGAGAGTCTCCTATGAGTTAGAATTTTAAGCACTTCAAACTTTAGTTTGAAACCCACAACCTTTGCCTCCCAGCACATTTCTGACTTGAAGTTCATCTACCTTTTTTTTAACATGGTGATTAAATACTTATTTATACATGGATACTAAAACTTGGCCTTTAAAAAAAAAGTTGCTAAATGATTTTGGACTATACCATGTGTATCTGAAAGCAACATATTTTCATAGACAAAATAATTATTCAAAGACAAGAATGAAAAATAAAGGCAGTCTTATTTTCAAAGTGAAATAAACTTTGAAGGTAAAGATCAAGGAAACTCAATGGCTGACTTTCCTATAGGAAACACACAGGTCTGGACTGTTGTATTAAAAAGCCCAGTCTTTGAAATGAGGTGGCACAGCCTCGACAGCCATCTGGCATCACCTCTACCAGGATGGGATCGCTCTTCGGTATAACTAACAACTTGGGTATTTAGGGCAGCCCGATAGTAAAGTCACGAAGCCTTTTCTCAGGCTCAGTTTCCTCATCAGTAAAACAGTGGCGGTCACCTCCTACGGTAGATGGAGGTAGTTTCAGTTAAAATAAACAACCTTGAAGAGCACTTAGCAAATACATTCCCAGAATCAGACTTCTCTCCTTCTGCCCTTTCAGGTGATAACATTTTCATCTCACCCTTCATGATATCACATTACTCTAAGGAGCTGGCAGACACAGGGGCTGATGTTCACTTCATAAAATTATGTTTTAATTTCCCACAATTTCATTAAACGATGTCTAAATTTACAAAGGAATACTATACAGCAACAAAGAATAAATTTCAGCAACATGAAGCCATGAGTGTAAATGTCACAGATATAATGTTGAGTGAAAGAAACTAGATACAAAAGAGCACATACTGTGTGGTTCCATTAAGAAGTTCAAGAACTGGGCCTCCCCAGTGGCGCAGTGGTTGAGCGCTGGGTTGCGAAGCTGCCCGCAGCCTCTGCAGCACCAGTTCGTTCCCTGGCTGTTCCCCAGCCACCAGAAGAGGGTCCCACATGGCGCGCAGACCTCTCCTGCCGCCCGCTGCTCCCCTCAGCAGTGTACTTCGGTCCTTCTGCCTGCTCTGCTCCCCACTCTGGCTCTGGTGAATTCTCTCACCCTCCCTCTGACTGTGCCCAGTGCTTGTATAAATAAATAAATAAATAAATATTTTTTTTTTAAAGTGTTAAAAACAAACAAACAAACAAACAAAAAAAGAAGTTCAAGAAGTTAATAATTAAAAAACTAATCTATGGTGATAGAAGTCAGAAAAATGGTTACCTGACAGGTGGTAGGGATGGGTGGGAGTATGTGACAAGTAGAAGAGGGACACTGAAAATGGGACACAGAAAATGTACATTGATCTGAGTGGTGGTTACAAAGTTTCCTAGATATCTAAAAATTCATCAAGCTGTTATACTGAAGAGGTACATTTTACTGCCTTTATGTTATATATCATTAATAGCTTTTATTTTTTTCAAAACATTTATTTGACCTAATGTTATTATATGGAAGTTTTTCTCTCATATACTTGTGCAGGCTCTTTTATACATTTGCATGAGTGGTAAATGTATTCATTGGCACCTCATAATTGTAGGAATAAAGAATCTCCTACATAAGAAAATTTCCATAAGTAATTAGATAAATAATTGAATTTATCCAGGTAAAATAAGAAAATTTACTTTCTGAGATGAAAGGCTTTAGGGAATGATTGTGGTCCTTACTATCATTTTAACCAGAGGCTACTAAGCACATTCATCTTGGAAACCGAAGTCAGAAACTTACATGTGATGGAGTTGAAAGCTTCGGGGAGCATTGTTTCTATACTGGACGGCAGTACTTTTTGTTCCATCCCTGTTATCAGGGGCTATTTTTAACTACTGCATGCCTGCCTCTCTCCACTCCCATCATTCTCATTTGCTTTCTTTCATTCATCTGTTCATGTATTTGGTACCTAATTATTGAATGTTTGGGGCATGCCTAGCACTGGAAATAGAGTCCTAAGTTAGATACTCATGATCCATGACCTAAGGGAACATGTATTTTAGCAGAGAAGTTAGGAGTGATGACTGACTATCTTAAAGGGGGAACTATAGGGCCTGACTTAGGGGATCTTAAATGTCACCTTGAAAAGTGACGTTTAAGAACTGAGAGATGAGAACCAAGGCCTGAGTGAGTTTTTAGAAAGTATTTGTTGAATGAATGAATGCATGCATGAATGAATGCCTACTAGCCAACAAAAAAAAGAGAAAAAAATGTTAATGATTTATTGTGCACTGAGAAACCAGGAATGCTACTGAAAGCTGTCTAAACCAAGAATCAACCGGCAACGAGGGAGGCCCTGATGAACTTAGTGACAGTCAGTTTGACTGCAGTGAGGGCTGTTTTTTGCCTCACTTATGACTTTGAGTTACTAAACAAGTGAAGGATTTTTAGTCATTGCTGAACTAACCCATACATAATACTCAGCTTTTATTTCATCCAACCAAACTACCAGCTAAAAATAGTGTTTATGATGATTCCTTCAACTTCCCCGAATAGTTCAGACCCCAGACTCTCATCAATGTGTCTTTTCTGGCAGTCACCAGAATCACCTTGAATGTGACTGTTACCCACTCATGCCTCTGTGTGACAGCTCTAAGCAAGTCAAAACAGACCTCACTCCTGGGCACCACTGCCTATGCTAAAGGCCCACCTTGCTTGGAGTCCATTGTTTCCAGAGAGTTTACCTTCATGACATATTACAAACGGACAACTTGAGGTTGAAAGAACAGAAAGAACAGATGACAACTGTCATCTGTTTACTTTTGTAAAGAGACTTTATTCAATGATAAGCCTTATAACCCCAACCTGCTAGAGAAGCATTATTACCATATCACATGTAAAAGCAGCAAAGTTTAAAATATCAGATATCAGGGCTTAATTTGATATATGATTTGTTCCATCAGTAAATTATCATACAATTGTAAGAACCCTTAAAAAGAAACTTTGGTGATCTCAGTGTGTTAAAATTCTGTCTAGATCTTTGGGACCTGAAATTTGAAAAGGCTAAACAAACTATACCATATAAAGATTTTCCCTGTGAAATAAAGAAAAACAAGAATGATAGGTATCTGGAAAGGGTTTATTTTTAGACATTTCCCCCCCAGGGTCTTTGTTCTTCTGATAAAATTTCAAGCTTAAAACTAGAGCAATCTGCTTTAGAGATAGTGAGATTAATGTACCAGCTCCTCCAATGGTCAGGGGCTATATTTTGGATTTATGTAATATCATCACCAAGGGCCAAAAGCTTGACAGATGCTTAAGCAATCTAGGTACATCTATGGGAAAGACAAATCGAAAGCAAATATTCTTACCTCTGTTTTGAAATATTAAGAGACATTTGAAAAAAAAGTTCATCCGCTGATCAAAAGTTAGGGTAGTGAAATGTATTCCTGCTAATGTCAATACTTCTGATATGCTTGTAAGTGTGATAAAATCTGCCATCCCTAGCTTGAATTTGATGTTTTGATGTCCACAGTTGTTAGCTTTAGTCTCATTTGCCTAAGCACACAAAGTCACAAAAGTTTCTCTCATGAAAGAAGTTGCCTCAAATTTTGAAATGACCATCGCTTCTAGCCATTTTGCAGTGACTGGGAAACTGTCAGAAGAAAGATGCTTCACTTCTTATTGCCACCAACACTGGGCAAAAATAAACCCAAATCACATTCTTTCTGAACCAATGCACTCTTAACTTCAGTACAATCTTCATATTTATATCTCCTACCATAAGACAAGATGCCTAAAGAGTCCATGTCTGCTATATTACTTATATAGTAACTCCTTCCCCACTCCCCAAAGGACCATTCCAGAAATCTTTTGGAGCTATTCTCCGCTCCTCCCCTCCCCAGATATTCCTATTTACTCTTTGGGTTTTAGCCACTAATAACATGGCTACAGGATATCATTATTATAATTGAGCAAATGTAAACACCTGATTAAGGCTCTAGCTTTATTATATTATGCTCATATTTTCTAAAAACACACACCACATAGACACACACAAAAGCCAGGGTAATTAGAGAAATTTAGTATTCCCAAGAAGTATTATTCAGTAGTTTCTCCAGAACGATCTGTGACCAGCATAGAAAGTCATTGTTAACTGCTGTGTTCTCAAAACACAGATTTGAAGATAAGAAGCTGACCTTTAATTTGCTATCTTGTCGAAATTTAACGGGGGTGGGGGTGGGGTGGCGGTGTTTTAGAAAGAAAATTTTAGAAGTATTTCCATGAAACCAGAGCCACCATTTAGCAGAAGCTTTTAAAGGAATGAGTCACCGGGCACGCTGTGCAAATCACAAGGTTACACGTCGCCTCCTAGAAACAGCACACACACCTGGCTCGAATTCTTCGCTAAAGCAAAAGCTACCACCTGATTCAGCCCACTGTAAAACCTCCAGCACAGGTAGATTTTTACCTTACTCTCCATGACACACACGTCCCTTTAGCAAAACCGAAAACAACCTTTGACCGCAGCTGAAGATTACCATTATCCGGGCACTCCGAGCCAAACACAGCCCTCAAGGAAATTACTTTTGCCCCTTCCTCTTCCTTCCCCCACCCCTGCTCCTTTGGCAGAAGGCAGCCCCAAGTCACATTTAAAATCTGAAATTTTAAATATCTCTAAATACTGAAGTAGGAAACAAGTACCTGCCAGACACCTGGAGCTCTCTTCCCTGCTGTTCTCTCCTCCCACACTCTGGCAACGGAATGCCCTTCAAAACCATGGCTCAGTGCTTTTGGTAAATGTTTTACGAGACACTAAACAGCCTTGTGTCCCACCCTCAGAGCAAACACCATTGAGAGAACACAATATAATGGTCAAAAAGATATCGTGTGATGTACAATAATGTAAATGAACAGGCAGGCTCTTTCCACACTTCCCCTTCAAGGGGGTTGAGGGGGCTCCCAAACCAGCGAGGGGTGGGGGTGATTTTCTGCAAGCAGGAAGGCCTTGAAGAAATAAACCTTGACACAAGAAGCGTTAGAGTTGTGAGTGTGTGTTTAAAGCGGCATTATGCTAAGTTCATTGTTCCAATCCTCAAGCAAGTCCTGGCTTGCTAAACTGAAATAGTGTCTAACGCAAGAGTTAATAAAGGGGAGCGTTCACTAGTGAATCTGGAAACGGCAGCAACTATCCATTTACCTACCATACATTTCTATTTAGCGAGGAAAATGCAGCTACAGAAAAAAAACCTGTTCATAAGCCAGCTTCCATAACAAAATGTCCTCCTTTATCCATATCCCTCAAGTCACTCACAGTTAAAAACCAACTCTGCTCCAAACAAGAAGTTTTACATTCCATTCAAGTTAACAATTACAACTGGAGGGTAATAGAAACTTGCTGGCACCAAATTATTAGCATACCCATAATGGTCAGGTGCCTCTTGGTACCACCAGGGTTAACAACATAGAGCCCAGGGATCCTCCGCCTGATTTCACAGAAACGACATAAGATTGCTAGCTAGCCTCAGGAGCCCATCTGGCCAGCACACACCTCCCTGCTCTCAGAGCTCTGAGTGGGCCAGTCTGAGAAATGAGAAAGCAGAATTATTTAGCAATGTCAAGCAGACTCACTAAAAAAGAGCCCAAGGCCGGCTGGAGAAGAATGAATTGACTTTGGCTTTGGGATCAATCAAAAAACCCATTCTTTAGGTCCCACCCCCTACCCCAGTCCCCTAGAATACTCAAAATTTTCATTTCATACCTTTAAGATGTCCAGTGAATAGAAGAAAACCACATGGAATTAATGGCTTTTCTACATTCGAGTTGAGTGGCTTTGAATAAGTCACTTAACCTCTCTTTTTTTTTTCACGTCCACCAACTTTTTTTTTTAAAAAAGTCTAGAAACAGGGACGAAATCCCAGAGAACTGGCAGCTCTCCAAATCAGCCTTAAAAATGGCAGAGTCATTCTTTACATTTTAAAAACATCTTAAGGGTTGTAGCAAATTTTCCCTACCCCTACCTTGTATATATAGTTCCCACCTTGTTTTCAGTTTCCTCCTATCACAGAGGCCTCAGGTCAGAGCTGTTCTAAGGGTAATTGACTGAATTTCTCTTCAGTCCCTCGGACTAATCTGATTTGGGTGGGTATCTGAATTGACCAGTTATCTGCCTCTCTGGGGTGTGGTGGGAGGGCCTCTCCAGCCTCCAGCCCCAGCTGCTTTCTCATTTTGCTTTGACAACATTTCTATTCATGAATTCACCTCACCCCCTGACACAATTTGCTACCCGCCTTGGTTTCCCTTTCTTTTTTCTCACTTTCTCTCCCTTCTACCCCATTTTCCTCCTTCCTTTTCTGCCTCTCTTCCCTGAGAGATGGTGGCGGTGTAGTGAAGAGCAATTATCCCCATCTCCTATTTCTTTTTTTAAGGTTTATTTATTCATGCATACAAGAACCGGGGTATAGGCCAGATGCGCGGGAGGGTGAGAGGATTCACCAGAGACAGAGTGGAGAGCAGAACAGGCAGACTGACTGAAATACACTGCTGAGTGGAGCAGCGGGTGAGACAGGAGAGGTCTGCCGCACCAAGTGGGTGTCTCGCGGGCCGGCTGGGATCCAACCTGCACTGCAGAGGCTGCAGATAGCTTCACAGCGCTGCACTCAACTGCCTGTGCACCAGGGGAGGCACTCCACTGTTATTTTATGTGACATAGCAAGAATACTATTTTGTTATTCTGATTCTAAATCCAGGTAAGAGAACAGAGATCCTGGTAAATTTAAGAACTGGTTACTGGTTGGTGGCTGATAGGATGAGGATTGAAGCTTTGCTTTCCTGACAGACCAGGATTTTCCTGCTGTCACTCAAGTGGTGACCAGTTTCCTGCCTTAAATGCACCTCTTTTCAGTGCCCTCATTTCCACCTGGTCCAATTAGTTCTTCCTGCCAATTGTGGCACATTTTTCTCTTAAATCACTTTTCTCTACGTTACTTTCCTTCCTCCATCTGTGCTGGCCAACCTTTAATCTCTTTATAGGGTCTGTCTCACTTGACCTTGTCACCCATATACTGCCTGCTGTGTTCTCCCTGTGTGCCCTTCTTCAGGCAAACCTAATAGGAGCAAATCTCCAAAGTGACAAACATGCATGACGGGGCTAATTAGTCACTTCAAGGAGTCTTTTCTCAATCGTACCTCCTCTGGGTCACATAACCCACGCCCTCCTGCACCAGGATACTTTGTGTGCCCCAGACTATCATCGCTTAGCATAGAATCCAGTGCTTAATGTTAAGGAACATATTTTAAATGTTGATGAAAAAACTGTGAAGACACAGTATCTGAATCCAAAGCAGTGCCTCAACAGAGTGCATTCCAGGCCTAAGAACAAGCCTCAAAATTTGGGGTTTTGAAGTAGTCACTTGCTTTCTTGTTTTTTGAATTCAAATGTAGATAAGAAAAGTGGGTTACAAAGACAAACAGCAAATAAAACAAGTCTTATTTATTAAATGTCTGCAATTGCCAGGGTTTTGATTTATCTCATTTAATTTAATCAAAGGAGGAGAGAGGTTTGGAGAAGTTGTGCAGGGGCACACAGGTCAGGGAATCAAAGTAGCCATGTCCCTGCTTTCGGCTAGAGCCACTCTCTGCCACAGGCGCACTGTCCCGAGACATCCACCTGTGCTTTGATGCTCCATGCTCAGAATCTGTTTGTCCCTGTTCTACTTCACTCCTTTTCCTTGGCCTCCCCTCCTTCCATAACCCCTTCCCGCCACCTTTTCTTATCCCAAAGACAATCTGTCCTGTGCACTTTGAAATCTATTGACGAACTCATTGGACCACAAAAAAAATAACCAAATGGATGGCATGGATTCCCCCACCTTCATGGAGGACCTTTCTGTTCTTTTTTTTTTTTTTTTTTTGGTCTGTGTCAACAGTTTGATCTACTGTAGATTGCTTTAAAATTCCCTGTGTTGGCATATGAAAAAATGTTCAACATCACTTGTAATCAGGGAAATGCAAATCAAAACTACCATGAGATACCACCTTACACCAGTGAGAATGGCACATATTAAAAAAACTAGCAACAACAAATGTTGGCGAGGGTGTGGAGAAAAAGGAACTCTCCTGCACTGTTGGTGGGAGTGCAAACTGGTCCAACCACTATGGAGAGCTGTGTGGAGATTTCTGGACCTACTAAACATAGAGCTTCCATATGATCCAGCAATTCCACTCCTTGGTATTTACCCAAAGGACACAGAAACATCAATTCCAAAGAACACCTGCACCCCTATGTTTATAGCAGCACTGTTTACAATAGCTAAGCTTTGGAAACAGCCCAAATGCCCAAAGATAGATGACTGGATCAAGAAGATGTGGTACATATACACCATGGACTATTACTCAGCATTCAAAAAAGATAAACACATGCAATTTGCAGCAACATGGCTGGCGCTGGAAGGGATCATGCTCAGGAAATAAGCCAGAAAGAAAAAGAAAAATACCGGATGGTCTCACTCATAGCAGGAATCTAGAAAACTTAAATAAGGGACCAGGAAAATGAATAACTATAAGAAAGTGAAAATCAAAATCAACAAAAAACTATGAACCAGAGATACTTTTTGGGGGGTGGGGGGCGAGAGGGGAGGGATTGGGGTCAGAATGGGGGGGTTGCAATTGTATGAGGAATATAAAATTTATTATTAAAAAAAAAGAAAAAAGAAAAACAACCATATAAAGAAAATAAAAACTTTAATCAATATGGAAAAAAAATAAATTCCCTGTGTTATATACAGCACTTGGTGTTTATTCAAACATTATATCTCATACTGCTGAGAGATGAAAGTCTGTGTCCCTAAGAAAGTACTGTGTATTCCATGCAATGTTTTTTAATAGCTTTTGCTCATTTCCTGACATAATCCTAAGTCAAGTTCTTAGTCTATTGTCCTTGGGAGGCCAGCATACAAGTATACCTCTGCAATGTTTAACTGCAGAGTTGAAAATGAAGATAATCAACCCTTTGCAGATACTGCCCCATCACCTCTATCACCCTGGGCTGATTCCAGAGCAGCTTGGGACCCACTTTTAGCTTAGATACCTTTGTATCTAGCACATATTTGGTCTGCAGGGTGGTTCTAGACTCTGAAACGTTTGAACTTCCATGGACAGTAGGCGATAGGAGAGGAGGAAGCAGTAGGAAGTGAAGATTTCATTTGGAGCTGCTGAGTCTCCCAGAACCCACCTAAGGCCTTGGCAGTCCCCTGAATCATGGAGTCCCCCTTAATTATCTGGAGTGGGCTTCTGTCCTCAGCATCTGCTTGTCACCCAGTTTAACCTAAATCAGATCCTGAGCTAGGTCTCAACAGTCCTTTGTGTTTTATCAGATTGCTCAAGGAAGGAGAGACCAGAACAAGTAAGAGGCACACACGGTAAATCAATCTACTGCCCAACACTGTCCATCTACTGGAACATTCATTGTTCGCTAGATTAGAAGTTCTCAAAGTGAAGTCCCCATGGGGAACCTGAGACTCTTTTGGAGGTCTACAAGACCATAGCTATTTTCAAAATAACTATATTTTTGCCTGTTTCACTGCATTGACATTTTCATAAATGATGAAAAGGTGGGAAAACTACTGTACGTGAGCACAAAATAAGCTAGTGGCACCAAATGTCCTAATAATCATAGCATTTTTCACCAGCAGGCAATCTTTTTTTCTTTTAAAAGCCAGTTTTCCTGAAAAATGTACTTGATGATGCAGGAAAATATTCATTTTATATCTCAACTCTTGAGTATATATTTTTTTAATATTCTGTGTGATGAAATGGGAAGTATGCATAACACGCTGTTGCCACATACCCAATTATGACAATATACTCAAGGAAAACCGCTTCTGTAATTGTGTGACAGAGTAAATTACTACTGTCTTTGTCATAGAACACCAATTTCACTTCAATGAATGGCTGATATACAAACTAATGTTATTCTCAATTGGATATCTGGCAGACATTTTCTGGAAAATGAATGAGTTGTGGCTGTCATTTCAAAAAACACAATTGATAATATTTGTTTTCAATGATAAAATTCAAACTTCCAAGGAAAGTTAATTTTGTAAACCCATTTGATTACCAGTTTATTACAAAAGATATGAAAGGCTATGAATAAATAGCTAGATGAAAAGATATTGAGGGTGAGGTCCTAAACAAAGAACTTCTGACTTCATGGAGTTCAGGGTCCAACACATGAAAAAGTTCTGGTTTACCAACCCGGAAGCTCTCAGAACCTTCCTTTTGGGTTACTATGGAGGTTTAATTACATAGGAAGGAATAACTAAGTCATTCCCATTGGCTACTGACTCACCCTTCAGTTCCTATCTCCTCCCTAGAAATTAGACAATGGGATTGAAAGTTCCAACTCTATTTATGTTTGCTGCCCCTGGCAACCAGTTCCCCCCTCAAAGTTTGCTATGTTGATGAACTTGTACCAGCCATTATGAGCTTGACAGCTTGCCAATAATTGAAAGCTTTCTTGATGAGATAAGTTGTAATATTAATAAGTGTGATTTTTAAATATTGTATAATGAAATGTGCCAATATTTGGAAGATCTTCACAACTCAGTAAACCATATTTTCCAAATGACCAATTCATGATGTTATAGAATCATGCTTGGGTAAAAGATCCATATAAAGTACAAGATAAACCAGTGGGTTTTTAATGTAACAGAGCATAAAAAGCTCATTGATAAGGCTTCAGGTACCATATCGCAATTCTTAAGATACTATCTCTTGTAGAGTGGGGTTTCATATCAAAAGAGAATGTTTATGAATATCTGAAAAGGTTACTAAAATATTCCTTCCCATCCCAGATACATATTTTTGTGAGGCTGTGTGTTCTTTATGCACTTTGATGAAAATAATATATATCAAGAGATTGAAGGGAGAGATAAGAATAAGAATACAACTGAATTCTACCAAAGTCCATCATTAAAGAGGCTTAAAAAAAAGATTTGCGAAAATATAAACAGTGCACCTTGTCACTTTTTTGGAAAATATAACTTTTTTCCTATAAATGTTATTCATGCAAACATAAGAGTTTACTACTCTAGTTGTCTAAGGAATTAAATATTTTTAATTTCTTAGTCCGGATTTCTAATATGGTAAATAGCAACAGATACAATCCACATAAATAACATAAAAACACTTTGTGTTCCTCAATAATTTTTGAGAATGTGCTGTCAGATTTAGCAAATAAAAATGGAAGGCTGCTTATTTAAATTTGAATTTCAAAATAAACAACAATATTTTAGAATAAGTATCCATGTCATATTTGGACATAGTTATACTAAAAAAAATTACTTATTGCATATCTGAAGTTTGTGTCTAGTTGAGCATCCTTTATTTTATTTGCCTATTTAGAAATGGTAAACCCCAAAAGCTTGAGAAACACCTCACTAGACTATTCCCACCCATGTATACACTGAAACCCTAATACCAACATTTATTAAGCACTCACTGTGTATCAGATGAACTGCTAATTCTTACCTCTTCAATCATTTCCCAAAATCTCTATGGCAAGTACAGTTATAATCCTTACTTTTACAAAAGAGGAACTAGAACCCCAAAGCAGTCAAGTCAAGCTAATTATTGGTAGAAGGTAAGACTGGAACCTATCTGCTCAGATACCAAAATCTCAGCTTGTAACTATTATGCTTACACATACTGGAGAGTCCCACAGGTGATGGGCTCTTTTTGAATATTTGCATATCAAATTTTAGTCAATCAATTTCTGTTGCTTTTATCCTCTCTCAGTCTCATAGCTTTTCTGCTATTAGAACATTGGTGAAATCCAGGCTATAAAAACACTGTATCAGGAAATTCAAGAATTGGCCACCAGCATCTAGAATCGGTGCTGGGCATCCTCCTGGGCATGACAACAGCTGGGGCATTGTCCAGAGCTGGGAATTCTAGAATGGAGCAAGGGTGCACAGACACTGCTCATTACTAGTTGGATGCCAATGGGATCTTGGTACTAAGTTAGAATCACCCTGGAAAATAAAATTGGGAGTTTCTCCAAATGAATCTCTACTATTGTAGCCACCATTGTAAGGAAGCACATATGATCATGACCCAGGCCACCACATACTGTTGAGCTCAAACTTGACAGCAAATAAGCTAGAGAAAATAAACTTTCTTATGATCCAGCATGAGGGAACGGTGTGAACTCCACTGCCCCCATGATCTGCCAATACAAAGATAAATTTGCTTGCAGTGAACTAGGGACCCATACCCAATTACCAGTGCCTATCATTTAATATAGAAAGTGATCAACTTGCAGGGTGGGGTGGGGGGAAAGATCTCAAGAGAGACACTAATCTAGTTTATCAACTGGGAAAGATTTTTTTAACAAAGGGAAGATTTACCTTGAAATCTTTTTTGTTTTGTAAATTAGGGTTTTTAGTAGGTGTGAGGCACACGGGATTACACTAAGGGCAGTTGTGTATACAGAAGCCAAGGGTAATAGAACTTGGAAAATTAGTTAACCAAGGAGAAGATGGGTCAAGGGAGGGGAGGAAGAAAAAGGATTGATCAGAAAATATGCCCAAATAGGAGTGTTAGGTAATTGAGAGAAATGCATTTTAAAAAGCTCTAAGACTTGGTGAAAAACTGAAGGACAGACCAGGGTAGAAAGGTCTGGGGAAACTCAAGGGCAGGGAGACACCTGTCATACTGTACTTTTAAAACTATCAACTTTGTCGTTCGCTCGAGCCCACCTGGCAGTGCTGTCTTGAGTTCAGGCACTAGCTCAGCCCTGCCCGCCCCCCAGTGCAACCCCTCCATTGCCCACTCAGTCTAGATCCAGTCACAAGTGCTGAAAGGAGTATCTGTAGGAGGGAAAAGAAGTAGATCAAGCTCAGAGACATGTTTGGGATCCCTTCTCAGATAAGCTTAGCAAGGCAAGGATTCTTGCAGCTAACCCCCTTTCTGAGGCCTTCAAAGTGTATTTTGTGAAAGCTGAATGTCAAGGAGGATACAGCCAGGAACTGTGACTCATCACATTTCCTAAGTCAAGACCAGAGGCACAGATTCTGGATCCAAGGACTCTCCACCTTCAGAGCACTAACCAAGGGCCCCGCCTCCTTCAGATACAAAGGTGACACCAACCGGGCTGCCTATCCTGGTCTGTGGGGCTCGTCAAAGTGAGAACACAGAGGCTTCATCCCACTATGCTTACGAGAACACAGAGGCTTCATCCCACTATGCTTACGAGAACACAGAGGCTTCATCCCACTATGCTTAAACCACAGGCTCTGATGACAGTTCAGAAAGCAATTTGTTTTGAAAATTGATTGGGTCTGTACTTAAAAGTTCACTAACTAGTGTAGAGAACAAATACTTTAGACATTGCAGGGCATACAATTTCTGTTATATATTTTCAAATTTTCTCTTTTGAGACCCTTAAAGATGTAAAAAATAAAAATCCTTAGCTGCATACAAGACATATAAAAACTGTGGAAAGGGCTGGAGTTTGCTGATCTCCACTTAGCACGGAGGTGTGGGCAGCACTGACTGGTTGAATGAAGTGTCAAGTGTCAGGTGCATGTTAGTTACAGCGCCTTCTTGATGGCGAAGGCATCTAATACCTAATTCTCCATCAGGCCTGCCCAAATCTCACATTCTCTACTTGCAAATCATCTCACCTTTGCTATGACCTTCTTCAAAGAAATTAGCTGTAGATCTGCAAAGACAAAGAGCATGGTCTCATGGAGAGAAAGCAGGAGCAAAAGAACTGGAGAGAGCTCTGGTTCTGGGGTTGGGGGGCCTTTGTGCTGGGTATGGCAGGAGATAAGAGCACAGGAGGAAGGGTGGGGTGGATTAAGGAGACCTTTGGATTTCAAGAGTTTGAACTTTTCTCAACAGCAATTGGAGCTCCTGAATGTTTAAGGATAATGACAGAACACCTTTTAGGAAGTTTTTTAGTTTTAGGAAGGCAAATCTGAATGGGCGGCACAGAATGGGTGGCAAAACATATACAAACAGTAAGACCAAGGGCTAGTCCAACAATGGCTTCTGGTTTTCATTTTGGAAAGTAATACTTGTTTATAAAAGAAAATATATAAAGCCCAGAAAAGTAGGTATACAATTACAGATCAGACCTCTACCAGTCAATTTCAACTACTGTTGGTCATTTGATGTAGTTTCATCCACGTTGGTTTGCTTTCCTTTCCATGATGACTGTAATAATTCAGGGATAATGTCATGACTAGGACTGGGAAGGTGCCAGTGTAAGTGAAGAGGAAAAGCTTCAAAAGAAATTTTTCAGTGAGGTAGCGGGATGAAACAGAATGACCACGAACATCATGGAATCTGAGCTCCAGGCCTGGCCATCTCTATGGGCCTCCTCTCTCTCAGCCCTTCAGACAATAACCTCTTCTTATTGGTGTTTGAGAATCAGGTACATTTTGATTTTTGCTGTAGTTTTTTAAGAGATCAAATTGGTTTTATTAAACAATTCATCCGTCACATCGCATCCTGTCTAGACACTACCCAGGTGAGACTTTGAGACCATGACTTAAAACGGAACTGAAATGTATGCATATGATTATCTGTGGCATATTTTAAATGAATATCACATAGTAATAGCAGGGGTTTTCATGACACAAAAGTGTTCCTCATCTGTAAACCATACCAAGATTATACAGTTCACTGTAATCGATGAGATTCTCAGCCTTAAGTGACTAGGCTGTATGTTATGAGTGCTGTTGTAGGCAGGATGTGTTAGCTGTGGCTCCTGGGATACACACTGTAGCAATGTAAACAGGAGATCCATTCTTAGATAGAATTGGACCAAGTAGTGACAGCATCTGCCTGTGAGCCAAAGGTGTTTAAGTACCAATCCATCACAAAAATGGAAACTGATGCTAGAGAGCACAAGTTGTGCTGTTTGAAAGGAATGAGAAATATAGTTATTTACCAGGTTAATAAGCAAAAGTCTAAACCAGCAATTTGTCCACTCAATGAGTGAGGCGTGTGCACTCATTTTTTTTTTTAAAGTTCGCCAAATGACTGAAAGCTAAAGCAAAAGCATATACCCAAGAGAAACAACAGTTCAAGGCACACTGGAACAGGATGGGTCCAGACATGACCAACTATGCTCGTCTGTCACCTTGGTTAAGGGTTGAGGCCAGTTCTTTAGTATGGGGGACAGAAGGGCAACAAGGAACCCATCAGGACACAGTTTGCATATTATTTTAAAAAAGAAAGAAAGAAGGGCCTCCCCTGGGGGCGCAGGTGGTTGAGCTCAGTGCTGGGAAGCTGTCCGCAGCCTCTGCAGTGCCAGTTCAATCCCAGCTGGCCAGCGAGGGTCCCACATGGCGTGGCAGACCTCTCCTGTCACGCCCGCTGCTCCCCTCAGCAGTGTATTTCATCAGTCTGCCTGTTCTGTTCCCCACTCTGTCTCTGGTGAATCCTCTTATCCTCCCGTGCATCTGGCCTGTACCCTGGTTCTTGTGTAAATAAATAAATAAATCTTTTAAAAAAAGGAAAAAAAAGAAAAAGAATCTGCATACTACGCTGCAGTTGACCCCTGAAGAACTTGGGGGTTTGGGGCAGT
Source organism: Talpa occidentalis (assembly GCF_014898055.3). NCBI lineage: Eukaryota > Metazoa > Chordata > Mammalia > Eulipotyphla > Talpidae > Talpa > Talpa occidentalis. The sequence continues at coordinate 22,463,149 of NW_023604972.1, forward strand.
GACCTCCCAGGAATACCACTAACTTTTGATTTGCCAAAAGACTCAAGTGCTAACAACCTAATTGGACAGGAAGCCTTACAGATAACAAAGTGGATTAACACATAATTTCTATGTTATAGATCACATATGTGTATTACATACTGTTTTATAAAAAAAAGTGAGAGAAAAGAAAATGTTATTTACAAAAATTAGAAGGAAGAGAAAATACATTTACTTGTTTATTGGAAAAAATCTGCAAGTAGGTAGACCTGCACACTTCAAACCTGTGTTACCGAGGGGCCAATTGCTTCTACATTAGAATGCAGGATCTGTCATTTTCAATATACCCTTTTGTCATTTTTGCTAAACATACCTTAGAACATTCTAGGACTATGGGCAGTCAGAGAACCCTGGCCAATAAACATGCCTTTTTCTGAGGTGTCGTTGGTCCCCTGGGGCTACTAGTTACAAAGTGCAAACTCTAGCCTCAGACTTAACTAGCTGAGTGTGTCAACTTTGCCAGGCAATAACTGTGTGACTTTGTGCAAGTTATATATTCTCTTCTAAAATCTCAGTCTCTTTATTTACCAAACAGGGAATCTTAACATCTTCCTATGGAATTATTCTAGAAATTAAATGAGGCCATACAAGTATTGCGAGTAAAAGACTTCTTTTGTGCTTGGCAGATGAAAGAGTTCAAGAAATGCTGATTATCATTATCATCATCGTCATCATCACAACTAGAATTTCTTATTTTACGATTCTGAGAAGTCCTTGGAGATAAACAAAATTCACTAAGCTCTGACGTACCTAGATTTAAAGCGCTGGTTTGAATTCTACCTCCTTTTATCCCAGCCTGACTTAATAACCACTTCATTCTTTGCTAAAGCTGCCCCTTATATTTTGCTGACATTGTCTTAGTTTTGAAAGGTCCTCACTTAGTTTGCAGACACAGAATTTTTGTCATTCTTCATCTGGCTGCTCTGTTCTGCTCTTGCTTGGCTGCATAGAGGCCCATGAGTCTGGCCTAAGTGAAAGTCAGATATTCTATTTCGACCTGCCTTTGCTGCAGCAACACCTGGGGACAACCTGCTTGAACTGATGTCTAGCCTGGGATGAGGCCTTGATTTTGATGCATGTCCAATGACTAAAGACCTTGTTCTTGGAAACTTCAGGGTTGACATTTGCGTGTCACTCACCCATGAAATTTGCCTAAAGGTTTCGTGCTGACATTAGCCACAGATTTCAGCCTTATAAACTTGGAGTAGTCTTGCTTTCCACAGCAACAAATACCCTGCTGCAAAGTGTAATGCCACTGTTGATCTGTTATTCTGCCAAAAGATACATGTTTTGTAGATGCCCACAACTTTCTTTTTCCTTGTCTATGGTGGGAACAAACCTCCTCCATTTGGGAACATGGTCCTCCTTTTGTGGACACATATCCACTTGTCCCCCATCTTATTATTGAGTCATGGCCCAAATCCCTCTCTCTTCCTTTTTAGTCTTGAAAATGTGTTTTTTATTTGTCAAAGAGCAAGTCTTGGAGAGCTGTTGCCAAAGAAACTGTTGGTCCTATGAAACTTTTGCTCATGTGAATGAAATATTTCTGAAAGGGGAAATCATCCAGTTTGGGACTAGCTATAAACTCCCTGCAAAGACCAGTTTTCCTTATGAAAACCATTTTTTTTCAAACATAGGTTCAACTGGACCCCAAAACATACCACAGCATCATCTCAGTTACAGGATTGCCTTGTTATGAAGTCATTAGGTGACTATCCACACAGGCTAAATGAGAGGTGAGCCCAGTTTCTCTGATACCAAGTCTTGGAAACTTCTTCAGCTTTACGTCATTGCGGTAATTACACATTGAGCATTAAAACTACAAAGGATTTCAGGGTTACTTTTGCCTAAATTCTCAAAACCAGCAAGTTCTATATCTGAATTAGCACTGATGTTGGGCTGGATCAGAGATCAGACAAAAGAAAAGAAGAGCTAGACGTCCAGGGTTGAGAGTGATAAATTTACTCCTAGGTAAATCTGGATTATAGATAAAAGATCCATTGAATTCTACTGCATTTTCAAAAGTGCTGTTAAATATTTGGGTTGTGATGCTGCTTATTCTAATTTACATTTGTTTTATTGTTACTATTTCTTCTTAATTAAGTACTTAAACTTCCATTCTTCTGGGGCAAGGATCATGTCTACATCATCTTTGTATCCCTCATGTTCCTGGCCCAGTCTTTCACATAGGGGTCCCTTTGTAGGTTTATTAATTTGAATCAAATTAAACTATATGCTAACCCCCTTCAGTCCACTCATTGTTCTTATTTTGTAATGTCTGCCTTGAATATTAGATCAGCTTCCTGGGGGGCAGAAATTTAATCCCTTCTGTCTTAATCCCTTAATTGCCCAGTCCCTAACACAGAGCCTAACACCCAGACAGTGCTCAGAAAATATTTGTTAATTGATTTACCTGTATCCCAACAGGTTCAGGATTAATGTACTCTCATCCAAAAAATCTTAAGGACAATATAAACCAGAATCATGGGACTTGGGGAATCAGGCCCATCTGTAGCATTAACTCAGTAAAGATGTATTTTCCCACACATTTGACATGAATGTGGATTTGGACTCATTCACAGATAAAGGGATGCTAGCAAATAATTCTGGGAGCATAGTATGGAGAATTTTAGTTGTAAATGCGTACAATGCTGACTGTTGGCTTTGGGTAAGAGTGTCTAACTCTGCCTAGGAGGCAACTCTGTGATCTCACATGGACTGTTCTGGATACCAGCACTACAGGAAAAACTCAGTACTTAAGGAGCTTAAGCAAAGTCATCCAAATATAGCTTTTGTCATTCCTTTTTTCCGCCCAGTTTGCAGAGATATAATTGACATACAATGCATAATTTAAGGTGCCCAGCCTTGGATTGAGGGAGTCCTCTGGGGCCATTCATGCCTGCAAACATCCAGGGCACTCTGACTGACTCAATTATGCAGACACCTAGAAGTCAAACCAGTGGTTTAACCACTTGGTTTAAAAAAAATAATAATAAAGCATTTGGATGTCACTATGTAGTAATGCTCGCCTACTTTTCTCCACCCTGGATTAACGTCAGTTTGAGCCATAGTGAAGACAAAGCCAGTTTGACTTACCAAACCTCCTCAGGGAGCCCAGGAATGGCTGATCTCTGTGGGGTGACTGATGCAAGGTGTCCTTCCAATGCTTCTGGTTACCTGAACTCTGAAATGAAAAAGATAACACTATTGATCAAGAGACAGCGAATAGGGAGTTTGCAGTTAGCGACCACTAAACAGAAGGGGGAGGAGGGGAGAAGAAACACGGGGCTTTATTATCACACACCCCTATGTGTGCGTGCCTGACAAGTAAAGCTACAGAACCGGACGGTATAGGAAATTTCCACTGGCACACATACATGGGGAAAATAGGACACATCTTTTTGCCAGTTCCACAAGGTTATGCAGGTTCATGTCAGCCGAAGGACATTCAAGGAAGAAAATCCTACTCCGACAAGGAGATAAGGGGAAATGAGTAAAGAGGTGGGGTATCAGGGAAGGGGGGGCATGTACATTTGTGTTGCGAGCTGACTGATCTTGAGCATTTTACTCAACTTCTCTGAGTCTACTCTTTGTCTCATCTAATATGGGCTGGACATTACCCACCTGTGAAGGCCATCGGGACAATAAATAAGCTATGAAGCCCAGGGAGAGAAAACACTCAATGAAGGGTAGCTATGATTTTTACATTCATAAATTTCTTTCTGCAGGGGCACATTACCTGTGGTCTTTTAGGGTAAACTGCCTAACACTCAAGATTATTTAAAGCATTGCAAGCTGTCAGTGTTTTAAATACTCCTTTACCTTTAAAGGAAGCCCTTTCCAGCTGATTTTTCTGCCCATATGTAATTAATATTCCACAACTACTTGGCTTCATCTTAAAGTGAAAACATTTGATCAGGTAGGTTCTATATGCCTAATTTTATTGTACGCCTATTCCGCCCAGAATGAATATAACCATGACAAGAAGCTGGCTCCCCCCCCCCCCCGCCCCAAGAAACACCATGAGTCCACAGCCTACCTTCAGGAAAGAAAATACTAATTTTTGCTAACTCCTGCAGTCCAACTCAGTGATTGTTTGTTCCAAAGTTCCCTCAACCCAATGGCCTAATTAACTAAGCTTGAGCTTTTGATTAACATACGGTGCTTAAAGGAACTTTGACCCACAGAAACTTGGCATTTGACTTGCTTCCCTGACTCCAACCTGTGTCACGAGTGCCAGTTTCAAGGGTAATAAAGGACCTAGCTGTTTGCTTACAGCAAACGGAGGTGGTGCCATGTCGTTACACGGCTTTTACCTCCACTGTCCTCCAATCCCTTGGCAAGAAAAGTTTGCAGCCTGCTTGTCAATTTGGAGAGTGAGAAGGCTTAAAGAGTATATATTTCCATATTGAAAACCACCTAACTTCTAACTGGTGTTTTAACTAACTGCAATGAATGTGGTCCCAACATAAAAGTGATCAGAGATGAGGTATTTGAGCAGGTGCATGTGATGTCCTTCCAGATTCTGCTTTGGTGAGTAAACTGTTCTCTGTGACAGTTCCTAGATTCTCCTTCCTTAGCATGTTATGAAATCTGCATCAGACACAAGGCAGTGACCATAGTATTTAAGAGTTTGTGTCCCTGCCTGTTATGGAATGAATGATATCCCCCACCCAAATTTATATTTTGAAATCCAGACCCCTAGTCTATCAGAATTGACTATACTTGGAAATAGGTCCTTTATGAAGGTAATTAAGTTAAATGAGGTCAAATGGATTGGTGTCTTTATAAAAGGAGACTAGGACATACACAGACATATGGACATGCACAGACTCAAAGACAATTATGTGAGGACACCATGAGAAGGTGGTTTGTAAGCCAAAGATAGGAGCTTCAGAAGGAACCAAATCTGCTGACACCTTGAACTTGGACTTCTAGCCTCCAAAAGTATAAGAAAAAAATTGCTGTGTGTTTAAACCACACAATCTGTGATATTTTGTTATAGCAGCTCTAGCAAACTAATACACTGCCTGACTCCTGGCACTCTCTGAACTTAAGTGTTAAGAGGAAGCAAATAACAAGTGAGTGAAATAAACCAACTTCAAGGTAGTAGGAGTGATGCAGACAATGGCAAACAAGAGAAGGTGTGTTGTAGCTAGGTACCATATTCACAAACTTTGAAACACTATGAGGCCATACAAAATATGTTCATAGATTGGCTATGCCAATAACCCTTCAGTTTGAAATCCTTTGGTTAAACACTGCAATTTGACATTTAAAAATACCCACTATTCCTGCTTTCAACAAGTATAAATTGAACACTTTAGTCAAGCCAAATCCTATACCAGACACTAGTGATGGCAGTAGTGAATAAAACAGGTAAGTTCACCTCTTGATGGTGTGCAAAAGTCTGGCAGTACACCCAGATACTTAGCTAGGCTACAAATCCAAGTTGAAAAGACAAAGTTGTTGCCTCCAGGAGGGTACAGATTAATGGGGCACTGAGGTGAAATGAGACCATTATAAAACAATGTGACACTGGCAATAGTACACAAAGGGCAATGAGTAGAAAGAGTGATGATTCCAAGTCTGTCAAGTTCATCAAGGAAGATGTGAGTCAAGTCCTAAAGGATGAGTTACACTTCGCCCGGCAGACAGGGATGACGAATGAGTAGGCATATTCTAGAAAGAAAGAACAGCCAGTCCCTGGGTGCAGGGATGTGGGAGAGCACCCATCTTTGGAGAATGACAACTAGTTGGACTGAGGGTGGGCTGTGCAGAGCAACAGGTGTGCAGCTGACAGGCAAGGGACCGAGTGGGAGCTCACATTTTTATCACACAGGGACTCACTGGAGAATTTTAACCAACAAATGACATTATCAGAACTTCATGTTAGAAAGATCACTCTGAGCTCAACACAGAAAGGGCTAAAGTCAGGGTGACCCATCAGGAGAAGATGAAGGCAGAACCAGGGAAACACAGTTAGGAGTGCTTGATGGCCAAGGTCAGGGATGCAGAATTGGACTTGTAATGCTCTGCCAAAGTCACAGGTGACACTGCCCAAGAGAAGCACTGGTTTTTTAAGCCAGTTGCTACTTTGATCAGTGAGACCAGGCATTTCTTAAGAACCCGTCCATCTCACATATCTTACAGTTCATATGAGGAAACCAGCTACTTACTCTTTTATCAGTCAAAGCCACATGTTGCTCTACCTCAGTTTCCTCATCTGTAAATATAGTTAACAATGGCGTTTCCCTCACTGGGAGAATTCCTTAAGTTCATTAATGCAAGTACTCGAGCTCAATAAATGTTAGCTATTACTAAAGCAGAAATCAACGTTGAAGAACAAATGGGTTAATGAATGTATAATTAACAACAGTTCTCCCTCTCAGTGAATATGAGCAAATTAAAATAACAACCAGAACCACAAAGAGTAAAAAATGTATATAATTGTCTTGGAAAGGACTCCCTCTGATCTCTCCGGAGCTCTCATAGCCTCTTAGAAAGGGTCTTTATTTTTGTGCATGACCATTACTTTAAATTTATAAAATGCTTTGCCTGCAGTAAAAATTCTTCAAAGAATGAAAAGTGGATGCGGAACCTATAAAATGAGATTGACTGCCAAGGGGGACAAGAGAAGTTCTAAAGAGGTGGATGCAGTTGGTTCCATGGTTATATGTGTTCCATATAACATTAAAAAAAAGTGTAAATTTTTGTTAGATTTGGTAATGACGTTAAAAAAAGTATGAATTTTGTTATGTAAATTATGCTTCAATAAAGACTGAATAAAGCTAGAAATGCTGGAAGACAGGACAAAGGGAAATTCAAAGGGAAATGGATATTTACATTCCAAGGAGAAAGGAAAAATAGACTTGAGAAAGAACTTGCCTTAAAACTTAACATCCAAAACCATTATCTCTTAGAAGGGAAAATCACATTTAGCTAGGAATGTAAAAAAGCTTCTTTATGCAAGAAACATTTTGAAAAATTTATTCTTGGCCCTCATTATCCTATGTGTAAAGAACAGCACTTTTTACCTTGAGGCCCCCTGGACAAGCTGCCCTCTTGTGGCTTTGATATATATTTCCCGAGCACAAATGTGAGCGTCATTAAACTGTTGGGGCAGGAATCCCAGGCTGCCCACAAATAATGCTCGAGGTAACTGAGTGGGTACACTGGCTACTCCTATACGAGCGGCCACAGGTCATTGTGGGCTTGGGTCTTGGCCCACCTTGAAGTAACTGAGAAAACAGGGTAGCCACAAAATACATATGGTCTGCAGGGTGACAGATTCAAAGGACATTTTTATCTCAATTTAAATCGTTGCTTAATTTCAATGCACACTCGCAGACACTTTCACTTTCACAACATGGAATCCGTAAATCAGAAGCATTTGTCTCAAACAAGGTAAGTGCAAAGAAAACAGAATTGAAAGTTTCTGTATTCCACCATCTGTGAATATTATTCACTATTCCAAAGATAATCTTTTTACAAAGAAAGAAAACAACAACAGCAAGCAAATACTACCCAAATATCAGCTTGTATTAGCTTTGGCACACAGGAAATCTAGGTGTCTCATGAGACATTAATTTTGTTTAAAAAAAGGAAGGAAGGGAGTGAGGCAAGAAGGAAGTAGACAAAAAAGAAGAAAGGGTAGATCGATCACATATCTATCCAAAAGTTGCACTATAAAAGGAGATGAAAAAATGGCAAAAATTTAACAAAATGGCACAAATTTAACAAAAATGGCAACATCTTACCTTAGAAAGTAGTATATCTTCACAAGACCTTTTAAAATATATATATATGAAAAAATATATATATGAAGAAAAGATAAGACAAAGAATGGAAATAGAAGTTGCATTTTCAATTGCTGAGATGTTAAAAATTCATCTCAATCAGATCCAGTAATACAAGACTGCACTCAGTTTACACTAGGGTTAGACACACTCCAGAAAACTGGCGGCTGAATTTACATTCTATGAGAGTAGCCTTTCTTTTGAAATCAAATCCTACCACTTCCCTTCTCAGAACTCCCCGATGACTTCTCCTCACACTTGAATAAAATCCAAAGTCCTCCCCAAATCTCTTTCCGGGATCCTGCCCACGGAGTCTGTGGTTCCCTTTCTACTTTCATTCTCCAACTCATTCCCTCACTCTGGCCACACTACCAGCCTCCTGGCTGTTCCTTCAACTGGCCAGTTTTCTCACCTTCCTGTTGCTCCCACTCTCCCACCAGCACCTGGATTCTTTTCCTAGTCATCCCCACCCAACTCTCTCCTACTCTCTGCTCTGGTATCACTTCCTCCAGGAAGTCTTCCCTGACCACTCTTTTAAAACAGCTCTCCAGTCACCAATGCTGTACTCGTCTCTCCTTTTTCTTTGCTTTTCTTCTTTGCACTCATTATCTATAATTTTACTATGTATTCATTTTTTATCACTTTTTATTATCTCTCTGCCCTTTGAAATGTTAGCTCCATGAAAGAAGGGACTTTCACTGCTAAAACAGGGCCTGATGAAAATCAGTACTCACTATTTGAGAAATAAAATATCCCCAACTGGGGAGACAATAAGACCTAATCAAATCTGTCCCAACGCTCTCTTGCTATCAACAAGTCCTGCTGTAGGTCTACCTCAAGTCTCTCTTACTGTAACAAAAGCCCACATCCTTTACTTTTTCCTAGAGTGATGGACAGTGGTTCACCAACAAACTCTAGGAACTAATTAGGATCACAGATTTTTGAAGATAAAATGGGATCTTAGTTATAAGCTATCCCAGTCCTTTGTTTTGAAAGCAAGGGCGCAAGCTCAGCAAGGTTAGCTGTCTTCTCTAGACTCACGAGAAATGATGAACATTGGTACACAGGTGATTACTTAAAGGGCGCATAGCGTCAACCTTATTCATCCCTGTACCCCGTGAGCCAGCACGGTGTCGGGCAAAGAATGAGTTGAGCAGTAACGTGCAGAGAAAAACCACCCTCAGTCCTGCACTGAGAAGCGTTCAGCTTAACTATACTCCAATTTCCCATCCGAGAACCATTTTCAGTCACTTGCATGGTGTCATTATTTCCTGTCCTCTTTCCTCTTAAAGTGCAGTTTGACAACATATTAGGCATAATAGTCTATCTGGGGGCTGGCTGGATGCTAACATAATTCAAATAGCTAAGGAAAAGTGGGATATGCAAAGCAGAGAAACAGAGGACAAAAAGCAGGTGGTGCCAGGACTATAAGGCAAGGCAGGAAGCTCCCCGGGGGTATTTGTTTTTCTGCAGCACCTACACTTGTGCGCAGGGCAGTCAAGGCCCATGTGTCAGGAGGGAGAAGGGAAGATGACACTGTAGATTGAATTTTTTTCTGTCTGGGTTAAGGCTAGGGTTAGCTTTTATGAAATAGCTTCCTCTACAGTAACAGCTCAAATTTGCAAGGTGCCTTCAGTTGTCAGCATGTTACACGTACGGTTTCATTGACTCGTCCTGAGACAAGGGGTGGGGGAGTGGGGTGGGTGGTTGGGGGGTGGTGTCTTGTCTACAACTCTGTCTTCAGTATTTTTTAGAAGTCACTTAGCATCAAATCTAGACCACCTGTCTCAAATGAGACTCTCCACAGACATCCTTTCTTCCATAATGGAGCAGCCAAGTGCTTTGCCGAAATAGCGATGGGTTTGACTATGGATGTTGCCTCAAATCCATCTAGTGGTATTAAGCAATGCTGACATATGCTATCTTTCCAAAATCTGAAATATTCTGGATTCCCAAATCCATTTGACCCAACACATTTCAGATGAGGATGTCTCAGTTTTACAGGAACAAAAAGAAATAACGAGCACATGGTTCCTCAGGTAAGCAGGGGCAGAGCTGCGATCTAAGCCAGGCAGCCCAACTCTGCAGGCCACGCTGTGGCTGCATCCTGCTGCCTCTTGGGGGTCAGTGATGTCGGTGTGACTGAAAAGCACTTGCCACCTTAACTCCTTCTCCTCTGTGGCTCCAGGAAATACATCAATAAGCAAGGTAGACTTGTGTTGTCACCCAACAAGATGGATTTGGACTAGCAATAACCTCACCTGAATTAGGGCTCAGGGACAGGAACATGAGCACATGGACTTCGAGGAAGCCATGCCCATGCTCAGGAAGAGGGGACAGAGCTCTAAGCAATGGTAACTTTCATTTCCTTCAGTATCTCCTCAGAAGCTTCTGGGAAATGTTGGGGCAAACCTGCTAGGGATGCGGGGTGACATTTTTTAAATGAAATGACTCTATGAAGTGGGAAGGGAGAGCAGTAAGCAGGGTGCATGCAGGAGAATGTGTAGGTAGAAGGGGTGTGTGTGTTCACATGCATGGAAACATATACCCATTACAAACTGACTTTTCCCTAACATCCAGAATCCAAAACCAGGATAAATTGTGTTTCATTTCCCTAAACTAATTATTTGTGAAAATGAAAGATGTTACTTGATGTGGGCCAGGGTGTTCTGACTTCACCCAAGTACTTGGGATCAGCAGTCTTCTGGTCTCCATTCAAATGGCATTTCCTCGGGAGAACTTCCTGAACACCCCTCTCATTCTCTCATGTCCTGATGTCAGTTTTACCACCATGGTCTGCAATTAAAGAGTTGTGAGTTTATCTCTCCACTGTCTGACTGTCTCCACCAGTAAGAAGCCTTCATGAGGGCAGGATTCTGGCCTACTGGCTCACCTCTGGGTCCCCAGCATGAAGCACAGTACAACCTAGAAGCTCAAAAAACTTGTTGAATGAACCTTGAATTTCACAACAGATACCCAGGAACTGGCCAGCAGCTCCCCAGCACACACACAAGGTCTTCTCCCACCTCTGAATTGTGAAATCTTTACAGCCTGAGCAATTCTGTTTGGCAATTATTGCTGCCTGCTGACGTGTTATCTCTATAATTCTGGGTTGTTACTTCACCTTTTAATTCTTCTTTAACTTTTAACCTGTTTAGATCTTGTCTTCCCAGCTAGATGAGAAGTATATTGAGTACAAATGATACCCCTGGAATTCTTCATAGATAAAGTTCATGGAAAAGCATTTTAATCTGTTCTTTTTCTATCCTTTTTCACTCGGGGTTCAAAACAGGTGTTACTGAAGGTGAAGAATTAAAGTCCCAAAGTACAATATCGTGTCACATGAGAAAATCTGAAGCAAACATTGGAGATTTTATATTTCTTTTTTGTAATGAGTTAAGTGCCCAGGAAGAAAGACTTAGTGTTGTTTAAATATATAATACAGGCCCTAACTCTGCTCAAATGAGTGAACAATCACACAGGCAGAGAAAATCCTAGCTCAGCAACGTTCTTTTTGCTTTCATGAAATGTCCCCTTCCGCCATCCTTCAGGGTCCACCCAAACCGGGAAGACTCTTACTGGTGCAAAAGTAGGATTCTTGTTTTGCTAAGTCAGGCCCTTATTATAGGGTAGAAAGAACACTTGTTCTTGATTTCTCAATTCCTCATTCCTGCTGGCAGCACAAAATATGTCCTAGCCCTGATTCCCAAGCACAACGAACCATGAATGAAATAGATAACTTGGCGTTCCTCCACATCTATACATTTCAAGCAGTTTTTAATGCTTACCTTTTTTTTTTTAAAGATTTATTTATTTATGCACACAAGAACTAGGGTACAGCCCAGAGGTGTGGGGGGTGAGAGGATTCACCAGAGACAGAGTGGGGAAGAGAACAGGCAGACTGACTGAATACACCGCTGACGGGAGCAGCGGGCAAGACAGGAAAGGTTTGCTGTGTCATGTGGGTAGCTCCCTGGCTGGGGATCGAACTCGTGCTACAATGGCTGTGGGTAGCTTCATAGGTTGCGTCTCAACCCCTTGAGCCACCAGAGAGGCCTAATGTTTACCTTTTGTGTTTGTTTTGGTCAAATTACTCATCAAAGATATTAGATAGATTAGCAAAGTTGGCCTGTGAATTATTCACCCATGGCCCTGACCTACTCTAGGGCATTACCTTGTTCTCATTTTCTGCCCCAAACCTCCTAGAAGCACACCACTCAAAAACCACGCCAGTCAGCTGAAACACTGCTGCCAAAACACAAACCACTCAAAATTTTCCCAACTGTCAGGAATTCCCTAACATGGTCAGGGGCAATGACAATGAAAGTTTTTATCAACACCACCTGCAGGATCTGAATCCATTCCGTGAGAAAGGCAGGAACCCCCCAAATGCCTTAAGCACTTATCAAGTTCAGCCTCTAAAACAGAAGGGCATGGAAATTCTCTGCTTTCCCCAGGTGCAGTTCTTTCCCGGGAGTGGGATTTCACCAGCACTTTCTTCCATAAGATGACCCCAGATGTATAAAGAGTGCAAAGCATCATTTTTGGTAGGCTCAATATTTTTTTCCAGATTTATATATTTATACAAGCACTGGGTACAGTCAGAAGTGCAGGAGGGTGAGAGAATTCACCAGAGCCAGAGCAGGGAACAGAACAGGCAGATTGACAAAATACACTGCTGAGGGGAGCAGCAGGCGTGGCAGGAGAGGTCTGTCACGCCATGTAGGACCCTCACCAGCGGCCGGGGATCGAACCAGCGCTGCAAAGGCTGCTGGCAGCTTTGCAGCCCAGCGCTCAACCGCTGCGCCACCAGGGGAGGCCCAGCAGGCTCAATTCTTTAAAAAAAAAAAATTGGACTTCAACCAATTTTAGGCAGAAATAACACATCCCCTGGCTCTCCCAGCTCCTCCATTTGATGCCACTTTTTTTGGTTACTTTGCAAGCCTAGAGGTCACCCCTGTCCCTCCTCCACCTTCTCATGTACCTCAAGGTTTAATAATTTCTGTAGGTTGTATTGATCTATGGTCTCTTTGCTGACCACCAAGGCAAATCCAAACTTGATGCTTTTCCCTTTTCTTTTATCCCTTGCCACCATTTTCGAACTGGCTAAGCGCCAGACACTAAATTAAAATATGTCTGGTTTTAATCCTCCCAAGGACTAAACAAGATGGGAACCGTTAAGCCCGCTTTAGGTGAAGGAAAGGTAGGTTTGGAGAGATTATCTTGTTAGGAGGCTGCTAAGAAGTAGAATGACACTTAAATCTTGGTCTTTCTGGCATTATTCCACTGGTATTAAAGTAAGAGCCCTTTCCACTAAGAGATCAGAAATCTCCATCACTCACATTATTCACCCATCCACCCCATCATTAACACTATCTAGAGACTCACAGCACATGATCTACTCAGTAACTTGCAACTTGTTTCTTCCATTTGCAGTATGCCAAAGTTTACAATTTAACATCTCTCAAAAATGTGCCTACTCTTTCTGAAAGCTATTATTAAATCAACAGCAATGTGTTATAATTGGTACAGATTATAATCCAAGGAACAAACCCTCCGAGAGATAATCTTTAAGATCCACTAGGTTTAAAGATTTCGAAAGCCAAAGGCCATCTGGTGACCCTGGCTCCTAGATTGTAAAAGTACCAGTTTTTTAAAAAAATCAATATGACTCTCAGAAGGAGAGGTTTCCTTTGGAAACCTCGAAAAATCTGGACCAATAAAAAGGATGGTAGTGCCCACTAGATGGATCAGGAGAAGGATTTCTGAAGTCCATGGACTTAGGAAACAAAGGTTTCCCATCCCAAAGAGAGGTGAGCCCTGTGAAATAGTCTAGAAGGAGGAGCCATTACATTTTAAATCCTATCTCCTCCCCAGCTCTAATTCCATGGCCATCCACTGGTTTTCTGAATGTGATTTGGCTCTCTCTACTCACCTTAGGCTACTTAGAGAGAAAAAACTTGTAGGTATCTGTCCCACCCCTAAATGTCCCTCCCCAGAACCTCTCTTATGAGAGGCTGGGGACCACTGTGCTGCATCAGTGTCTGTCAAGCTTGGAGAATGTGCTAAAAATCAGCTTCTTGGGGGCCTCTCTGGTGGTGCAGGAGTTAAAGTCTCAAAGCTCAAGCTATCGCCAGCCACTACAGTTCTATCCCTGGCCAGGGAGCTAATACACATGGTGCATCAGACCTCTCCTGTTTGGCCTGCTGCTCCCCTCGGCAGTGTATTTCAGTAGATCTGCCTGTTCTGCTCCCCCCACTCTGTCTCTGGTGAATTCTCTCACCCACCCCCCCCCACAGCCCTGCACCTCTGGTCTAGACCACCCCAGTTCTTGTATGCATAAATAAATAAAAATAAATCTTAAAAAAAAAAAGTTTCATGGGCTGTGCCTTGGACTCTTGCATTTCCTAGTAATTCTGCTCATCAGGGAAGTTGGTCAACCCATTGTAAGCCCAGTAAGAGGTACTATGTTCAGTGCCATGTGATACACTGGGAATTCAGAGTGTTTCAATAATGTCTTATGAAACAATAACCCATCAGCTTTTATTTTCAAACCAAGGTCTCCTTTCCCTCAATCCTTTGCTACAAATCCTACTAAGTAAGTCTCAGAAGCATAGTTTCTGTCCCAGTGAAATCCCACATGACATAATATTCAGAAGATCAGTTAATGTTAGGTGGCCCAGACTAAAGGTAATATTTGGAAATGCAAACACAAGCCTTAGCCTAATGTTTTCTATACATCAACACACATACCCTTTTCAGCAGCCTGCCTGCCTGCTGCCATCCTGGTTGAAATGTACAGGAGTTTGCATGTGCACAAGACATGGATCCTCACAGCAGATAATAGATAACACATACACATAACTTGTCCACACACTGCTTCCTCTCCATTCATCACTACTACATGGAATCTAACACTCATTTCACTGACAGGGTCTTTTTTCCATGCTGAGCAGTATTGGTTCAATATAAAGGGATGCTTAGAGCAATGCTGAGAGAAATCATCATGAGGGATTCACTCTAAGAAATAAGAGTGGTTGGTGCTCCAAATGCCATGGGTCTGGAGCTCCAAATGCCACGTCCCAAAGAAGGTCAAGTCCAATGCTACAGCAGCATAAACAGGCAGGTTAACATTCTTTAGCCTTTGCTAAAATCAAAAGTACATTTTAATGTGGGTGCTGACCCTTGAACTGTTCACCATTCACCTAGGCTGGCTCCAAATAAATCCCTTTTGTTTCATAAACAGCATTTATCCTGGGATGCTTTTCTCTTTTTTTTTTTTTCTTCTTCTTTAAAAAAATGATTAAATGGCTATAAAAGTGGAAAAATGCCTCCAAACTTTGTGGCTGTGTTGTAATCATCCTGCAGATCCCCATAGGCCAAATTCTTAGGTCAGTGAAATAAATGCCTTAGATATCTACTAGTGGATCTAGATAAGAAAACTGAGATTCAGAGGGGCCGGTGACTTGCCCAAAGTCACGTGACTAGTCCTTGGTCAGCTGGGCCCAGAACTGAGCTGACCTGCTGCGTGTCCAGGAGTACTCAGAGAGGGGAGAGCCGAGTAGGCAGAACCTGGCTGGACTCCCCCCAAAATTTCCCACCTACTCTGCTCTTTAGAATCACCCTATCCAGAGAGGTAATAAACACCCTCCCAGCACAAATGTACTACCAAGGCTCTTCTTAAAACTAAAACTGAGGCGTAACAGAACAGCAGTGGCTCATCCTTCAGGAGGGTACATTTATGACTGTAAGTTCCCAATGGATGTGAAAATTATGAAAAATACAAGGTATAGAGGCGGCCGCCTTCTGTGGATCAAAGCTAGGCCACAGCTCCCACGCTTGGCTAGTGTGACCATTTGACTTTGCTCTTGCCAATACGGGGAGAGGAATGTGATGTGGGCCTGGCGCTCTGGGCACTCTGCTCCTCTGGCTGGTTGGGATAGCTTTGGCCAGGCAACTTTGAGCATCATGAGTTAGAAAAAGCAAAGCCACTTTCAGTACAGATCTCCAAATGGAGGTGAGCTACCCTGTCAACCACGCATGCCAGGAATGCAAGAAATGCATTTCTCTCAAGTTATCACTGCCATTTGGGGGCCTGGATGTCCTTTTACTTAGTTTTTCCTAATGAGTATTCAAGGGTATTCTGAAGATTAGGAGGAAAGTATGGCTTAAAGTAGGAGAAAGAAACAGAAAAGGGTAAGCTTGGGAAGCAGACCTGGAATCAAATCTTAATTCTCTTATAAGCCTGAACAAGGGTAACTTATTAGATACATTCTGAGATTGAGTTTTCTCAACTGCAAAATGAGGGTGAGAATATGGATATGAGGACCCCTGAAGCCATGTCTGGGGTTTAGTAGGTGCTTAGTAAAGCTAGTCTCTGAATACTTGTCTATCCCCATACCATCTTCAGAGAAAGCCCAAGACAGGGATTAAAAGAAAGGGAACAGAGAGGATAATTGAAAAAGTTGGACAACTGAAGAGAGACAGGAGGAAGGAAAAAGCAAAGAGGCACCTGGAGGAGGTTGCTACATATGTTTGAGAATTGCTTCAGAAATAGGTCAGTGGCAGGGATTACCAACTCACTCTTGAACTTTGGGTTAGCTGGGTGCTCATTCTCAGAATGTTACCTAACAGAAGCTCTGCATCATGCTGGAAAGCAGACTATAGAGCCAGTTCTGAGGCCAACAGCATTGAAAGTCCTATTGTCTTGTTTCAACCCCTACCTGTCATTTACTAAATGTATGTATAGCATTTAACTTCTCTGTACCTCAGTTTTTCTATTTGTACAATGGGAATAATCATAGTAAAACTGCCTTCTGCCTAATAAGGATAAGTGAGTTTAATAAAGATAAAGTGCTAAGAATCAGGCCTACCTGGTAAGAATCATACACCTTAGCTATTCTTTATTCTTTTTATTTATTGGTGGCACCATGAAAAAAACATTGGACTCAGGTACAAAAAAATTCTGCCACTTTCTCACCATTAAGGAATTTAAAGCAAGTTAATTAAAAGTTATCTGTAAAATGAAGGGATTGCATTATAGTTAACTTTTATTGAGCAGTTGGAGGTGCTTATTAGTGTAAATAATATTCATTTCTTTCATTTAATGTTCACAGTAATACTTTGATGACCATTCATTGTTATGTCCATTTTTCAGAGGAGGAAGCTGTGTCTTCAAAAGGTTATGTAGCTAGTCCAAAGGTCAAAGGCTGAGAAGAGACCTGGCCACAACTTCAAGCCAGTTCAGTAAGACACCTGATCCTGATCTCTCAGCATTGTATTCAATAGTCTCTGACCCCAAGATTCTGTAACAAGCAGGGTTGGTGGGTATTACATACAATGCTACATAGCACAGCAAATGCACTTAAAGAAAGGACTGCAATGCTTGTATGGACACTGGTTCACAAAAAACAAGCAAACAACAACAGCAAAGGAATATGGGGATGGCCTCACAAAATCAAGATAATGGTCAGGGCTTATAATTGTCCAAAAGAACACTGGATGGGGACAGATGAGATAGGAACAGAAACAGAAGCTAATGCTGGAAAATCAAGAGACTTCGGAGAATCAAGTATAATTTCACAATATCATTTATAAAGTTGTCATGCTTTATAGATGATATGATCTAAAGTTGTTATTTATGCACTGAACCATACTGGTTTCCATTATAATCTCAGAGAATGATTCTAAAGACCCAAGCTGAATAAAATGCCTACCTAAGAATATTACCAATATTCTTCTTTATTTTTTTAAAGATTTATTTTTATTTATTTATGCACACAAGAACTGGGGTATAGGCCAGAGGTACAGGGAATAAGAAGATTCACCAGAGACAGAGTGGGGACCAGAACAGGTGGATCTACTGAAATGCACTGCTGAGGGGAGCAGTGGGCGAGACAGGAGAGGTCTGCTGCACCATGTGGGTTAGCTCCCCCAATATTTTTTACTAGATGCTGGATTTTGTGTTTAAATATGGCCCCCAATATTATTCTTTAAAATGTTGTCTCCACCATATTCTTGTATGGAAAGGCTCAATATCACAAGATGCCATTTTTCTTTCCTGAATTAGCGTATAAATTTAACATGCTCACCTCCAAAAACAAACAAACAAATAAACAAACAAAAAAAATGGAACCTTTTTTAAGTAGAGGAGATTTGTAACCAGACAAGTTGATCCTAAAGTTTATAACCAGGAAAATACTGGCTGATGGACAACTAGCACTATCAGATATGGAAACACAGTATAAAGCTTCAGTAAATAAATGATGTGGAACATAACACAAAATCCAGAGTCTAGTCAAAAAGAACCGATACATCAAGACAATATGTGTGAGTCTTTGTTTTGCCTCTCTATGTTCCACATAAAATCAAACCAATAACAAACCCTAGAAATCTGACCGTAGGTGCCCAATGGACTACGATGGAGAACTATGTGTGTCTGGGTGGTGGGTGTGGTGTGGTGACATACATCTGAAGAGATCTGAGCCTATATCTTTGGATCATATACAGTGTTGTAAACCAATGCCACCTGAATTTTTCCAAAAAAGACAACATGACTGATAATCAGCAGAAACACAAGGAAAAAAATTAAACTCACAGGGACTCTAGATAGTGCTAGTTGTCTATCAGTCAGTATTTTCCTGGTTATAAACTTTGGGATCAACTTGTCTGGTTGAAACAGACTGAAACTGAAACTTTTAAACAGACTATAAACAACTGTGCTTATTATGCAAAATGCAGTTATTTTCAAAGGACTAATAGTCCTTCTTAGCACCAACAGTGGAAGCCAGAAAGCAGAATGATAGGTGCTAAATGATATCGTCAATGTGCTGATATAAAACCAAAACTGAGAACTTAGAATTTCATTCTCATTGAAACTTTAAAAAATAATGACATAATCAATCAAATAAATACTGAGTTTGTAACAAGTAGACTTCCATTAGGATGTTCATTGGAAAATGGTCCACAATGAAAGTCAGCTAAAATAAGGCAGAATAAATAGCAGTAAAAATTATATCATTAAATAAACATAGACTATAAAAAACAATCATAGTATTTTTTGAGTATAAACTATAAGTTAAAAATCCTATATAAAGAGAAACAAAATACATGGCAAGTGTAGCACATGAGTCAGAAAGTGGGCAAATGAACTTAAAAGCAGTCTATGTAAATGTAAAAAACACATTTTTTAAAAAGAGTGAATTCCAAACTAAGAGAGTGAAAAAGCAATGCTAAAACACAGACACCTATCTACAGAAATAACATGCTGACACCTGAGTAGTCAGGTAGAAAAGAACATCTGAAATATATGCAAGTACATACAGGAAATGAACAGACAAAAGAAGAAACACCGTCTACCAGTAGAAAAAGGGAGTTCATCAGAAAGTACGATCATTACGATTCACTACAAAATGGTATTAGTGTTTTTTGGTCCCTAGCAAGAACTGGAAAAAAATTAATCTGATAAGCATATATAATCTGCCATTTTAAAAGAAGCATTATCAACATTAATCAGCATTATCTCTGGGCCAATTTTTATTTTCTCCTCTGTGTTCCCTGTTTCTCCACTGTTTTTATGAGTACATTAAAATTTGCTCTAATAAAATGCATATTATAATGGGGAAAATATCTTCAGTGGTTAAAGAAAAGAAGAAATTTTGACTGAGGGTAATTAAAAACAGGAACAATTTACTAATAAAGAAAATTGGAATTTCCATTTCTGCTAAACTATGAAAACAGTATTAGACATCTTTTGTTTAAACACTCATTTGTTAAAGGCTAAAAAGGTAGATCTGATGACTTTTTGGTCACATAGCTGTCATAGCAACTGAAGTGTTTGGGTATTTTTTCATTTAAATAAGTGGAAAGAATGGTACTGACTGAACAGGGAGAAGAATCTAAATTGTGCAAATGATCTTTTAGTTCTGCAGCCTCCCTGAAGATGTTATGGGTCATTAAGCTTGTGTGTTTTAAAATCTCCAAGAATGTAAAAAAGCTCCTTTAAGTTTTTACATAGAATATAATTTCATTATTTCAGAGACGATCTGGGTAAAGCTAGTACCATGAGAAGAAAGAAGCTTTCCAGTAAGAACATCAATTATAACTATGATTTTTCTAAGAAAGAATGAAGCCTTTTATTGTTCAATTCCAGGGAACTTCAAGGGACACCCAACTGAGACAGAGAAGTTAAGACAAAAACAATTTTCACAGAGTCTAAAAAACTGAATGAAATGACTCCTTTCAGAATGGTTGGACAGACTTGTATTCCACAGGTATGTTTTAAAATTTCACAAGTAATTATAAGACCATAGATGGTGGGGGGCAGGGGAGGGGGAAGAGAAAGTCTGCTATCAAAATGTTGAGAAGGGCAAAATTAGAGAGAAAAAACCAAAAAAAAAAAAAATTAAGAAAGACTAAATCAGACAGGTTACAAAGATGATCAGATGGTCATTTTCCTAAAACATGGGAGCTGTGGTTCTCAACTGGGTCCATTTTGGGCCCCCATGCCCACCTCAGAAGCTATCTGGCAATGTCTGAAGACAGTGCTTGGTGAGTGCTACTGGCATCTAGTGGATAGAGGCCATGGATGTGCTAAATACTCTGAATCACAAAGGGAATAAAGTCACCATAGCCAACTACAAGGAAATATCTACAAAGTCTCACCAAGTTATCCAACCTTGGAATTTGAATAATGGCTTTATCCTTAATCCCACTTGGGTCACTTTGATCAGGGTTTACTGTGTGCCAGGGTGACCCATCCCAGCAGGTTTGCCCAGGACTGTCCTTGGTTTTAAACCTGAAAGGACAAATGAAGCCATTCTGTTTACCAAGAACACAGTGCCATTTGGTCATTTTCTCTTTTGAAGAGAAAAATCTGGTTCCTTAACAGTTCTCGCTGTGCTGTTTCTTACCCACAATAATCTTCCAAGGCCTGTCTCCAGGAGGGAAAGAAACAGTTTCATCTCTCAGATGATCCTGGTACCTGCTGGCTATCCCTTGGCCAACAGCCACAGCGGGAGGGTGGAGCTGCTGCCTCTTGGGGCCTCTGGCTTGTCAACAGTTCCTCTCAGTCTACCCACTTCCAGATCTGTGGTGGAGGTTCGCTTTTGGATAGGGGCCATGGGGGAGAAACTCTTGCCCTGGAGGCACACATAGCTTGCTAAAGTCAGGGTATGCAATCAACATTACTGGAGCCACCCTTCCTAAATGCTGCCTGGGGCGGCACCCAGGGCAATGGAATGCATTCCTGCAGCTGGAGGCCTTCTGTGCTTTGCCCTTATCATTCCAGATTACACTCTCTCACCCATCTATTTCTTACACATGTGAAACATTCTAAGACCTACTCTCTGATCAAATGTATATGAAAGCATTTCACCCACTGTAAAAGGCCAAACAGACATAATGTATTAACGTGTATTAGCGTCATCATAAGAGGACCTTTCTCGGCTTCCGGTTATTTCTTTTTCTAGCTAACCATTTATAATTACTATGTGGCAGGTGCTTTTGTAAGCACTGTGCATGTGTGATCCTAGATAAAGTTCAAAAAATCCTGTGAAGGATTACTATAGTGATACCAGTTTTACAGATGAAGAAACTGAGCTGCTATGATTTCCAACAGCTTTCCCAGAGCCACAGAGCCAGTGGGGTCAGGAGAGCAGAGCAGGCAGGGTGGTGCCAAGGTCACACGGATGCTACTCGGCACTAAAACCACTCCAGGAGAAAGAAGGGTGGGGCTCTGATAAAACACCCCCAGTCATCATGAACCAGTAACTTTTGGCCCATCCTGGACATTTGGTGGCCTACGGGTCACATGCTGGAGTGGAAAACCTAGTGCGTCACCCATGAACATATGACCGTGCTTTTAGTTCCTTTCTGGGTTTGCTTCCTGAAACAGCCTTCCTCGAGGAATGCATTGGGACCAGTTTCGGTTCTGGGAACCAATCACAGTGTCTGCACGCAGCTCTCTGCCTCCCAGTGACCCCAGTGTCACACAGACCACAGAGACTTCCTCAAACTGGGAAAAGCCTGCTCATGAGGGCTCTCGCCCAACAGCCTGTTTGCAGACTAAACACCTCACAGGCAGCCTCAGAATGATGAGGGAGTTAATAGTTACATGGAGACAGTTCTGGGAAAGGGGTCAAGTGACCTTCCAAACAAACGCACAGTCTACAGGGCACCTGATCAAGTCTACAAAAAGTAAAGATGGTTCCTCTGCTTTGTGCTTTAAAAAACAAAATGTCTGGAATAACCTTATAGTTACAAAGAGACAGGAATGCAGCCAAACCAGAAACTTAAAAGCTCCAAATAATTGCCTTATCACAGACATTTTCAAACTCAGGTTTTCCCCCCCTACTTTAGTCCAAATCTAAGGATTAGATAGATGTAGTGCCATTGTGTTCTATCCCTGGTAAAGAAACCTGATTAACAAACTGGGATTTCTGCTTCCAGTCCCACACCCAGATACGCTGAATAAATGGTCTCCCTCTCTAACTCAATCTTCTACTTTCTAGTTTTCTTAGTTTCTTCCAATATCCTCAGTGGTGTCAGAGTCTATGTCAATTTCATTGTTCTGATATCTGAAAACTTATCTTTCTGGGCTCTTCTATAATTTTCCCTTTTGCAGTAGCTTCTATAGTCACCACGTGAATTAAGATGTAACGAGGACAAGTCTTCACTCTGTCTGCTTTGCTGGCTCCAGCCATAAATGATGGCAGAACTTGGTGTGAGGAGTGACAGAGACAATGTTTGTGAAAAGCCTGATAGGAACCTGGTTGGCACTCACAACAAAGTAGCTATAATCAAGGAATGGGAAACCTAGATTCAATAGACTCTACTGGTTATTATTAACAAGGTAGGTAAAATTCTATTTGACTTTTAAAAAGTTATGAAAAATAAGGTCTCACTACAGTGAGAACTATTAGTAGATGAGTCACTGGGCCTCTTTCATGGAGGCCATTCAGCTCAGCGCACTCTGCTACACCCACAGCTACATACAAGGCAGCAAGAAGCAGCTCTGGGGAGAACTTCAGGAACCTTTTGCCCTGTAGGTCTCTCTTTGCTGCCACCTTCTCCACTGATCTTGGAGCTACTCTGCTGGGAAAGTGGCTTTTAGGGTAATTACTGACAAAGCATTTCTCCCAAACTGATCATTACCATACAGAAGCTCTTATGTGAATCAAATACATTTCTTTTGAACGCAGCACTATGCTTTCAGAGCATTCCCAAATCCTAATGCCATCTAAGCTACAAAAAACCAAATACCACGGGGTTCTCTGCACTAGGAAATCTTGGTCTAACTAAATTTTGTTTCGTTTACAACATCAAGTGGTGATTCCACATCATGGATATTTTCTAAATTTATATACTTCCACTTTTTGTATACTTCCACTTAAATAAAAACATCTGAGAATCCAGCTGACTTACCTATATACTTGAATCCTTTCCTCTTCCTCATTTTGCCTCTCCAGGTTTCTAATACCTTCTCTTTGTTATAAAAGATAATCACACTGCACAATAAATGAATTTAGTAATCCCCTTCCTGGTTTCAGGACTCCAAGAATTCCTCAGAACAATACAGGATAAGCTACGGACACCAAATGGAGAAGATCAGACACCTGATAGCAGCTCTATGTCCACATGCACAGTGAAAGTTGGTGAACAAGTTGGGAGCTCCCAGTGCAGACCCAGAATCCCAGATTTTGGTTGCTAGCATCCCCCAACCAGTCAACTGCTGGGATTCACTGGAGCTATCAGGTGCTTCATGTTGGCCCTTTGCACTTCCTTCTCGGCCATGGCTTACTTCCCACAGCATGGTGACAAAGCAAGAGAGTGATTCATGACCATAGTCTAGTATCCTTGGTTGACCAGCTCCACAGTCCTACCCTTATCCCACTGCAAGCTTCAAATGAAGACCCCAGTGGAATATATGAGGGCGGCTGTGCATGCAGCAAGAATTGACCCTTGGTTTCAGAAAGAATTGAATTTGGAACCCAAACCCACTCTCTCTTGTTAATGACTTTATCTCAACCGTAAAACTGGGATTATATTTCCAACTACATGAGGCTGTTGGGTGTCATGCCAAGTAGTTCAGTGACTTGTATACAGTAGGAGCTTAAAAAAGGTTGCTGTTATCTTTTGTTTACATTTAGGACTTAGGGTCTATCTTGGGAGCGCTCAACAAGTAGTAAAGAACAGATTATGTTAGAACTTAACTTTGTTATGCCTTTTAAACATCAAATTATATCACTTTTTGCTGCCAAAATAAAATACTGAGCAGAAAAATGCATCATCATTAAAATCACTCAATAATAACCTGAATATGGGCTCTGAGATGGAGAAAGTGCCCTGGAGATTCATCACTTGTTACTTCCTTAGACAGAATTTGTGTGAAGTGGGAAGAAAATGGAGTTTTATGATTGAAGTCAAACATGATGCACTGACACAAAAATGACCACAGCATTTCTGAACAGCAGGCCTTGAGGTGCTAAGGAAATGCTGTTGTGGAGGGTTAAATGGTTGCTTGTCGTTCCTAATATTTACCAAAATGTTCTGGTTTTAAACACATTCACTTAGCAAATTTTCACGTCATTCAATTTGGCTCAAATTTCACATATACTGCAGAATGATCCCGTCATGTCATTCTAGTTCGTAAAGGGAGTAGTAAACACATTCTCTGTCCTCAAATACTTTTCTTTCGCTGATATCATGTAACCACATAAAATAATTAAATAACACTACAAAGCAGTGTTTGCTTAAGGGACAAAATAAGTAGCATGGACATTATAGGATATTCAATTCAGATGTACTCTGTATCCTTTTCTACCACCAGGGATCCCTGGAAGCTGGTCCATGTGGATATTCTCCCTTGCCTTCTGGCACCCCGTTGAGTAAGCCAATGGAGGTGCAAGCAGAAGATGAGAGGCTGGGTTTAGAAAGAGGGGGTTTCCCTCCCTTCTGGGTGACAGCAGGGTGGTTACAAACCATTGCCAAAGGCTCCTCCCAGGGCGTCCTCCATATGATTATTTTCCCTGGGTTCTTGGCAGTACTCCATAACCCCTTCTTGGTTTTCCTAAACCCTGATAATCCCTGTATTAATCGCTCCTCAATTATCCTGTTGAGTGTACATCTGTTTCCTTCTGGGAATCTGACTGACATAACTACCTCCCCCCCCCAAAAAAAAAGATAAAGTCACTCCAGAAATGAATTTGTTTCAAAACAACTTAGCTGAAGTGATTGAGGGGGAAACACTTTAATTGAGGAATGTTTCATCAAGATTTCAAACTCTTAGAACAAATACTGAATAAGTGCCTCCTGCATGCCAGCGCTGCCATAAGTGCTGTGAACACACGGCTCTGAGAGCTTATGTCCTGACCAGGAAAGATGGACTACATGAGAGTAAGCAAATGAGATCGTTCTAGACAGCAGGAAGGCTGGGATGTAAATAAAGCAGGGTAATGGGATGGAGCAGACAGGAGTGGACCGAGAAGGCCATGCTGAGATTTGGACCAAGACCACCGAGAGAGCCTGGGGCGGTCTGATGTAGGCAAGTGTAAATGCCCTGTGGCAGGAACAGGTTTATGTGTTTGCCTGGTTTAGTTCTTTAGTTCCAGGAACGGGGAGGGAGAGGCAAAGGACCAGGATAGAGACGTGGCCAGGGTGCTATGGTGAAGGGTTTAGGAGTCAAGGTAAGGAGCTTGGGTTTTATTATATACAGTCATGTGACCCTTAATGACAGGGGTACAATCTGAGAAATGTGCCCTTATGCGATTCCGTCAGTGTGTGAATGTCACAGAGTGCAATGTCACCAACTGGCTGGTCTAGCCCACTACACACCTAGGCTGTGCGGAGCGGCCATCAGGCCCACCACAGTCATGTGCTCTGTCTCTGACTAAAATGTTGGTCAAGCAAACACGACCATACCAGGAAATGCTAATGGAGGGTGTTAAACTTTGCAGGATGGGAAGATGAAGATCATTTGGGATGATGAAGAATTAAAAAACACTACATTTAGGTTCTTCGGGAAAAGAAGAGTTGGTACAATCTGCCTTGAGGAGATTGGGTGGTGGGGAGTGATCCGATCTATAGAAGAAATGATCCGATCTATAGAAGAAATTTCATCAATTACTCAGAGAAGGTGCTTTAAAAATTAACCCTGGTGGCACAAGGGGTTAAGATGCAACCTATGAAGCTATCTGCAGCCACTGCAGCATCAGTTCGATCCCTGGCCAGGGAGCTACCCACATGGTGCAGCAGACCTCTCCTGACTCTCCTGCTGCTCCTCTCAGCAGTGTATTTCAATCTGCCTGTTCTGCTCCCCACTCTGTCTCCGGTGAGTCCTCTCACCCCCAGCCCCCGCACCTTTGGCCTGTGCCCCAGTTCTTGTATGCATAAATAAATAAATCTTTAAAAAAAAAATAACGCTGAGAGCATTAAGAGTGTGTGGGTAGAGCGGGTTAGAGGTGGTGAGCGAGGGATCAGTCCTGCAAAAAGGAAGCAGAAGCAGTGGCAGCCACCACGGCCACAAGGCTGGAGGCCCAGGTGTTTCTCCTGAAGTCCAGCTCCACAGAGCAATTGCCTGCTGGACCTTCCTCCTCACAGCACCACAGTCTCACCTTTCCCTATACCCATCATGCTCTTTTCCCCTCAAATCTGCTTCCCTTCCTCTGTATCCATCTTAGCAAGTGGACGACTGCCTCCCAGGTCCAGGGGGAGGGGGTTTGTCTCCCGCTGCCACAGCCCTCATGGAGGCTCATGGAGTGTACTCCAGGGCCCTCCCTTGAATCTCTACACCTCTCCTCTTCTCATCATCATCTTCACTCAATCTCCACCATAGTTGCCTTGCCAGGTTCCACTCCTAAGTCTAATGCTTGCTATCAAAGTCATCTTTCCACAGCTGAGATCTCGTTGTAGTCACTCATGACCGACGAGTCAGCAAAGCCTAGCCTTCCTCTGGGTTTCTTTCTCAGTCCCCCCCACTCCTTGGCTCAAGTCTTGTCCCAACTCCATCTTTTAATGCTACAAGCCCCAAAGTCCGCAAACACTACTGACATTTACTGACCACATTATTCTGGATCCAGGCTCTTTATGTGTCTACACCACACCCTCCCCGATTCCGTCTCCAAGCTTACACTGTATTCGTAGTAACTACTCTTGTTATTAAAACAATTCTAATGTCACTTCCTCTATGAAGTCATTTCTAATCATCTTGCCGGTAGAACCCATTGTCTCATAATTGCCCCTGCCTAGACTAGACTCTTTTTCAACTTCTATCATGTTCCCTATGTCATTTTATTGTCCTTATTTATTCTCTCGCTCTTGTTCTCTCTCCCCTCGTTAGTTCTTTGAATTCAAGAACTTTGTTATTCATCTTTGAACCTCCAGTATCCATCAGGCACACAGAAAATGCTCAATGCACACACAAATAGAACTTTCACAGAAATCTGGAGTGTGGCAAGAGCAGAAAAACAAAGAAGAAAAGAGAACCTTCAGGATCAAATGCTAACTGCAGAATGGAAGCAAACAATAAGGAAAAAAGGATAACAAGCACAAGTAATTTTAACATTAAACATAATTTACAAATGAAAGGGGATGTTGGTAGAGCCTTCCAGAAACAGCAAGATGTATGATAGAATCTTTGAGGACAACTCTTATCAGCCAATAATGGTGGTGGTAATAATAATACTAATTTAATAATCAACAGTTATGGTTATATTTTTAATCTTCCCACATTACGGGTAAGGACATCAGGGCTTAATAAATTTAAAATACTATTCCAGGGTAACACAACTAGGAGTTCAAGCCTAGGTCTGCCAGACTCAAAACCTGAAATCTTTAACCACAATTTGTGTAGCATAAAATATTCTTCAAATATTGTTGGATGACTCATTAATCAGTTGAGTTGTTTAAAATTTCAAAGTTGAAAACTTGGGAAAAAAAAAAAGTTGAACATTTGAGATTTCCTATGATGAGTGGAATGAAATAAGAGATGCAGTTTTGCAATCAGAAAGTATCAAAGACCACCCGGGTTTGACAAACTTGAAATCAAAGTAATTATTCAATATATTTTATGGTTGCTCATGTATTTCATTGAACCTATGGTGATGCTCTCACAGGGTAAGCTACTTCCGTTCAGTTCAACAGACCAGGTCCCTCCAGTACCAACATCATGTGAGACACTCACGATTTAAAATGTTATCATAGTCACAGCTTTTTAAGTCCAGAAAATGGGTGACATTCATTCATCAATATTAAAAATACTGAGATAGAATCACATCCATTGTTTCTACTAAATCCTTAAAATTTGGTGTGTATCTTACTCTTAAGCACATCCCAACGTGCATGCTAAATTTTCATCAGAAATAATCTGTGTTACACAAAATTTGCAATTATAAAAGCAGATTCAGGCACCTGAGTTGTTCAAATGTAAGCATCCTGCTAAAAGTTGTGCTTAACAGCAACAAAAAAATTACACCACTTCAGTTTTTAAATTTCAATTATTTTAAATGAAAAATCAGCTCCATCACACTAGCCACCTTTGAGTAACTCCAGTGGCTACCATATTGCATGGTACAGCTATAGATGGGGTGGCAATTATTTATTTTTTTCCTCACATCCTCAAATGAAAAGGTCAGAAAGTTGAATGGAGTGTGAGCTAATAATGTGCAGTGACTATTCCATACTTATAGGGATGAACGAACTTACACTCACTACTTACATTAAAGTTGCACAACCTCTGGTTGAAAAATAAGGCAGAGAAATGACTCTGAGGAAGATTATTAATTTATCACTTTGCTTTTCTTACAGGTTGCACTTAAGGTCATTAAATGAATACCTAGTCCATGTGACTAGACTACTTAGAGCTTTTATCCCAACAAATCCTTGTTTGTAAAATCAAGAAAACTAAGAGGATTAGGTATTTCCATGTTAGTTAACCTAGAAAGACAGAGTTGCTGCTGTTTATTTTATAATTTTGCTGTGTACAGGGGAAAAACTTGGTATGGAATGGAATTCACGTGCCAAATGAAAATGAAAAAGGGAAAAGGAGATCAAGTTCATTGGAGCCTAATTTTTATGCATCCTTTTCATTTCAAGCCACCAGAACAAGTTTGCAATCATCAGGAATTACAGCTTTTATTGCAGAAGAAAGAATGCAACTAAATTACCCCATATATATAACCTGTTTCATTAGACTCTCATAAAGTAACCTTTAAAGACCATGTGTAAATAAAAAGTGCATACATTACGTAACTGCGTATTATTTTCTTGCTTCATATTGACTTCTGGTTAACTGGAATAACCACACTGGCAGGGCTATGGAGGCAAAACTAAAACTGGTCTTCTATGCATACTGCACAGCAAAATCAAAGCAAACCCAGGCATATCCAGAAGACAGAGGTTCCAGCACAAAACCCAGCATGGTTTATTAGCCTTGCTTCTACTGTTACTAATGAGAACATGACGGGTCATCCATCAAGTACTACCCAGGGAACACAGCTCTTTAGGGCAGAGTCTATTTTTATTCATAGCTAACACCCAGCACCGAATAGAATGCCTGGCAAATAGCAGGTACTCTAGAAATACTTGTTGAATGAGTGAATGAATGAATACATTCTGTAAAACAAAAATGGAGTGGGCATTCCTTGATAGTCTGGAAGGTGGTAAGCAGGATGGCATCCTTTTATCTCTTCCCACACCATCCACATCCATGTCCTTTGGCTCCTTCCCTAAAGCACACCTGATGTGTCAGGTCCACTCAGTGCAACACTATTCTGTACTCCATGGGACAGGAATGCATCAGGAAGATAAGAGAAGGTACAGGTATTAGGGAATGGCTGGGTTAGGGAGATGTCAAATATACTGGCCACCCACCTCCCACTCTTTTGTGGAGTATATTGAATGTGGGGATACCTGTGTTGTGATCTTATTGGTTTGTCCTGCTGAGATTTAAGATAAAGAATCCTACTGAGTAGTGGCCATGGTGGGTGTCTTCCCCAAAGACTGATTATTCCCAAGTTAAATACACTGAAAAGAAGAGAATCTGGAAGATAAGGCTTTGATCATCAGAAAGAGAAACTCTAGTTATTTGGGATTTTCAAGTAGGTGTGGTGTCAGGCTTCTGGAGGGTGCTCTTGGGTTAACGACATTCCATGGAGACAGCATGGAGGGAGGCTAAGAGCAGAGGCCCTACTATAAGAAAAGCTCGAAAAGCCTTATCTTGATAACTGGAGTATCCAGTTGCATGTAACTTTCTGTGCTTTTTCCACTCCCCACCCCCAGGCAGCCTACTCGTTTTATAGTGAGAACAGCGTTGCTGAGAACAGCCAAGTGGGAGGAATGGTAATTGGAGAGAGTTGTCCAAGGAGAAGGCACTTCTTGGAAACAGAAGCCATGGTTGGAAGGACCAACGGGCCTCTCTACTGCCGACTTGGAAGATCTGAGTTTCCTTTTAGGGTGCTTTCTGGGTTTCTTTACAGAAGCCAGTCATACAGACATCAGCCAGTAAATACAAGATGGTGGCGGGACAGACAAGGGGCTTCAGAACAGCTGTTCCCAGGCAATGAGCAAACATTTTAGATAAGGGCATGACCTGGGCATATTGCATGACTTCCTTGGCATCAGTGTCCTTATCCATAAAATGAGGGGTTTGAACCAATGAATGTTACCGGGGGATTTTCTGCTCTGACGTGAACTATCAGCCTAAAAACTGAAATGTGGGAGATACATTAAATGCTCGGAAGAGTTTCAAATGGAAGGTTCTACTGTCTGGGGTGGTTGGAACAGGCTTTGTCAGGCAGGCAGGACTTGAATTGGGACAAAGGGTGAGGAGGATTCAGGCTTCTAAGAGACAAGCAGAGGGAAAGGGATGCAGGGAAGAAATTTCCAACAAGAGCTCAGGCTTCTGAATGAAGAATACTGACAGCAGGGGTGGGCCAAGCCCAGCTGCTGAGTAGGGACGAGGTTCCTACTCGTCCCTAGTGAGACCCCAGGGCCACAGGTGGCACCTGAGATATAGCTGGGCGGGAGATGACACTAAGGAAGATACCAGAGGTTCCATTTACCCCATTTACCTTAAAAAAAGTGTGTGTGGGGCCTCCCTGGTGGTACCAGGGATTAAGATGCAGCACTATGAAGCTATCTGCAGCCACTGCAGCACGAGTTCGATCCCCAGGCAGGGAGCTACCCACATGGTGCAACAGACCTCTCCTGACTCACCCGCTGCTCACCTCAGCAGTGTTTCAGTCAGTCTGCCTGTTCTGCTCCCCCCTCTGTCTCTAGTGAATTCCTCTCACTGACCCCCCCTAACCCCCCACACCTCTGGCCTATACTCCAGCTCTTGTATGCATAAATAAATCTTTAAAAAACAAAGGCAAAAAGTGTATGAAGACTGCGTGCCAGGCACTAGGTGCTTGGGGGGTGGGGGTGGAGACACTGCAAATATGACAAAATAAATGGAACTGCTCTTTCCTTCTACTTCTAAGAATTCTTTTCCCCTCCAGGCATGTCCTATAGTTTATTTTAACTTGATTTTTACTAAATAAAATACTGGAGGCGGTGGAGTGAAACATCCTCAGCGCCTTTACTTAGTAGAACTGAAAGACATTCCCCAGCACTTTCCTTAACCTCTCAGAGTCTTGGCTTCTCTGTCTATATAATGGGCATAATGATACCTTTCAAAGGTAACTGTGAAAATTAAGTAAGTAGCCAGAGGCAGGGGGTGAGAGGAGATGCCCCACTAATTAGGACTGCTAATTAAATTAGACAAGTAAATGGTAATGCCCTAAACAAACACTGGCTACTGTATTTTCACTGTTATCATTTCAGGGAAGGCAAAAAAGTAAACTTGCAGTTCTAAGAAATTAGTGATTTGCCCAGGGTCATGGTAACAGAGCCTCCAGCTGTCCTCCGACAGATAACACCACAAGTGGCATTGTAATCTGTTTTTCTATTTGCTAGCCACTTCAGTCACTTGCCAGAATCTCTCTTTTTGCTGGCCCACTTCAGGGGACCTAACTGTGTCCGCTGGGAAGAATATCCTAGCATTGTACCTGCCCCTCAAATTTCTCATTTCTTGGAGCTCCCCGCTGACTCTGCAAATCAAAGGAGCAGTAATGTAGAGCAAACACAAAGCCAAAAGAAGCTTTGGGAAGTAGTCAAAGAAGCCTGCAATATGAAACATGGTTAAATGGTTAAATTTGAATTTCAGATAACAACCAATAATTTTCATTTGCTAAATATGGCACCCTTAGGCCAACAGAAAGCTGGAGACTGCTTGCAAGGTGAGTCCTGCAGGCTTTGTAAACATTCCAGCTCCTGGGTAGTTTCATCATTTAAAAGTCAATGCTTCTCCACCAAGGTAATTATTTCTGGAGTGGTTTCCCTTTCAGGATTCAAAATGTCACAATTGAAAACTCAATGAGAATAATGACACCACCTGGAAGGTTCTTATATAGTTCTAATTCAAATTGAACCTTTTCTCCAAGGTTGGTAGATCTTATCAAGAAATGTTAGGATAAGAGAGAAAGCCATGCCACTCCCTTAAAAACACTAAAAGCACAGAGAACATCAACAATTTTGTTTCTGAAAGTCACACGAAATTCATTGTCTAGGGTGAGAGTCTAGAAGCTCCCCAGGTGTGGCAGCAGCTAGACTTTGATCAGAGACAAACCTCTTTCTGTTCCATCTATGTCCATTCCATAGGCTGCCCATGAGGCAGTTGCATGGGTTGGTCTTAGTATGTGGTGATGAATTGCTTACAACTGTAAATTACTGTGCTAGAATTAAAACTCCAAAGAGAGATCCTGTATTCGATGGCCCAAGGGAGGAGGTTGCATCATAAGTATCATGAGTTTATAAGAGAGAGTAGGCAGAGCAGAATGCAGGGTGACAAGTAGAAGCAACTACTATAGTCTCTCTCTCTCATTCTCTCTCTCTCATCAGCACTGGGAGACAGTGTTATACTTCCAAATGTGGAGGTGTTTGCATGGGAACTTTGCTGACATGTTTAGTGTTCTCTTTCCAGCCCCTCTAGTGCGCCATCAGAGATTCTGATATTTGATTGGTGACTGAGAAAGGGGTCTAAAGTGGGGAGGGGATGGAAGAGCAGTAGCTAAATTGTTTACTTTTGAGGTGTTGAAAATGTCAAATGTCTAAATCGACTATGGCACAATGACTATTTAAATGTACTTTAAATAGTCTACTTCTAAGATTAGACAATTAAAAAATGACTCAATGCTGCACTAACTCCAAAAACCACATCAGTGGCATATATCTATGAATTGTATATCTATGAAAATTCACTGAATCGTATACTTTACATGGTGAACTATATGGAATGTGAATCATATCTCAATAAAAAGTTTTTATAAACTTCTGGTTCTTAGGAAGGTGAGGAGCACTTGGTAAAATGGAGAACACTGACCTTAAGTGCCTGTGGGGTTAGAAGGGGGCTTTGTCCAACTGCAAGAGGCAGACCAGGCAGCCCACATCTTACTGTAGGTGCCAGTGGCCAGGTAAATACAGGCCAGGTATCAACAGAGCTTTGTTTTTTTGTAATAAGACAGAAATCCAGGGATATGTGAGTGTGTGTGTGTGTGTGTGTGTGTGTGTAAGATAGAGACAGAGAACAAGAGAGAAATCTCTTAAATTGCAAATGTGGGTAACTAATTCCATTTTTAAAGATTGTGTAAGACAACAGGGTACAGAAGAGCAAACACAATACACTTCAGAGACCTCTATATGCCTGTGAACTGCCCACTTGCAACCTCTTATCTAGAGTCACTAAGAAGTCCTGGCCCAGATCCTTCTTTCCTGGGTAAGGGCCTTGGTTTTCAAGCTGAAGACACTTTGGTGATCGCTACTTAGCTGACCCCAGACAGTTGTGATTCTCTTAACAAGCAACAACATCCAAAGAGTGGAAAGAAACTAAATGTTCATCAACAGATAAATGTGTAAACAAATGTAGTACAGTCAAACAATGGAATGTTATTCAGACTTAAAAACAAATGTAAAAATATAGATGAAGCTCAAATACATAAACAAAAAAAAAAGACATACAAAAGATCACATATTGTATAATTCCATTTATGTGAAATATCCAGAATAGATAAATCCATAGGGGCAGAAAGCAGACTAATGATTGCAAGAGGCTAGGGATAGATTAGGGAATGATTTACCTTATTGAAAAATATGGTGAATGTATAAAATTCCCTCAATTATATACTTTAAAACAGCTAATTTTATGTTATAGGATTTTTCACCTCAATGTTTTAAAAAGCAACAACATCTAGGAGTAAGAAAACCAAGGGGTGGCAGATTTGGGGAGCAATGTCACTATTTTCTTGGCAGGTGATGGGTTCTATGCGGGATCCCCTGAGGGTGGACACTGGAGAGTCCTCAAGGCAGGAGGGTGGACACAGGACCCATCAGATGTGAAGACATGGTAGAGAGAGCACAGCATATTCTGGGGCTGGCAAGAAGTTGTGTGAGATAAACAGGTGTGGAAATGGAAGCTCTCAAAGTTGAGATACATTTTGGAAGCCTCGGAGAGATTCTCAACGGCAATCCCAGTTATTTGCTCACTCAAAATATGTTTCACAACCCATGAAAAGTTCCTGTTCATAAACAAAGTAGTCTTCTCTCCTACTAAAAAGTGTCTCCATATTTCCAGACACCCACCATTACCCACTCAGATTTTAAATGCAGGATGCTTGCTTAAGACATCCATTTTCTCCTAAATACTTAATTCTTTTTCTTTTTCTTGGCTCATGCTTTGATTGAGTAGATTTTAGTGATGGGTACGCTGTAAAATCCAGCCTCAATATAGAATAGAAGGGAAGCATCATTGCACAATTAGTGGCTTCTTTTCCTCTTATCTACACCACCCTGCATTTTACTTTTAAGAAACTACTTGACAATGTACACTGTGGTCACTTCAAGAATTTTTGCTGACTACTCACTGGCATTGTAAAGTAGTTTTTGTAACTTTGTAGATTAACATTCCATTATTAAAGAGTAAGAAAGAATGACCTCGGGGGCCTCCCTGGTGGCCCAGGGGTTAAAGTCTCAGCATTATCAAGCTATCGCCAGCCACTGCAGCAGGAGTTAGATCCACGGCCAGGGAGGTGACCCACATGGCTCAGCAGACCTCTCCTGTCTCGCCTGCTGCTCCCCTCAGCAGTGTATTTCAGTAGATCTGCCTGTTCTGCTCCCCACTCTGTCTCTGGTGAATCCTATCACACCTCTGGCCTAGACCCCAGCTCTTGCGTGCATAAATAAAATAAACCTTCAAAGAAAAAAAAAAGAATGACCTCAACAACAACAAAAACCACTATGAAAGAGCACTTCACAATTATTAAGATGGTAATTGTTTTAAAAAAAATTAGAAAATAATAAATGTTAGTAACAATGTGGAAAACTGGATCCCTTGTGCACTACTGGTGGAAATGTAAAATGATGCAGTCACTACGGAGGCCAGTATGGCAGGTCCTCAAAAAAGTACACATAGAATTACTTCATGATCCAGCATTTTCACTCCTAAGCATATACCCATAAAAGCAGAGCTATTTGTACACCAACTTTAGAGCAGCATTACCCACAAGAGCCAAAAGGTTCATGAGGCCAAGTGATCCTCAACTGCTGAATGGATAAACAAAATGTGTTATATACATAAGACAGACTAGTAGTATTAAAAAGGGATTAAATTCTGACACACACTATAGCACAAATAATGAGAATGTTAAGCTTAGTGAAATAACTGAATAATAAGTACAACTAAAGGAAGAAGACCCATGGAAGGCCACTTTAGATGTACCCAAAACCCTGATAAACATATCTCCCCACCAATCCACAAGCATTGTTTAGAATATTATTTTTTTCCCTCCTTCCTTCCTCCACCCACTTCAAACATTTCCACTCCGGCCTCTTTTCCCCCGCCTCTTTTCTTGGCCAAAGCTGTGGAAGAATAAGAACACAAGAGACAGCACATTCCACTGTTGTCAAGGATATTTCTCTTGATTTGGATGTGATAATGGAGTGATGAGGGCTACCGCACAATGTTCCTCAGATTGGGCCTTTCACAGCTGTTTTGTAAAACAGTATGTTCCAATGTCTTTCACATCTTTTGTACTGAGATAGCAAATCTCATGAAGTGACATTGGACCAAGATAGGGAAAGTCGAGGTCTTATAGTAGAGCAGTCTCCTAAAACTGAAGACAGAGCTCAGACTTGAAAGCTGTCACAACACGGGTAAACCAATAACTGGCAGCTGTCTATAAATTCACAGCTATCCAGTGCATCTAACCTAACCAGCCCTTCAGCCTCATCTTCCCCACCTCTCCCTCTATTCTCCTTCATACATGGCAAACAAATCTATTCCCTGTACTGTATTTGCAGCCTGATATCTGTTTCAGTATCTTTGCTTTAAGCTATGCTTATGGCCTAGAGTATTCTTGTTCTAAATTCCACTGATGCAAATTCTTGCTTTTCCTTGCCACTCCTTCAAGAAGTCCTTCATCTTGTCCCAAGCAGGAAATTCTCCTTCTTGCCATTGCAATATGTTTCTCTACCTGTCTTGTAGCCTTTATCACAATCCAGTTTGATTTTTCACTCTCTAGAATCATTTTCTATTGTTCATTGTTTTTACTTACTTGAAAGCATCTTGAGGTTGAAGACAGAATATTATCACTTTTTTGTGTTTTAGCTTTTCTGGCAGACACCAAAGATTGCCATCCCTTTCTTTGCTATGGGAACTCCAAGTTCTCACAGCTAACAGATGACTGCCTGGCTTCAAAGCCATGATCCACATCTTGACTCCAGGTAGTACCCCTTGAGTGCTTAGCACTACGCATTCTTCAACTACTTAAATAATCAGTTCAGACAATTATCTACATAAGTGTGGCTTGGGAAGGGGGAAGATTCATTGTTGGAGAAAAAAGAGATTTTGTTTTTTTTTCTCACAAAAGAAATCTATGTATCTTCATCTACTCTCTACACAGTTTATATTTAAAAGATCATGTGCTCAATTACTCTTTGCTAATTAATCTTTGCCTATCTCTTGGTAGCCAGCAAGGGCATAGTGTATTAGTGCGCAATAAGCCAGAATTCTAAGAGACTGAGACAGGGAAGTCCAAGGAATGCAACGTGCCAAATCAGAGACATACACAGGCAAAGCACACCACCAAGCCAGAACTTTCAGGAGGGGGAGGTGACTCTCCTCAGAGCTCTTCTTTCTGTCACAGAGCAAATGGAATTTGCTGGGTTTGGAGGCATGTGGGTGGGAGCAAGAAGATAAGGAGCTTAATGAAGAAGAATAAGATATAATCATTCATAGGATGAGAACTAGGAGGAGAGATTCAGTCATTGCTGGTCTCCTGAGACAAGAAAAGGAAAAAATTCCTGGGTTTTAAAAAAAGCCTTTTGTCCATCTTTTTCAGCCTCCTCCTGACCATGTCACATACAACTACATACCAGCCTTTCTCTAACCAGTTTAATGTATGTGTGTATGTGTGTGTGTGTGTGTGCATGTAAAGGCTAGACTAGGGATCAGCAAATGTTTTTTTTATAAAAGATCAAGTAGTAAATTTTTAGGCTTTCAGGACATACAATTTCAGTCCTAACTCCTCAAATTGCCATGTTGCATAAAAGCAACCACAGACAATACGTCTTTACACTGAGTGCTGATATAGAACCTATTCATGGACACTCTAAGTTTCAAGTACTGTTATAGGACAGGGAGAGGGGCAGCCCAAAACCCCGCAAACCTGCCTATTCTAAATGGGTTCTGCCATCCGCCGCATCAACACAAAACATAGGAGACTTTAATGAAAAGGAAATTTAATAAAACTAGGAAACAATACAGGTAAGGCAAAGAATCTAGTTTCTAAATCAAGCACCCAAAGTTACCCATCCCCTCGTGGGTAAAAGTCCATCCAAATGGGATTGGCCCAGAGCAAGGCCCCAAGGCCTGCCACAAGTCTAAAGCATCTTCCAGTGGGGACCCACAGAAAAGGGTCACAAACAACCGGACAAGCCCGGAAGGAAAAGAGCAAAATCAACATCAAGATAAAAGCTGCCATTGTCACCTCCCCACGGGTCTCACCCACATCTGTGTCACCCAGTCTACGACCAAAAGACAAGCGCAGTTTCTTCACGTGTCTCTAGGCTCCATGTGCCTCCTCCAGGTCTCCTGGCTCCATCCTGCTTCCTACCTCAGTCTCTTCTTCCGCTTCTCCTCTTCCTGCTCAGCTCCACCCTGCCTTGGGTGGGGCAGGGAACCTCCCCCTTTCCTGGGGACCACCCTGTTACAGTACCACAAAAGGTTATTTTTTTCATTTTTTTCTCCAGTCATTAAGATTGTAAGAGCCCATGTGTTACTTATAGTTATAGGTCATACATAGTAAAGTCTGACATGTGTGCCAGGAAATAGTCTAAGTTCTAGGTTTCAGCTAGAGGCCACTCCTGGGAAGGGAGGAGGAGGGTGGGGCGCAGTTCACAGGGGGCTTCAGGGCTCTCTCTAGTGTTTTATTCCATAGGATGGATCATGGACACAGGGGTGTCTGATGTTACCATCCTCTAAACTTTTCAGTAGGTCTAAAACACTTCCATGAAACAAAGTAAAGGCACATAAATGAGTGAGATCAAGATCCTTTGCATTTTTGCAGTAATGAGTCTATCAGTAAAAAATTAATAAATAAACTCCCTTTTCATTTTGCCAGTCAGACATAAGTATTGTTCATTCAAGTGGGGCAAAGGAAGCATTCTTTTAAAACTCAAGCAAACTGGGTATTTTGTCTTGTACCCTATCAGAGGAAGCAAAATAAAAATAAATAAATAAACATTTGTCAGGCTTTTGAAACACCATGCAAGATTTTTCTCAGAAACAATAATGAAAAAGGGCCTCCATGGTGGTGCAAGGAGTTAAGCACCACACTATGATGCAATCGCAGCCTCTGCAGCATGAGTTCAATCCCCGGCTGGCCAGGGAGAAACACGCATGGCGCAGCAGACCTCTCCTGTCTCGCCCGCTGCTCCTCTCAGCAGTGTACTTCAGTCAATCAACCTATTCTGTTCCCCTACTCTGTCTCTGGTGAGTCCTCTCACCCCCCGCACCTCTGACTTATATCCCGGCTCTTGTATGCATGAATAAATAAATCTTTAAAAAAAAAAAAAAGCATCTGGCAACAATGAATTCACATCTCTTGTCCACAGTATCTTGATTTTACTTCTGCATAAAGCATTTTCTGTATTTTAAAACAGTACCTTTAGGTCAATTCAGCATGTCAGCTGCTAGTATAACTCCACAAAATGGCATATTCTTAAGGCAGGGAGTTACATGAGGTCCCAACAGCTGCTTTCTGAAAATTCTTTAGTGTATTACTGCAGAGCAGAGCAGTGTGACAAGGATCAAAAGATTAAAAATAATTTCAAATAACTCTAATATCGGGAGAACAGCCATTGAATTTTGCTTCAATTTCAAATGGAAAATAAAATACACATATCATTCACTAAAATTACAGAACTTTAAAATGCTGTTTTAAAGAAACAAAACATCACAAATGCTCTGCAGAAATTAAAAAAAAACTGAAATTGAGAAAATAGGATAAGAGTATAAATTAATGGATAAAAACTCTTTGATTCA
Source organism: Talpa occidentalis (assembly GCF_014898055.3). Lineage (NCBI taxonomy): Eukaryota > Metazoa > Chordata > Mammalia > Eulipotyphla > Talpidae > Talpa > Talpa occidentalis. The sequence continues at coordinate 22,502,620 of NW_023604972.1, forward strand.
GAGTTTCTACATTCTTTTTCTACTCAATCTTCAGGAACCTTCTGTCTTTTCCTCATATGTGTTTAATCTGCTAATGAATTAAACCAGAAAGTCCTCTGTCCATGAAAGTCCTTTGTCCAATGAAATTGTCATCTCTAATTTATATAATTAATTAGTAGTGTAAAGTTTGTGCTGTCTGACAAAATTAGTAGAAAAAGAAGGCCTAACACTTCAAATATCTCAAAATAGAGAAAAAAGTAAAAGTATAGTAGGACAAGTTTCAAGCCCAAATAGGCAGTATTGCCTCCAACCCAGGAAAAGGGAGAAGAAGTTAGGCTGATGCTTAGTGTAGCAAATTAAAAATGGCTGCAAAGTCTTTGACACACTCTCATTGAGAGGTGGGAGTTATCTCCACTTGAACTTAGGTGGGCTCTTTGTCTGCTTTGACCTGAAAGTGATACTATTTCAGCTTCCAAGAGAAGAGACCAGCAACTCTGATGTCCTCTTTCCTGAAACATTCACCCTTAGAGCTGACATGCAGAAAGAGGCCTTATGAAGAGACTCTAAGACTGTCCTTGGCATGGTGAAACACATGTGAGTGAAGCCATCTTGGATCCTCAGGCCAGACTAGTTACAAGTTGAATACATTCAATGTGAATTCATTGAATACATTCGTTGATGCATATATAGCAGAAGAACCTCCCAGCTGAGCCCTGTCCATACCATGTTCAAATCTTGAGAGATGACATGTACTCATTGGAGGTTGTTTGACCTCCAATATGTAGAAATCACTGGAGCCCTGTATCATTTTGTAAACTACAGATTAATGTAAACTTTCACTTAAAATTTCTAGAGGGATAGCTTTCATCCCAAAGGAAGGATCTTAACTTTTTTCTTTATTCTTGAAACAACTATTATTCAAGAACTAATATTCAACTATTATTTAAGAACTATTATTCTTGAAAGCAGCAAAAGCACTAGGACCCATGGGTAAAAGTTACAAGAAAGATTCTAGCTAAATGTAACTGGGAAACTCTTCTTGTTTCCCAAGAGGATTTTCCATTCCCAGCCAGAAGAGTCTCATGGAACTAGTGATACAACAACCATCCGTGTAGGAATTCAAGGCCAACCAGTAAAGGAGCACAACAATAAAATCCTCCAAATTTAAAGTCAGAAAGACCCATGTCTGCCTCGGTTTTGCTATAATTACTTAGGAGTTTTAGGGCAAATTGCTTAGCCTCTCAGTCTGTTTGTTCATCTGTAAAATAGGTATATTAATAACAGCAACCTTAGAGAGCTGTGGTACACCTGGCCCACAGAACACTCTTGGTGCATATATTTATCAGACCATGATTATCACTAATGCTACAGACCATTTATGCACTGGATGGAATGTTGAACTAAAAAGCCCCTGTGGTTCTGTCCAAATAAAAAACATGCTAGATGATTCTATGATCACTCACAGAAAGTTTATGTTTGCCGAAAACTAACTAAAAGCAGCCAAAAGTATTTTTAGTTTAACTCAATCAAGTCAATAGCATTTTTTTTTTTTTGTTAACTTGAGGTCATTTAAACTGTACTTAATATCCCTAATTATTTACACAGAAAAGTAACAACAGATTTAACTTCAATGATGAAAAACTTGCTTACTTGCTTGTTGGCTTGACATAATTAGCTACAAAGCTTCCAGGGTGGATTTATCATGTAGATGGTTCACCACTCTTCCCTCACTTAGTGCTGTGTTCCTTCTGCTGTTCTCTGTTCCTAAAGACTCAAAATTCGAGTACAACTGCTCATGCTGAGTTATGGGTAGGACTTAGAGAAAATTAGTTCAGTTCATTCATTTACTAGCCCTGTGGCTTGGGGTAAATCAAGAAATCCCTCTGCACCTGTTTCCTCATCTGAAGAATGGCATTATTAATAAATCCTCCTTGAGGTATTCTAGAAATAGAGTAATAGCTCTACATGGTTCAAATGTTTTAAAATAAAATGCAATTGTTGCTAGTTATTCCTTTAACAGCTACAGCAAGCAATTACTAAAAGACAAGACAAGTGAGTCTAATGAAAACGAAGAAGCAGCTCAGGTTCTTAGATTCATCCTTAGTTACTTGGCTTATTTCCATTGACTGCCATTTATTTCTTTCTGGAACAAGGTTTTCTAAATTTTTTTTCCTGATTTTTTTATTTTCTTTTCATTTTTTAAACTCAAACTTTTAATTGAGCTGTAGGATAAGTATAGAAAAATGCACAGGTTAAGAGTATCTCTCAGTGAATTTTCTTTTTAAAAAATTTTTTTCTAATAAGTTTTTATTGAGGTTTAGTCAAAATTATATTAATTTCACGTGTGCAAGTAATATTTGAATATATTGCAAAACGATCTCCACAATATCATCCCTCATCACAGTTACAAAAATTTTTTTCTTGGGCCTCCCTGGTGGCGCAGCAGTTGAGCGCTGGGTTGCGAAGCTGCCCGCAGCCTCTGCAGCGCCGGTTCGATCCCCGGCTTCTCCCTGGCCACCGGAGGAGGGTCCCACATGGCGCGCAGACCTCTCCTGCCGCCCGCTGCTCCCCTCAGCAGTGCACTTCGGTCCTTCCGCCTGCTCTGCTCCCTGCTCTGGCTCTGGTGAATTCTCTCACCCTCCCGCGCTTCTGACTGTACCCAGTGCTTGTATGTATAAATAAATCTTAAAAAAAAAAAATTTTTTTTTCTTGTATGTCTCAATGAATTTTCACAAATGACACGTGTGTGTAACCGGCACCCCAGAAAAACTCCTTCAGTTACCCTTGTAGTCACTACTCTCCCAAGCATGAACTCTATCCCGACTGCTAGCACCAGAGTCACTTGTCAGGTTTTGATCTTTATTTAAACAGGAATCTTATAAAACATACTCTATTGGGTTCTTAGTTTTTAATGTGTAGTGATAGCTGTTAATTCACATTATGTATAGACTATCTCATTGAATAAATATTCCTGTTTTTTAAATTAATTCTACTATTGACAAGCATCTAGGTTGTTTCCAGTTTGGAAACATGATGTTGGAAAAATGATGTTGCAAAGAGCAATGATAACATATGTACATATGTATGCATGTACATATTTCTGTTGAGAGCATACTTGAAAATAGAATTACTGGCTCAAAGGTATGTATATTTCAGATTTAGTAGATTCTCTTTTTGGCACCAAGCCTCTCCATCCATGCTTATTTTTTTTAAAAGATTTATTTATTTATGCATATAAGAGCTGGGATACAGGCCAGAGATGGGGGAGGGTGAGAGGATTCACCAGAGACAGCGTGGGGAACAGAACAGAACAGGCAGACTGACTGAAACACACTGCTGAGGGGAGTAGCGGGTGAGACAGGAGAGGTTTGCTGCGCGATGTGGGTAGCTCTGTGGCCAGCCGGGGATCGAACTTATGCTGCAGAGGCTGCGGATTGCTTCGTAGTGTGGTGCTTAACCCCTTACACCACCAGGGAAGCCCCCATGCTTATTTTATATTTGTTCACCTGCCTGGAAGAGCTCACCCCTTCATTCAACCAACCACACAGATTGTGTGGCTTGTTTCAAGACATTCAATGATTTGGGGTTGCTGCACTTAATAACACTACAGACATACAGGTATAGACATTCAAGGACTCTATATTCTTTGGCTCTAATCAATGCTTATTCATTCATTCAACAAATGTCTCCAACCTTGAGGTACATGTCTCTCTGATAGGTCATAGCAAACAAGTAACAACAATATATTTCAGAGTCAAGTTCTGGAGTAACTAAGAAGATTCAAGAAAGGAGGGATTATCTGAGCTGATCTTTGAAAGGATAAGAGGAAAGAAGTTAAGATAGTCAATAAAAAGCATGATGATCCTAGGAAGGAGGAAGCACTTTGAGATGCCAGTCTCATGGAATTCGGATATGTGGGCCCAAGATATGGGGCTAAGGTGTAGACTTAACACAGGTTTTGAAGGGCCTTGTAGACAATGTGGGGCTTACCCAACAAGCCCCACGCTTTCAACATGTATGACACACACTGCTAGCATGCAAGCTGCTTTTAGATGGTAATGAGTAAAGGCATTTTTCACTTAAATGCTTTGGTTTATTTAAATGCACTTTAGAAAAACAAGGTTCCATTTTAAATAAATGTATTTAAGTAAAACAAAAATGAACTATATGAAACTATTAATTAAATGATATGGATGGTGGATGATATAAGTAAAATAGAGGTATGGAAAAAATTATAAAATGGAAAGAAATGAGTGGTATTGGGAAGCTACCACATAAGATGAGGAACTAGATAGGGCAATTTATGCAATCAGATGTGTCCTTGACAAGATAATTGCTGAGTGGGGACATGGGTCTCTGGCCTCCTCTGTCTCCTGCAGCCACACCCCCTTGCCCTTTAACCCCACCTAGACAATTCCACAGACTGGACTTGCCTTGCTCCTAACTCCTGCCTTTGTAGTAAAGCTGGGTGTTTGAGCAATGAACTCCAGTGCCAGACTGCCAAGATTTAGGCCCCAGCTGTCCACCTGCTGGCTGGTGTCCTGGGCAAATTGCTTTACTTCTCTGTGTGTCATATGAGATCTCATAGGTGTAATGAGGACTCAGAAAGTTAATATTTGTAAAAGTCTCAAAATGTGCCTGGTATTCAGTAAGTACTGTCTATAAATGTGTTCATTAAAATAATGGTTTTATCCAACCAAAAATGCACCTTCCTTTTATGCCTCACAAAATAACCTTTCTATTTATTTAAAATCTTGCAGAAACCAAAAGCCCATCAACTGATCAACAGAGAAACAAAATGTGGTAAATCCCTATAACGGAATATTATTCACTCATAAAAAGTGCTGATACATGCCCCAGCATGGTTGAACCCAAAAAACATATGTGTAAGAGAAAAAGTCAGAAACAAAAGGTCACCTATTCTAGCATTCTGTTTTTATGAAATGTCCAGAATAGGCAAGTTCCTAGAGTTGGAAAGTAGATTTGTGGTTGCCAGAGGCTGGAGAAGAGGGATACAGGGATTGAGTGCTTAACAGGCAGAGGATTTGGGGAACTGCTAATGAAGATGTTCTGGAATTAGTGATAATAAATATACTAAAACCCACTGAATTTTACACTTTGAAAAGGTGAAACTCATCATATGTAAAGAATAGCTCCTAAAACAAAACCAAAAAGTCCAGCTGAGAGACCCTCCTCTCTTCCCACACTGTCAGCTCCCCCGGGCAACTCGTGCAGCTAGCATGTGGTAAGACTACAAGAAATTGGATAGAGGTTGCTGGCCTTCACTGGAGTATAAGCAGCTTGAGTATAAGCAGTTTGAGAACAGGAAGAGAATCCTTCTCATCTATGACTTTCCCAAATTTAGCAGAATGACCAGAACCAGAGGTGCTCCAGTAAGTGCTTATCAATGTAATAAAAGGAAAATTACCATTTTAGGGAAGAGCAGATTTAAAGAGAATACGTTGACCCTTGAACAGCACAGGTTTGGACCAAGAAGGTCCACTCAGATTTTCTCATAAAATAAATCACAAACTATGGTATCGGTAAATGCAGTACAGAACTGTAAATATGTTTTCTTATTTTCTAAATAACACCTTTTCTCTAACTTAGCTTATTAAAAGAATACAGCAAATAATACATTTAAAATAGGTGTCAATCAACTCCATGTTATCATTACGGTGTCAGTCAACAGCTAAAATTAGTCGTTAAGTTTCAGGAGTCCAAAGTTACACATAAATTTTTGACTGCATGGGGGTAGGCACCCCTAACCCCAGCTTTGTTCAAGGGTCAACTGCAATTTACTTCCTCAAGTGTGCAGGCTCTAAAGGACCAACCCAGTAGCAAAAGTTCTCATGTCCCTGCATGGGGGCCCACCCCCTGTTGAGTATTAGGACTGTGTACAAAACAGCATGAAAAGCCCTTTCTTTTACTATCCAGATTGAAACAAGCTTAGACTTGGATTTCTTTTTCTCTCCTGTCAACTGGGCTTGTTTGTGCTGGGCAAACATGCAAATCCTGCATCTAGAGATTGCTGAAGCAATAATAACCTGTGCTTTGATAATCGCCATCCTGTCGAAGCTGGTGTTAGGAAGGCAGGTACAATCTGCAGATCTTAGCCTGGAAGCCACCCACTGGGAGAGCACATGTATGAAGTCAATGTAAGGAGCAGAACTCCCACACATACAACACCATGGAATGAAGCTGCGTAACCTATATGAACATTCCTTAGACTCAGCTAATCCTGTCGTCATCCCTGATTTGAAAAAAACAAGATGACACAAAACATTGAGCTAGCAGTTTTGGATACATCTCCATACCTCTTCTTTTCATACCCACCTTCGCCAGGGAGGTAGGCGTGACATAAAAAGCAACCAGAACTTCCCCTTAGATGCCTACATTGAATTTTGGGTTCCATGTGAACTAAGCCCATTTCCTCGGGGTCCAACTCTGTAAAAATGAGGATTACGAACATCACAGGATGGTGTGAGGATTAAGAGAGAGAAAGTGAGGGACAGTAGCTTTCAGACTGCAGTATGGTTGGAGGAAAACCACGTGAAAAAATGCAAACACATTACACAAAAGTTTAAAAGATTTTTTTTTAAAAAAAAACCGAATGTAGTTCTTGAAGAAGTGGGAACCCTTTTCCTTTTTTTTTTTTTTTTTTTTTTTTTTTAGTTTCCATTTTTCTTTATTTTCTACAAAGGGCTGCATTGCTTCTGAGATAATGATCTGATTTCTTCTCTTATCTTCAGCCTCATCCCTCTCTTTGGACTCATTAAATGGCATATATTTTTTTTCATATCTCGAGTCTCCATCAAGAATCGCCTCTAACTCTGGAGACAAATTGCTTGGGTACCCTGCCTCTGTCCTTCTTATGTCTTAGGTATGGAAGCCTCGGCAGGTTACTTAACTTCTCTGTACCTCAGTCTTCTGGTCTGTAAAAGGGGGATATGTATCTCATCTATGCGAACTGATTTAATCTTTGTAAGGTACTTAGAAGAGAATCATTCACCTAACACATACTATGTAATGTTAAGTATGTTAAAAGTCTTCTCCTTATGAAGAATCTCCTAAACATCTTCTTCCTTGGGTGAAACTGATTCTATTGATTCCTATTAGCATCTAGAACATATGGCACTCATTTTAATATGTCAGTTTGTACTAAATGATAATTCCTTTAAAACACATCTTTTCTTATTTCCAGAAGCTAAATCTAAGCACAAAACAAATGGTTTTCAATGAATTCATGGATGAATAAACAAACATCTCTATTATAGAAAGCACAAGAGGTTTTTTTTCCCCCTTACATGTCTCACTCTGTGAGCTCCCTAAAAATCTAGAGTATTACTCATTTTGTATTTCAAATGCTTGACAGAGAATTTACATTTACTCCACAAATAAATGGTGGAAGTTATTATTATTACCAAAAAGTTCAAGAAGAACTTTGGAAGCAGACTTGAAAGCATTGTTCAAGACGAAATCATAGAACATCTTAAAATAAGTAGGACAATTTGTCCATCACATCAATGATATGATGAATGAGATGTATGCATCCACCCATCCTCCTCAGCCCCTATCATGAGAGAAGCAACTAAAATAAAATAATCAAGCACAGTGTTGGCCTTCCACACAGACTTATGCCTCCTCAGAACACAAAGACGAAGAGTGAGATATAATAGGACTCTAATGTCAAAGGCATGAAAGGTCAAGAGTGCCAGGACGCAGTTAGGTACCTACAGATGCTTGAAAGTTACCTTTGGAGGCAAGAGAAGTAAATACTTCCTTGACAAGTGGTCATATATTATAGCACCAATTGTTCTTGAAAATAGAAAGGAGGCAAATGGATGTAAGTTCACTGAAATTTGAATGAATTCACTGGTCACAGACACCATGTGTGGGTATGGAAAGATAATGGAATTTAGGGTCTGTACCTAGCAGACAATTTGAGGAATGTAACTAGAAATTCCAGGAATTACATTGTCCAAAATACATCTCATGCAGCCTGATCTAACAGGGCATATTTTAAACTTTGTTACCTTAAGTGACCTGACCAGGCCTAGCACAACAGGAAAGGTTTCCTTTAGTTCCAATTAATTTCTTATGAAAACTAGGTAAACTCAGCTTCCCTCAACCAGGAACCAATGCAAACCAAAATGCATTTATCTTTCTTCCCCAAATCTGCAGGACATCAAATATTGACCAAAATGTTTCTTCAAAGGAAAATATCAGCTTAGTACATGAAGTTCATTTCCAGCATGTTTGTTGTTTTCCAAAGCTGCTGACAGCGTGTTCCTATACCAGCATGCATTCATTTCATATAGCTTCTCTCCAAGGAGTTTAAAGCATGGTATAAGGGCTTTCATTTCCAATGACTTTAAGATACAGACTTGATAAAGCATAGGACAACTTCTTGCTACTTAACTAAAGCTTTAAATTTGAAGGCATCGTTAGGTGTGAAAACAAATGTTCTCAAAGTCCAGCTCTATCAGCAATTTATAGAGCAAGGCATCTCTCACAAGCCAAAATCTAATGAAATGCTGTATTTTAATGATATCAGTGGGTCTTAAGGAAAAATTCTCAGAACCCAAGAAAACAGTATAATGACTAACATTTAGTACTGCAGAGGGAAAATAAACTATGGAAGACTTTTCTAGAAGGCTGCTAGTGAACAGTTGCCTCCTAAAAACAGAAATCAGGTTGACTTTGTCACTGCCTTACCTCAAATTTACTCTTAGGCTCTGAATCTTCAGAAGAGATGAGAGTTAAAAGCTAAAGTTACACTTAATGCTACGGGAACTGCCCTTCTCAGCCATGCCCTCCATTTACTCCCACACCTCCATCTTCCCTTTAAGCGTGTTGTATATGGAAGTGTTTGTGTTGTATAGGATCTAAAGCGGTTGCCATAAGCAAAGACTCATCTAGAAAGAGTTTTTCCAATCATGGCACTACTGACATAAGGGGACAGATCATTCTTTGTTGTGAGGGGCTGTCCTGTGCATTACAGGAAGGTTAGCAGAATCTGCGGCCTCTGTTCAGGGATGCCAGTGTACCCACCCTCCCAAATTGTGACAACCACTAATATCTCCAGATATGCCAAACGTCTCCTGAGGATAATCTCCCCCAGTGGAAAACCAGTGTTCTTGAACCACCAGTCTAGAAGAACAAGACTGTATGCCAACAACAGTCACTATCTCAAAAGGAATTCAGAAATTAAGAATAAATCTGTAAGATTTGGACAAGTCATCTGATCTGGCAGTAACTTGATGCTATGGTAAATGGTCTTCTCATCATCCCCCACCCCTTTACTCCCACACCCCCATGTTCCCTTTAGGCATCTATAAAGTAGCCACAATTCACTGATTTGAAACATACAGGTAAAAAGATTGAGAGAATTGTAGAGCTATGTAAAAATTAAGTCTATTTCAAAACGTCACCTTCCTTCCATATAATTTTAAAGTCAGGAAGATTACAGTGAAGTGTCCTATCCACGGCTGCTTTTTTGGAGGTGTTATAAGTGAGTGGTAGATCTTGGTAAGAAGACTGGGACCTGGTCAGGGATTTCCCCAAACCTGACCTCATTTGGGAAGCCTCACAAGTCTGCGTTCCAACCCTTATTTAACCCAGACAAGTGGCTTGACCTGTCATGTCTCATTTCCATATGTGTCAAATGTGGAAAATGGTAGGACGTACTACATAAGGGTAGTTTTGTTCATTTGAAAGCATGATGCCTGATATATAGTAGGTACTCATTCAATGTCAACTATTATCATCTGCAATTATTATTGTGTTTTTTTAATTTTCAACTTCAAATATTTAGTTACAAACAGCTGTTCAAAAATTACTGGGACACAAGCCTTCTCCTTTCTCTAAGGGATGGTTGCAGGTACACATTACAGACGTGCCTCATCAAAATATCTTCCATATTAAAAATGGAATTTAAATAAATGTGAAACCTTCAGGTGCTACATATTCTTGGGGAAACTGACCCCACTTATGCAAACCAAAACCCACACCATTTGGCCCAAACAGGCAACAGTAAATCTGATTACACCTCATGGCTTCCATTGGTGTTGACACACCACCATTTCTATAACTGTGATTGCAAAACAGGGTCTATCCATTATAACCTCTCCTCCGACCTCCACGCAGACCTAATGGTTTATAACCTTTTAAACATCTTTCTTGCTGAAGTTTCCATCACTTCAGACCAAACTATAGCATTTTAGTCCTATGAAAATGGAAATACATGCTTAATCACTTCTCTTAGGATAACCACGATAGGAAAGGAAGATTTGCCTGGTGGCAATACAAATAAACCATAGACAAAGTTTCTACTTCTCTAAGCTCCCCAGGTTTCACGCCTGCTCACCATCCTAAGGGGAGTGCTTACTCTAGAAACTCAAAATATGGGTTTGCTAGAGATACAAATTAGCCTTTCACAAAGTCATTAGGTGTGTCTGAGTTAGCTTCCCATTTCCACTCATATAAATAGAAGAATCTCAGGAGAGTTTTTGTAAAGTAAGAAAGGAAGCGACAAGAAATACGTCTGTATGTTCTAAATGGATCCATTTTTATGTGCCAATATTTACAGCACAAATTTGCATGCCTCTAAAGTGGTTGTAAGTCACAAGGAAATCCATTGTGTTCTGCTCTGGAATATTTCTTTTCTTTTTTTGTAATATGGAATGAATCTTTGTTAATGTATAATTTATATTTAATTTTCAATATTAAATACATGTCATTTAATATGTTAAATAATTATATATTAAGTATGTATATACATATTTATACTGGTTTATAAATATGTTATATAATGTAAATATTAAATATATTAATATTTAAATATTAAATATATATCAGATTGATTTGCGTGAAAAGATTCTTGATGGCTGAGACTATACTTAAGATTTTTTTAAAAGTCTGACTCCCCCATTACAGTTTTCTATACACAGTAGTAGATACTCAATTGATAATATTATTTTGTGATCTGTGATTCATAAATAAAGGTCACACACCTTGTCTATATTTGCAGATTTGGGCATAGTGAGAAAGAAATACTAAGACACAAAATTTCAGTTTCCTAGAAGAGGTTCCTCCTGCTCTTGCTAGAGCCACTGAATACAAAAGGGAAACTTTCAACATCTCCTTGGCTGATTAAAGAGATAGTTAGCATCAAACCCAGAACTGAACCCTTGATTCCATCTGTGTCCCCTCAAACCTGTTCTCCCCAAGTTTCCCATATCACCCCCAGTAACACATTCCAGAGTTCTCATTCTTTCCCTCATCCCTACAGTCAGGCCTTCGCCATCAAAACATGCCATTTCTGCCAGCCGCTGGTGAACCCCCTGACAAGGCTGAACTGACAATGGTGACCCCCAGCATTGGCAGGAGGAAAAACAGAAGAAATTACCCCCAGTTAACCAACTTCCCTCCACCTCCACCACCACCCTCAAAAAAACTCTGGAATTTTCTTGCCTAATCTTCTCTGACAACCTCCATTCAACTGAGTCTTTACCTAGTAGTCAACATTATCATCTAACAAGTAAATCCTTTTGCATGGCCTTCCCCGGGGCTCCAAGCAAGAAAATGCAAACTGTTTTTCTTTCTATGAAGGGTCTACATACTCTGAGTCTCAGTGACCCCAGCCTTCTGCTCTCCACTCCCAGCACTATATCAACACCAGTCTTACTTATCTCCCTACCCATGTGAAGCCTTTTCCAGCCTTAAGACTGTCATGAGTGCATCTGACAGGGATCTCCCAGTCTATCAGATGCTTTCAGCATCACCAACCTGAAAGAGCCTTCTAGACTGTTCCAGGCAATAGTCCTACCTACTATTGTCTAGTACCTATTTAGTATCCTTCAGGGTACTGAATCCCATCTCCAGCCCCAAAGAAAACCCCATGAGGGCAAAAACTTTCATTCTTTGTTGTATACCTAGTGCCGAGTATCTGGCATATAACAGCCGCTCAATAACAGCTGAGTCTGTTTACATTAAGAAAAAAGCATCCTTTCAGTGTTAAAGTCATTTAATTCATATTCATCTTTCTCTTTTTTTAATGTTCATTGGCTCTACATTTTGATAAACTTTTCTAATTTATAATTACCATTACCTCCCTCTACACTGGTTTTAATTTTTTTTTTTAAAGATTTATTTATTTATGCATACAAGAGCTGGGGTACAGGCCAGAGGTGTGGGGGGTGAGAGGATTCACCAGAGACTGGGGAGCAGAACAGGCAGACTGACTGAAATACACTGCTGAGGGCAGCAGCGGGCCAGTCAGGAGAGGTCTGCTGTGCCATGTGGGTTGCTCCCTGGCTGGCCGGGGATGGAACTGCAGAGGCTGCAAATTGCTTCATAGTGCAGTGCTTAACCCCTTGCGCCACCAGGGAGGCCCTATACTGGTTTTTAAAGAGAGGTCTAACTCAACATTTATAGGCTACTTATTGTCACATTCAACACATATGGTAAGTGAAAAAATAATTTGCAGAAAGCTCTAAAAAATATCAGCTGTATATCAGGAATTTTTTTTTAAATTTCTCAACAAATTGTCCAGCTACTATTAATTATGAGCATAGTTACCCAATCAATTTACTATTAATTGTGATGACAGTGGCCAGATTCATTTACAATCAATTGTTATGATAGGTTCAGATCAACTTAGAAGTGAAAAAATCCAGATAATTCTAAATCAGCCACAAGCCATGATCAACAACATTCAGAAATAGGGCCTCCTTTGTGGTGCAGGGGTTAAAGACAGCGCTATCAAGCTATTGCCAGCCACTGAAGCACAAGTTCAATCCCCGGCCAGGGGAAACCCACATGGCGCAGCAGACCTCTCCTGCCTCGCCTGCTGCTCCCCTCAGCAGTGTATTTCAGTAGATCTGCCTGCTCTGCTTCCCACTCTCTCTGGTGAATCCTCTCACCCACCCCCCCGCCCCAGCCCCCTGCATCTCTGGCTTACATCCCAGATCTTGTATGCATAAATAAATCTTTAAAAAAATTTCAGAAATAAGTAAATGTAGAATCCTGTGTATCCTATGTACCTTCAGCAGAATTTATGTGCTATTGCTTTGTTGTTGTTTTACTGCCAACTCTTCCTGGAGTGTATATTCCCTATGAAACCCATTGTAGGGTCCCCAAATCTAGACCAGTAACAATAGTCATTGGGGAAGCCCTTTCTAGTGCACAAGGCAGGTGAATGCACAAAGGGAGCTCCAAGAACCAAAAAAAGCAATTTTGTCAAACCAAGGTAACTGTGCAAAGAGAGAAAATGATGTCAGGGCTGGCAAACAAGCATAACAGATCAGAGTTGTTTTGTTATTCAAACCAAGGTTTTGTATAAAGGTCCTGGAGAAATATTAAAAATTCAGACAATGACACTAGCACTCTTATTTCATGCCAAGTCAAGGCAAGATACTTAACAGGGCTCTGAAATCCAGAAAAATCTAGATGGAGTCAATCTTGGAACAGCAGCTGGCATTTGGCAAAATCACAAAGGTCAAAAGAGAAAGTAAAAAAAAAACACCTACACTTGACAGTTACTTTCAGAACAATCATTAATTATAATTAAATGACAATAGAAAAAGTGATAAACAATATCATAACATGAGTTAGTCAAGTGTAATTATCTGTAGGGCATGCAATTCACAAGACTGGTTCAAAACAGAGGGTTGTAAGAATTAGATGGAAATCACAAAAAGATTGCCAAAGAGGAGGCTTTGATTTGGAAACAGAAGTGCTGAAATGATTGCGCCAGCCCCATGCTTAGCCTTGCCTTGCTTAGTCATAGGCCCCCATCAGTGAAACCAAAGGCAGCAGAGAAAACATGGCAACTTAACAGGAGAGATCTGGGAGAAAGCCCACGCTCATTCAAAGACATGTTGATTGTTGTATTTTGAGTAGAGCACACTCACTCAAACGCTGCTGTGCAAAAGCTTGGGTACTTCATTCATTAAACAAATGTTTATCAAGCACCTATTCTGTGGACACCTCAGTTCTAAGGTACTTGAGGTACACCAATAAATGAAGCAGACATTCTAACAAGAAACAAGACAATAAATAAATCACACAATGCATATCACCCTTAAAAGTAGTGAATACTATATAAAAAATAGAGCAGGATAGGGAGATAGAACAAGTGAGCAGGATGGAGGTACTACTGCTTAAGGTGGGCTAGGGAAAAGCAGACTTGAAGAAGGTGAACAAGTAAGTCTTGCAGATATTTGAGGAAGATCAGGGAGAGGGAACAACCAGTGCAAAGGCCTGAGGCATGAAACTGGCTAAAGGAGAGTAAGAGAGTGAGTGACAAGGTGAAATTAGAAAGGGAAAGGCACTAGAAAAATAGTGCCTCATTGGTTTTTGAGTCAGATGGAAAGGCATCAAAATTTTCTCAGCAGGGGGTGATATGGCTTTTGTTTTAAAAAAAGCCACTCCAGATTCCTATGGGGTTAGGGAAAAGGCGGAAGCAAAGATAACAAATAAGCAGATTCTGTACTTCCACTAATGAGTTTATTGACCGGCTCTAGACAATGGGGAAAGGATAAGACCCTTCACACATTACCAGGATGTGAGAATATATGAGTTACCATTTAATTTAATTTCAGGGTCTGTGTGCTTCTTACAGTTCCCAGTGGGGACTCTGAGTCACTCTCAGCGCTCTGGGAAGGGTGTTGGGAGAATATCCTAAGATCTCTGCAGTCCCAGACTTGGTCTCAGGCACTGGGAGCGATTGTCTTTGAATAAGGCACAACTGAAGAGGAAAGACACAAATTCCAGGGCCCATTCTATCATCTGAGCTGGCAGTTTCTGTTTACTCATTGGCAAATCTACATATGCCTAAGGAGGATCTTGGAACCCTGAATGTAGAGCAAAGATTCCTGGGCCAAACTATTGTTTGCACCAGGTGGGAAGGACTAACTTGCTATTGGATCCCCTTTGTTCTGCAAATAAGATGTCACTAGAAGTGATTCAGTACAAGTTGTCAGCCACCTGTCCTCCCTCATCTCTTTTCCTTGGCCAAGAGTACACCCTTTGAAGTAAGCATTTTACAGTTGGGGAAACTGAGCAATGGAAAATATCCTTTATCTCATAACTGGCAGAGTCAGAATTTGATACAAATCAGTATGTTCTTAGCCACTTGGCTTTGGAGTTTGAATTTAGCATAAAAGTCATCCCTTTCCCCCCAGACTGTCATGTTTACTCTAACTAACTCCCTTCTGTCTCTCCATGTGAGATAAAATTTTCCTGATTACCCTGGGAACAAACTTGCCCACAGAGCTGAGCTCTCCATACCATCAGCGTGCTGCAGCTTTGCCCTTTTTCTAATCTAAATGAACTCCAAGGTGAGTCTGTAACCACCACATTCTTCCCCGGGAAAGTCTAAAACAGTAAGAGCTTCTACATGGAGAAATATGTACACATTAGCTGGCAGAATATTTTAAAAAGACAATAACAAAAACATCGGGTCATTGAATTTTTTCTGTTAATAATAAGTTGCAGTGCCCCATTGAATTTTCTGTGTCACCAAATCCTCCCAATTGTAGTTACACAAAGGCAACTTTGTCTTGAGAAAGCTACTGAGAAGATGGGCCTAATCTTGGCAAGGGCTTGATGTACCGAGAACCATGTTATTATTTTTTTTTAACGCCAAAAAACAAAAAGAAATATTATTTAAGCCATCTTTTCAAAAATCACCGTGCTGTTATCACTAACATAGACCCCAACTTTTTAGAAACAGGAACATTTTACCTGAACTTTAAAGACCAAAATACACACTTTCAGAATGGCGATCACAATCATCTAAGAGAATGAACACCTAAGAAAACTCCTCTTTGTTTTATTAAAAATACTTTTTTGTGGTACCACATGAAGTGCTTCTCAGAATCACTGAGCCAGTTCTCAGTGCTCTAAGAGACAGAGACCTTGTATTATAATTCTTGAGGCTGGGATTTCCTTGGTCAGGTAAAAGGGTACTGTTCCTGTTTCAGGCACACAATGACCTGCATTCACTGCACCTACCACTGCCCATTGGTATGTACATTAACTCTTGCTCACCCACATAGGGTTATCCATAGCTTCCGGGATCAGGTTCTTTCTCCCCAGTTTGTCTTTTCCATTGGTAGAAACTCAAGGAATATGATCAATATTGACCATTTGCCAAAGTAGAGCACAAATCAGATGCTAAAACTATTACCAGCCCCCTTTTCATTCAGCTACCTCCACCAGGCACTATAGTCTTGGCCCTGGGTCGCCATGTTCTTAAGAACCACATACTGTATACCCAAAGATAAGTATGGTGATTTGAATGGATTAAAGAATTAGACATAAGACCTGAAACCATAAAATACATAGAAGGAAATATAGGCGAAACACTACGTGATTTGCACATCAAAGACATCTTTACAGACACATCACCCAAAGCAGTGATAGTGAAGGCAAAGATAAACAGCTGGGACTACATCAAATTAAAGAGCTTCTGCACAGCAAAAGAGACAATAACAAAAACAAAGAGAAACCCCACCAACTGGGAGAACATTTTTGCACCCAACACTAATGATAAAGGACTGATCACAAAAATCTGCAAAGAGCTGATGAGACTCAACAACAACAAAGAAAATAATCCAGTCAAAAAATGGGCAGAAGAGCTAAAAAGAAACTTCTCTGAAGAGGAAATGCAAATGGCCAACAGGCATATGAAAAAATGTTCAACATCACTTGTCATCAGGGAAATGCAAATCAAAACTACCATGAGATACCATCTTACACCAGTGAGAATGGCACATATTAAAAAAACTAGCAACAACAAATGTTGGCGAGGGTGTGGAGAAAAAGGAACTCTTCTGCACTGTTGGTGGGAGTGCAAACTGGTCCAACCACTGTGGAAAGCTGTGTGGAGATTTCTGGACCTACTAAACATAGAGCTTCCATATGATCCAGCAATTCCACTCCTAGGTATTTACCCAAAGGACACAGAAACATCAATTCCAAAGAACACCTGCACCCCTATGTTTATAGCAGCACTGTCTACAATAGCTAAGCTTTGGAAACAACCCAAATGCCCAAAAATCGATGACTGGATCAAGAAGATGTGGTACATATATACCATGGAATATTACTCAGCATTCAAAAAAGATAAACACATGCAATTTGCAGCAACATGGATGGCGCTGGAAGGGATCATGCTCAGCGAAATAAGCCAAAAAGAAAAAGAAAAATACCGGATGGTCTCACTCATAGCAGGAATCTAGAAAACTTAAATAAGGGACCAGGAGAATGAATAACTATAAGAAAGTGAAAATCAAAATCAACAAAAAACTATGAACCAGAGACACTTTTTGGGGAGTGAGGGGCGGGAGGGAGGGATTGGGGTCAGAATGGGGGGGCTGCAATTGTATGTGGAATATAAAAATAAAATTTATTATTTAAAAAAAAAAAAAAGTATGGTGATTTGAGGAGACCAGATATTGTTTTCTTGATTTATACAGCTGGTTGTAATTTACAATGAAAATATAAATATTGCAGAACTCACGAATCTGCTGATGACAAGATTGATATTTTCCTCCAAAATCAAAAAAGGTTTTCAGCATTACATGAGCATTTTGTCCTCTCCTGATGTCATCTCTCTCCAGTGGTCATCAGAGAGGTAGAGTGTGCTTTTGTGTTCTAAAATGACCCCACTCTTAAAACCTGGTCCAAAAGAGCAACTACAGTGAGTCATTTCTAATAGAGTATCAATTTACTATGTTTTGTATTTTACAAACATGTAAACTGAATATTTCTAAACATACAAGTTTGATGACAAAAACTGAACATTCACAACAAAAAAGAATGCTCGTGTGTGTGTCTGTGTGTGTTACATAAACTGAGTAGTGACTTTTTTTTTAACTATCCTTAAATCACTGCAGAAAGTAGTCAAGGCAGAATGGACTCAGTGGGAGTATGCTCGTAGGACCTGTACCTTCTGTACCAATTTACTTTTGGTTGTACTAAGAGATAATATCATGATCTCCTTGCAATGAGCCACCTATTGCAATGCACGAGGTACATATGATCTACCAAAGTGAAGAGAAGCTTCCAATACTTAACATTTGCCAGTTCACCTGCAATGGTTTGGGGTCACTGATAATCTCTATGGGAGCTTTCTGGTAAATTTTATACTACAGATGGTCTTTGTTTTTCAACTGTTTCTTGGCCATTTATTCCTCCATTCTTTTCCCTATTACTTTTACTGAACAAGTCGTCCCTCATACCTTGTTCATGGCAAAATATAAGCGATCCTGAAGGGGTTGGGGGAAGATAGTGGGTACAGAGACTTCAAAAGGAAGGTTATCTTTTCCCTCTGCAGATGCTGGCAGACAGAATAGAAGGGGAAACACTAACAGAGAAGGAGAAATAATCAGAAATCAATCTGGGACCATCTCAGGAGTGTTTTCATGATGAGATGATTCAGGACCACGCACAAAAATTGGCAGAGTATCATGTCCCTCTCAGTGGCTCCAGCACGGGATGTGTCCAACAACTTGAGGTGGCAATGGAATGATTACTTATCGTTTCTACTATCATTCTTCTCTGGGGGTTCTAAAAGCCTTCTATCTCTAAACCCAGATCATCTCAGCATTGCCATTACTAAAAACCTTTTTCCAGTTGTTCTTAAAAAAAAAATTACTGTCCACAGGGCGTTGCTTTGATTAACACACCCCTCTTATGGATATTAAATCAAAAAAATGCCACTTCACCATAAGGCACAGAGAGTGCTCCCAAGAGTAAAATTATATCTCATATTTAATCAGGCCAGCAGTTGAAAAGATCAAATATAACCTTTTACTTGGAATCATCCTAACAAGCACAATAAAAGGCATTTATGTTTTCATTGTCATATAAATATTTGGCACACAAATTTTAAATTCATGCAAAATATATCCTTTTTCTAAGTCTTAAGGATCCCAACTAGGCCCTCTTATTAACACTTTTTCTAGGATTAGGCATCCTCGGAGGTAATCTAATCACAATTCAGTTTGAGCCTCAGTTGAATTTGTGTGTGTGTGTGTGTGTGTGTGTGTGCATTTTATTTATTTATTTATACAAGCACTGGGTACAGTGAGAAACATGGGAGGGTGAGAGAATTCACCAGTCAGAGCCAGGGGCAGAACAGACAGACTGACAAAATACACTGCTGAGGGGAGCAGCGGGCAACAGGAGAGGTCTGCTCACCATGTGGAACCCTCGCTGGTGGCCGGGGATCGAACCGGCGCTGCAGAGGCTGCGGGCAGTTTCGCAACCCAGCGCTCAACCACTGCACCACCAGGGAGGTCCAAGCCTCAGCTGAATTTTAAGGAAATCTGCCCCCCTCACCAGTACCCCTGCACACATTCCCCTGCCAGTTCAAGAAAAATCAGAAGAGACTGAAATGTGAAGGTGCAAGCCAAACTGAAAAAGGAAACCCTTTCCTATAGTAGTCAGAGCTCAATTATTTGGTACATGATTTACTTTCAACCTTCAGATCAAGAGCAGAATTTGGAAAGGAAATAAATCCATTTTGTAAGAAGATCATTTCACCTGCTTAACCTTCTGATCAAATCAAGAAGAATGGTCTGATCTAAATGTTCTTAACATGTGAGAAAAAAACGTGAGTAGTCTCAAAACTCTAGATAGAGCAAATACATAAGACACGTGTCCAGGAGCCCAGTCTCCTTGCTTTCTGTCTTTATTTCATCCTCTGTATCACCAACTGTTTGAAGCAGAATCCTTTCAAAAGTTAACCTAGAGCTGCGCGCTGGAGAACCAAAATTAAATATTAAAACCATAGAGGCTGAAATAAAATGATGCTGAATGCTTAATCCTATAAACTTTGAAAACTCACTAACCAAGAGAAAGGTAATTTTGATTCATATTCAGAATGCATTCAAAATGACTCTTGACCAGATGAATTCAAGTGTAGCCTGGTCAGGTGAAGCGTGGCAGACTCAGGCTAGGGGCTGGCTTTTGTCAGCTTATTTCTTGATTTAGCACTGAATTTTGATCCTGAAGCTAGGCCATGGTGAAATTTCCAATTATTCAATCTCTCAGTATGTAATAATGAAGTCAAAGAGTACAATGATACGTATATCAGAACAGGGTGAAGGTTAAAGTAGACAAGAAAAAGATACAAACCCAAACTTCTTTCTCTGCCGCCGCCTCCTGTTTCCCTTTCAGACTGGGTTAGTTTATTTCCAAGATTTCACATCATCAATCTGACGAAGTTCACTATTTAAATTAACAGCAACACAAACTCCCACAAAGTGCTATCTCACTACCTCGGTTGGGTATTTGAGCTTGTCTAGCGGTTGTGTTTTATGCTACTGACACACTAACAACCTTTTAGAATTGGCACCCGCAATTCTAATTGCAACTGAGTTTAAAACTGCTACAACTTCATGTTTGTGTAGTCAAACCTTTGCTTTCTCCCCTAAAAAACAAAATGAATGTGCTTCCAGTACTAAAACTTCAAAGAACACATTTTTAATTTATATTCCTGCTGAAGAAACTGAGTCACTCAAATGACACTAGAACAACCTATTTGGTTTTTCCTTGCAATCAGCAGTGGCCTGTAAGTAACCTTGAAGACACTTTGATAATCACTTTGATAAACCTCAAGGCAGAAGCCACATCACCAAATGCCTTGGGACCGCACCAAAAGATTAGCTGATCTTTTACCTCATTAAAAAATGAATCACTTAGTTGAAAAATTCCACTTCCATTTCTTTTCACTGATTTCTTAAATATCTGGTGAGTGGTGATTTGTCAGCTGTCATAATTCATTTGGCCTACGCTTTTATGCAGATTGAATTTTTAACTTTGAACAACTAAGCGCCAACTCAGTGTTACCTTCAGAAGTAAATTACCACAGGAACTCGCCTCACAGCCTTGCTGGGGGGCGGGGAGGGGATATCACCCTCATGTCCCCCATTTAAGAGAGGTCTGTCATGTTTCCTCAGGCTCACTTTAAGAATCGGATTCTGAAAAGTCACCGACCGTCCCATCGTATTTTCAACAGTGAAAAAAAAAAAAAAATGTTTCTTGTATGGAAAAGGTTTCATCACTAGAGGAAACACGAGTTAGCTGACTGTATATGATTCTGCTTTCCCAGAAGCTGAAGCTTTTACAAACCATTTCATTCCCACCAACTACCCCAGCACCGGAAGGAGGGTGGCAATGGGCGAGAAGAAAAAGAACAAGCAAACTCAAGCCTGGAACCCAAATATAAAGCTTAAGGGACAGCAGCTGAGAAGCACCAAAAACCACCTTACCTTTGTTATGTATTTGGAGTCGCCCACTTCGGAAATTAACACCATTCACAGCCCGGTAGCAATTGACACAGCTAGGAAGTCACCTACCACATCTCGTCGGCCTCCCTCTTTTTAATGTAAAACCAAAATAAGGAGTGTCCAGCTACTCCCCACCGCGCCGCTTTAAAGCAACAGATCGTTTTTAGGCTCAACTCCCAGGCTCTGGGAATTCCAGTGGGTCAGAATTTCCCAACCTTGGAGACCTGCAGAGAGAAACTCTCCACCAGGACGACTCCCCCAGCCCCGGCTTCTCCCAGTCCCCAGCCGCACATTCCAGAGTGGGCAGCAGCAGCGATGCCCAGGAGGCGGCTCTCGGGGCGAGGCTGCGGGCCGAGCGGTGCCGGGTCCACCCCGGCGGGTCCACCCCGGGAGCCGGGCTGCGTCCGGCGCGGCGCGCGGGGAGCGCTCGGAGGCTGCTCGCCCAGCTCGCGCGCGCTCCCTCCGCCCGCCCCCGGCCGCCCTCCCCCAGCCGAGGCCATTCGCCTCACAGTAGCAAGGTTGTCTCTCGTCGACTCCCTTCCCTTAAACTCACCAAACCAGATTTTTACTCCCAACACCGGCAACTTCCCGTAAATCTGCACTGAAATTTTATCCTGCTCGCCGAGCCTCGGCTGGCTAAGGGCCAGTGCAACATTCCTGTTGTTTTAGGAGCGCAGATACCTTGGCTGAAGGTGAAAAAAAAAATCTGCCTCGATGGGAGCGATTGGGGGACTTCGCTCGACAGGCTTCTCGCCCCCCTCAGAGGGTCACATCCATTTCTGACGTGCAGGCATGGCCCCAGAGTGGCACCTGCTCCACCTGAGGACAGGCGTCCGGAGCAGACGTCAGGCCCCCGTCGGGTTGTTCCGAGAAACCAAACACAACCAAGTGCGAGGAAGAAGGAACCTGCTGTTGAGTCACGAGCCGATCAGTACCACCCACCCCCGTCCTTCTGTAGCAAAGAAGTCGTTGGACCAGGTAGGCTCCCGGCGAGCGCCCAGGCGCCTCTGAAGGCAGGGGGCACCTCCCGAGCGTCCTTACCTGAGGCGGACGGCTGCTCGACGGGCGCGCGCAGCAGAGTCACGCGGACAAGGCTCTGACCTTTGCCGAGGCCTCCGCAGCAGGGCCTGGGGCCTGGGCGCCGCTCCTTCAGAAGTGGCTCGTTTTAATGCGCTCTGACCTAAAGTTACAGCTGGTTTCTAGAAAGGGAACAAAAAACACTGCACTTGAAAACTGCGGCCAAGCCCTCCCTGAACCTTCAGTGATCTCTGGGGAGGTGGCTCTAACCCCCACCCTCTCCCCATCCCAAAGAAACCCGCAATCTGTGCCCCACCCCTGCGTATTACCTGTTTATACAAGAGTTAAGGAGCCTCACGCATTTCAATAGAGCGCTAAGCCTGCTTGTGGGCGCGTAATCGGCCAACAGGAATCGAATTCTGTGACTAAACAAACCAGAAGAGGAAGCAAGCACCACCAGGAACCTAAAACGGAGTTGTGATTTCGGGTTGCAATGTCATTCAACTGAAAAAAAAAAAACCTGTTTTTCGTAAAGCTACTTCAGTGAAGGACTTGTCCAAAACTGTAATTTTTTTTATTTTATTTTTATTTATTTATAATTAATTGATTGATTGATTGATTTTTTGCTAATTTAATGTGCTACTACACGCAGAGAGCTCAGAACAGTGCCTGGCATGCATAGCATTAGCTGCCATGATTATTGTTTGTAGCTGGATTCTGCCTGTTCTGAAAAAGTGGGCATCAAGACCCAGCACTGGGGCCTCCCCGGTGGCACAGCGGTTGAGCGCTGGGTTGCGAAGCTGCCTGCAGCCTCTGCAGCGCCGGTTCGATCCCCGGCTGCTCCCCAGCCACCGGAGGAGGGTCCCGCATGGCGCGCAGACCTCTCCCGCCGCCCGCTGCTCCCCTCAGCAGTGTACTTCGGTCCTTCTGCCTGCTCTGCTCCCCGCTCTGGCTCTGGTGAATTCTCTCGCCCTCCCGCGCTTCTGACTGTACCCAGTGCTTGTATAAATACATAAAATAAATAAATAAAGATAAATCTTTAAAAAAAAAAAAGACCCAGCACTGTCCCTGGCAAACTTGAAGGCCATGAGCAACTTTTTTAAACCTCTTTCAGCCTCTGGAAGATTCAAATGATGACATTTTTCCAAACTGTTTACCTACATGTGGGCAGTCTTAAATGTAATGGAAAATAAAGGTAAAGGAGTGTCCACCTGACTCTCATCTCACTTAAAAGTGGCAAGATTGATAGGACACCTGGAGGTAAATCCATGGAGGTCACTTAAGAAAGAAAACTGGGCACCCAGCATTCAGACCTGACTGTGTACTTTATTCTAACGTGGATGTCTGACCTGGGAGAGCTGTTTGTGCTGTTCTGGAAGAAGACAATGCTGGAGAAATAATGGTTATTGCCATTTGAAAACCAGTGTGACATAGTGGAAATCATTTTAAAACTCCTCGTAAATATTAAAGAGTGATTATTGAAGGTGAAGTTTGCTCAGGCCTGCCACCATTTCCCCTCATTAACTTCACTTTTAAAGAACTCACAAGTCCTTTCCTTGAGTGAGCTCCTTTGTACTGTACATGAACACTTTCACCCAATGCATCTTATCTGATCCTTACAGATCAGTCCTGTGAGCTACTTGATCCGCATTTTGCAGATGAAGACACTGAGGTCAATTAGATTACACTGAATGCTGAAACTAGTTCTCAGTTCTAGTTAAATCTAAAGGCACTATTTGCCACCTTTGCAGAAAATAATTGCTTAAAACCATCAGGGAATTTTAAAGCATTTCTGATCCCTTTGACAGTCACATGGGACAAAATTTAACTCAGACCAGCTACCCATTGCCAGGGGAGCAATGAAAGGCAGACAGTGGGAATCCAAGTTTCTCCCCCCACATCCCAGGGTGGCCTCTGCCAGGCATGAAATAGGGTCCACTCTTAAAACAACTTATAAGCCCCAGTTCCATGTTACCCTGGATTTTTCTTTTCCCAAAGAATCTGGATTGTGACCTTAAGAGTCTTTTGTTGTCAGGGACCATCTGAGAATTCAAGTGGGAACATTCTCAGGCTCACAGATTTTTCCACCTCAGAACAGGTTTTTCCATAGGAAGCACTGTGCCAAAGAATCTGCAGGAATAATGACCAGGAATAATGAGTTTGAAAGTGTGGAGGTCAGTGAACTGGAACTGGAGTCAAAGGCTTGACTTAAGGAGGCACAAGTCCCTGGACGTAAGTCCTTATGGCAGGTCACAGTCAGCTGCTTTTCTCAACTATTGCCCGCCCTTTTGCTTCTCCTTTCTGTTTTGCCCACTACCACCTATTAAATGGGTATTATTCTTGTTCGTAACTACTTCCTACAATCCACCCTAGGAATATGGTGAAAATAAAACAGAGTTTTAAGTGGTAGGCTTATAGACTGAGCATTCATTCTTTCTTCTCTGTGGCTGACCCTATGCCTATGTATTATTATTGTTGTAGGTCCCAGGCAAAGTCCATGATCAGGGGGTACTTTGTTTTGTTTTCTGCTTCCATCCTCCACTGTTGCTTACGTGCTACAGTGGATGTAAACAGCATGGAGCTGGGTTTCCCACAAATTTGATCTGAATCTCAATTTCATCTCTTAGCTATATCGGGCTGGGCAAATTGCTTACCTCAATTTCTTCATCTATAAAATTATAACACTACCTCTCTGGATTTCTGTAAGAGTAAAATGGGAGGTGAAATCTCAGCACATTTCCTGGCACAGTGAAGGTCCTTTAGAAAAGGTATTTCCCTCTGCACCTGGAAAGAAATCTACTCCAAGGCTCACAAAGAATTGTCTTTAACATAGTTAAATCATATATAAAAATTGAACTCAATACTATTCCAATAGCATTTGCCTCATCAATCCAGGAAAGCCTCAGATCTTTGTGAAGAATCTAAGTATAATAATAATCACTCATCTACATAACATTTCCAATGATATATTATTATCTCTGATCATCACAATCGCACCTATTAAATACAATTAGGCCCTTTGTATTCATAGTGCTGCATCAAGATAAAGAGCTTGGACTCAAAGTCAGCAAATCCAAGTTTTACATCCTGGTAGCCATGGGCTCACGGGTAAGTTACCTAATCCTGAGCCGATGGCAACACCTATATATAGGGCCAACACGAGGATAAATGAGATGCCGGGACCTCCCTGGTGGCACAGATGGTTGAGCACAGCGCTGTGAAGCTGTCCACAGCCTCTGCAGCACCAGTTCGATCCCCGCCAGCCTCGGAGCAACCCACATGGCCAGCAGACCTCTCCTGTCTCACCCGCTGCTCCCCATCAGCAGTGTATTTTAGTCATTTCGTTGTATTTCAGTCTGCCTGTTCTGCTCCCCACTCTGTCTCTGGTGAATTCTCTCACCCTCCCGCGCATCTGGCCTATACCCCGGTTCTAGTATAAATAAACAATAAATCTTTAAAAAAAAAAAATGAGATGCCACACAGAAAAGCACAGTACTCGACACACTCTAAGTTTTCAATACATGTTAGTTATTTAGCTTAAAGACCAAAGCCCATGTACTAAAATGGTATATGTGAGGCCTAAACAATGTACATAAAAAATAAATGCAAATTGCTTAGGACCATGCCTGGCACATAGTAATTGCTGTGTAATTGTTTGTATGATTGCTCTTACTGCTATTTATCTGTATAAGAGAGAAATTTAAAATTCTTATGAATTTAAGTTTAAAAACCTTATGACAGTGGCTATTTAGGTACTATTTAATAGTGAGATATCTTTTCAATGCTTTTATTTCTTTCCTCTTTTCCTTATGTTGCCTCATGTTATTTGAAACAGAGCAGTTGTCTCTGGATGAGATAAAATCACCCATCTGAATCCAAGTTTTCTATGGAGGCTGGGGTATTTTTCACAGCATAAACTATTTAGAAAATAGGCCCTCTTTGAATCTAGAACATGTAATTTGACCCAAAAGAGACCTTTCATCTCCATAGTTCTTACAGCTTCCCCTTTCCTCACCTGGTGGCCATTAGCTACCCAGGGAAGGCTTTTCTTAAAAATCTTTTATTTTAAAAAAGTTTATATTAAATCTTCATTGTGCATTTGTGCAAATTTATGACATGTTACTCCTGGGCACGCTTTAATCCAAAAGACTTAGCCCAGTGACTAACCTTAGAACACAGTCATCCGTCCATAGGTCAAAGGATGAGGGAGGGCCTTCAGAACTCTCTTAGGAGGGCATCTGGGTTTGCAGTTTCCATGCCACACCATAGGAGGGCCCCTAACTGAATTTTAAAAATGTCCTGAGTTCACAGAAAAGAGAATTAAATATAGCAGGGGTTCACCCCGAACATTAATCTCAGAAGCCAAATCCTTCATTTTGAGAAAGGCTTTCAATACAAGGAGTCCCTGACCTCTGTTCTTCCCACAAGAGCAGCTCAGCCAAAGCCCGCCTGCTTAGACTGAGGGCTTTTCCCGCCTCCAATCGCCTGCTGAGTTGGAAGGAGCACTCATGTAAATTATAGGTCCTTAAAGGCCCACTGGAGACCAAGAAATGTTTTTGTTATGGCAACAAATGCTGTTAATTCCTTTATATCCCTTTAATATATTCCCCACCAGAGAAGATCTCCAGATTTCTTTTTATTTTATCATAGAAAACCACCTCATATAAACAGCTCAATCAGCCCTAATTTATCAGAAAAAAATCGTCAATATGAAACAACTAACCTTTATCACATGCTTACTAGAGTATTTGCCAAGTACTGTGTTAAACACTTTACAAGCATTAACGGTTTAATCCTCACAACAAGCCCACGAGACAGAGACTGCTGTTATGCCCATTTTATAGAGGAAGAGACCAACAGCTGCAGCAGGTATGGGCACTGCGGGAGGCCCACAGTTAGTATAGAGTCAGTGTTTAACCCAGGTTACCTGGCTCCACAGCCTACGATTCTAACCTTGACACTCCATGGCGCCTATAAATGTCTCTGATTATCTTATTTACATGTGTGTATTCTGAGAGTGGTAGTGCCAGTGTAAAAGCAGTGCCTGGCACATGGAAGGCACTCGATAAGTTGGATGAGAGAGTGGTTGTGAATATATGTTTAAATGTTATGATCTCAATAGATAGAAGTATATTTCAAGGGAGGCAGGGCTTAGGACTTCATTAACATGAGATATTTAGGGTCACATTAGGAAATGGAAACTGTTTTCAAAAATATGGTTCAGTTTTTAATTTGACATGTACTAGCAAAGGCCAGTATTTTACAATACAGAATTTATTGCAGGTGTGGCTAAGTTTATTGACCATAAAAATAGTGTGGATCTTCTCACCTTTTCTTTCATTGTTTCTCTGCTTGTAATATTCTTGTATATACCATCAACCCATCCATCTGTCATCAGCATAAGTTTAGTGGTTCAGAACACTGTCTAAAATCAGATGTCCATGTCAGAATCCTGTCTCTGTCACTTAGTTTGACTGTGGAGAAATAATGTGACCATCTTGAGACCATTTAGACTCAGCTCAGTATCCATGTCTTCAGGAGTATTAGGATTGACCACATGTGTTACTATCAGTGGAGTACAGGGAAAAACACCAACCTGTTATAAGCCTAATAAAAGTATTTTTTGTTATGATTAGTCATCCATCCATCCATGCACTGTTTTATCAAAAAAAATATTAAAAATATGTTAACCAAGTGCTTACTTTTTCAGGCATCTGCTCTGTGCATCATGCTGAATATAGAAAAACAAATGAGGCCTGTGTTCAAGGATCTCAAATTTCATGGCAAAACTAAGCAACCAGCCAATGACCTTATTATCCATAAACCCAGTATGTTAGCAGAAGTTTAAGTTAGACTTAAGGGCTCAGTCTGAGGAAGATACCAGAACTGAGAGGATTCAGGGTCTGCTTACAAGTTAACTAGGTAAAGAGATGAGACACACTCCTTGAAGTATGTCTCGGGAAAGTAAAAAGCACCAAGGAATGAGAGATGATTCAGAATTAGGAAGGCAAGAGACCTCTAAATCCAGCTAGAGGGTTGAATGGCAATGGTGTAGTTAAGTGATAATAGGGGTCAGTTTGTGAGAATTATCTGTCGTGCCAGGGATTTTTAAAGGGATTTAAGTAGGAAGTGTTGAGATCAGATTGGTGTATTTGTTAGTCTAGGGTAGTGACAAAGTAGACAGAAAAGAGAGGATTCAGGATACATTTAGGAGGTAAGGCTCATGGGGCTTAGTGACTGGTCAGATATTGGGGGTTAGAGAGGAGACAGAAGAAGATCGAAATGATCATTCAGTCACAAGAATTTATCGAACACCTACTATATGCCAAGCGCTGTTCTAGACCTTGAGAAAACAGCAATGAAAAATACACACACAATTCCTGTCCTCATGGAGCTATCCTATCTTATCTTATCCTCCATTCTGATTGTGGGAGTCAGATTAAAAAAAACAATAAAAAAGTGAAATATACATCTGTTTTGATGATGGTATGTACTAAGAAGAAAAATAAGGAAGAAAAATTAAGTTTGGTGATGGTGAGGGATGGTGAGCAATTCAGACACCCAGAGAAAGTTCATTCCAGGCAAAGCAAGAGTGTTTTTGGCACAATAGAGAACAGGCAAGACAGGCAGAGTAACTGGCAGGCAGGGATGAAGAAGAGAGTGATAGAAAATGAGTTAGGAAGGTGTACATCTCATAGGCCATCAGAAGGACTTTGACTTTTGCTTTGGTGGCGTGTGAAGCATTGAAGAGGGGAGTGAGCAGAACTGACTCTCATTTTACCAGGTGGCACTGAGTCTGCGTTAGTGTATGTTGTGGGAGATCAGAGAAGCAGCCCAGAGGCCATTGCTATGGTGCATTAATCCAACTTTGAACTTCTCAAATCGAGGTGCCATGGGACATCCGCACAGACAGGCCTAGTGGGTATACCTGGGGTATACCTGGCAGGCAGGAGAAAAGCCCATCCTTAGACATGATTTGGTTTTGATGTCTTGACAAGCTGATAGTGTTTGGAATGATGAGAGCACCCAGAGTGTTGGGACAAGAAGAGAAAATGACTGGAGACAGAGGGCCTCCCCGGTGGCGCAGCGGTTGAGCGCTGGGTTGCGAAGCTGCCCGCGGCCTCTGCGGCGCCGGTTCGATCCCCAGCTGCTCCCCGGCCACCGGAGGAGGGTCCCACATGGCGCGCAGACCTCTGCTGCCGCCTGCTGCTCCCCTCAGCAGTGTACTTCGGTCCTTCTGCCTGCTCTGCTCCCCGCTCTGGCTCTGGTGAATTCTCTCACCCTCCCGTGCTTCTGACTGTACCCAGTGCATGTATAAACCAACAAACAAACAAACAAATAAAAAAAAAAAACATGCCTCTATTAAAAAAAAAATTAAAATTAAAAAAAAAAATGACTGGACACAGGAACTCTGTCCTGGGAAAGAAAGAAAACCCCATGAAGAAGGCTAAAGAAGAAAGTATTTGTCCAGAAAAGAAGGAGATTGTAGAAGGAAGGTGTGTTCATAAATTCATCTGAAACAAAGGGCTGTCTGAGATAAAACTACTATTTTGTTTAGCAACTAGAAGATAACTAGAGACCTTGACAAGGGCAAGTTCCATGCAGTGGTAAAGCAGAGAGGTGAAGATAGCAGATACAGAAAACCTGCTCAAATGAGTAGGCTTGAAATGAAGAACAGTGATAGGGTAACAGCCAAAGGGTCAACGGAGATTTTCCTTTTTGAGACTGAGAGAGACCTTGGAATGTCTACAAGCTGAAGAGAAAAGCTTATGAGGCGGAACTGGATGTCTAGATACAGGCCAATTCATTCATTCATTCATTCATTCATTCATTCAACAAATATTTGTGAGTATCTACTAAGAGTCACATGCTGAAGCTAGACAGATGAATAGAAACATTCCCCCATGCCGGAAAGACAGACACATGCATAACCGTATGTAATACAAAGGATATAGAGGTGAATGCAAAATGCCAGGGAGAATCCAGGTGAAAGAGGGGAAGGTGACGGAAACTTCTTAGAGGTGGTAACATTTGAACTGAAATTAGACAGGACTGGAGATTTGCAGGCAGGAGAGTGAGGCATCTCATGAATTGGTTGGAACAGGTTCTCCAGGGCATCCAGCTTTGGGGCAGGCATTTGAAACTAGGTCATTGCTGACTAATAGGAGAGAAGACAGAGATTTGGTTCCAGAACCTAAGTGGTATTTTTACAGCAATTCATCTCTGACCCACACCTTCAAGTTCAATTCTTGAATGAAGACTCATATGAAATAACAATGGTGGAGTAAATGGGATTCATACACACTTCTGGCTCTGGGGTCATTTCTTCTTCATATTTTGCTTTCAGAAAGTTGTCTTCCTGTTTTTTCTTTTTAGTGCATTTTTTTCTTTTTAGAATGGTAAGCACCAATATAGTCTTTCAGGGCCTGACATTCTTGCTGAAATGAAATTATATTCTAACATCAACCACTGACTCTAGCAGTGACAACCAGTCCAAGTGCCAATGACCCATATGACTCCTCCCCTCAAAATATTGTCTTTGTGGTTTTCAAAACAAACCCGGACATGTAGTAAGATTTGCTTAATTCTTTCTTCTTTTATTTATTTTTTTAAAGATTGATTTATTTATGCATACAAGAGCTGGGTGCAGGCCAGAGATCCGGGGGGTGAGAGGATCCACCAGAGACAGAGTGGGGAACAGAACAGGCAGACTGACGGAAATACACTGCTGAGGGGGGGCAGTGGGCTAGACAGGAGAGGTCTGCCTCGCCATGTAGGTTTCTTCCTGGCTGGCTGGGGATCAAACTCGTCTGCAGAGGCTGCGGATTGCTTCATGGTGTAGTGCTTAACCCCTTGCGCCACCAGGGAGGCCCCTCTTTCTTCTTTTAAGGAACTGATTTCACTTATCATCAGCATAGTACCCATGTTTCCAAAGCCATAGGCAGTAAAAAGGTAAATGAAGCTCCTTTGAACTCTTTGGACAAATAACAATTTGACACTGACATAGGAACGTAATTTGTGCTTTTACCACAAAGTATAGGGATACACAATGTCATTAAGACTGTGCCTAAGTGAATATGGCTATGTGAATTGGAAGCAGGAGGTTGAAGTAGAAGCATGTGAAATCTGTTATAAATATTACTGCCCATACTTAATTAAAAAAAAAAAAAGACACTTGGTAAGACTTCAAGATGCAGTTGAACATGCCTTTATTGTAGCATTAGTGTCCTTTGATTATCATTAATTAAATCCAAATGTTTCTGGTCACCTGGATTGTGAGCCCTCTCCTGGGGGACAGGGGGCACAGAAACTGTCTTGTTTGGCTGTGTTTTCCCAGCTCCAAGTAGAGGTTCACATGGTGGGCACTCAAGGAATGCTTAAGGAATGAGTGAGGAAGCTTCTAAACCTATGGTCAAGGAACAAGGTTTTAGTGTTCTCTCTGCTTCAGTTTCCTTGACTATGAAACAGGTTTCCAGGTTCATAAGTTCTAGTTCTTCTAAGATGCTTGAAGGATCTAGTTTGGTGGTACCTACAGCAGGGGGAGGGACTGAACAACCTCCAAGGTTCTTTGTGGACTCTGTGATGGTGAGACCTCATGAACTCTCTTCTACCTTGAGATCTGGGTCAGAATCTCTGGGTGTGGAGCCTCATTCCAGCAACAATTTTGGCTATTGAATTGTTTCTGTTTTCCTCTTGTTTACCATCAGGAAATTTCCCCTTTCCATGGGGATTTTCAGAAAAGGTCACACAGCCACTTCAGAAAAGTATCCTCTTGTTGAATGATAATGATAGCCTCTTTCTCTAGTTGGCAACCAGAAGCAACTGCTGTCTGATCGAGGCAGAAGTGGGGTGAGGGGTACTGAGTTGGCCCAGGCCAGAGGGAAAGTCCAGTCTCCTGTGATGACTTTGGGTCTGTGGCAAAATGTCTTCCACGGAAGTGACAATGAGGCAAATTTCCAACCAAGCATTGCTGGAGCAGCAGGCGGAAGGAAGTCTCTTCTGTGACCAGCGCTGGGTTTATAGGGAAGAAGTTTCAAAATACTTCAGAGCATCCCATTACACTGTCATTTTTTTCCAGTTTGCTTTTAAAATGCATACAGGACTAGCCAATGCCTCTTGGGATCAAGGACAATTCTGCTCTAAGTACAACTATTACTCTGGGTAGATCCATCAGCATAAATCAGCCTATCAGTCACAGACTTTCTGAGGCCCCACCTCATGCTAGACCCTGCACTAGGGGTTGGGCTCAGGGTGGTGCATGAAATCACAACCCATAAAGTGATGGTCTGGTTGGGTAAGCACAGACATGCACAGCTAATTATTCTAATGGCTTAAGGGCTCTGCTCTGCCTGGGAATATAGAAGGGGGAAGAACAATTTAGTCACATCTCTGCAAGTGCTGTCTATTCATCCACCCGGTATGCTGGCAGGCTGGACATTCTGCCTTCCCCTCTTACAACCAGTGCACACAGCTCTTCGGACCTGAGCCCCCTGCTGCCCGGTTCCTTCAGTGACTTCCATTCCCTATCAGATGAGATGTACCCCCAGCTCCAAGCAAGAATACAATTTGAGGTCCTCCCTGGTGGCATAAGGGGTTAAGACACAGCCTATGAAGCTATGCACAGCCACTGCAGCACAAATTCGATCCCGGGCAGGGAGATGACCCACATGGCATAGCTGACCTCTCCTGACTCACCCGCTGCTCCTCTCAGCAGTGTTTTTCAGTCAGTCTGCCTGTTCTGTTCCCTGTTCTGTCTCTGGTGAATCCTCTCACCCCCCACACCTCTGGCCTGTACCCCCGTTCTTGTATGAATAAATAAATCTTATTTTTAAAAAATACAATTTGACTTCTACTTTTCAGTTTTATCTTTGCCACCTCACTGAATGGTCGCTAGTCCATCACGCTCTCTTCATGTCTCAGTGCCTGTGGTTCCCTGTAGCAGATGCTCACAACAGGCCATATTTTTCTGCCCACACAAAAGTTGCCACAAACCACTACATCTTGTCTTCTGTGGCTTTTCTTTGGCTATGGGAGCATCCTAGGGAGGGAGCGCCAAAGTATGCCTGGAAGCCACACCCTCAGTCCCGTATCTTTACCCTTCTGTTGCAATAACTCTGACACATGCTTTCTACTACACTGACCCAGAGCACTAAGGAACCAAGCTCCAGTGGCCCACAGTGGTGCTGTCTTGATAACACACTCTTTCCCATATACTTGTTGTGTTCCCCACACCCCTACTGCTGTTTTCTAGAATCATATCCCACATTAACTATTGCATTCAAGCTTTTGACTCTGGGTCAACTCTTGTAGGGATCCAAGCCAAACAGTTTCCTTTGAATCCCCCACCTCAGCTCCATTGCTCTGTCCAGTTGATTGAGGTCCTCCTTCTTGAGCTCTCCTGGACAATCACCTCCTTTGTGACATCATTTTCCACCCACCAGACTCCACCACACACAGTGTGAGATCCTTTGCCCTTCGTGGAGACCTCTCATGATGTCATCACAACATTGAAATTCTCTATAGGCACATTTGACTTTGCTCACCAGAAACTTTGACTGACTCATCTTTGTCAACTCCGGTTCTCTCAGAGTGCCTTGTACAGAGTAGATACCTAATAAATATTTGATGAATGAGTAAGCGTTCCTTTACTGTGGTTTCCTAGT
This sequence comes from Talpa occidentalis, assembly GCF_014898055.3. NCBI lineage: Eukaryota > Metazoa > Chordata > Mammalia > Eulipotyphla > Talpidae > Talpa > Talpa occidentalis. Next base: position 22,536,584 of record NW_023604972.1, read on the forward strand.
TATAATCCTAAGAAGTTGGAAGCCATGTTCCTGATCCAGCACTTCTAGGCCAATGAGAATTCTTATTGTGTTTTAGGAAACCTCTCCTAGCCCTGCCCAAGCACTGACTCTGATCTTACTGCAAAAAAGGACTCCCGTTCCACGCAGGGCATGTCTCCAAACCGACTTGCCCAGGCCATCAGGAGTGAATTCCAAGGGTGTGAAAAAAGAGCCACCTTAGAACCCGAGGGCTGGAGCAACGGCCACATGAAATTTGCTGCTATGAACCTGGAGCAACTCTGACAATGCCATCAGTCCCTAAGAAAGCTGCTATCTTTGTAGTTTTTATCACAGGGGGGGAAGGCAGCTCTGCAGTCAGCCGAGGGCTAAATAAATAGCCCAAAAGGAGATAGAATCCTAGAGAGGAATCCAAAACTGTTGGTGGAGCAGGCAGCTGGTCTTTTGGGAAGGTTGGTTTCAGCTGACTTTCTGTGCTTTGCCTGCGGTGTTATTTTAAAATCTCACTGCCAAGGAAGACCTGATCCCCTCTGAAGAAGCAGGACTAGCAGGGATAGAAGGCACAGGCTGAACCCCCGCCATGTTAGACTTCAAACAAACAAACAGAAACGAAAATTCCAGAGCCACGCGCAGGCAAGTTGGTCCTCCCTGCCGAGCAGAAATGGAAATGAACTAAACAGACTGCAGTGGAAGAAGTGGGGGTTGGCACAGGAAAATGACCTTGCCTTCCACCATGGTGTTAGAGAAACCAGGCAAGAACCAAGGAGGATTTGAAGAGGGGCAGGGGCGGCCCTCAGTAGGCAAGAAAGAAAGGGGCAGTAGCCTTTCCTCAGGGCTGCCAGGCGCCAGGCAGGTAGTCCCCACTTATTTCTCACATCAGCTCTTTGAGCTATTGTTACAGCCATTCTACAGTGGAAAAATAAGCTCGTTTCTCCCAACTAGAAAGGAATGGAATTTAGTTTTAAATGACAAGAAGAGCTTGACAATTCATTTGTACTGAGTTCAACACACAAGATGACCATATTGTTTGACTTAGGTCATGGACTCAAAATATATCACAGCTTAAAACTCTGCACACACCACTTTATCCTTCTCTGTGCAATGGTGTAAACTGCCTGCCTTTGGGTGCCCATGAGGTAGGCCCTTGGAGTGGGGTGGGAGGGGAGGAGGAAAGATCGTTTAGAAGATCAAGTTTAAAGAGGGCTAAGTTTTGGAAAATCTCCAAATCTAAAGTGTTTGACCTAAAAAAAAAAAAAAAAGAGGAAAAAAGGAAAGGAGCAGGGAGGCAGACTGTAGGCAGGGGATTTAAATTTTCACACTTCCTAATATTGGTTACGACCATAGGCAGACATTGAAATACCATGGGATTGGCAAGTCCTGCCCTACTTTCAATTCAGCCCAAAGCAGGAAGGCTTAGGTATGTCACAAGAGAAAGCCTCTTGTTTCTGCCCTAAGACCAGAACAAAAAAATTGGGAGGAGACTCCCATCTTGACAGCATGATTTCCAAAGAAGCCTTGCTAGTCTCATGACTGTGATGTCTCAAGTGTCACAATTGTGTAACCTGCTGATATTTAAAGTGATCCTCATATCCATCACATAGGATTATGAAGATAATGTGCATTCATTTTGGTAAAAGGGTAGAAGAGAAACGACTCATTGAAGAGCCAAGACAAGAAGAAAGAAACCTGGGCTGGAATCCTAGACACGTGGGCTCTAGTTCCGGCTGTTCTACTCATTTGTGCTTTCCTCTGCTTGCAGAAGGGGCTGTGCTAGATGACACAGGTGAGCCCCTCCAGCTCCAAACATCTCAGAGGCTTTCAAAGAGGCAGGCAATTGACCGTAATTGGAGCTGCTTGGCTATCAGCTGATGAGTCAGAAAGCAATCCAAGGACAATTTTTATTGTTCTTCATTTCAAATTCCCCAATTTGGGATATAAAAATTGAATAAGAATAAGAGGGGGCCTCCCTGGTGGTGCAAGGGGTTGAGACACAACCTGTGAAGCAATCCGCGGCCTCTGTAGCATGAGTTCAATCCTCCCCACTCCCCCCACCCCCGTCAGCCAGGGAGCAACCAACATGGCGCAGCAGACCTCTCCTGACTCGCCCGCTGCTCCCCTCAGCAGTGTACTTCCGTCAATCTGCCTGCTCTGTTCCCTGCTCTGTCTCTAGTGAATCCTCTCATCCCCCACACTTCTGTACCCCAGCTCTTCTTGCATAAATAAATAAATCCTTAAAAAAAAGAATAAGAGAAAAAGATCAAGAGGTGAAAAGGGAAACTACCAAACAAAATTAAAAAAATATATGTATATTTTAAAGATGTAAATAACAAGCTGTAAATAACAAGCTAGACACTGCATATACTAAAAGAATTTGGGGTGGCAATGTTCTACCCTGGAAAGAACACAGACAAGTTTTGAATCCAGAAAACCTTCATTTGAATGACATCATGATAGATACATCTTTATAAATCACATCTGTATATACAACCTCAAGTAAATCTCTTCTTCTCAATTGAGCTTCAATATCTTCCTATAGGAAAGGAGAATAATTGTAATGGCAGTAGCAATAGCTACCATTTTCTGGGTGCTTGTTTTGTGCCAGGCACTGAGCTAGGCTCTTTGAATTATGTCTCCAAATCCTGAATGAATTAGGCATTACTGTCTCCATTTTACAGATAAGGATACCAAGACTAACTAAATCTAAAAGCAGACTTGGGATTCTAACCCAATTGGTGAAACTCTGATGCTTATTCTTTTATCTATCCTCCAGTGCTTCTCCAAAGGTAATAATATAGGTCAAATAAGGAAATCTGGTAAAAGATACCTTGTAAATTTCAATAGACACATGTTCTATAAAATGTTCATTAGCAAGACAATATTGGCAATAATGCAGTAGTAACAACAATAAAGGTGAGTTTTAAATATCATATCAAAGTGAGCATCTAAATAAAAACATATATGAATTTTTTAGAAGGTTTAGTCAAACAAGGACTAGATGATGACTGGGCTAATCAGACCCTGGGAGCTTACCTCATCAGTTTCCATCCTTGAGTGTCGAAGTTTCTGGTCTTAAAAAAAAACAATTTGCATGAACAGAAGTGTTGGTATTTGAGAAACAGTGAGGAGAAGACAGATAACATAATGAAACCTCCGTGCTGTACAGTTGTATCACTGAAAGTGCCATCTGGTCAAGCACACCAAAAAATAACCAGAGATCACTGGCTGGCAAATTTTACCTTTAAAAAAAAATCAAGCAAAAGCCTGAATAATCTAGCTAGCAGGGCAATGATTCTGCATGTAGTCAGAATAAAATAGCTGGTCAACTGTCACCGTGGGCAGCAAAGAATCCCTCTGACCTTCTAAAGCTGGAACACATTCACTTGAAATTGAATCTTAGTGCACAGGGACAGCGCACAGCTCCTTTCAAAGGTGATGTGGGAAACCAGATGACTCAAGCAGGTGCTACAACTCACCTGGGCGTCCCGGTCCCATGGAGCTACCGGTGCCTGTCTAAGAAAACTGTCTCCCTACCTAAGAACCACTGTAATTTCTTCAGTTCCTTTAAATGTTCTGGCACTTTTCAAACCTGTTTGAGACAGATGCAGGAAGTTCAATGTGAAAGAGACCTTAGAACACATCTGGTCAAACGTTCTCATTTCACAGGTGAGAAAACAAGGACCTAGAAAAGTAAAGTCTGAAGGCCCAAAGCTTGAAAGAAGCACAGTCTCCTCCACACAGTTTTCTCCTGTTATAATGATGCTGCCTCATCCCATCCTTCACCCTTCAGTGCTCTCCCTCTCGTTCTTATTTTGACAACATACTTGCATGTCATATCTCTCTATATAGATAGATAGATAAATAGATAGATAGATATAGATATCTCTATATATAGATCTATGCACTGAGATCTTCAGGAAGATAACATACTCAGAGAATAAGTCATAGGAAGTAGATAGTACTTTCTATGTGTACAATTCTAAGCACATTGTACATTATGAATCTACAAATCCTACAACAGTTCTCGAAGATAAGGCCTATTATAATTTCTATCTTAGCAGAGACAAAGTGAGGTTAAGTGACTTCCCCAAGGTCACACAGCTAATCAGTGGTACATCCAGGATTTAAATACAGGCCAGTTAGCTCTAGTATTCATGTTCCTCATCTCACACAAAGATGTATTGAGATCATTACAAATTAATTCTGGAGAGAAGACATGGGGCTTGGGGGTAGAGAAGAGGGCACCTAAGGGCCTGCAATGGGAAGGCTCTCTTTTTCCTGCAACCCCTTATAGACCGCTTACATTTTTGCCATATACATGTTACTTATTCAATCAACAAACATGTATATAGCAGTTACCATATAGCAAAAAATGAGTAGCTATTATTATTACTATCATTATTATGTGACTTTCCTGACACTTTCCTCTTTTGTATAATCAGAGGTTTGGATTAGGGAACCTCCAGCCACTATAACCAGGAAAGGGGTGATTTCTCTCTTTTATCAACAAATAAAGCAAGTCAAAACATTTTGAAGTAACATCTTTTTGAGATCTGCTGTGCACTGTACAGTGGTGTCCCAACTACTAGTGCTAGGGTTGCCCGGCTCTGGCTTTGAGGGTCAGTTGTTATATTTTCCAGGAAGCTAGTGAGCCAGTTGTAAACACAGCCATCATTAAAGATTAAATTATATAAACTTATAATTAAATAAATTACATTTAAAAGGAAGGGCTGAACACTCAAAATTCATCATTTCCTAATTGCTTCATTACATTTTACTATTACCTATGTTTTTGTTTTTTTTTAAAGATTTATTTATCCATGCATGCAAAAGCTGGGGTACAGGCCAGAGATGTGGGGGGGTGAGAGGACCCACCAGAGACAGAGTGAGGAACAGAACAGGCAGACTGACTGAAACACACTGCTGAGGGGAGCAGCGGGTGAAACAGGAGAGGTCTGCTTCGCCATGTAGGTTGCTCCCTGGCTGGCCGGGGATCGAACTCGTGCTGCAGAGTCTGTGAACTGCTTCATAGTGTGGTTCTTAACCCCTTGTGCCACCAGGGAGTCCCCTTTTACCTCTGTTTTTAAAGTAATTTGCATCGATGATGTTTGAAAGTGGAAAGAAAATATAATGGTGTGCATCTCTACTCAGCTCCTCCTGTGGTCACGTCAGATGAGTAGCTTGAAATAAGTCAGGGTAGGAGTATTTACACTACAGAAATTGGCAAACACTACAAGTCAATATTTAATCTCACCCAAAGCTGGTTGTTAAATATCTACCAGCCCACCCCTGGCTCAAATGCTCATGTGCTATCCCAGACCCTTGGAAGGATCCACTTACTGCTTTCAAAAAGAAGAGTGCATAATTCTCATCCCAGTGCATGAAAGTCAGGGGCCCATGAAGAAGCAACTCCTAGCTCTGGCCTTCTCATCCTCTGCTTCCGTAACCAAAATAAAATAAATAATTCTGAGCACTTGGCCCACAGCCAAGGACCTCTAGTGTTCGATTCTTCATCCTCTGCTGGCAAGAGCTAATTACAGTGTGTGTGGGGGGGGGGGGGGGGCGGTGCAAAGCAAAGGTTCTTTGTGCTCTGAGTGAAATAATGGCTTAGTCGCCCCTGAGAGTATGTAGAGTCTGTCCTTCTCCTCAGCACAGCGAACACAAATCCCAATACGAAGGCATGTGACTTTTTCTTTTTCCAAATGAATTAGATTTTATGAATAGAAGGTTAGCTTTCCTCTGCGCGCTCAGGCCCAGCCATGCCAGTTAGTGTATTTTCTGTTTTTCTAGTTGAATTGACTCACCCATGGTTTTAGGAGCCTTTGATTCACATGTTTAGTTCTGATGATATCAGGAGATGGAAGCCTTACTTTGCAAACTCACTAACTTGGAGTATAAATTCAACTCTGTTTTTGGGAAAAAACAAACAAACAAAAAAACCCAAGAAAAACCTGGGCTAGGAAAGGGAATTTTTCCCCCACAGTTTTCTTGGGCCTAACTAGGCCAGTGAGCCAACCTGGGTGAGTTTTCAGTGCCCTTTCTGAAGACCCAGGACACTGCAGGGGTAGTTGGCTGCTCACCAGACCAGACCAACAGTTATTTAGGGCATGAAGGGTCCAGACTTCAAGAACCTAAAAACTGACAGATGCTGATGCTCCCGAAGCCACTGGTAATTCAAAATAAAATTTCTAGTAACCCCAAACCTATGTGGCGGCAGTGCAGTATCTTGGGCAAACCCAAGTCAGACCACTTGGGTTTGAGTCCTGGCTTTCCCAATGATCATTTGTGACCTTGGGCAAGTTACATAAAATCTGTCTCATTTTTATCTTCTGTAGAACAGGGGTCATTAATAGTGCCTTCCCTCAGCGGGTTGGTATGAAAGTTGAATTGTAACTTGTTTAGAGAAGTGCCTGCTGCATCTAAGTTGCCATGTAAATGTCGCAATTATTTGAATGCTGACTTGCTTTGTAGTTGTTTTTGGATTCAAAAATTGTCACAAGGTTCTTTGGAGCTGAACTATTATTATTTTTTCTACTGACTTCCTGGTACCCTAAACACGTGACCTAACTCTAAGCCACCAGGTGGGTGTCTTGCAACCTACTTCCCGAAATCAAGCATCTAACAAGCAGCTTGAACCTAGAATTCAAAGAACATTCTGGTGGTTAAGAGTAAGAACTTTACAGTCAGACAGTCTTTCTTTTGTTTGTTTGACTTTTTATTTTTTTAATAATTGTAGACTTAGAGAGAAGGAGCAAAAATAGTGCAGAGTTCATGACTCCCCTCTCCCCAGTTTACCCTGAGGTTGGCATCATTCATAACTCCAGTACAATGATTAAAGCCATAACTCCAGTACAATGATCACGTAGATACAAGTCTTTATTTGACTTTCTCTAGTTTTCCACTGATGTCCAGAGGTCCAACACAGGCTGTTACATTGCATTTAATAATTGGGTCTTCTTAGTTTCCTCTGGTCTATAACAGATGCTCAGTTTTTTCATGTCTTTCATGTCCTTGACATTGCTTATAATCTGAGAAGAAAGCAAAAATTTTTTCTGCATGCCTTTATAGTAATGTACATTTTCATCCTACTTTATAAGTGATTTTATATATACAATTCAACATCTCAGTGTACCTTATTATTTGATGAGCAGCAGAACTACTTTAAAATACAATTTAAATAACAGCTCATATGAAAAATTGTTTTGGTTACTTCTAATCAATGTTCATTTGAATAGGGCTAGGAGCTTTATCATGGAGTAATAGATCAGCAGAACAGTAGTGTAAAAAGAAAATTCATACTGCAATGAACATATGACATACAAAGAAAAAAAAACAAAAACAGTGAGGCCCATGTATTAGGAATGTGCCTTGTCTTGTCATTGTTGGATGGAAAAAGTAAAGCCTGAAAATGTACATGGGAAAAAAGATTATTGTAGGGGGCCTCCCCGGTGGCGCAGCGGTTGAGCACTGGGTTGCAAAGCTGCCGGCAGCCTCTGCAGCGCCCATTAGATCCCCGGCAGCTCCCCGGCCACTGGAGGAGGGTCCCACATGGCCTGCGGAGGAGGGTCCCACATGGCTCGCAGACCTCTCCTGCGGCCCTCTGCTCCCCTCAGCAGTGTACTTCGGTCCTTCTGCCTGCTCTGCTCCCCGCTCTGGCTCTGCTGAATTCTCTTACCCTCTTGCGCTTCTGACTGTACCCAGTGCTTGTATAAATAAATAAAAATAAATTTAAAAAAAATTATTGTAGAGGCTGATTTTCAGAGCTTGATATTCTGAGCAGATGAGGCAATGTAATAGCTCTCCCCTTTCATATATCAGCATATACACATACGCTCCCTAGCAGCGTAGGATTAAATCTCAGCACTCTCATGCTATCACCCATGTGACCTGAGTTCAATCCTTGACCAGGGAGCGAATCCACACGGCGCAGCAGACCTCTACTGTCTTGCCCACTGCTCCCCTCAGCAGTGTATTTCAGTAGATCTGTCTTTTCTGCTCCCCACCCTGTCTCTGGTGAATCCTCTCATCCCTCTCAAATCTGGTCGACACCCCAGTTCTTCCATGCATAAATAAATAAATATAATTAATGTTTGGAATTCAAGAATTGGTGCTACACAGTATGCCACAGGACGCTGACCTAGTATTGTTTCTTTGGACTACTTTAAAAAAAAAGATTTATTTATTTATGCATATAAGGACTGGGGTCTAGGTCATAGCCATGGGGGCAGTGAGAGGATTCACCAGACAGAATGGGGAGCAGAACAGGTGGAGCTACTGAAATATACTGCTGAGGGGAGCAGCGGGTGAGACAAAAAGGTCTGCTGGGTCACGTGGGTCAGCACCCTGGCGGGGGATCAAAGCCTTGTGGCAGCAGCTGGTGATAGCTTCATAGTGCTGAGACTTAACCCCTGTGCACCAAGGAGCCCCACTTTGTCTTTTTTTTTTTTAAAGATTTATTTATTTATTTATTACAAGAACTGGGGTACGGGTCAGAAGCGTGGGAGAGTGAGAGAATTCACCAGAGCCAGAGCGGGGAACAGAACAGGCAGACAGAGCGAAGACAATGCTGAGAGGAGCAGTGAGTGAGGCAGGAGAGGTCTGCTGTACCATGTGAGGTTTTCCCTGGCTGGCGGGGAATCGAACTAGCGCTGCAGAGGCTGTGGACAGCTTTGCATGCGGCGCTCAACTGCTACGCCACCGGGGAGGCCCAAGGAGCCCCACTTTGGACTACTCTTAAGGAGGTTTGTGTTATCTTTCTTTTGTTTGCTACCAACATATAGCCTAAGTTAAAAAAAGATGTACTTTATATTAGAAGTGAATAATGGAATAATCCAATTATGGAATTTATAATTATTCTCCTGTGAAAACATAGAAGAGATAGGAGAGAAAGAAAGATGTAAAATAATAGTAGCTAATACTTGGGCCCTTATTATCATACGAGGCACTATTCTCAGTGCTTTGCATGTGTTCATTAATCTAATTTTCATAGGAAGCTTTTGATGCATTTACTATTATTATCACTTTTATTTTACAGGTGAGGAAACTGGCACAGAAAGACAACGTGACTTGAGTAACGTCACATAGTTAATGTGATAGAGTTGGGGTCTGAACCAGGCAATGGGTTCCAGGGAATTGAAGAAGTTCCCACCACAGTGCATGGCACCCCAGTAGGCTAATAACTACTGGGCTTTGTATTTTTCTTCCTTTTACAAATACAATGAATCTAACATATATTTTTTAAATATCCTATTATTTTCATATACCACCAATCTAATAATATATTTCTCTGTCTCTTAAATATACTACAAAGCAATTGCTGTTTTTCCTGTTTGCTTCTGTGGGGAGCAGAACAGGCAGACTGACTGGAATACACTGCTGAGTGGAGCAGTGGGTGAGGCAGGAGAGGTCTGCTGCGCCATGTGTGTTGCTCCCTGGCCAGGGATCGAATTCATGCTGAGTGGCTGCTGTTAGCTCCATAGTGCTGAGACTTAACCCCTTGCACCATCAGGAAGGCCCCCAAAATTACTGAATACTTCTATAGAAGAAAACTTGCTTATGATTTTCCATTCTTTCCTGGGAGGTCTGAGAAATAACAAAGCATCTATAACTCAATTTGCATTTTAATTGTGTAAAAATAAAATTTCCATCTCTGTCTAAGTGGCGGTAGCATTCTTTTGAATCTGCTGTCCATTTTGTTTGTTCATGCACATACTGTTTTTGCATTTCTGCATTAAGTGCTTTGTTCTCATAACCACATAAGTGTAATCCACAAAATAGTAATGTGGATCACTATGAAATAGCAAGCACTGCCTTTCTATGCATGAATCAAAATATGTACACAACTAGTGGATATCTTTTCAAAAATAGCCCAAAGATTTGTTTTTAATGGAAACATTAAAGATATCCTGTTAAAATAGTTTTTCAGGCAAGGAATATATAAAATTGGTCCCCCATGACTATTCTGATTAGTTGTTAACAATTATTGAGCTCTTGGGGCCTCCCTGGTGGTGCAAGGGTTAAGTGTCAGTGCTATCAAGGCATCTCCCACCACTGCAGCAAGAGTTCAATCCCCAGCCAGGGAGCTACCCACAAGGTGCAGCAGACCTCTCCTGGCTTGCCCACTGCTCCCCTCAGCAATGTATTTCAGTCAGTCTGCCTATTCTGCCCCCCACTTTGTCTTTGCTGAGTCCTCTCATCCCCTGCACCTCTTGCTTATACCCCATGGAGGGTAAGGAAAAACTATCAGGCTTTTCTGCCCTCCGCCATTAGGATAGATGAGGGAACCCTGTGGTCCTGAATGCATGCCTGATGGCGGGCACCTGGAGTGGGTACACCTGGGCTGAGAAACTGAGTTTATAAGGGCGGCGTCGCGGGGACGCCAGCAGAAGCCAAGAACAAATGGAAGCTGAGAGAAGAAGAAGAGAAGCAGAGAGAACGCCAGAGAGCCCAGACAGAGTGAGGATTGGCTGGGGGCTGGGAGGACTGCCAGTCTCCCGGCCCCCCAGCACCCCTGCCTGCCATGTGCCTGGTAAATCTAAATAAAAGGCCTGCAAAAGCCACTGAGGACTCTGACTCCTCCTTGACCCGGTCTGCTGGATCAGAAAACCTGCTATGTGGTCTTCCTGCCCCTACACCTCAGTTCATGTATGCATAAATAAATGAAATAAATCTTTAAAAAAAACAATTACTGAGCTCTTATCATGGTGGCTATTGTGCAAAGGGCTTTATTGCATGGATAATTTCATTTATTCACTCATGCAAACCAGTATTACCAACCGGTGCACTCACTTGTGCTGGGCACCATTCTAGATTCTGGGAATACAGCAGGGAGCAAAACAGTCAGCTTCCCTGAGCTTATGGAAATAGATATCTACTAGGCCAGTGGTGATAAGTGCTATAAAGAGAAATCAAACGAGGCTAAAGAGGGATGGCGAGTACCTTTTTGTGGTAGGTGCTGCTGATTTATTATAGGATGATCAGAGAAGGTCTTTCCAACAGGATAACTGGTTTTCTGAACAAGATTGTTTCCAGGCAGAGGATACAGGAAAGAGTAAGAACATGTTTAAGATTTGATTCTATAAGGTAAGCATTGTTTTATAGGAAACTGAAGACTCATGGACTTATGTTTCTAGGCCACACAAGTAAGAAGAGGGAAAGCTAAAATATGACTTCAGATCTATTGACCTCAAAAAGCCATGCCTTACACCCTCCAAATACCATTCAATTTACTCATCCCAACCAAGTGTTACTCTTTGAAAAGATTGGCAGAGAATAGGACTACCAGGAATTAATTGGTGCTGCTGTTAGTTCTGTAATTTATTCCAGCCTTAGGCAAATTACTGACACTTACTTTTCTTCAGAGCCTGTAAAATGGGGTTCAGGTATTTAACAACTCAGAACAGCTGTTATGAGGACTAATTAGCTACTGCTTACAAAACACTTTGAGCACTAACAGTAAGTGTCTTTACTCTGAATATCACATTTTCCTCCAGATTCTGCTAGATACCTCCATCTCCACCTGCCCCCTGTTTCCACATCTGGTGCTTCTCCTATTTCCCTAACTTGGCAAAACTAATTACCAATTATTAAAACCAGAAGACCAGGAGTCAGCTTTAACTCCACTTCTTCACTATATACATTGCCCAGTCCTGTTCACTCTACCTCAAAAATGTATCCTGTATCCATCCACATATCTCCATATTCAATGTCACTGGTCTGTTTCAACCCACTACCCTCTCCGGCAGGGAGGAATGCAAAAATTTGCTAAGTGGCCTCCCCCTTTTCCATCCTGAGCTTCTCCAATGCATTTGCCACACACATGTGATGCAGCAGACCTCTCCTGTCTCGCCTGCTGTTCCCCTCAGCAGTGTATTTCACTATATCCGCCTACTCTGCTCCCCACTCCATCTCTGGTGAATCCTCTCATCCACCACACCTCTGGCCTAAACCCCAGTTCTTCTACGCAAAAATAAATAAAATCTTTTTTTGAAAAAGGCAAGGGAGGGCCTCCCCTGGTGGCGCAGGTGGTTGAGCACTGCGCTGTGAAGCTGTATGCGGCCTCTACAGTGCGGGTTTGATCCCAGCCAGCCAGCGGCGAGAATCCCACATGGCGTGGCAGACCCCTCCTGCCTCGCCCGCTGCTCCCCTCAGCAGTGTATTTCCTCACTCTGCCTGTTCTGCTCCCTGCTCTGTCTCTGGTGAATCCTGTCACCCTCCCGCACGTCTGACCTGTATCCCGTTTCTTGTATGTATGAATAAATAAATCCTTTTTTAAAAAAAAAAAAGTTGGGCCTCCCCGGTGGCGCAGCGGTTGAGCGCTTGGTTGCGAAGCTGCCCGCAGCCTCTGCAGCGCTGGTTCCATCCCCGGCCACCGGTGAGGGTCCCACATGGGCGCAGATCTCTCCTGCCGCCCGCTGCTCCCCTCAGCAGTGTACCTCGTCAGTCTGCCTGCTCTGCTCCCTGCTCTGACTCTGGTAAATTCGCTCACCCTCCCATGCTTCTGACTGTACCCAGTGCTTGTATAAATAAATAAATAAATCTTAAAAAAAAAAAAAATAGGCAAGGGAGGGCTTCATTCTTTTTTTTTAAGGATTTATTTATTTATGCATACAAGAACTGGGATGTAAGCCAGAGGTGTGGGAGGTGAGAGGATTCACCGGAGACAGTGGGGAGCAGAATAGGCAGATCCATTGAAATACACTGCCGAGGGGAGAAGCAGGCAAGGCAGGAGAGTTCTTCTGCACCATGTGGGTTGCTCCCTGGCCGGGCTGGGGATTGAACTAGCGCTGCAGTGGCTGGCGATAGCTTGATAGCTCTGTCTTTAATCCCTGCGCCACCAAGGAGGCCCGGAGGACTTCGTTCTTACACTGCATGGTCTCTACTTTTATTTTTAATTTTATTTTATATATTTTTTACATCATTTTTCATTTTTGTACAATGTATGCGTTTTCATCTTGGTTATAGTCTCCATACAACTGCCCCCCCCCCTTGTTTTGAGCCTACTCCCTTCTCTCCCCCCCTGTAGTGTGTCTCTAGTTTAGTCTTTCGTGTCATGGAATTTATACAACCATGTAACACAGCACCTTTTCCATAATGAACAGATTCACAAGTGCTACGAAAAAGGAAAACAAAACTTGGATATGGCTATGTCTTGGAAATGACACATTATTTCCATAGATGCAGTGCTTTGTTCTTGATTAATTAATTAATTCAGTCAACAATATTAGAGTCCCTGCTATATGTCATAAATTATCATGGGCACCAGGATACAGCAAAGAATAAAGTAAGCAAAGCCTCTCTACCACCTCTTAGAGCTTACATTCTAGTGTGGGAGACACAATCACAAATAAATACATTATTATATGAAGGGCCTTAGGTGGTCAAATGCTATGAATAAAAATAAAACAGTAAAGAGAGAAAGGCAGTCATGCTCCAGTAAGATCCCACTTGGGTGGTGATCTGAGCAAATTAAAGTCAGGAACTAGAAGAAAAATGTTCTAGACTAGAGGGAACAGAAGTGCAATGGCCTAAAAGCAATATAGAACTTAACACATTCAAGGGAAAGCCCAGAAGTCCTGTGGTTGGAGTGGGGTAAGCAGGAAAGAGGAAGAGAGGTCACAAAGGAATCTGGGGCTGTTTTTCCAAACCCCTGCTTTTTAAGCTGCCGTGTCTTCATACAGCTAATATTTACAGGGTCAGGACTTGGAGAGAGGGCTTGTATTGAATATGTTGGTGTGTGTGTTTTAGGACCTTAACAAGAACCACAGGATTTGCATTTTCTTACCCTAACTGCTTCTTGCTGTTAGAATGTTAATCTGGTTTAATCCATTCAGCTTCATGTTATTGGAAATCAGTCAAAGAGCATTTGTAAGCTAAATAAGGAGACCAACTGATACATCTCAACAGAGCAGACAGTAGGGGCCACTCCCGGGATCAAAATCACTGCAGAAACCCAAGCTATTGTTCCGCCAATAGTTTCAAGTTTGTTTCTAAAAATAAATGAGACTCTGAGTCATCCTTTCCTCAGTCAGAACTTTATTCCTTTTTCACCCCATGGCTCCTGGTTGGTTAAGACTTTTCTCAGCAGTTACGTGGGCAGGTCAGTCTACTCCCAGATGGCAAGGGAGTGTAGTAGCTAGGGAGAAAGGTGACTTGGCTCTGAAAGAGGCCTTGGGTCAAATCCTGTGCTTACCACACTCACAGGACTTTTTTTTTTAACCCTTTGTCTTTGAGCCTCAGTTTCCTCCTCCATAGAAGGAGACATTCATGCTGTATTAGTGTTTTACTGCTGTGTTCAAATTAACATACCTCTAGAGGGCTGGAATACCATTTATTTATTATCTCAAGGTCCCGTAGGTCAGAAGTCCCAGATGACATCACTGGGCTCTCCACTTAGTTTCACAAGGCAGAAAACCAACGTGTTCTCAGTTGTGTTCTCACCTAGAGCTCGGGATCCTCCTCTTAGCATGTACTTGTTCTTGGCAGAACTCAGTTTCTTGCAGTTATAGGGCTGAGGTCGCTGTCTCCTTGCCAGCTGTCAGCTGAAGGGTTCTCCAGTTCTTACTTGTGCTCACATTCTTTCTTTAGTGTCCTCCATCTTCAAACCAACAACTGCATATCAAGTCCTTCTCATTCTTGGAAACCCTGCCTTGTGTTCTCTTAAAGGCTATCTCCTTAGTATAGCTTAGATATTTAGATCAGGATATTCAGATAATCTCCCTTTCTCAAGGTCTGTACACATGATAGAATAGAATCACCAGAGTAAAATCTCACCATATTCAAGGATTCCAGAGATTAGGGTACGATACTTTGGAGGCCATCTTAAAAATTTGGCTTTGCTCAGATAGTTTTGTTTTTTTTTTTTTTTTGACAATAAAAGATAATGAATATAAATAAATAAAATGACAGAGATTTAAATAGAGAAAAAAACTTCAAGAAAATGTGTATGTGTGAAAGAGTAGACAAATAGCTACCATGACAAATAAGGATAACTTATTCAGGTAAGTATCTGAACTACTCAGTGAACCAAAAATAAAAGAAGACTGGTTTATGGTAGATATCTATCATTGTTCTCATATTTATGGGTGTTAAAATAATACTGCACGCATAATAAGTAATCTCTGTTTTAATAGGAGTATTGATTTGAAAGTTCTAGTTGACCGAACATAACAAGACAGATTTAGTTTCTCCTTTTGTTTTCTGAATACATTATTTCACTCTCTTTTATCAAATGGTTTTGGCGAATCTGCCTCTTTTTCCTTCTTCCCATGTAGTTTGGGAGACTGTGTCAGCACAAGACTTCTGTTTTAGGCTTTTGTAGTATAGCTACCAATTGAATTCTGAGAATTTACTCCAGTCCTGTCACCTTCAAATGGGAAGAAATGACCTCTGCACATTCTTGAAGACAGAAAATAAATGAAAGTGGGATGAGGTAGAGTTTTAAATTAATTTCAGAATACGTCTATTTTGGTTCACTATGTTTGAGATGAACAAGGCCACAGTTTCAACATTCATGAGGAACAACACAGCATCCCTGGAGAACATACATACAAGAGCTGCACTGTTAGGGTTCAAATCCTGTCTCTACCACTTTTTTCTGTGTGGCCTTGGGCAAGTTACTTAATCTCTCTGTGCCCCATTTTTCTAATCTGTAGAGCATCTACTTCTTAGAGTTGTTGTGAGAATTGGATTAAATATTTATAAAGTGCACACAAGTCCTATATTAGTGTTTGTTAAGCAAATAAATTTTCCCCATCACCCCTTTCATCAGAGTTGCTAAGAAGTAGCAAAAGTAAATCATTTAGTTTCTTTCTTCTTCTTTGGCCTAACTGTCTCTCTTATAAGACAATGGGATCAGCTATTTAGATTATGTTTTATTTATTTACTTTTCTGAATTAGCAAAACTTGCACATCCTATAAAATTTTAAAGGGTACAAAAAGATAAATAATAAAAAAGTAAGTTTTTTCCCTACCCAAGACATCCAGACACTAACCCTCTCAGAAATATCTTTGATATTAGCCTCTTACATATCTTCTTAGGTCAGTTTAAACATAAACTATAGTATGAATATTTATGTTAATTTATCATATAGATCATTATCACAGGTGTTTCCAACACAGATGACTACTCTCTGTCCTGAACCTTGCTTTTATTCACTTAGCAATGTCTGTGGAGACCCTTCCACATTAGCACGTAGAATTGCCCATTGTTTTCAGTGGCTGTAGAGTACGTTACTGGGTGGGTATACCATATTTATTTAAACAGTCTCTTGTTGATAGATACCATTTTCAAGCTTTTCTATTACAAGCAATATTATGGTTAATATCTTTGTCACACATCATTGCACATCTGTGAGTATATCTGAAGGAGACATTTCTAGAAGTAGAATTACTTGACCAAAAACTATGTACATTGTTGACATCTATTGCCAAGTTGCCTTCCAAGGAGGGTATAGCAATTTCTACTTCTGCCAATAGTTTATGGGTACCTGTTATCTCACCCCTTCATCAAATTGTGTGGCTTTGCTATAGCTTTTGCCATAGACTTTACGCCTGGCTTTGACCTTGTGGTGTCAATAAGGTAGTTCACATTTGTTCTCAATGTGAACAAATATATTGTTATATTTTGTTATATTGTTATATTTGTATTTTATATTTATATTATTTTTAGTTACAATAATGTGAGTGCAAATGGACCTCTGGAAACCAGAATCCTTTAAGGCAAAAGCTAACTAAATCTGGCTTTTGTCCCATTACCTGCAATAACACACTGTTACTACAAGATTGCAAGCACTGTGGAGACAGAGATTCAACTAACACATAATAGATCTTTCACATACCAATAATACACCTTCTGCTCTGGCTGTTTAATGAATCCCCTAAGGTTCACATGTTATTGGGACAGCTAAGTGGTGGAGCATTTGCTATTTTTAAACATCGACTTTGGGTCCTTTATTCCAAGGATGACTCTCAACAGGTACAACAGAGCTCTTTGTGTTCAGAAGCCAGAGCTGCCAAAACACCAATTGCTTGAGCACCACTTGTCAACAGCATGAAGAATCAACCAGGAAAACGCTGGCGTCAGTGAGCATCTATCCCTGGGCAACAACATGGCACCTCCGGGACTGATCATTCCTGGTTGAGAAGCAGCAGGTGACCGTGCCCCAGAGGGGCCAGTGACTGCAACCTATTCAGCCAATGAAAGAGCTTTCCTTCCTTGGACTAATTCTTAAAAATATTACTCATTCTTGGTAAAATTCTACTTTTGATACTACTCCTGTGAAAATTAACAGCATGTAATACTGTAAAAGTGATTTTATGTACCAGAATATGAATAAATCTGTTTATTTTGGCAGAAACTGAAATCCCAGATAAAAATCTTTTTTCAATTAGCAGTGTTTGAATTACAGATCTCAATAGTGGCTATAGACTAGATCTTTGCAGATCTAAACTGTGTCTGGAAAGGTTTTATCAGTTTTCAGGAAATATTTCTTGGAGCTGAAAGTTCACATATTTGTTTCAAATCTTAGTTCAATTTGATACAACTGTAAGGCTGATTGTTTTTTTTCTTTTCCAGATGTGATTTTGTTCAAAATTCCAATGTCCATTATATAACTCTCCCTACCTCTATACTTTTTCCCCCAATGACAATGGCATCTAACCTATGCAGCAGATAATATGTCATTTAAGTCACCCAGATTTTGAAATTTTGTTTTGGCATTCCTGGCCAAACAATATGACCTGCAGGAAAAACTAAAGAATGTGAGGGCCTCCCCGGTGGCGCAGCGGTTGAGAGCTGGGTTGCGAAGCTGCCCTCAGCCTCTGCAGCACCAGTTCGATCCCCGGCTGCTCCCCGGCCACCAGAGGAGGGTCCCACATGGCGCGCAGACCTCTCCTGCCGCCCGCTGCTCCCCTCAGCAGTGTCCTTCGGTCCTTCTGCCTGCTCTGCTCCCCGCTCTGGCTCTGGTGAATTCTCTCACCCTCCTGCGCTTCTGACTGTACCCAGTGCTTGTATAAATAAATAAATAAATCTTTAATAAAAAAAAAAAAAAAAAAAGAATGTGAATGAATGAAGATCCCCCCCTTGTGGGAGGATGTTGGGTGAGTTGACTCTTCTGTAGTTTCTAGAGAAGGGGACAGCTATGAGTAATTAGCAGCCAACACTCAGCAGATGGGGGTGGGTACATCAGCAGATAGAGAGGATCTAGGCAGGGCACCTACAATTACCACTATACATAAATATGGGGGGAAATTTGGACTGCTATAAAAATGCCGGTTCAAGATGGACCTCCTACTCTCTCATTTCAATCAAATTATCTCCGTTATGTCGTATATATAGAAATTCTAAATTGACAATGGCCAGACCAATACATTCTCCTTGTTGATGTGCACTTCAAATCTAATTTTGTTCAAAGAACGCTATCTGATAAATTACTCTGTTCCCCTCACATTTTCATTTTTGGGACAGAGGTTAAAATAATGAGAAATACTTCTACCCTTCATTCTGACCACCAATGCAGAATGGAATCATGAGAGACAGATTCATGCCAGAGAAGGTGGAGAATCCTAAATTTTGGGAATATCATTTTCCTTCCAGAAAAGGATATTTCTGAGTGTCTCTCCAGAGACTGTCAAAGGAGGAAGAAAAATTCTCAAAGTAGAAGCTGACTATTGCTCTCAAGGGCTATCCAAGGGTGACCCCAGCAAATAAATCTGTACTCTCTGTCCTGCCTCCTGGCTATAGCTGGTTTAGGATTGGATAAGTGACCCAACCTGGGTCAATCTGCTTCTTTAATATGTAATGCAGAACTGAGAGTCAGGAATTATGGTGATGTCCATAATACACCCATGAACTACAGATCCTAACATTCCCAAGCTGTGGTGTTCAACTCCTCCTTTGGAGCCCCTTAATCTATTTTAACCAGTGCTTGTTTCTGTTATTTGCTACCAAAGTAGCCTTATATAGTACAGGTCTGCAAGCCTCTGTCTGAATATCACCAAGTCTCAAATATAACTACTATATTTTAAAATATCTAGCAATAGTATTTATTAACAACTTATAAGTTAGTTCTCAATTTTAGGTTAGCTTTTTTGCTTTTCTGTAGGTTTCTCACTCAACAAATGCTAGAGGACCAAATAAAAGTAAAACTATATTGGTTTTAATAATGAAATTCTAATAAAGAGAGTTGGGAACTCTTGATCTAGAACTGGGAGGTCACAACAATGAAACCTAAAAAGTTAATGGACATGCATTTAAGGTAGGAAGTCACTGGTACTTACTCAAAGTCTGGTGATCTAACCAGACCAACTGGAAAGCTGAGTGGAAGTTTGGGGTGGAGATGCTTATAGGAACGCTTGTAACAGCTTTACAGTCTCAATCTGATCCTACCACCCAGTGTAAGCTTTGAGTGAAGGATTCAGCCATCCCAGAGCTGTGTTTGAAAGGGCCTATGCTCCAGCTGAGTGTTTCTTATAAGGGTCTGAGTGTTCTGGGAACTTCTCTTACCACAATCTTACTGTGCAACACATACCGTTGCAGGGTGCAACGGTAAAGTAGACTATACTTCGGAAGCAGACAGACTTTACTTTCCTATAGAAAAGAGCCACTGGGATGTCATATATGTCCCTTTTTCTGTTAACTAATGTGAACACTTTGAACACTTTGGCCTAGTTACAATTGCAAGAGTAAAATTTGAGAGCCACTAGTGGTTACAGAGGAACATTTTAATTTTATAGCTTCTCTTGAGACTGCAGTTTGATTTTAAATATTGTGAATCATGACCAACCTCATTAAAAGGTTTACCCTGAACTCTGTGAAAAATTGTCTCTATGAGGAACTCAGTGGCCCTCAGGAAACCTGTGGTATTTTTTAAACAATGCATGTATTTAATCAATATAAAAACCTCATGGACCTTCCTGGTGGCACAAGGGGTTAAGACGCAACCTATGAAGTTATCCGCAGCCACTGCAGCACGAGTTTGATCCCCGGCCAGGGAGGTGACCCACATGGCTCAGCAGACCTCTCCTGGCTTGCCCTATTCTCCCCTCAGCAGTCTATTTCAGTCAGTCTGCCTGTTCTATTCCCTGCTCTGTCTCTGGTGAATCCTCTTGACACCCCCCCTCGACTCTGGCCAATACCCCAGTTCTTGTATATATAAATAAATAAATTCTTTAAAAAAAAAAAAAAAGCTCACAACCTGCTTTGAGAGTTTTAAAATTTGAACATAAATTATCATAATTATTAAGAGTAGATAAAATCAACAATAATTTTATAATGTGGTGATCTTGGCTTTATGCCACCACCACCTTCACCTAGTCACTGCCCTATGCTTGACCCGCATGACTCAGAGGAACAAATACATTCTGAGTTCCGGAGTGTCACTAACCATAGAAATGATCCTGTGTAGTTAATCCTCATTCTCACCAGCTTACTGACTCTTTACACTGGCATGCTCTTGAGCCTTATGTTTTCCAAGTGTATTTTGAATATGGACTTCCTTTATCTCAGATCTTTTTTGTAAAAGAAGATACAGTTCAATTTGGCCTAGTTTTCTGTCACAGAGGACTCCTGAATCCCAAGCTAATCCAGTCATTTGAGCTCTCCGTGTTTCAAGGCATTTTCTGTAACAATTGGGAAGTTCTTGGGGAAAAATGTTGTTTTTTTAGGTAATATTACTCAGTTGAAGCTGTCTTTCTACATTTGGAAAATTTACTTAGGGTTGAACTTAAAAATGCAAAACCACTAAGTTGGGGAAACATAAGCATTGACCAGAGTGATAATTGAGTTGCTTTTCAGGCTGCCACAGAACCCACAGACAGAACAGTGCCCCAGGCAGGGAGAGGATAACACATCCCAATCTTTGAAACCCTAACTTAATACCAACAAATAGTTGCACAGAATCTATCATTTCTATTTTTTCATTTGAAATAACAAAGAGTGACCAGATCCCCTGGCCAGTTACTTGAAGAAAGGTAAGAATCTAGAAGACTACCAACTACATTGTACTCTGGAATTGTGAATCTCTGGAAAGCCTTGCTAAAATTAAATTTGTTATGTGATGTGTTTAGTGTCCATCTCATTCTTGACAATAAACAATCCTGTTGTTCAGTATGTTTCATACCCAATTTAAGAAAGATTTAACTCCAGTAGTTACATTCCTTTTGTTGTTCCCTTGTATCTCCTCACTTAGTAATTTCTTTATAAATAGGCATTTCTGTTACATGATTCCACTGAATGCATTTTACACTTGAAAGAAGTGGCTACTTGAATACAGGTGGCCACAGTTAAAGAGCAGCCTGACTCCAAGCTCATTTTCAACTAGGAGTGTGTTTTCCTCACAGACACAATATACTAAACGCTGGACTTGGTCCCCTTGGCAACTCTGCAGACTACAGATCTTCCTCGACCTACAATGGAGTTACAGCCGTGTAAGTCCATCATAAGTTGAAAATATCATAAGTCAAAAAAGTACATTTAATAATCTACGTTAGCAAACATCATGCTGAGCCTAACCTGCTTTTAAATGTGTTCAGACCACCTAAATTAGCTTGCTGTTGGGAAAATTCATAGAAAACAAAGACTATTTTATAATAAAGATGTTGATGATCTCATGGGATTTATTGAATACTGTGTTGAAAGTGGGTGTGATGTAATGTGGATCCCAAGGGACCTTTGGGAGATTGGCGGGAGAGGAGGCTGGAGAGGTAGGCAAGAGCCTGGCTAGGAAGATCTTGATCACTGCTGGGAAAATTAGGCTTAACAAAGTCAAGAGAAATGGAAAGACTTCAAATAAGGAAGTGAAATAATAATATTAGCATTTTAGGAAGATAACTTGGGTGACTACAGAATGAAAGGAGTAAATGGAACAGGCAGAGAGACTAGTCATTAGAAGGTCACCTCGGTGACCTTCCAACAAAAACGAAAATCACTCATACGTTGAATGCTAACCATGCGTTGACATGTGTCATCTCAATTTGTGCTCCCAATGATCCAATATGGTAGTAGTACTAGTCAAGATAGATTCACCTATTTTTTGACAAGAAACAACCACTAGCAACAAAAATGTTGGCGAGGATGTGGAGAAAAAGGAACTCTCCTGCACTGTTGGTGGGAGTGCAAAACTGGTCCAACCACTATGGAGAGCTGTGTGGAGATTTCTGGACCTACTAAACATAGAGCTTCCATATGATCCAGCAATTCACTCCTAGGTATTTACCCAAAGGACACAGAAACATCAATTCCAAAGAGCACCTGCACTCCTATGTTTATAGCAGCACTGTTTACAATAGCTAAGCTTTTGTAACAACCCAAATGCCCAAAAATAGATGACTGGATCAAGAAGAGTGGTACATATACACCATGGAATATTACTCAGCATTCAAAAAGATAAACACATGCAATTTGCAGCAACATGGATGGCACTGGAAGGGATCATGCTCAGCGAAATAAGCCAAAAAGAAAAAGAAAAATACCGGATGGTCTCACTCATAGCAGGAATCTAGAAAACTTAAATAAGGGACCAGGAAAATGAATATAAGAAAGTGAAAATCAAAATCAACAAAAAACTATGAACCAGAGACACTTTTTGGGGGGGGGGCGGGAGGGGAAGGATTGGGGTCAGAATGGGGCGTTTGCAATTGTATGGGGAATATAAAAATAAAATTTAATATTAAAAAAAAAAAAGAAAGAAACAACCACTAAACCTCACTGGTTTAAAACCACTAAAGGAATTCTTTGCTCATGCCATATGCTTCATGAGGATTGACTGGGGTGCTCTGCTGCTCATACTCACATAGATACCCAGGATAATGGAGAATTCACCTTAATGTACACCTCACAGCAGAAGAAAGGGATTGTAGTTCATTGTACAAACTGCCCAAGTGTCACACAGCCACTGCCAACTCCAAAGCATCAGGCAAGGGCGAACTGCCCTGCCTAACCTGTCCAAAAGGAGAATGAGAAATATGTAGACTCCAGCACTAATTACTACCACTTCCCAGTTATGAGCATACACTAAAAGTGTACATTTGTGACCTGCTTTCAAAATTGGATATTGCCATTTGACTAAACTCAGTCAATGGAATGGCAGAAGCAACTGTCAATATTCCACACAGGACCTCTCCTTAGCCTGGTTTCCACAGTGAGAATAATAGCTAGCGCAGTCCCCACTGACTTCCAGTGGACTTATGGGGTGAATTACAGTTATAAATCAGAGATTTAAAGGATGTTTATAATTGTAGCATAATCCAGTACACCTGAGACCATTCCAGAAGAGACTTGGAATATTTATGTACAGTCTTTAAAATCTCCACAGATAAGTTTATTCCCATTCCCATTTTTTATAGTAATCCTGGAGGCTACAGGTGATATATTACAAAAATTCTGGACTTTATTATATTCTTCTGATAAGCTTTGTTTTTCCTCTGAATGGTTTTGATTTTTGTTCTAGCAGGAATTTCAATTATTGTCTGACTTCTTTGAGCTTGTGTGTGCTTATTTCTTTGTTGTGTTAGGGTAAGTGTTTAGAAAGCCAAGATATCTTCCTAAGCCCTTATAACTTATTATGCTCAACCTTCAAACTCTTTCCCCCTGTGAATCTTTTCTAGGCTTTATTTTGGGCTTTTTTAGGGCAGGTATTGTGTAAATCTTACTCTAGAGCAGTGATTCTCAAACTTGGATATGTATCAGAATCATTTGGCCTCCCCCCCAAAGTTTCTGATCCAATAGGTCTGAGGTGAAAGCCTCGTATTTGCATTTCTAACACCATGTCTAACAATTTTCCCCGTGATGCAAATACTGCTGGCCTGGGGACAACAATCTGTGAAGTATTGCTCTACAACATGGTCTTATTTTTTAACTGTGATCTTTCTGCTGTCTCAGCTGGATGCTTGAGATGTTAACAAAGTGTTAATATGGCTTTCCACCTGGGCTACACCAAAACTCCAATGACCCCCATCAGTGCTTGAAATTTAATATCCCTGCTTGGCTTTCAGTCTCACAGAAGCTGGTATCTGGTCATCCTTGGACAGTCTCACCTTATACATGTGCAGCTCAGCTCTTAGTCAAGCACTAACATGATTTTTGGAGCCCTATCTCTGCAAAACTTGCTTCTTTCCGACCATTCCTTGCAGATTTCACCTGCTCAGCTGTCCCAGATTCTGAACTCTGCCTCCAAATCATCACTTCTTGCTCAGGAAATTGCCTCTGAGGCTTGCTTAAATTTCTTCTTAAATGTCTCTTCTTTTAGGGACTATCCACTTCTACTACTTGAAAGAAATAACTCATATGTGTTTCCCAATTTAGTGATTTTTTTGAAGTGGTAAATGGCTTGTCTTATACCATCTACACCATCATAACCATTTATAGAAGTTATGTTTTTAGACCTTTTGATTTTAAGGAGACTTAGACAATCCAGACAGAGATATATAGAGAGAAAAGTTAACCTAAAGATAAAGGATTAGAAGGCATCCGTGTATAGAAAGTAATTGAGAACAAGGGAACAAGTCATATAGGAAGCTTACATAAAATAAGAACTAGGAGGATAATAAATATTGGAGGGACTGCCAGTTTTTCATGCATGAGTAAAAGAAGAGTGTTGGCAAAAAAGGAATTGAAGGTATTGTCCAAAAGGCAGGAGAGGGACCACTGCCCCATAAGTTAATGGAGAAGAATTTTTTAAACTTCCAATAAAATAAGTATAGAAGGAATGTACCTCAATATCATATGCCATCTATAATAAACTTATAGCTAATATCGTACTCAATGGTGAGAAAGTAACAGTTTTTCTTCTAAAATCAGAAACAAAGCACAGATGTCCATTCTCACCACTATTATTCAACATAGCAGTGTCCTACCCAGGGCAATTAGGGAAGAAAAGTGAGCTAAGTTAGAAAATAAGTAAAATCATCGCTCTTTGTAGGTAACATGATATTGTTGTGCCCACGTCGACCAGTGCAGCCCCCAAGGACACAGACAACCGATGCAAGGGCACAAAGGAGTTTAATACGGGCTCGAGACCGGGCCCTCGACACGCACCGATGCAACGGCAGAGGTCGAGAGCCCCGAACAGAGGAAGCTGGGACATCTTATAGGGTCGCGAGTGGCGGGAACTTTGAAAGAAGTTGGCAATTATTCATTGGCTACTACAAAGGCACTTTGGGCGCGCGCGGTTACAGTTTCAAACTGATTGGACGGTTAGAGATGCTGTCCCATTTATGGACAGGACTGCCCTCATTGGTGGCTGGGGTGGTCTGCTTTTTCGTCACCAAGTGGAGTGAGGGTTGTGACTGCTGAAACTATCTCCGGAATGCGGCAGGACAAGGACTAACATATCAAGGTGGAGGATATACAAAATGGCGAAACCTCAGCTAAGCTTGGTTCCACAGATATCATACTTAGAAAACCCTAAAGATTCCACTAGAAAGTGAAAGGTTCGGCACAGTAAAGAAAAGGAGAGCCAGGCTACATTTCTCAAAGGGAGGGAAAGTTTATTGCGCCCCGGGCGGACCTCACAGACCCAAGGCGGGGGTCCGTGGAGTCGCGCACGTTGTTAGGGGGAAGCAGGGTTTTATAGGGTGAGGCGAGGTCAGGTGGGTAGTTGGGCTCGTAGGGCGGGAAAAGTTTGTAGGGCAGGTAGAGGTTCTTTGTCTGAGATGAGACTCATAGGGGGAGGGGGAAGGCTCATTGTCTGAGTCCTCCAGGCAGGTATCCACATTCCTGCCCCCCAGGTGGGCTTCCTGGTTGGCTCCTGCATTCTGGCTTTCTGCATGGACCTTTCATACCAGCCTTTTGTTGATAGGAAAAGGGGCGAAGGTTCTTTCTTTGGCTACTTCCTGCTGAAAAGGGGCGAAGATCAAGGGGGTGGCTCAGGCCTGGTTATGAGGGTCTTCTGCAGGGATGTGAGAATATGGGTGGAGAAGGAGTTGGTTAAAGGTGGTAGGAGACATTTCCCGAATGCGAGCCTGTATGAATTTTAGGAGGCAAGGAGCGAAAAGAAAAAAATAAGGTTATCATTAGTATTGGCCCCAAGAGTGGGAGGAGCCATGACACTATAGGATTTTGAAACCATGTCAGCAGAGAGTTGGAGTCCCCGGTTTTACTAGTAATAACATTCTTCCCTGAGGAACAGGCAGGTACCCCCTTTATTAGCTGTTAACAAGTCCAGAGCCCGCCGGTTTTGGAGAGTGACCTGTGCCAGGGAGGTGAGCTGTCTTTTTAATGATGTTGAAGACACATAGGTTTTTTCTAAGGAGGTATCAATTTGTTCATAAAATTCCTGGGCAGAAATCAGGCTGTGTCCCAGGGCCCCACCTGCCATACTTGCAGCTGCTATCGATGATGCCAGGCTGATTCCAACCATGATTGGAAGAAAGGCTGCCCACTTAGTCCAATGTGGTGAGAATAACTAACCTAGCTCAGACCGTCTGTACAGAGCTAACTGTGGGACCGCGAGGACTTGGATACGTGGGCCTGGAGTAGCAGAATTAATACACTGAGAGAGAGAGCCATTGCACCAGAAAAAGTTTCTCTTTGCTGTTGTTCGGAGTACAGAAGTAACCGAAATGTTAGAAGCACAGGAATGAAAGCTGACAAGGGCATCAGTTTGATAGCAGGGGTAGCTGTGATTGGAGTCCCATAGGGTGACTGAGAGTTGGGGAGTCTGGCAAGCAGCGTCCGTTATCTTGGTCGTAGTGGTATTGAGATTAATTGGACCTGCTGCCAGTAGAGGCCTCCAAAGGGAAGCACAGAGGAAACAAGAGGAGGTGTTAGTTTCAAAAAAATCATTTAGGAAGGTTATAGCGTTTTGGATTATATGAATCCAGGTTGAGGGTGTCTCGGTCTTTTCTGATGATGTTAGCTAATTTTATAGGATTTGTTCTGAATGGAGGATGTCCTGGGAGACTAGGACTGTGGCATTTTGTGTCGGGACATATTCCCTTGAGATGGACAGTGTTGCCACTGGATAGGAATGCCAGCCAGTGCACACTGCGGCTTGGACTCCCTGTACCCAACGTTGGTCCCAAGGATCTGAAATAGCATAGCTAACTTGATTCATATTGAAGCCCATATTATGATGGACCAGAGAGAACATTTGGCCTTTGTCTGGAAGGTGCACTGTGCATGACTGGTAAGGGCACCCCCCATATTCTCTATAGGTATTTTCGTAGTGATCTAAGGTTTGATGGTAAAGAAACAAAACAAGGTGTTCATAGGGTTAGTAATCGATGAAAGAGTTAGGGTGAGAGTGATAGGTGCTGTGCATCCGGCCTGTGGGCACTCCGCAGTACCCACCTAGTGGGTGGTCTCAGTGGATCCTGAGACAAAGGTCTCCATAACTTTGAATTTCCATACACAGGACACTGAACTAGGGGAGATTTTGACAAGAAATGCACATCCTAGTAGGACCCAGGTTATAACATACATACTGTTTGTCTTCAGGGGCACGTTTGACCCGTGATAGATGGTGCCAGGAGGGGTGTCCCAGAAGTGTTACCGCTGTAGGCGTGGTGAGAATAACCGTGCGTGGGCCGGTCCACCGAGGCAGCAGTGGCTTTGGCTGAAGCGATTTGAGCAGGACTTGGTCTCCTGGATGTAGTGGTAGGGAAGGTTGGTTGAGGGGGTCGAGATCCGAGGCAGGACGGGGTAAGTACCTGTCTGCGTGTTCCCGGAGCAGTTGGCTGAGTAGGGAGAGGTCAATCCTGTCCGGGTAGGCGTCCACGCAGTTGGTGAGCTGCAAAAGAGGGTAGGCGAACTCCCCTTTGAGGTGACATGCAAGCATAGGTTTGACGACAGGAACATATTTGTCAGACTTTTGCACTCAAGGAGGGGTGGAAGAAGAGAAGACTCAGGAATTGGCGCTCATTAGGCTCCTAAGTCGGAGTGATGGAGGGGACTGCTAGAGAATAGGGGAAGGGTCTGCAGCAGAGTCAGTTGTGAGAGCACCCTTGCATCCGCCTTGTTTTTCCCTGTGGTAACGTAAGAATTGTCAGTTGGTGTCCTTTCAGTGGATCATGGCGACTTCAGTTGGAAGCTGCAAGGCTATTAAAAGCTTAAGGATAAGTTTAGCGTTTATGATGGGGGACCCCTTGGTGGAAAGGAACCCCCTTTCCTGCCAAATCGCAGCATGACTGTGAGCAGTAAGGAAGGCATATTTTGAATTTATATAGATGTTGACTTTCTTATGTTTGCTGAGGGTAAGGTCCCTGGTTAAGTGCTATGAGTTTTGTCTTTTGGGAGGTGGTTCTTCCAGGCAGTTTTTCTGTGTCGATTACCTGATCGATGGTAACAGTGGCCTAGTGGCC
This sequence comes from Talpa occidentalis, assembly GCF_014898055.3. NCBI lineage: Eukaryota > Metazoa > Chordata > Mammalia > Eulipotyphla > Talpidae > Talpa > Talpa occidentalis. The sequence goes on from NW_023604972.1 coordinate 22,564,877, forward strand.
CTCCGCTGACCGCGTGCATCTTCACAAGAGCTGCCAGTCTACAAGCACAGGCGGCATCTGACAAAGGAGAGTTTGCGTATCTTCCAGGATTTCAGGACAGAAATGGGCGGCAGAAAGGGGACCAGAGACAGGCAGGAGAGTGGCTGGGTTGAGAGAATTAGACTGAGTGAGACTCACTAGAGGGTTTTCGATAAAGAATATACGGAAATTTTGTAAGCAGGAAGGAGTAAGAGTGGAGAGCGAGCGGCGAGACAGGAGGTCCTGAAGGCGGTGAGGGGAATGTACTTGGGTGGGTCTTTTTAGAGTAAGTTTGAGGGATTTTCGGGTGAGTTGGGCTGCCACTGCCAGGGCTCTAGGGCAGGGTTGCCAGCCCCTGACAGTGGAATCCATCTGCTTGGAGAGATAAGCGACAAGACGCAGAGCTGGGCTCAGAGGCTGGGAAGGGACACCTGCCGCCATACCCCGACGTTCGGCTGTGAACAGGAGCAAAGGCTTTTCTGGATCAGGAAGGGTAAGGACAGATGCCTGAAGAAGGATATGTGTGACCCTGCAGACTCTCCGGGGGATTGGAGAGGTCCTTCAGGGAGGCTTTTGCTGTATCATACAGTGGCTTGGCTAAGGAAGCAAAATTAGGGATACAGTGTCAGAAGAATCCAACCAAACCTAGGACAGAAAGGATTTGTTTTGTCGATTCAGAGGAGGGAAGGTCCCGGATGGCCTGTTTGTGGTCCACTGTCAGCTGTTTGGAGGAAGGAGTTAGTCAAAGACCCAGATAGATGACTGTGGGAACTGAAAGTTGAGCTTTGGATGGGGAGGCAGTATTCTTTGGAGCACAGGAAGCTGAGGAGTTGTGCAGTGTGTTGCTGAGACAGCGGCAGAGCAGGACGGCAGAGGAGGAGGTCAGCAACACACTGGAGGAGAGTGCTGGGTGGAGTATGACATGTCGAGAGATCACTGGCTAATGCCTGACCAAACAGATGAGAGCTGTCCCGGGAACCCTAAGGCAGGACTGTCCGGGCCAGTTGCTGGGAGGTGTGTGTCCGGATTTTCCCAAGTAAAAGCGAATAGTAAGTAACATTGAGGATCCAGAGGGATGGTAAAAAAATAATACCTTTGAGGTGAAGTACAGACAAGTGTGTGGTAGGAGACGGTATATGAAATAGAAGGATGTAGGGGTTTGGCACTACAGGATGGCTAGGCACCACCACTTCATTAATAAGGCGAAGGTCTTGAACTAAGGGATAAGAACCATCAGACTTTTTTTTTTTTTTTTTTTTTTTTAATAGAGGCATGTTTTTTTTTTATTATTTATTTTATTTGTTTGTTGGTTTTGTTTATACATGCACTGGGTACAGTCAGAAGCGCGGGAGGGTGAGAGAATTCACCAGAGCCAGAGTGGGGAGCAAGCAGGCAGAAGGACCGAAGTACACTGCTGAGGGGAGCAGCGGGTGGCAGGAGAGGTCTGCGCACCATGTGGATCCTCCTCCGGTGGCCGGGGAGCAGCCGGGGATCGAACCGGCGCCGCAGAGGCCGTGGGCAGCTTCGCACCCAGCGCTCAACCGCTGCGCCACCAGGGAGGCCCGAACCATCAGACTTTTAATGGAGAGAATGGGAGTATTACAGGGCGAGTTGATAGGAGTAAGGAGTCCCTTTACCAGGAGTCGTTGGCTGATGGGTTTGAGACCCTGACGGTGTATGAGGGAAATTGGAAACTGGGGGTGAGAGGGAAAAGAAGAGGGATCCTTATTGCGAATGAGGACTGGGGTACAATGGGTGGCAACAATCATGATAGAGATATTCCAGAACATGGGGTTGACAGTGGAAGGAGACAGCGGGTAGTCCTGAGAAGGATTAGGAGATGTTTGGAGTCGTGGGAGGATGAGAGCAGCACTAGGGTGTTGGAACCATGAGAGAGTAGCCCTGAGTTTGGTCAGGAGGTCGCGACCCAGGAGTGGTGTGGGGCAAGAAGGCATGACTAGGAAAGAGCGGACCAGTGGTCCTGAGCCGAGAAGGAAGGCCGTCAACACCCGTAACCGAGGCCTGAGAAGGATAAACTTGACCGGATTAGGAGGGGAGGACAGAGAAGGTAGACCCCGTGTCAACCAGAAAGGAGATGGACTTACCTGCTACCTTGACCGTTACCCTGGGCTCCTCAAAGGTTATCGGAGTTGATGAGTCTGGGCCTCTTCAGTCCTCAGCCGCCAAACCCAAGACCGCCGGTGGCAAGAGTTGCAGGGACTGGAAGGACTGGCCCACCACAGCCAGGTGTGGAGGGACGGTCACTTTTCCAGTAACCCTGGATGTTGCAGATGAGCACGGTCCTGGACCAGTGGCCTTCTTGGCCACATTTGAAGCAGGCTTCGGCGGCGGTCGGTTGGTTGGGGCCCATGGGGCCCATTGTCGTCCTCTGTTGGGCAGCAGGCGCTGCGGTCGTTGGAGGAGCAGGGCCTGGCGGTCTCAAGGCAGCTACTGGGGCCTGAGCTTGAAGCTCAGCCTTCTGGTGACTGCGGAGTTCCCTCTCTGCCCTGTCCTGTTCCTCCCGGTTGTTAAATAATTTAAAGGCCATTTTCAGCAGATCCTGGATAGGGGTTTGAGGACCATCCTCAGCCTTTGGAAGTCAGGAGGGTTTTTTTTTTTTTTTTTTGAGGAAGACTGGGTAATTTTTCAGAACTTATGAAAGTTTATAGGTTTAGGGCGCTGCCGGTTGGAGACCAGCTAGGGGACAGGTCAGAGGTCAGGGTGGAAGAGAAGATAACATGTAATTATGACATGTAAGGTCATAAGCTAAGGTAAGATAATGAAATTTAGGTGTAGGTAGTGGGATAGTTTGTGAAAGAGCCAAGATGCTTTTTAAGTTGGGAGAGATCACACAGAGAAAGGAACATGGACTCTAACTCCTCCTTCAGTCCCACCCACTTACCTGCGGGGAGGGAGAAGAGGATTAGCAGGGAAAGGGTGTGGCAGCTGGGAGGTGAAAAGAAAGGGGGGGAGGGGCTGGATTGGAGAGCTGGAGGAGGTGAAGACTGAGAATTTAGAGGATTAGAGAATGCAGAAGAGGGGTCTGGAGAGGGCGAAGAGTGAGAGGAGTCTCGAGACTTAGAAAGTACAGCAGGTTTTCAGGAGGGAGGGAAGGGGCGGAACGCAAGAGAAAGACAGCCTGGCCCTAAGGATCTCTGACCATTTTCCATTGCCGTGACAGAACTGTTTAGGTCTGTAAGGACCGAGAAGTCAAAAGTGCCATGTTTGAGCCAGTGGGAGCCATTGTCCAATTGATACTGAGGCCACGTAGTGTTGCAGTGAAAGACCAGACGCTTAGGGCATTATCTGTTGCAGTAAAAGACGAGACGCTTAGGGCGTTATGTGGCCTTAGTCCCAACGGACCGAGGTTTGAGAGAAGGCATCCCAGTGGAGTGGCCAGAATTTGGCTTGGAATTTGCAGACCCCATGACTAAGTCGGCTCCTTTCCCAACTAACGGGAGCACAGAGTCAGGACGCAGCGTCCCACGAACCTGAACTGGCCGTCGGGGGCACAGGCCCTGAATCGCGGCGTCCCCCGATTCGGTCCTGGCCTTCGGAACAAAGGCAGATAAGCGAGGGGGACGTCTCCACCGCTCGGTTGCGCCTAGGATTCGGGCACCTAGTCTGGAAGGGCGTCCCCAGATCCAGGGTCTAGGTGTACGGGAGTTGGCTGACGTGGGCCCACGGTTTACGGAACAGCCAACCAAGGTACGGGGGTCAGGAGAGGAGCCGAATAGCCAGAGGTGAGGGCCTCCCAGGAAGGAGGGTCAGGCAGTGACTTACCCCAAGGATTAAGGCCGGTGGTGGGTGTGAGATGTCTGCAATGGAGAGGAGAGGTCCCAGGGACAAGAAGGCAGCCCCGGCGCCAGGGGACACGGCCTTCCCGGGTTTCGGCACCAAGATGAAAGGTTCGGCGCGGTAAAGAAAAGGAGAGCCAGGCTACATTTCTCAAAGGGAGGGAAAGTTTATTGCGCCCCGGGCGGACCTCACAGACCCAAGGCGGGGGTCCGTGGAGTCGCGCACGTTGTTAGGGGGAAGCAGGGTTTTATAGGGTGAGGCGAGGTCAGGTGGGTAGTTGGGCTCGTAGGGCGGGAAAAGTTTGTAGGGCAGGTAGAGGTTCTTTGTCTGAGATGAGACTCGTAGGGGGAGGGGGGAGGCTCATTGTCTGAGTCCTCCAGGCAGGTATCCGCATTCCTGCCCCCCAGGTGGGCTTCCTGGTTGGCTCCTACATTCTGGCTTCCTGCATGGACCTTTCAGAAAGCTCTTAGAAACAATAAACAAGCCTTCAGGCAGATACAGTGAACGTGCCCCCCCACCTTTCTGATCTCAGAAGCTAAGCAGAGTAGGGTCTGGTTAGTACTTGGATGAATGAATTTAATATAAAATAATTTAATAAATTATAAATGAAAATTTATAAACGAATTTAGTAAAGTGACAGGCTACAAAATCAACACAAAAATCTGTTTCATTTCTGTACACATTTATAAACACTAGCAGAAAGGAAATTTAAGAAAATAGACTCATTTATGATCATGTCAGAAAGAATAAAATATCCAGTAAAAACTTTAAACAAGGAGGTGAAAGAGCCATACAGAAAACTATAAGGTATTGTTGAAGGAAATAGAAAGAAGACATATAAAAATAATAGAAAGACATTCTCTGCTCACAGATTGGGAGAATTAACATTGTTAAAATGGACATTTTACTTGAGCAATATATAGATTTACCACAATCCCTATCACAATCCCAATGACATTTTTCATAGAACTAGGACCAAAAAAGATCCTGACATGTGTATAAAAGCACAAAATACCCCCAAATAGCCAAAGCAATCATAACAAAAAGAAAAAATAACAGCGTTGTCACTTTCCCTGACTTCAAATTATATTACAAAACTATAGTAATCAAAACAGCATGGTATTGGAGGACTATAAACAGAAATACAGATTGATGGAATAGAACTGAGAACTTAGAAATAAACCAGAACACATTTGGACAACTAATTTATGACAAAATAATCAAGAACATACAATGGAGAAAGGAAATTCCCTTTGATAAATTGTGTTAAGAAAACTGGACAGCCACCTGAAAACAAAGATCACTATTTAATGCCATATACTAAAATATATTCGAAATGGAACATAATACCTGAAACCACAAAAATAACATAGAAGAAAACAGATAATCAACACTTCATCACTAGCCTTAGTGATATCTTGTGGATTCCAAAAGAAGTAAACAAATGGGACTATATCAAGCAAAAAAAAACTTCTACATGGTGAAAGAAATCATTACCAAGATGAAAAGGCAACCTACTGAAGATATCCTAAATCATATATCTGACAAGGGGTTAATATACAAATACATAGAGAAGAATTTTTAAAAAATAGATTTTGAGTTCTTACTATGTGTCCCTCCTGTGCTAAGATGTTTACCGCCCCCCCCCAATTTTTTTAATTGTCAAGCAACACCCAAAATAATACCAGTATTAATTGTAGTATAATTTAATAGATGAAGATGAGCGTGAAAGATGAAGAAACTGACCAATTTGTACAAGGTAATACAGCTGTTAAGTAGCCAGAGCTTGAAGCCAGAGCTTGAAGCTAGGCATTCATAGGTGTTTTGAGGCAATACTCAAAGCATCAGAGTTCTGCCTCACTCCAAAAACAAGATAGGATGACTATCCAGGAAGCTAAGGATTTAAACAAGTCCTTATTGGATTAGGCCACTGGTGAGCACAGCAAGAACTCACTATCATGAAGAGTAGGTGCTAATTAATTGCTCAATATTGTCAGTCACCACACTTACCTCCTCTTTTGAAGCCAGCAGAGACCCATTTACATGGCAACTCTCATTCCCTGCTTGCAATTTTCCTCCTCAATTTCTGCTGGTTTCTGCTTAGGAGGGGACTCATTCTCCAACTTGGTTCAGAGAAGATAGGATTCACTGCTTCAGATACCTAGGGGTGTGAGAAGTGAGGATAATAACCCAACAACCGTGCCCAAGCACAGGCTTACATGTATTTGAACATATCATCAACTCAATTACCTATGTTCAGATTAGCCTCAGCAAATCTTTAAGCTCTCACAGCTGTCTTCAGGTGTTCAGGGGATTATTATGGGGAGATGTTGATCAGCTGTTCTACATGTCTCCTGTGGGCAGAACAAAAGGAAAGCAGCTTAAATGTCAGCAAGGGATTTAGACGTAAGTGAGAACTCTGTGAGGTAGGGAGGTCCTATGCACCCAAGCTGTGTTTTCAGCCTTGCTGTCTTACTTAGCCCGAAATATTCTCTTGTGCACCAAACCACCTCTTTTTGCTAATTATAACAAAAAAGACAAAACAACAGTAACAGTAACAACAAATGCTTATGTAGTTCTTACTTTGTGCCAGGCACTATTATTGACTTTTTTTACCCGTATTCATTCAATACTCACAATAATATGAGGTAAATACTATCGCTATGACCATTCTTGTTTCACAGATAAAAAAAAAAAATCTGTGACTCAGACAGGGTCAATGACTTGTCAAAGGTCACACAACCAACAAATGGGAGAGCCAACATTTGAAGTCTTGTGCCAAGGACCATATTCTTCACCATTACCCTATACTGCTCGTTGGTTGGATATTACACTAGAACAGAATTCAAGACAAGGCAGAGCATGGAGAAATGCTGACATATTGTCATGGAGGCTTATAGAAGATTGTCCCAAAATGATCCTAAAAGAACCATGCCACCAAATTCACACCCACGGGAAGTTCCCTTCCGCATTGAATGTGTGCCAGTATGATGACTCATGTGGCCAATATCATGTGATGGAAGTAATTTTCTGGTACTTCATGCCCAGGCCTTAATGGATCTAGAGTTTCTGCTTTCTCTGGCAGACTCAATTGCCTTATATAGAGGCCAGGAGAGAGGCCACATGTAGAGAGAAGCCTTGGATGTTAAGAGGCCATGTGGAGGACAGACACCTTAGGTAAGAGCTAGTAACACAGTGGTAAATTAAGTCATCTTGGATCCTCTATTCCCTGTGAAACTGTCACAGGAGACACAATATAGGGCAAGGATGAACCAAACCTGCTGAGCCCTGTTCCAGCTCTTGACTCTTAAAGGGTTATGGTTTTAAGTCACTAGGTGTTTCTCCCGCGCTCTCTCTCTCTCTCTCTCTAAGATTTATTTATTTTATTTGTGCATACAAGAGCTGGAGTGCAGGCCAGAGGTGTGGGGGGTGAGAGGATTCACCAGAGTGGGGAGCAGAACAGATGGTTCCACTGAAGTACACTGCTGAGGGGAGCAGTGGGAGAGACAGGAGAGGTCTGCTGAGCCATGTGGGTCACCTCCCTGGCCAGGGATCAAACTCGTGCTGCAGTGGCCATGGATAGCTTCATAGTGTTGAAATGTAACCCCTTGTGCCACCAGGAAGGCCCCGCTTCTCTTTTTTTATTGTGGCCAAATATACAAAACGTAACATTTATCCTTTTAAACATACAGTTCTGTGGCATACGTACATTCACACTGCTAAGTAAACATCACCAGCATCCATCTCCAGAACTTTTTCCTTATCACAGTCTGGGACTCTGTGTCTCTTAAACAATAGCTCCCATTCCAACCTCCTACCAGCTCCTAATTAACCACTGCTCTGCTTTCTGTCTCTATGAATTAAAGTCAGTAAGTTTTAAGGTTGTGTGTTACATAACAACACATAATTTTATATAGACACTGATATATTTAATTATCTGGTTTGAGATTGTATTAATACATTTGTTAGTTTATTAAACCCCAGAGAATTGTCAAAGCATCAGGAACCCACCCAGAGCTATACTTTGCTTTGTCATTGTGCATTTAATGCTAATGTGTCATGGCTTACAGTGTTATAGGGAAAATTATAATTATACTTACCATTTACTTTAAAGTGTCACATTTAATATATCATTTGACTTTCACAACAGCATTGTGAGGTAGAGTTAGTTTTTTATTTTATAGGTCGGGGGACTGAGGATCAAAGAGTTTAAGCGACTTACTCAAGGTCGTTGAGCATAGAGTAGAACAGGTTTGTTTACAACCATTTATTGATCACTCTCCTTGGAAGGGAGATGAACAAAAGACAATTTAGTAGCTTGAAAGAGGACACATAAGGCTGGTCCTCAAAGAGTATATACACCTACAGTGATGCCACAGGAAAGTCTTTCATTCATGCTGAGTACCAACAAAAATGGCACCCAGTGAAATGTTTGATAGGGTATGGCTGGGTCCCACAATGAGAAACAAATATGCTTGGCTGTATATTAGACAGGAATAGCCTTATGAAGCAAGGCAGCCACATCCCCACTGACTAAATCCACAGAATCATGTCTTATTCATAAAAGGACATAAAAGCAATTAAGTGGGTGACAAACTAACTATATATTTGTAAATGAAATAGAGCAGAATTCATTGAAACAGCACAGGTAAATATTTTTCTTTGACATTTATTTCAATCATTGTATATATATTTATATATACTGCCATCTTCATTGTCAGGTTACTGGGATTTTGGTCACAACATGAAGTGTATTTCTCCTTTTAGATGTTAGTGAAAGTGCTTGAAAATCACCACCCAATCCTGTTTCTCACCTGGCCACAGTCTTCCTCAAAGTGCAGAAATATTCTGCAATCTCTGGGGACATTGTGCAAACACTGAAGAAAGGAGACAGATGTGATCTTAGCACAAGAATAACACTCCAGGGGCAAGTATGGAATGACTGAAAATTGCATATAAAATTTTTCCCACGTCTCCAAGGTGATTTTGTGACACAGAGGCATGGTGATACAATGCTTAAAGCACGGGCTTAGACAGACACTGAGCTTTCCATCTCTTTTCTCCACTAAATATCTGTAATTCTTCAAGATTTCCTGGGTCTCCAGTCCTCTACTCAAGGAGAGCAGGCCAGATTAATTATCTGTAGGAAAAGTCTTCCACCAAGAGAAGGAATGGTGATAAGAATTATGTCACTGGTTCTCATTCTCCTAGGATAGGGGAGGACAGAGGGAAAATCAGTCCCTTTTTGAAAAATGTGTCCATTTTTTTTTAATTTTTATTTTTCCTGAGATTTATAAGAATAGACAAACAAGCACCATCTTTGAAAGACAGCTCATTCGAATACCCCATCCAGGTCCATATAGCTATCATCATGGAACTTACGTCATTTTATTCTCATGAATAAATAATAATAAACGTAATTGTTCATGTTCAGTGCATGACGGCACAGTCCTTGCACCTCAATCACATATAAAATTTTGTCCCTATAATTAAGCCATGTATATAAGGAGGGAGTTGAAATTCCTCAGGAGTTAAAAGAATATGACATAGTCATTCTTTGCCCTGAACTGTGGAAATTGAATGCTTTGATTGCAGGATTTTAGTCCCAGAGACTACACAGAAGGAGGAGACCTGGGCCAGAGACCACTGGCAGCTCCTGGATGTTAAGAAATGCTCCTTAAGCAAAGAAAATATGTTCAATAAACAGTGCTGGGAAAACTGGGTCGCTACATGCAAAAGAATGAAGCTTGACTACTACCTCACACCATGCACAAAAACCAACTCAAAATGGATTAAAGAACTAGACATAAGACCTGAAACCATAAAATACATAGAAGGCGAAACACTGCATGATATGCACATCAAAGACATCTTTACAGACACATCACCCAAAGCAGTGATAGTGAAGGCAAAGATAAACAGCTGGGACTACATCAAATTAAAGAGCTTCTGCACAGCAAAAGAGACAATAACCAAAACAAAGAGAAACCCCACCGACTGGGAGAACATTTTTGTACACAACACTAATGATAAAGGACTGATCACAAAAATCTACAAAGAGCTGATGAGACTCAACAAAAACAAAGAAAAAAATCCAGTCAAAAAATGGGCAGAAGACCTAAAAAGAAACTTCTCCAAAGAGGAAATGCAAATGGCCAACAGGCATATGAAAAAATGTTCAACATTACTTGTAATCAGGGAAATGCAAATCAAAACTACAATAAGACACCATATGACACCAGTGAGAATGGCACATATTAAAAAAACTAGCAACAGGGCCTCCCCTGGTGGCGCTGTGGTTGAGCGCTGGGCTGCGAAGCTGCCCACAGCCTCTGCAGCGCTGGTTCAATTCCTGGCCACCGGGTGAGGGTCCCACCTGGTGCGCAGACCTCTCAAGATGCCCGCTGCTCCCCTCAGCAGTGTATTTTGTCAGTCTGCCTGTTCTGGTCCCCGCTCTGGCTCTGGTGAATTCTCTCATCCTCCCGTGCTTCTGACTGTACCCAATGCTTGTATAAATAAACAAATAAATAAATAAATAATCTTTAAAAACAAAAACAAACAAACAAAAAAAAAACTAGCAACAACAAATGTTGGCGAGGATGTGGAGAAAAAGGAACTCTCCTGCACTGCTGGTGGGAGTGCAAACTGGTCCAACCACTATGGAGAGCTGTGTGGAGATTTCTGGACCTACTAAACATAGAGCTTCCATATGATTCAATAATTCCACTCCTAGGTATTTATCCAAATGACACAGAAACATTAATTCCAAAGGGCACCTGCATACCTATGTTTATAGCAGCACTATTTACAATAGCTAAGCTATGGAAACAACCCAAATGCCCAAAAATAGATGACTGGATCAAGAAGATGTGGTCCATATACATAATGGAATATTACTCAGCAATCAAAAAAGATTAACTCATGCAGTTTGCAGCAACATGGATGGAGCTAGAAGGGATCATGCTCAGCGAAATAAGAAAGAAAAAGAAAAATACCGGATGGTCTTACTCATAGCAGGAATTTAGAAAACCTAAATAAGGGACCAGGAAAAAGACTAATTAATACAAAGTAAAAATCAAAATCAATAAGCAACTATAAACCAGAGACACACTGTGGGGGGTGGGGGCGGGGAGAGGAAGGATTAGGGTCAAAATAAGGGGGGGTTGCAATTGTATGGGGAATATAACCAAAATGAAAATGCATACATTGTGCAAAAATGAAAAATGATGTAAGAATTATATAAAATAAAACATTAAAAAAAAAAAAAAAAAACAAACAAAAAGAAATGCTCCTTAGAAGAAGAAAAAGAGCCTGGATGTTGCCAAAAGCCATTGTTATGGACTCTCAGCAATAATGGCTCCTTCTGCCAACATCAGCAGGCAGACAGGTGCAGAGAGCTCTGAAGAGCTTTCCCAGCCATAGATGTGGCTCAAGAAAAGTCCCAGAAACCCATGCTTCTTGATATGCTGGGCTGAACTGGAGTGCTTCCAGGCAGGCTCAAATGGGTCGGGAGTGACATGAGAACTTAGCAGCTTTGTTTGCAACTTAAGAGTAGAAATTGTTTTTCATCAAGTAGAAAACATCCTTGTCCATTTGAATTTTCAGACAAAGGAAGGCTGTTCAGGGGCTCATATAAGCAAATTCATTCTAATTGGGGAACTCCACATCTTAGTTCAATTTACAGGAAGTACAAAGGAATTGTTCAGATTGCCTTATTTCTATTTTCTCATGATCTAGAGAAATGTATGTGATTTGACTACTAATTTTTTCATAGTAATTTTTTAAAACATATTCGAACAAGGTACCGATAACGGACTTGAACATGACATCTGGATGCGATAAAAAGAACAGAGGGTAAAATTGAAGGGGAACATTAGAAAATATGTATTAGAGAGCAGTGAATCAGATTATTAGACCAGTGACTCCTTCCCTCCTCCCACACTAACCCCTAGCACAACTTATCTCAGTAAACCAAAGGAAATTTAATCTTAGCCTCTACTATATATTTAGTACATTCGGGCTGACATTTTAAACCCTGCTAGAAATCTGGTTGGCTTCCAAGCACATGCAATACTAGAATGGAGAAATCAGATAGATAAGTATCTCATTTTTCTTTCTCTCTGAAATACTGACAATGATTCTTTGTATAACATCTCGGGACACTGAAGGAAGTTATCAGCAAACATTTTGGAGAAATCTGTCAAGAGCTGATTATTGCCATTTATATAATGTGGCTATTCCATTTCACAGGCCTCATGAGTTGCATTATTGAAATATGCATGAAAGCCAATGGAGTCCATAGGTTGCCAATCATGTGAGCAACCAGGCATCACAGATGAAGAGTGGTGTTTTCAGGTCACGAGAGGGCAGAATGGTGACCTCAGATGACATAGGCAGAACCACCAGATTCATATCATTCCCCTCCTAACCAGAGCAAACATTAACCAGCAAAATGGGAGAAACCCATAGCACCATCAAGTTGCTCAGAAATTCTTGCAAACATACTGATTTCAGCAGGGGTGCCATGTTAAAAGTTCCATACTCTACAGATGGGAATATCACAACACTTTAAAGTTACAGATAAATTCAGGTCCTTATGACAACAATCCAGTTGACTCATTCATCACCAAGGCAGAGCTCTGATCAAAGCTGACGTTATAGAGAGAATTCTTCCCCCTTCTCCATCCACATCCTGTGGAGGAACTACTGAGTCATGAAGTGTGTAAAGAGCCAAGGTTGTGGCTCAGTCTCAGTCTGGATGCTAACCCTTTGGAAACTGAATGTTGAAGTGAAGGCTTCATTATACATCAGGCAGCATAGCAGGTTTGACTAATTCTCAGAATCAACCACCCAAGGCAATTTTAGATTTCTTATTTGATAAGTCTCAAGTCTTTTTAATGTGTGGGAAGAGATGTATAGATCGTTTAAATCTACTTGCTGTAGGGTTTTTATTTGGGATTTCACCTGTGCCCACCTACTCTTTTTCCCAGAAACGGTAAGCCAACCTCTCCTCTGCTCTGCAGCTACACAGTAATCTCATGCTTGCAAACAACTAATGAAACCTAGGTTAGAATCTCTCTCATACTCTTCAACAAAGATGATGATATTTTCCTTCATAACAGTGTACTTGGCATATCAATCTTAATTTAACTAAAGTTAAAATTATGTGGAGTATATTCTTTAAGCATCTCTAGATGCACACTTCTTTAAGCATACACAAATAATAGAGAGATAGATAGATAGATAGATAGATAATCAACACATCGATAGATAATAAATACAGCCATTTTTTTAAAAAGTAAAATTCTTTTTGAGAGCCATACTTTCTACTAGGGGTGGTGACCATGTGATTCCATCTTTTTATTTTTTGGTTAAGATAACTTCAATAACTAAAAGTAGTCAATTCGCCCATGCCACAGAAGCACATACATAATTGAATGTCTCTACAGATAATAGAGTATGATGATGGTGTTCATGGAAACGCAAAATCCAAAAATACATCAAGGTTCTTTTCCTCACCTCTGATGAAATTTCCTTTTCATTACTCGACAAAGAGAATATTTTTTCATTTTGCTGAGCATTTCAGAGGCGCCGCCACGATGTTTCTGCACATAGCAATCTCGATGCCGGGATGGTTACGGCACAGTTCACTAAATGCACCTATCATGGTCTCATGACCCCTGTGCTGTCCTTGAGAGTCTGGGCAGAGCAGGAATAGTCGTTCCTACGGACAGGTGGGAAACTGAAGCCAGTCGAAATTTAGTTATTTGCCGAAGCTATGGAACACACCAAATCACAGAACTGCTGAGTCCTAATCCACACACTTTTCTCTACTTTTGCTTTCAAAAAAGAGGATTCTGGTTTCTTGAGACAGACTAAAAATCCCACTTGCTTGGTTTCTTCTCTAAAATCTAAAAACAATCAATAGTTCACCAGTAGGTTCAACACGTGAGGCCCTGTGTGTTGTAACCAATGCAGGGGCGCTCGTCCACAAGTCCGTGCATTGACTGGCCAGCAAGGAGTCCATGCAGGACATTTTATGGGCTGCTGCAGCTGGCCTGTATGTGTTCTTGGAGGAGTTCCAAAACTCTGCACTTGGGCTGTAGCCACCAAATACTCCCCCGAGTCCAGCCCACATGGCTCCCAGCCACCTGGGTCTGCTCCCTCAACCTCTGCTAAAGAATGAGAGTGGTGCAGAAGGTAGTGGTCACTGGAAAGAGCTGGTATTGGGTGAAGGGTTGGCACAGCTCCTTGTAGGTACGGACAAGGGTGGGTGGATGAAGTAGGAAACAAAGATGGGAGAGATTGGCCACCATTCTTGGAACTTTCCCCAAGGGATGGTGGCTAGAAGCATTTGCACAAACAAACAGAACACGTAGTGCTGGTACCAGTTTTCCAAATTATAGTCAGTGAGCTGCAGGAGTAGTCTGAGAGGTCACCAAGTCTATTCCTCATTCATTCACTCACCTGTTCATTCAACAAGTAATTACTGAACACCCACAGTTTTAAGGATTTAACAGGGACAAATCAAAGTCCCTGGCCTCGTGGAGTTTACACTCAAGTGGGGAGAGAAGCAGCAAGCAAATGACATAGTACATCTGAGAGTAAGTGCTGTGGAGAACAGAAAAGCATGGTAAGAGCAAAGAGGGCTCTTGTGGGGGACAGAAATACTACAATATCTAATATCTGCTGGATAGGGGCTGGTAGGCTGCAGTACTGATGAGGACATTCAAACAGAGATTTTAAACGAAGGACGACACGGTGGTGCTATCTGATGGGAAGAGAATTCCAGGTGGAGGGAACTGCGTGAGCTGCACCAGAGAGAATTTTGCATGTTTGAAGAACAGCTAGGAGGCCAGTGAAGCTGGAGTGGCGGGAGGGAGAAAACTGTAGGAGATGATATCCAAGAGATTACGGGGTCCAGATCATATAGGACTGTATAGGCCAGTGTTAGACTTAAGTGAGATGGGGACCCCGCTGCAGGGTTGCGAGCAGGGAAAGGATAGGATCTGACTCTTTAAAGTATCCTTTTGGTGGCTCTATTGGAAAATATCTTGGGGCTATACCATAGAAATGATGGAAATCTACCTCATTCTTTAAAGACCTTGTTTGAAAAAAACAATAATATTTTTAAAAGACTCTCAGTTCCAGGCCTCCCTGGTGGCGCAAGGGGTTAAGCCTGCACTATGAAGCAATCCGCAGCCTCTGCAGCACAAGTTGGATCCCCTGCCGGCCAGGGAGAAACCCACATGGCAAGGCAGACCTCTCCTGACTTGCCCGCTGCTCCCCTCAGCAGTGTATTTCAGTCAGTCTGCCTGTTCTGTTCCCCGCTCTGTCTCTGGTGAATCCTCTCACCCCCTGCATTTCTGGTCTGTACCCCAGCTCTTGTATGCATAAATAAATAAATCTTTTAAAAAAAAAGATTTATGCATTCAAGAGCTGGGGTAATAAATAAATCTTTTTTTTTTTTAAAAAAGACTCTTAGTTCCCACCATATTTCAAAGACTGATTTCCATGCTTCTCCCTAGACATATTTCCATCCACTTGTTTTATTTCTGATCATCTGATTGTTTGAAATAGTCTGAACTAATCATCACCCCTTTTAAACTCCCCAAAACCTTTCAAGGTTTTCACTTCCTCTTAGGAGAAAGTTCAAACTCAATCTGTGGCTTAAAAGGTGCTGTACACGTTCAGTCCCCACCCGTCTCCTCCCTCCCTAGTATACCCCTCTGTCTCCCTCTTTCTGTTCCAGCCACACTTGTGTTCTTTCAGTTTTTTCTAGTTCACGGCCTTCCCCAGATAATTCCTTCTTCCTGATATGTTCTTTTCTATGTCTGTGTGGTTCTTGGGCCTAAAGCTTCAGAAATTTTTTGAACTAGTTAATTCATCAATCGAATGTGGTACAGAAAGTGAAAACACCAGGGAATCTGGTGTCATTTCTGTTTTGGAAAGAACTTACAATTTCAAATTTCACTATTAATGAAATTCCATTCAGCGTTATTTCAAATTATGTGAATATGTGTTGGAGTAAATATACGTGATATTAGTAAACTATGTGGCCATGTTTCAGAATACTTCTCCCAGATGTTATAATTCTAGTTCACCTTCCCCATCATTTCACAAAATAAATTACATGAAGTCTTGTTATATACAGGCTTATTGTTATAAATTTTATTGTGGCTCTTTATCTTTTATGGATTTCCCCATTTTAATGTATTATTAGCAATCTGACTTATTCTCCCTGTGTCACCACAAGGAGAATTTTTTTTTTCTAATTCTTTGTTGATTCTGGGGTTTTGCTACTTAAAATAGTATACAGGTCAGTTATATAGTTTTAAATGTTCAGTTTATTAAAATTAAAATTTTTTAAATCCATTCCTTATTTCATAGGTAGCCAGTGGCTACTACATTGAATAATTTGGATCCATAGCAAAGAATCTAGATCCAACATACAGAAGGTGTTACCAAAGAAAGATGTTACCAAAGAAAGCCCTGCTGGGGGGTAGCATTCTTCTTGAGCCTACCTGTAATTAGTAAATTAATAAATATCTAAAGAATATTGGTTTTAAACAAAGTCACCAAATGAATACTTGTAGTACGCTCATGTTTTGGCTGGTCCCAGGGCTAAGTTTGTAGTGCCATCTGTAATGACAGATGGGAAAACTGAGACTCCAAGAAGTCAAATTCTGTATTTCCTGGGTAAAAAGTGGAGGAACCAAAACTGAAACCCAAGTCTCATCAAATCAAGAATTCCATATGACTCTATCAGGTAAAATTTACTCTGACTCATCTTTCTTTGATTTTTTTTTGTGGTTCAATAGGAAACAAACCCAGACTATTAGAACACCTGTTCCAAAAACTGAAAGAGAGCTTGAAGAAAACAGCCAGGACATTTTGGATATAAGACCAACTTTGATTTATTCTTCAATTTAGGGGGAATATCCCCAGAACTGTTTTCTTTTTTTACATCTTTTTTATTTATTTATTTATTTATTTATTATAGAGGCATGTTTTACTTATTTATTTGTTTGTTTGTTTGTTTATACATGCACTGGGTACAGCCAGAAGCGCAGGAGGGTGAGAGAATTCACCAGAGCCAGAGCGGGGAGCAGAGCAGGCAGAAGGACCTAAGTACACTGCTGAGGGGAGCAGCGGGCGGCAGGAGAGGTCTGCGCGCCATGTGGGACCCGCCTCCGGTGGCCGGGGAGCAGCTGGGGATCGAAAAAGCTCCACTTTTTACCCAGGAAATACAGAACCGGCGCCGCAGAGGCCACGGGCAGCTTCGCAACCCAGCGCTCAACCGCTGCTCCACGGGGGAGGCCCCCCAGAACTGTTTTTATTGAAAAGCCTACATATATGTTCACTTCATATAATTTAATAAAAATTTTCATCCATTAAACAACTTAAACTAGAGGCCAGCAAACATTTTCTCAAAAGGGGCGGCTAGTAAGAGTCTTAGACCTTGAGGGCCTTATGGTTTCTGCATAACTACTCCTTGCTGCCATTGATAGCCAGAAACCAGCTATAAAAACACACAAATTGGATCTCCCTGGGGGATCAAAGGATTAAGATGCAGCACTACGAAGCTATGGACAGCCTCTGCAGCACAAGTTCAATCCTCGGCCAGGGAGCTAACCCACATGGCACAGCAGAACTCTCCTCTCTCACCCACTGCTCCCCTCAGCAGTGTATTTCAGTCAGTCCACCTGTTCTGTTCCCCACTCTGTCTCTGGTGAATCCTCTCACCCTCCCCAATCCCCCACACCTCTGGCCCACACCCCAGCTTTTGTATGCACAAATAAATATAAAATAAATCTTTTTTAAAAAAACACACAAATTAACCTGACAATATCCCACTAACACCTTACTTGTGGACCCTGAAATATGAATTTTGTATAATTATGCATGTCATGAAATACTTTCTTTAATTTTTTTCAACCGTATGTAAATATAAAAGCTACTTTTACTTTGTGGGCTGTCAAAAAATCAGATGGTAGGTTGCATTTGGCTTTTGGTTCCTGGTTTGTCAACCCCTAATCTAGAGCCTGAAATCAAAACCTGGAGGAATGAAGGCAATTGTTTCAGATGGAAGAACTGGAGCTTCTGGGGTGGTGAGCACACAGAGGCGCTGGAGAACTGGGGCATGGAGTGGACATAGAAACTCCGCGAACTTTCCCGCATATCTTGCCTCTGCATCTCTTCCATCTGACTGTTCCTGAACTATATCCTTTTATAATAAAACAGTAAGCTAGCAATGAGCAAATGTAAAACCTGTTCAGTAGAACAGTGCCCTCTTCAGATGTGGTCCAGGAGGGCAAAGAGAAGGAAAGAGCTCACAGAGTGGCCTCTCCATGAGAGAATCGGCAGCAGAGCATTCCGTCAGCTCTGGATAGGAAAGACACATGAATGAGAAGCAAACTTTTGGTTCAAAGCATAGAGCATGAAACAACCCTCAATTTCTTTCTTTTTTTTTTTTAAAGATTTATTTATTTATGCATATAAGAACTGGGGTACAGGCCAGAGATAAGGGAGGGTGAGAGGATTCACCAGAGACAGAGTGGGGAACAGAACAGGCAGATCTACTGAAGGGAGCAGTGGGGAGAGGTCAGCTGAGCCATGAAGGTAGCTCCCTGGTTAGGGATCGAACTTGTGCTGCAGTGGCTGAGGGTAGCTTCATAGGTTGTGTCTTAACTCCTTGCGCCACCAGGGAGGCCCAAACCTCAATTTCTAAATCAAGATAAACTTGAAGGAGAACCAAGTGGGGGACCTTCCTCTAACAAATACCAAGTAATGATGAAGCTACAGTAATGATGAATGTATTACTGGTAGAAGGACAGACAAAAAGACCACGGGGACAGACCTTTTCATGAACAGAACACATGCAAGCGAACTCAAACACATGCAAGCATACACGCATAACAAATGTAGCAAAGTAAAACAATGAAGAACACGTGTACTTATAAAATATGCTGGGGTCAATGAAGAATCTATGGAAACAGATCAGTTCCTGGTAGTTGCAGATCTACATGTCCAAAACATATAATAAAACTCCTGGAAGATTTAAAAGAAAAGGAATATAAAAGAACAAAGACGATAATTTTTTCTACTTATCCACCTTAATGGGTTCTATTTTACCATAAAGAAATGAAAATAATGAAAGGTCATGAGAAGATGATTTAATTATTCGTAGAGGAGGGGTATTTTAAGACCATGAGCCAGGACTGTTATGAAACATTCTTAATAAAAGCAAAGTCAGAATGTCTGCCATTATTATTCCACATGCCTTATCTATAATACTATGGCAAAAATACAATGCACTCTTTTAGTAATATTTCCTTTCCTCTGCCCCCAAATCTTATACTATTATTAACTTCAAACTCTGCACATATTAAGCTAAAGGATAATAGGTCTACAAGAGCAGTAAGTTATTAATTTTTAAATTAAAAATATTTGTCATCCCAATCTGGAATAGCAGATTTAAAATAATTATTTGCTTTCATCTTCCACACTAATGGATGATTTATATATAATCCCTATATAATTAATATGTAATTACTTTGCAGGTTACTAACTTGGTTCCTATCTTAAATCATTCACTATATACTGAGGATTTACATTATTCTATATTGAGTATGTCATAGTAAACAAACTCTTTGTGTTCTCTTTCAGAGTAATGTATAATATGAAGTTCTCAAATTGAAAACTTTAACTGTAGTCCACTACCATTATGTTCCTTATATAATAATCAATAAAATGAACAAAAAACCCAATAAGTTACCTGATAAGATCATTCTTTATTATAAAGTGCTTTGATGCATAACTAATGTCAAGCAAATTCAAATCAATAAACTTGGAATAAGTTACTTACTATTTGCAAGACAAATAAAACTACAGAAATTTTAAAAGAATGCTGCAATATGTTTGCTGAACTTTCCAATAAATTCAAAAAACTTTGTATTGATTTTCTCTCTCTCAAATCTCTCATTTCTTCCCACAACCTCTATGTCGATAGGTTGAGGAAATCCAAGAGTAGCAAAATGCAGGAACTTGTACAAGAATATAACTAGTTTAAAACAGACAATTATAAACCAGAGAGATCCTGCAGAGGTGGAGGAGGGAGAGGGATCAGAGGAAGGGAGGAAGAACAGGGGACTGAGGTAATGGTGAACAGGTGAATTGGTGAAGAAAATTCTATGGGCACTACAACTGAGGGAATGGGGGAAGTAAACATTGTTTAAAATGAACAATGATGTAAAATATATATAAATAAAAATACATAATAAAGAAAAAAACAATAGAGATTCGAAGATTGAAAAAAGAATATAACTAGTTCAAGCAGGTGAAGTGTCAGGATTAAAATCTAGGGCTTCTGTTTTCAAGACTCTTCCTTTATCCCTTATCTCCTATACTGAAATTTTAACTAAGTCACTAATCAGAAAGGCAGCCAGTTCCAGCTGTGCTGCAAACTCTGCAGGTCACACAGAGTACTTCTGTTTAAAGGGAATGAAAACAAGGAAACTATTTTTTTCTTTTTTAGTCTCATTCTACAAACATAAAAAACTAGAAATACCAGATCAACCTGGAGGTAATCAATGCACAGCAAGCTGAACTTTTTACCTGCAAGTTCACGGCATATGTGCAAGAAACAACTGTTACGGAAATGTGATGATTTATACTGGGTAAGATGATTCACTTCTCTTGAAAAAATTGTCATTTTGCCTTTCTACTGTTTTTGTCCTCAGCTCCTGGTCCAACCACTGTTCATAAAATTAATGACTTTGTCAGTATTTTTTTCTTTACTTCTGATTTATGGTTTGAGATGGTCGCTATTTTGATAATTTCCCCAAATCATTAAGTAGCAAATTAAGGGGTAAACATGGCGGTAGCAGGGGTGGTGGAGGGACCCCATGCAGCATGTTTTTGTTCTTGCACAATTCTGGGATTTGACTCAAGGTGAAGATCTGATATTGAGAAGACCCAGGGCTGTCTAAGGGTCACCCTTGAAGTTAGCATTCTACGAAACTGTGTTTTCATGTATATTTTCAAGTTGTTGTCTACAGGTCTGCACAAGTTTTTTTTTTTCCAAGATCAGCTTCTGGATTGGAGTTAAACAGGACCAGGCATTATGAGTACTGAAGTGGCAAAGTTCGTTCAATGCAAGTGCAGAAGGATAGGGCATATTCAAAGAACATGCCAGTGGCTCCCTCCCCAGAACACAGCTCAAGTCCCACTACATCTGTGCCAACATTTGGTGAGCTTTTAATCTCTTTTTACCATGGCTCTCTTCACTCATAAGAATAATATTTTGAAATAAATAAAAGAAAATAAGATTTTAAATAACTTGTATTAAAATACTGTTACTAGTATTTCTCTATAGTAATGCATGTGTTTCCTTGTTGACATATTTAATTATAAGATCTGGGTTCAAATAACTACTATAAATTTAAAATATATTAAATGATATTCCCAGGATATCTGGATCAACTAAAATGTGATATTGAAAATAACTGATTTCTTTTGTGAAAAGTCACACATATTTTTAATGCTAGTGTGGTGATTGCCTACATTCATTATTGAATGAAAACTAACTTTTGTTTAGAGTTTAGCAAACACAAGTTTTATTTTTGTGAATTTTTTTTAAAACAAAGCTTAAATTTTTTCATTACATTTCACACTAAATTTTATCAAGGCAACCCAGGCAAACCATCCCTGGTTGTTTGAAAATGAATAGCACCCAACTAAGAGTTAAAGACTCAGCCCACGCCTGATGAAAAATTTTCAGGCTGGGGTTTCTTTTCCAATCCTTGCATTTGCAAATCTCAGTCCCTGGTACCCAGCAAAAGATTATTTCTATCCACTTTATTCCAGTTACTTGTTGCTATGGGTTCCAAATGTGTGTTGGTGTTTCTGGGCATTAGGAAACATCTTCAAAGTAGATTCCTTTCTAAAAGAGACATGCTGGGCCTCCCTGGTGGCGCAAGAGGGTTAAGTCTCAGCACTATGAAGTTATCGCCAGCCAGATTTCAATCCCTGGCCAAGGAGCTAACCCACATGGCGCAGCAGACCTCTCCTGTCTTGCCCCCTGCTCCCCTCAGCAGTGTATTTCAGTAGATCCACCTGTTCTGTTCTCCACTCACCCACTGTGGTGAATCTTCTTACCCCCTGCACCTCTGGCCTACACCCCATTTCTTTTATGCATAAATAAATAAATCTTATTAAAAAATGAGAGAATTATTCAGATAGTTTACCGCAAAATCTTCCCCCCAAATGTAAATACTTTTTGATTTATACCATTATGATCCTGTTTTCAATTCCTTTAATTATGGGAAAATATGTCAGTTAAAAGTCCTCTGTACCCCAGTCAAATAGTCTTTGGATGAAACTATAATTACAAATCAACAGATGATGTTTTACAAAGCCTGCATTTGGGGTGATGAAGATTGGGTCAAAGAAAACATTCTGAGGATTACAATCTTGGAATAATCTTCAGTGTTAACTCTTTACATTTTGTCTTATTAGCAGAAATGAAACAAAGAGTGATAAAGTAACTGCTATTTTGAGAAGCAGTGGCAGTATTAACAACAATATCCAACGTCACTGTCCTTATACAGTGAAGATATTACTGCAAAGTTTAGCAAGAAGAGTTTTTAAGTCCTAAACTTAGGCAGTGGTTCTTCTGTAAAACTAAGTTCAAAAACCTCATAGAATTTCCTCAACTAATGTATGAGGAAACCCAGTTTTATTCATGCTCGCAATTTTAAAAAGAATCATGCAATATACCAATCAAAGAAATAGCAATGTGAGAGCATGATGTGTAACTACTTTCATAAATGTGTGGTACGTCAGTGCTGCCAGCACTTTATACAAAAGTGTGTGTGTGCATGTGTATGTGTGTGTGCGTGCATGCACATGCAGTGCTGCAAAGAATGTGTAAATGATTTTTAGTTTTCAAGGACACATCTGCTTAAGTAGACAAAGAGAATATTGTGCTTTATTCTCAAGCAAAGTACAAATCCAGAAAGTTAGCTCATATCAAAAAGTGCTTTCACAATAATTATCACCCATGTACATAAAGCTTCAGTTTTTTAAAGGTACTGATCTAAACTGGAATCTTACTCTTTGAAATTAATATCTTGCTCAATTTGAAAAGTTATTATAAAAAGTTGTGTTTGACCTAAATGTTGACCTTTCAACTGGACCAATCTGGATTCTAGCAATAACTTTCAGAATCATTAGCAAGCAAGCTGCTGAATATTTATAAGATTCCTGATAAACCAAAATATTGACAAATTGCTTGTTTCATAAGTAAACTTCTTAGTTAAGTGCAAAACTACTGATTTTATTTAAAATTGTGACAAAATAGACTTTACAAATTGTATTTCACTTTTTAGTTTTTCTTTGTATTCTCTTGCTCTCAATTAAATTGAAAAACTAATGAATTGCCCTGGAAAAAAAAAAGCAAAAATTAAATTTGGTATGAAGTCATACTCATAAATAAAATATTATATTACTTAGAAATTGATTCATCTGTGTTCTCTCAAGCATTCAAAATGGTAACATTTTGCGACAACTATAAACTCTTAGGAATGTGTTATTTTCTGGCTCATACTAAGTAAACAAAATATAATGTGATGAACGAGTATAGCAAGGTTTCAGGATACAAGATCAATACACAAAAATCAATTGTGTTTTGTATACTTGTATGTACAATCTAAAATGAAATTTAAAAATTATTCTATATAGGACAACCTCAGAAAGAATAGTTAGGAATAAATTTAATAAAAGAAGTGTAAAACTTAGAATCTGGAAATTGTACAACATTGGTGGAAGAAGTTAAAGATATAAACAAGTAGAAAGAAATTTCATGCTCAAGATTGGAAGATATTATTAATACAGCAATATTCTTCAAATTAATTATAGAATCAAGCAAACCCTATAAATATCCTGTGTGAGTTGGTTTCCTTTGTTAGAAATTGACAAATTTATCCTAAAATTCATATGCAAACCTAAAATAGCTAAATCAATCTTGATTAAAAAATGAACAAGTTTGGAGGATTTAAATTACTCAATTTTAAAACTTACTACAAAGCAACAATTTTTAAATATTGTGTTACTGACATTGATCTATAGACATACAGCAGTAGACTAGAATTAAGAGTCTGGAAATAAATTCAGATATCTATGGTCAATTGTTTTTTGACAAGAATGTGAAGATTTTTCAATGGGAAATGGCAGTGATTTTTTTTTTTTTTTTAGCCATTGGTACTGGGCATCTACATGCAAAAGAATGAAATTGGATTCCTATCTCAAACCATGTAAAATAACTCAGAAGGGATCAAAGGCCTCTCTGTAAGAGCTAAAACTATAAAACTCAAGAGAAAACATAGGAATAAATATGTGTAACCTTAAATTAGACAATAATTTCTTATAGATGGCATCAAAACTGCAAGTTGCAACAAAAAAATAGATAAATTTAACATAATAAAAAGTTTAAATCTACACCATCACAGGTAAAACCTTCAGTGATGCAAAGAGCACTATCAGGAGAGTGAAAAGACAATCCACAGAAAGGGAGAAGATATTTGCAAATCATCTATCTTACAAGGGACTTGTGTCTAGAATACATAAAGAATAATAATAAAACAAATAATCCACTTTAAAAATGGACATAAAGGAATAAAGGATCTGGACAATCTCCAACTGACATTTCTCCAAAGAAGATACACAAGTGGCCGATGGCCACTTGAAAAGATGTTCAACGTAGTTCGTTAGTCATCAGAGAAATTCAAATCAAAACCACGGTGAGTGCTTCCCACACCGACTAGGATAGCTAGAATAAATGAAAAACAAACAAACAAACAAGCCTGGAAAATAACAAGTGTCCATGAGGATGCAGCGAAGTCCTCATCCACAAATATTCCTGCTTGAAATATAAGGTGTTATGGCTATTGTGGATACCAGTTCACCAGTTTTCCCACAAGTTAGAACACAGAGCTACCGTCTAATGGAAGGATTCATTTATTTCGAGATATATGCCCCAAAGAATAAAAACATATGTCCACATACAAACTGGTAGTAGGTACATGAATGTTCATAGTAGCATTATTCATAAATGGCCTAAGAGTAGAAATCATCCAGAAATCAATCAGCTAATGAACAGATAAACACATTCTGATTTATCCACCCAATGCAATATCATTTAACCGGAAAACAGACTGAGGCAGCTCAATATAGACTAGCCACAGTTCAAGGGCTCTCAAACAGCCCCATGTGGCCAGAGACTACCTGATTGGATGGCATTCTCTGTAATGAGGACAGTAAATTCAGCTCAGACCTGAACTCTTCTACATCTCACCCCTGCTAGAAATCACCAGTCAGGCATAGCATCCTTTCTTAATGAGTCCTGGTGTGGCCTCCCAAACCTTGGCACCAGAGCCTGACAGACAGGCTGTCTATTAGAGTTGGCACCCAGATACAAGGTAAACTCCAATGAAAGGTCAGTTTCATGTGGGTGGAGCTTTGGGTTTTTATTTACTGCTGGATTCTGACACCAAGAGCAGTGTCTAGAACACAATGGGCATTCAATATATACTCATTGGATGAAGTATACCCACATGTCATCCTAGTTGTTGCGCTAAGAACACAGCTTATTCCTAGTAATTATTAATGTTTGAGAATAATTTTAAATTAAGCCCAAACATATAAAAAGAACATTTTCAAAAATTATAAAATAAGAGAAAATTCTAAATCAGCTTTAAAAGTGAAAGGAGCCAATCTCTGGTTTTCCACATTCATAATGCTGCTACTGAATACAAATTTTAAACTCAAAGATTTTCTATGACCAAAAAAGTGGAAATCAAACCATGACAGTATTTATACAATGCCTATAATCACATTGTTTGCTGAATATGTTACTTGGTACTATATAATAACGTCTAAACATTTTGCAAAATTCTCTATAATTTTATTCTCTTTCTTAACAAATTCCCTCAAGAAGCACAGAATCAGATGAATAGACTCATTCACTGCAATTGGTCACAGCATTTCAAAATTAAGTCCTTGCTTTTTAGAGTTTAAAATAAAACCAATAGAATTTTAATAATTGTGATCATTATCATGGTCATTATAATAACTATCCTTTCTTGAGTGCTTATTGTGTTCTAAGAACAATGCTAAGGGTTTCAAGTACATTATCTCATTAAAGCCTTAAAGTAACGTTATTAGTCACTTGTTTAAAGTCATTCAGCTAATATATGAAATAACCAGGATTAAACCTTGACGTGGCTGACTCTCATGTCTGGAATTTTGCTCACTCACTCCACCCTTCCCATTTTACAGTAAGAATATATAAACCTAAAAAAATAATGTGATTTATGCAAGATCATACAGCTAGTAAGTAGCAGAACCAGAACTAAAATGTACATGTGCTATCCTGAAGGCCAGATCCTCTTCTTTATACAATAGCGCCTGTTCATAAGCAAAAGCTTGGGACACATCCTTTATTCACAATTTTTTTAAATAGTTGAAATTAAAACTTGACCTTCACATAGAGAAAACTAGTGACATGATTTTCAGTCTGTTTTGCCACAAACAGCAAAGGATCATACTTGGCAGCCAGGCTGAGGATTGGGAAAGCAAAATCAAGGCCCTAGGGAGAATAGATAATCATCGATCCTGCTTCCAAACTAAGCAAATGAAGTGAGCCTGGATCTGGGAGAATGGTCAGTGACTGAATGGCCACTGTAGAAGCATCCACAGAAGACCACCAAGAGCCTTCTTTGGACTAAAGAAGCATGAAATCTGACTTACAGGGGAGAGAGCTGTGCTGGGTTGTTCAGGGAGTGCAGGCCTCCTCCCACACCTTCTTTCCACTTCTTTGAATCTCCAGCACCTGGATGGCTTCAGGCCAAAGACTCTGGGAGTGTCCCAGCCCTGGGTGTTTTCAGGGCTGACCTGAACATTCAGCTCTGAAAAGCAGCAGGTGTCTTGTCAATCTCCATAAGCCCCAGGAGCAGTTAGAACAATGGCCTTCTCAGTCCTGGAGGTCCTGGCCAGCTCTCCTCAAGGCCACCTCCCTTCCATTTAAGTCCCTTTTTATTGAAGCCAGTTGAATGCTGTCTTATCCGCATTAAGGGGCTTGGACTGCTCCTGGCCACAATTAGGTTTTTGTGCCACCCGGGGAATAGAAAGCTCACTTCATTTCCTCCATCCCGCCATTTCAGTAGATTTTTCGCTTTGAAGTTCACCATGAAGTTTTGCTCAGCAAACTGGTAGATGGGAGGAAAACTAGACGGTGCACAGTAATAAGGTACTAACTATGTGGCAGAGTCCCCAGCAAGGGCATGAAGAACATCCACTGTGAGAGGCAAGCTCACAAGTGTCTCCACTCAAACCACAAGTTGTTCCTATATCTCCCCTCGCTGGCCAGTGGGAAGACTGACACAAAGAAAAAAAATGATCTGCATATTCCCTGCTCTCCTGATACCTCTTCTCACCACATAGCCAAATATCTCAAGGTCAGGGGAAAAATAGTCAGGAAAAAATGATAAAATCTAGTGTGAGGGGACTCAGATCAATGGCTTTATTTGCTATGTTGTTAGGGGTCAGCTATTCAAGTGGGAAATTCAAAGACGTAATTACTTTGATCAAGAAAAAATGCCCTCCCTGGTATGAAAACTGCATGTCATTCACCTTCACTTA
The DNA here is from genome assembly GCF_014898055.3 of Talpa occidentalis. Classification (NCBI taxonomy): domain Eukaryota; kingdom Metazoa; phylum Chordata; class Mammalia; order Eulipotyphla; family Talpidae; genus Talpa; species Talpa occidentalis. The sequence goes on from NW_023604972.1 coordinate 22,592,393, forward strand.
CCTTCTAAGAAAGAATGTAAGTTACTGCAAGATTGATATCCATAACCCCAGGGATTCTATTTCAAAGGCATGACATCCAGCTAATCTCAGGGTAGTGGGTAAAAATGAATAATATTTGCTGAATCTGGCACTAATCATGATGAATTGCAAACATGAGCGTACCTCAATTCAGTTGTCTCACTGAAATGTCATTTTTAATTCAGAAAGAAAATTCCTGTAACATATATGTATTAAGATTTTAAACACTGGCACTATACTCCCTTTATTTACTCTTACGGAAAGGTGCGAGGGGAATATAGTCCACCAAATACACAATTTTCTGACCATTTTATTTTAGGATATTTTGGAAAATATAAGTAGGTATCAGCAATAAAAACTCATTGCCATTTGAAATTGAAATTAAAGCAATGATTCCTATGCCCTGAGTCTTATCCAGTAATAGATTTGATCTTTCTTGTAGTTCCACCTTGAATAGTCCTCCGCTCACTAGGTCAGTTTCTGATCATACCTTATAAAGAAATTCTGTATAATCCAGAAGGATCTTTCTTCCCAGTGGTTAAATTACTTTGAGAAAATAAGCTTGTTTGAAGTTCATTTTGAGACATTACATTAACTCTCTGATATTTCCCTTGTGTTACTTACACTTACATTCTTCTAATATTTTATAAAATGGCAATGATATTTCCTATTGATATCTAAAATGGTTGTCTATATTACAGGATATAAGTGATTAATTATTAGTGATGTTGACCCTTTTGGCATTGCTAAACAAAAAGATTTTCAAATATCAGATCATGCCCACTAATATGCTAAAAATCTGCCTATCCTGGCTTTACCTCATCTATCCTGCGTAATTAATACGACCCTAAGCTTTCCAATGACATGAGGCAGTATGATGTCTAAAATAAGAACAATGTAATTATTTTTATGGAACATCATATAAGATTGAAGGACTTGGATCTAGATGCCACATTCTAAAAATAAGGCTGCCAAATGTGGGGGCAATTTGCAAAAATGATACCAGAGTAAGTAGGGAACTCAAAGCTTATGTTACTAGGAAAACGTGGCTCCACCTGCTTCTTTACCTTCTCCTGTCTTCACTCTTTCATTGTCCAGTTTAGGCATTTTCTTGCAAATAGGCATTTTCTTGCAAATAGCTTCATTGTGCTTGCCCAGTTGATTTCTCCCTTTATGACAGCAGGCAGATCAAATCACCTATTCCCTTCTCTGCCTACATTCCCAGGCTGCTGCCTTGCCAGAGAGATCATACAACTGCATGCATGGATTCCAACATAGAAACTGGTCCCTCATTACAGCTGGGAACTGCCTAATAGACAACACTTTGGACTTGGGGGTTGGTGGGGAGAGAGTAGAAATTCTAATTCGTAGTGTTTGTCAACTTCTGTGGTGTAAATATTCCTAGTGTGGTTCAATTAAAATGATTACTGTATGTTAACCTGCTCTCAAAATTCCTGAAAATTTATCAATTGGCTCCTGTGAAGTGTATAGTAGGAGCTGGGCTGGCTCCAGTACACACTACATGATACTTAAATGCCCACCTTAAATGCATCCAGCACATCTTCTCCTCCTTCACCTGTCACAGTGGAGCATGGAAGCGTGCCTTTTTATTCCTAAAGTCAGTGCTTCCTGTATTCTATAATAGTTTGTTCTAGTTATTAAATCCTCCTCTTCTGCGTCTTCAACTTACCCATCTTTATTAGCTAAGCCGTTTTATTTTATTTTATTTTTAAAGAGGCGTGTATTTTTATTTATTTATTTATTTATTTATTTATTTATTTATTTATTTATACATGCACTGGGTACAGTCAGAAATGCGGGAGGGTGAGAATTCACCAGAGCCAGAGCGGGGAGCAGAGCAGGCAGAAGGACCGAAGTACACTGCTGAGGGGAGCAGCGGGCGGCAGGAGAGGTCTGCGCGCCATGTGGGACCTTTCTCCGGTGGCCGGGGAGCAGCCGGGGATCGAACTGGCACTGGAGAGGCCGCGGGCAGCTTCCCAACCCAGCGCTCAACCGCTGCGCCACCGGGGAGGCCCCAGCTAAGCCATTTTAATCATTTTAATTTAACTAGTTGTCTTCTACCATTTGTTTGTTTGAGTAAAACTTCATTTGACTACATTTCTCTCTAGCTATGTTTCTGACCCATTTCTTTAAAGTGTTTTCAGTGTCTTGAGATCACTCATCTATTTATGGGAACCTGGGTTTCCACTGAAATCTCAAAGTCACCAACAACTTCCTTGTTACTCAATTCAGTAGATAATGCTCAACCCTTCTCCTATTGACTTTTCTTCAACATTTTCACATTTGACCATGTCTTCTCCTTAGCATCTGTGACACATGATTGTCTGATTCTCTTCCTTCCTCTTGATTTTGTCTCCTTTGCAGAGCCCTTGTGTCCTTTTCTTACTCTTGTTCCTCAAGATTCTATAACGAAATCCCTTCTCTTCTCACTCTACTTTTCCAATATCTCGACTCATCTACAGAACTTTTTTTTAAGTCATCTTTCTGCTTTTTTTTTTTTTTTTTAGGATTTATTTATTTATGCATACAAGAACTGGGGTACAAGCTAGAGGTGCAGGAGGTGAGAGGATTCACTAGAGACAGAGTGGGAAACAGAACAGGAGGATTGACTGAAATGCACTACTGAGGGGAGCAGAGGGCGAGACAGGAGAGGTCTGCTGCACTATGTGGGTCAGCTCCCTGGCCTGGGGAATTTGTGCTGCAGTGGCTGCAGATAGCTTCACAGTGCTGAGACTTAACCCCTTGCACCACCAGGGAGGCCCCCATCTATAGCATTAATTACCATCTCTGTGTTGACTCACTGTCTGTGGCTCCAGGTCAATCCTCCTGAGGTTTAAAGAGGTGCCACTCACTGCCGGTGAAGCATGTTCAAGTCTAACATTTCTAAATTTGAAGTCCTCCCAAATCTCTTCCCCTTCTGTGCTCTCAGCTCAGTAAATGGTCGCAAGTTGTCCTTGCCAGAAACCTTGGAATAAACCTTGACTATTTTCCAATACCTCATTCCATTTAATCACACAGTCTTTCTGATTCCACGTCTAAATATCTCTTCCATCTGCCTACTTCTCATCCTCAGTGTCTCTACTTCGGTTCAGTTACACTGTGGTTTTCCCTCCTAACCAGTCTCCCTGCTCCAACATGCCTCACGCTCATCTATTCTTCAACCTCATCTTGCGAAAACTCAAGTCATGTCACTTGCCTCTTGGAAACTTTTTGATGGTTCTCTATTGTTTGGGGGTAAAGTTTCAACTACCTGTTGTGACCTATGAGCCCCTGTGTGATCGGAGCCTCCACCTGTCCTCTCCCAGCTTCTCACCCTGTTCCTAATGGTAGAAAGTTTTCAGGTCCCTAAAGTGCTCGTTCATTCCCAGACGATGAATATTCTGTTTACTTTGCTGAACACCATATTTTTCCCTGCTGCTTCCCACTCTGTTCCTGACTCTTACTCATTCTTAGAAGTCACTTTCTGCTTCAATGCCACTAACCCAGCTTCCTTTACTTCTTCAGCTTTTGCATTTAACATATTTATCAGATTTATTTTACTTGTCTATCTCCCTCATGAAAACTAATCTGCAAGAGGGCAGGACCATGGCTATGCTCTCCACCCCTGCAGCCTCATCCATTTTAATGAAGAAACCCCATATTCACTAGTAGTCATGCTCCATCCCCTTCTCTTTACCCATGTCTCTTACCTCACTTCTCCACCTCCAACAACAACAATCTACTGTCTGTCTCTATGGAATTTACCGCCTGTAGCAAGTTAACAGCGAGAAATACTGAGCCTGGACCTACTACTAACTTTCAAAATAAGATTATTAGTGATTCACAGTACATTTTGAAACCCTCTTGTGCCTCATTTTCTTTAATTTTGGAGGATGCAGGTCGTAAGATGACTTGCAGTTTTTAATGATCCAACTATCAGTTGACTTTCATATGCAGATTTGAAATGCCTATGCATTGCTCACTTTCTCATTTCCTGTTTTGGCCAATGGGTACAATTCAATTTCCCATCTCCATTTTTTGAATGGATTTATATGTTTTCCCTTTTTTGAAATTCATAGAATTTACTCCCTGAAGTCAGGACCTGCAAAAAGAGAAGTCTAAGATAGGAGGTTACTGAGCAACATTCAGCACTGCGATGCTAGGAGTCACTTGTGAACTGTACATCATGTTTTCTCCCGAACCACTTCAGCTGTGTTAGTCTGGTTTCCTTAACTAGAGTTCAAGCAAGGACTGTTGTTCAATTCTTATATATGCCCCATGAGGCCAGCACGGTGCTGGTCTTATAATAGATAATCTATCAAAATGCTTACCACGTTCTCTTACAAGTGACAATGATTTAGTAAAGTTTATTAATATGATTATGAAAACTATTTTCAAGTTGACAGATTTGCTTGATACCACCACCAATGTATTTCCCTCTGATTTTCATAAATTGCGGTTTAATTTCCCCCCAGATTAACGTAAGTGTAGTAAACAAAAAGTTTTTAAAATTTTAAGCCTAAAATTTTAAGTTAAAAATACGCAATGTAATAGCATTATAAAGAAATACTCTGGACTTGGTGGCAAAGGGTGGGGTGGCAAGGGAATCCAGAGGTAGAAATTTCCAGTTACATAAGAAACTAGATGCCAAGCATCTTTTCATGTATTTATGGACATTTCTGTATCTTTTTTTGGAAAAATGTCTATTGAAATTCTTTACCCACTTATATTTCCAGCAGATCTCTAGGCCCAAATTGCTTAGTGTGGACAAAGCATAAGAGGCTATCAGTCACCAAATAACTGGTATATGAGGGCCTGCCTTATAGTCATTTGTTTCTTTTATTATTGAATTATAAGGGTTCTTTATACATTCAGGAAACATATCCCTTATCAGAAATATGATTTGAAAATACTTTCTCCCATTATGTAGGTTGTTTTCATTTTCCTTTTTTGATAAATATTTTTTTTAATTTTTTACATCATTGTTCATTTTTAAACAATATTTGCTTCCCCCCACCCCCTCAGGTGTAGTCCCCATAGAGTTTCCTTCACCAATACACCTGTGCACCATCACCTCAGTCCCTGTGCTCCTCCCTCTGATCCCCCTCCCTCTGTTTTCATTTTCTTAAGTGTGTTCTTTATAGCATTAAAGTTTTTATTCTTTTTCCCCAAAATTTCTTTATTCTACTATTATTTTTTTATTTTTCCCCAAATTTCTTTATTCTACTATTAATCATTACAAGACTGCCTATAGAAGAAATCTGTTGCTTTGCCCACATGATATCTTTTTTCTTTTATAACAATAAACCTGTTTCCTTTAGGGACTCTCTACTGCACTGAGTCTCAATGAAAACATTTTTCAATAATCTTCACTGTCCTCTGGCCTAGGGGTGGTCTTGGAACCAAAGAGGGTTGGGTCAATCCAGTTCTCAGTCCTCCATGCTGCCCCCACCCTCAGACACATACACCATTTCCCAATGCCCGAGGCAGACGCCCCAGACCACTGGGCCTCTTCCCTGCATAAAGCTTTTATTCTTGATGATGTCTATTAAACCTTTTAATGAAGTCCAATTGATCTTTTTTTTTCTATTGCTTGTGTTTTGGTGTCATACCTAAGAAAACATTACTTAATATGAGGTCACAAATATTTACTCCTGTATTTTCCTCTATGAATTTTATGGTTTCAGCTCTTACATTAATTCATTTTGGGTTCCATTCTTTCTCATGTGTATGGTACATCTATCATCACTTATACAGTAGTGTAAAAAGATTATAGAGTTAGAGGAAAATGACAATTTTTAAGTAATCAAGTTTATTAAATAAGAAATACAGTTAGTAGTATCAAAAATTAATCCTAAATTTTCTTCTCTTGTGGTTAAGTGAAAATATAATTATGTAAATTTCCTTTGTATAGTGCATTATAGTGCTCAGGAACTCTTTTATAGTATTTGGTCAATCTTTACCTGCAGATATTCTTGCTTTAAATTTTGAGCAGTTGAGAATAATTTCAAAAAACTTGTTATATAATATCTTGTATTTTCAAAAATGTAGCCAATTTCAAGTTATTCTATTCAAATGAAGTAGAAAGAATTGATGAGCAAGATTAGAACTGTTGGCTAATTGAGCAGTTGATTTTTTTGTTTAATTTTTTTTTAAGAAGTGGGGTATAGGCCAGAGTTGGGCCGGGGGGTGGGGGGTGGGGTTTGAGAAGATTCACCAGAGAGAGTGGGGAGTCAGCAGTTGATATTTAAAAGTTTATTTGAAGCAGAGTAATGTCAAGGTGTCTATCCATCAGACCTACTGAATACCTTTCCTGAACAGACATTTCAAGTTGAAAGCATTTTCGAAAGCAGTATAAACTGCATACTCAGAGAAATGGAACAGACAGCAGCAGGATTCAAGAAGAGAACAAAGAAACAAAGATCAAGCTGGTTTGTCAAACAGTAGGTCTCTGTGTTTGAAACAACTGGGGAGTTTTGTAGCAATTCCATTTTAGAAGTTTTTCTGTAAACTAGTTTAAAGTTCGAAGCACAAAGCTCATTTTAGAAATGAAGATACCATTACTTTATTGGATTAAATGTACCACAGTTATAGAATGTTCCAAAATTAGCACTGCTTATTTTCTAGTATCACCATTTATATTAACCCATCATTAAATTCAAGTTTCTGAGGAAAAAAACTGAAAATGATTAAAAAAAAAACTTTATTCTCCTTAAAGAAGACTTTGATTTAAAAAAAAAAACAACAACACAACAGAAACTAGAATGGAAAGGTTTTGCCTAGGGATAGAAGCAGAAGCTATTTTTCATTTTTAATAAAATTAAAAAGATTGGTTGTAGAGCACGGGCGGCTCCTGAAATACAATTTATGCTGTTGAACAAACTTTCAGCAACTATACCTTTCATTCTCAAAAAGAAAATCTCTTTCAAAGAAAAACATTGGATGGTTTCACTTATAGGAGGAATGTAGGGGAAGCAAATAGGGGGCCAAGGAAAAAAAATAATTATAATAAATGAAAAAACAAAATTAACAGGCAACAATTAATCAGAGACACTACAGGGGAGTGGGAGGGAGAGGGATCAAAATGGGGGTGGGGTGGGAAATGTGTTCTTACACAAGGCTTTGGTGATGGTGCAGAAGTGAATTGGTGGTGGAAATTGTGTGGGGACAATCTCCTGAGAGGAGAGAGCATACATTGTACATAAAGGAAGAATGATGTAAAATATACATTATATTAAATTAAAAAAATGTGAAAAAAGGAAAATATTTCAACAACTTGGATGTGCGAATGTTTAGCTATGGCACCTATATAGGCCTACATGTGGCACTGCAGTTCTTTGAGAATATTGGTGCCCAATCTTTTCTCACTCTCATGCGAGTAGAATATCAAAAATGTTTTGTGATCAGGAGGTCTTCCACTTAACTCAGCTAGTTGACAAGTTGCAGAAGGAAGCCTGACTTGTTGGGGAACTACCACTCAGGGTTTTCTTGTGTCATGAAAGCTGTTGTTGTTTTTAAGGTATCAGAACCTAGAGATTTAAGGCAAGGTATTATTACCTAGAGATTTCTTGTTGTTTTTTTAAAGATAGCACTTCTTCCAGTAACAAGGAGCTGGCTTATCCTCCCATCTGAAACAACTAAAAACTATATACATAGGAAATGATGGCATTCAAGATATTGACATTCGGCAAACAGGGACAGTGATCCCTGAATCAAGAAAAAAACAAATGCGAGGAAGACTACAATTGCCTGCAGCTTACTGCCTAAAGAAAATTTCCAATTATCAGGGACCTGGAGACCCAAGTGGAGCCAGGCAGTCTCTCTGAGGAGGAAGTCAGATGCATGTTCAGGGCAGCCAAGGCCAATAGAATTCATAAGGCATGGGGACAACTCTGAGGATCTACAGAGGGTTTTCTTTAGCATTCAGTTGAAGGCTGATAAGTGCATATGAGTGAAAGAATTAACTAAGGTCAGGGGAAAAAACCTACCTGGGAGAGTTAAAGGAAAGATTAAATGGTTCTCAGAGCTCACGGAAGGTCAGAAATAGTCCCTGTTTCTAATAGTCAGAGTGGAAAACCTCATCATTCGCAGATACTGGTTAGAATACTAAGGATCTTGGTCAGTAATGGGGAGGAATTATCCTAGACTAAGTGCTGCTTTGGTTCTGGATAAATTTTTAAGTTATATCTGAGGGCCCCCCCTGGTTGCCCAGGAGTTAAACACAGTGCTATCAAGCTATTGCCAGCCACTGCAGGAGTTCCAGGGAGCAACCCACCATGGCGCAGCAGACCTCTCCTGCCTCGCTGGCTGCTCCCCTCAGCAGTGTATTTCAGTCAGTCTGCCTGCTCTGCTCCCCACTCTGTCTCTGGTGAATCCTCTCACTCGTCCCCTTAACCCCCCAACCTCTGGCTTACACCCTAGTTCTTGTATTCATAAATAAATAAATCTTTAAAAAAAGTTATATTTGAAAGCAGCTGTTTGCAATAAACTGAACTGAGTCCTAGAACAAAGCTCAAAAATGTTTATAAATTATGAAAATATTCAGGTACCAACAAGGTAAATTTTATACAATTTTTTGTGTCCAATCAAAAGTTACCAAGTACACAAAGAAGTAGGGAAATACAATCTATATGAGGTGGAAAATCCTTCAAAACTGACCTAGAAATAGCACAAGTGATAGAATTAATAAACAAGGACATTGAAACATATGTTCAAGAAATTGGAGAAAAACTGAGTATTCGACATATATAAGAAGGTGCAGTTCTTTATTCCCACATTGAACTTCTAGAAATGAAAATTAAAATTCCTGAGATTTTTAAGAATTCCCTTTGATGGAATTAATGGGAGATTAAACATTATGAAGGAACTTTAAGGGAAAGTAATAGGAAAAAATCTGAAATTAAACTTAGAAAATGATTGGGGAGAAAGAACGTTAATCAATTGTGGAACAATTTCCAAGTGAATTTGTATATATAATAACTGGAGTCTCTGAAAGAGAAGAGAGGAGAGTAGGAAAAAAAATAATTGAAGGAATAACGATTGAAAAATTTCCAAATTTGATGTAAACTAAAAACCCACAAGTATGAAGTCAATGAACTCAAGCAAGAAGTATAAAGGAAATTAATCCAAGGATTTAGAACCAAGTGTAAAGAGAAAACACTAAAAGCTGTCAGAGAAAACAGATGACTATGTACAGGGAGAAAAGGTAAGTGTATTTAGTAATTTGCTGCTCTATAATAATTATCCCTATGTCTACTTGCTTAAAATAACAAGCATTTACTTGGGTTTGAATCTATTGTATAACTTACTATCAATATGCTCTCAGGTTAGTCACCAAACTTTATGTCTAATAGCAACAGGGTTTTTTTGAGAATCAATGACAAGTATTTCTGTAAAGTGCTTAGTTGTGTCGTGTGCATAGTGTCCAATTAATGCTAGCTGTCATCGTATTTATTTTTATGTCAAATGGAGCCCTCCAGAACAAGTCAGATGCTTCCTTCCTTTAAGAATTGGAAAATGATTGTTTGACTTAGAAGTCAAACAATTCTCAGATCTTTTCCTGGTGTGATGTTTTCAGATTCCTCACCTTGTTAGCATCTTTGGAGATGTTCCAGATTGTGGATTAACCTTTGAACTTGTCATGTCTTTATTTACTGGCACCTAACAGAACGGAGAGGAAGTCTTACCCCTTTGTCTACAACTATTTGCTCTGAATATTCAACTTCATTAGTGCATCTCTTTATGCAGCTAAATGTCACTATTAATAATATTATAGCTAAGGATTAACCCTAAAGCTTTCATGCCTGCTGCTATTTAATTTTATCTTCCTTTCTTTTTCATTTTAATGGTTAAGGTTTTGCATTGTGGTTTTAGCACATTGATTCTTTGATTTTTTTTTTTTTATTCCCAAGTATTCTTTAATTTCTCTATGCCAATAGAAATGAAAGAATGTGTTAATACAAAGAATTGTAAGCAAATTTTCAGTTTATTTTTAATACTGTGAAACTGGAAATACCCAAAGTATTTACCAACAGAAGGATAAATAAATTGTGGTATGTAGAACAGTGGAATACTTTTCAATAAAAGGACAAACTTTTATTGATTCATGCAGTAGTATGGATGAATCTCAATTAAGCTACTTGAAAAAAGACTTACTGTATTTTTTTCCATTTCTAAAGGATTTAGAAAAGGGCAACTAATCTATAGTGATAGAATGTGATGTAGATCAGGGGGTTCCTGAACAATGGGTAGGAATCAGACTGTGGTGTGGAGTGGAGGAAAGAATGAAGAGCACTGAGGAAACGTATTATCTTGTTTCTGTGTTATCCCCATATATCCATGGAGATATATCTATGTCTGTGTCTCTACACACATATATGTAAACGTTTATTTAATTGTACAGTTTAGTATGTATAAATTTGATGTCAGTTATAACTAAAAAAATTTTTGAAAAGTTGTCATCACCTATGTAGCCCCATAAAGATAATGAAAATTTACAGCTAAAAAAATTTAAGATTCTCTTCAGTGTAAATATAAAACAACAGAAGTCTGAAGCAGTAACTTGTTAATAATATCCCAGCCAGCAGGGGAAGAGCTAGGATTCAAACCTACCAACTGGGAGAACATTTTTGCACACAACACTAATGATAAAGGACTGATCACAAAAATCTGCAAAGAGCTGATGAGACTCAACAACAACAAAGAAAATAATCCAGTCAAAAAATGGGCAGAAGAGCTAAAAAGAAACTTCTCTGAAGAGGAAATGAAAATGGCCAACAGGCATATGAAAAAATGTTCAACATCACTTGTCATCAGGGAAATGCAAATCAAAACTACCATGAGATACCATCTCACACCAGTGAGAATGGCACATGTTAAAAAAACTAGCAACAACAAATGTTGGCGAGGATGTGGAGAAAAAGGAACTCTTCTGCACTGTTGGTGGGAGTGCAAACTGGTCCAACCACTGTGGAGAACTGTGTGGAGATTTCTGGACCTACTAAACATAGAGCTTCCATATGATCCAGCAATTCCACTCCTAGGTATTTACCCAAAGGACACAGAAACATCAATTCCAAAGAGCACCTGCACCCCTATGTTTATAGCAGCACTGTTTACAATAGCTAAGCTTTGGATTATTTGATTTTCTTGGTGCGCCACCCACTGTAATTGGCATATTATTTCTAGGAGTAGTTTGAGGACTTGATGAAAAGTTCCTTTCTCCAAAGACTTGTATTTATTTTTTTCTCATGTCCCAAAAGGCACAACAGCATGAGACCAACAGATCCAAGACTCCCAGACACACAGAGAAAATCTGCCTGAGGTCTCATTTACTTCTGGTTAAGCCTTACCCTAAAGGTGTAGTTCTCTGTACTCCCAATGTCCTTTGGGGATGGTCTCTTGCAAGACCTTGCTATCTTTTGCAGACAGTGTGTCTTATTGTTGACCTTCCTTCCTGCCAAGGCCATTGCAATAAAGTTACATATTTGCTGAACCCATAAGATTTTCAAGGTAAATGTAGATTTCTTGCCCTGGTTGCCTTTCTGGGTTCCTGTTTTAGCTTCATTTTTTTTCCTTTTAATTCCTTGCTATTTTGTCAGATTTTTGACATATCTAATTGCTGTTTCATAATTTTTCAGCATTTTTGGTTGTTTTTGGTGATAACATTGATCTGAAAGACGGAGCCCAACATTACAGAAAAAAAGGAAAATCTACTCACACCTCCCCCAACTCTTTGAGAAGAAAATAGAATTGGAGAAAATAAAGCAGAGCCTAAGAAAATTGGCAAGTCCTTCAGGGTGTGTTATGTGCAGAGAAGAAAGGAAAGAAGGTGCCAAAGGGTAGGCTCAGGAAGGTGAGCATGAGGTTGTGATGAAGGAAGATCACAAAGCAAAAGAATTTTGCTTTTGGGAGCAAAAGAATTTAAAATTGTGAAGATTTTAAATAAGAGCCACTATGTACTTATACTTGAACCCCCTTATATATTTGGGAGAATAGACTGAAGCTTCTGTTTTGGCTGATTTCTGCAAGGAACATCTTTCTGTGATTGGGCCACAGGAATGCTGCTTTATAAGCCTTATATGAACTTGTTTACAACAGCTAATTTACAACAGCTAATTAAAGGAAAGAAAAGGGAAATAGGACATAGAAGGGAGGTGGAGAAAAACAGGGGCACAAAGAACAAGGCTGAGTAAGGCATTTATTGTTCAGTGGTATTAAGCACTTACTTCATATAAGCGAGAAAAAAGTTGAATGAAACATGACCTGCCACTGAATAATTTGAATATAATCCAGACATAACCAAGTTTGATGGAGCATCTACTAAAGGCAAGCTGTTTTCTGAGAAAGAATAAAGCAGAATCTGACATCCAGGACTGGCATTAAATTTGCAGCCAGGTTTGAATATACTCAGAAATTGTCTAGGAGCTTATAGCCAGGCCAGGCTTTTTCTCCTAGTGGATATAAACAGTCTCACAGAACACCAGGATCAGTCAGGGTTACTTTAAGATCATGAAGATGTGACAGAAAATAAGACCACTTTATACTTTCGTCTAAGCATGGACAAAAACAAAGTTACTGTGCAACCCACAAAATACAAAATAGCTTGCTTTCCCAGCTAAAATGAGTCACTGCTGTTTCCTTACCTTTAGAATTTTAACCCTGCTCTGTTCTGCTACTCCAATAAATAAACGTTGAGATCCTCAGTCATAGATTTCCCCTTCATTCTGATAGCACTTAATCCAGAGTGAAACTTGCTTCCTTAGTCCTTCCACACAAATCACCCAATCATAGTCCAATCCTAGCCCCCTATTTTACAGAGACTCTCCCCTCTACTAAATTCCCCACGCTGTGCAATCTCTTTGACTGCAATGAAGGTAAACCCAACTTGCTCAACTGCAGGTGTGGTTTTGTGGCTTTGGCTAGAGGGCATTGCCATTTCAAATATATTAATTATTTAATGGAATCTTCATCATAAGAACAGAGGTATGCATTTGTAGACCATCATCAATCCGTTAGAGGCAGAAAAGACAAAGCTGGGATTTGAACTCAGGACTTTTTTTTTTTTCCCTCTAAATCCTCTCCAGCTTTTGTTGTTACCATTTTTTTAATATAATAAATTTTATTTTTATATTCCCCATACAATTGCAACCCCCCCATTCTGACCACAATCCCTCCCCTCCCGCCCCCCACCCCCAAAAGTGTCTCTGTTTCATAGTTTTTGTTGATTTTGATTTTTACTTTCTTATAGTTATTCATTTTCCTGGTCCCTTATTTAAGTTTTCTAGATTCCTGCTATGAGTGAGACCATCCAGTATTTTTCTTTTTCTTTCTGGCTTATTTCGCTGAGCATGATCCCTTCCAGCTCCATCCATGTTGCTGCAAATTGCATGTGTTTATCTTTTTTGAATGCTGAGTAATAGTCCATGGAGTATATGTACCACATCTTCTTGATCCAGTCATCTATTTTTGGGCATTTGGGCTGTTTCCAAAGCTTAGCTATTGTAAACAGTGCTGCTATAAACATAGGGGTGCAGGTGCTCTTTGGAATTGATGTTTCTGTGTCCTTTGGGTAAATACCTAGGAGTGGAATTGCTGGATCATATGGAAGCTCTATGTTTAGTAGGTCCAGAAATCTCCACACAGCTCTCCATAGTGGTTGGACCAGTTTGCACTCCCACCAGCAGTGCAGGAGAGTTCCTTTTTCTCCACACCCTCGCCAACATTTGTTGTTGCTAGTTTTTTTAATATGTGCCATTCTCACTGGTGTGAGATGGTATCTCATGGTAGTTTTGATTTGCATTTCCCTGATGACAAGTGATGTTGAACATTTTTTCATATGTCTGTTGGCCATTTTCATTTCCTCTTCAGATAAGTTTCTTTTTAGCTCTTCTGCCCATTTTTTGACTGGATTATTTTCTTTGTTGTTGTTGAGTCTCATCAGCTCTTTGCAGATTTTTGTGATCAGTCCTTTATCATTAGTGTTGTGTGCAAAAATGTTGTCCCAGTCGGTGGGGTTTCTCTTTGTTTTTGTTATTGTCTCTTTTGCTGTGCAGAAGCTCTTTAATTTGATGTAGTCCCAGCTGTTTATCTTCGCCTTCACTATCACTGCTTTGGGTGATGTGTCTGTAAAGATGTCTTTAATGTGCATAGCATGTAGTGTTTCGCCTATATTTCCTTCTATGTATTTTATGGTTTCAGGTCTTATGTCTAGTTCTTTAATCCATTTTGTTGAACTCAGGACTTTTAAATGCTTCTCTCCAACCGGATGACTGAAGGCAGGGAGCAAGACTGCGAGGAAAAGATATCCAAAGAGACAAGACTTTTTTCCCTTACCCTCTTTAACTGCCACTTTCATGGAACAACATCTCCATCTTGTGATATTTCATAAAGCAGGTTGGTAACAATTTGGATTTTGCTACAATAGGCGATCATTTAGAAGCAACCAAGAGTTAAAATATATTTTCTTGTTATTTGTTACAGAGATAAAATAACACCAAGCCAATAAATTAAAAATCATAGCTATAAGGAAAGAAATGTCTTCTATTAGCAGCTATAGTACGTCTCCTCCCCCGACCCCCACAGAAGGGTAATGCTATTACAACCTCTGACTTGAAAATGATGTCTTTCCTTAAGATGAGTGAAGATCATATATTTTGGTTGCTTCTGCAAGGAACTTTTGTATATCTGAAGGATGGGATAGATGATTTTTCACTGAATATTCTTTTATATTAAAAATGTGAATATATAATCAATTCAAAGCATAAATTAAAAAACTGAAGGGTCAAAAAATATAAATGTATATTTCTTATCTTTTTAAGACAAGTTAGAATCTACAATTATGGTACTACAGAGAATAAAATGAATTCTCTTGGTTTTTCATTTTTAGTTATAATTGCTCTATATCCTTAATTATGAGGCTGTAGCAGCAGAAGAGAAACACAGTCTAGGAAGAACTCAGTTAAGAAATGACAAGCTACCAGGTGCAAGATAGAATGGGAAGATGAACGCTCCACAATGGAACATATGACTATAGGAATGAATATATTTCTAAATAATCCTATGGTCTAGATTTCAAACAAAATCTTTTGAGTCACTTGAAAGAGTATAACTAATTTTTTAATAAGGTAGCATTGACATAAAGAACAAGTACTGTACTGACATACTTTTACTAAAAAATTATTTGTTGTCTACTTGTAATTCAAATTTAACTGAGTGTCCTGTATATTATCTGGCAACCCTAACTGTACAGCCACTGGGGGAAAAAAAAAAAAAATCAGACAACTCATCAATTTACCAGCAGATGGCTCCCCAAATCTAGTTTAAAGTAAAATAGTATACTCAAACAGAAGCAAGGAGTTGTTTCATGGCTTTTATTGTTTTGAATGTTTATTTGTTTGATCTAGTGTGGCTGGATTAGTTTTTTGGGAGAGGGGTGAAAAATTTATTGATTTACATAAAACCATAAAAATACCCTCCCTTCCATGTCATTTTGTAGAACTCTTCATGACCCTTCATTTTAGAATAAAATGGAATTAAAATTAAATAATAATTTAATCTTTAATATTTTTATTTTATATTTACTCAAGCATTTTACTGCTATGGCAACATGTACAATTACAGAGTAAAGTAACTCCGACATTTCACAAAAGCATCTCATACCTATTAGATTAAGTATGCTGAGCATTCAGGCAAGTATCTCTGTGTAAACCCCACCTTCCCCTCTCACATAGTCTGACTTGCTAGGATTTTCTACCATGGAGACATGATCATTGTTCTGGCCCCAAAACACACCCAGTGCTCTTATTGAAATCATTGATTGAACAAAAATTTCAGACATGGCACAATTTTATTAATCTTTCACCAATGCCAGAATTCTTGATCCTTCTCCTTTCTTTCTTACCTGTTTTGAATTTCTTGTATTTTCTCTATCTCACTTTAAGAGGAAGCACTGTTCCTCTAACTAAACCTTGAACTCAAATCTCCTAGGGCCGGAAAATGGAAGGCCAGCACCTCTGAAAGGATGGGAGATTTGAAATGGTATGCACACTTAGCATTGGATAATAATTAGTCACAGTGAGGAAGCTGCTTTACCTAGTGTTCTTTTGACCCTTCTCAAAAGGAGAAAGTATCATTTTTGTACTGGTGTGTGACATCTCTCTGACATTGCCCTTCTCTTTTTTAACAAAGAGCAGTCAAGCTAAAGCCTGGAGCATTTTCACAACTGTTTCCAGCTGGAAAGTGATGACATTGTTTTGCTTTTGTTGTGGTTATTTTCATTAATAGCAAATCATGCTAAATCTTACATTTATAGTTTTCTACATAAGAAATGAATCTGTTTTCATCCTGACTCTTCCACAAACACTTCATCCACAAAACATTTACTGGCACCTATTCTGTGCCACTCTCCTGGGGCCTTAGCTTAAATACAGTACTTTTTTGTCTTCAAGTATGAGTCCATAGTGGGGCAAGGGGTTGGGCACCACACTGTGGGGCAATCCGCAGCCTCCGCAGCAGACCTCTCCTGTCTTGCCCGCTGCTCCCCTCAGCAGTGTGTTTCGGTCAGTCTGCCTGTTCTGTTCCCTGCTCTATCTCTGGTGAATCCTCTCACCCCCCCGCACCTCTGGCCTGTACCCCAGTTCTTGTATGCATGAATGAATAAATATTTCAAAAAAACAAAAAGAGTCCATAGTGGGTAGAGGAAATAGACAAGGTACAGTGTAGTGCTATGATAGAAATCCAAGTTATCCCTCACATTTTCTAATTGGACATGATGGCTGTTCAGCCCCTGCATGGTTGGGAGGTGGGTGCTGCAGGAAGGGAGGAAGGAAGGAAGGTAGGAAGGAAGGGAAAAAGGGAAAGAGGGAGGGAGGGAGGGAGGGAAATGTGAATCTGATTTAAAATTAAATATCAAATAGACAATATAAATGGTTATAGATGGATGCAGGAAAAAGTCATGAAAGTGGTGCTTGGATAACCAACTCTGGGAAATATTATTAGTGCAATCAATTACAATGGTTGTCCAGTGTAATCCTTCCTTCGGCTGGGCCACAAAGGACAGTTAAGGGCTGGGATGATAAGTCTGAATCCATTTTCCTCCTATTCCCAAGATAACTCACAATGTTAGATGTGGTTATCATTTCTGCTTCCAAATGGCACTGTCTCTGAACTGCTGTGTTCTAGAGTTCGGCTCCTCTCCTCCTCCACCCTTTAGGACTGCTTGCTCACGCCATTCTTCTGGGCTTCCAAATTAAGGGAGATGCTTTTTTCCCCTAGTGACTTTTTGACTATTCTTCGATGGTCTTGTGTTAAAACGCACACAATCATATATTGTTTTTCCAAAGGCTTCTTTACATTATCAACTTAGCATTTCCTTCTCAATTTGTTTGGAACAAGTTTTCCACAAGGACTGGGTAGGAGGGCTTTTAAATAAAGCTAACCTTGAGCATATGCAAAGCACTCCTTTCAACCAACTCTCACCCAGCATCAAAGGATGGTGTTCATCAACCTCAAGGAGAATATCTTGCCTTTTGGCATCTCCCTCTCTCCACCTCTGGGGATGGATATTTAATATTTGAACAAATGTATCTTACCCTTGAGTCCTGAGGATCCCTCAGACAGATCCCCTGCCCCCAAATTCTAAGTTGGGTATAGCCTAAGGCCACAATGGAACACTAAATATGAGATAACTTCATAAAATAAAAAAAAATGTGAGGAAAGGAATTGTTGCAAAGAAAACTGTACTAAACAGCAATAATTATGACTCAAGCCTTAATGTTTAAGAACACAAGTTAAAATTCTTTATGCTTCATACGTTTTTTTATATTTCTATAACAAGCTTCAGTGGAACTGAACACATTTTATATGCCTAGATCACTTTGAAGCAAGTGAGCAAATGCATTTTGAATACCTACTTGGTTAACACACCCTAGCTGCTCTGAGTCAAATGCAAGGAATGTTAATTTACAAAAATTTCAAATACCACCCTCTGGGGAATGAAAATCACTCCTTTAAGTTCTTTTGGCAGAAAGCTCCAGGCTACTAACTTTTAATTTTCTACACCAGCCCTGATTTAATGTTCTGATTATATTACAGAGTGTGACTTACACAGAGAGTACATTTTTTACTACCTTGCTTTCACAACAGTCGAATCCACACACCTATCTCTATGGTTACTTTTGTACTGTGCTCACTGAGATTTTATATGCACCCCTCAACCCCTGGGGAACTTCCCTCCACAAAGTGGCCATAAACCAGGACTGAGAGGGAAGGAGGCAGGATTATACACATGATAGAGTAAATAGCAACCATGAATTCACTAATGCACAACTGTTTGCCTAAGTTTTACTTTAGGGAGAGACTCTCTCTTTAAATCTTGTTTTCATACAATGAATTGTCACTCACATTGATCTATCATTTAAAAAAAAACAAGAAGCTCCTCAAATTATGTTTTAAATGACTGTAGTATTTTAAATTTTGTAACTAGCTTTTGTTTCCCATTTTTACCAGATTGCCCTGTGTGTGCTGTGTGCTATATAATAAAATGTATAATGACCTCTAAGATATCTTCATCTTTTTAATCTTCTGTGTGTGTGTGTGTTTGTAAGAAAGAGTGATATTTTGCTAGAATTTGGGACTAAAAAGATATAATATATAATAAAAATAAAAGGATATAATAAAGCTATTTTAAAGTGTATGTGTCATATGCATTGTAAGGGCAGAAGGATAGCAAGAGAAGGAGAAATACAGTATATACACAAATGTTAATAATAAAAACCAAAGGATGCCAAAATACAAGAATATCCACCATTAATTTCTTGAGGATAGGGTTCCTGATCATGTCCATACATTCATCTTTTACTTTCAGAGGTAAGCTTAATGCCAGGTATACAGTAAGAATTTAATTTAATGTTTGCTGCGTTGTATGAGTGATTTTCTCTAGGCATCTCAAAAATGAATATATGCTTGCACCCACAAGATGTAATGGGACTATAGGAAGGGGATACCTGACACTCTGTGAATAATGGAAATGATTGAATTGGTGGGTAAAAGGGGTCTGCATAGAGGTTTATAGCAGGGATTCCTAATTGTTCCCAATTTCTCTACTTCTATAATAACAGTTCCCTTGATTTTTATCTGGACACATTTACCCACACCTTTTGCTGCTAAGTATGCCATGTGACTAAGTTTGGGGCCGATGGAATGTGATCAAAAGGGATGTACACCTCTCAGGGAATGCACTTGAAAGGAATAGGCAGGCCTCCTTTTTCTTCCTTCTCCAGCCACTGGCTAGAAATGGACATGGTGGCAAGCCATTTGGGACTAAGCTGCCAATGGCAAAGTCCTTACACACAGCCTAAAACAGGAGCTGGGTTCTGATGACTTTGTGAAGGACAGTCAAAGGGCCTATAGAACTTGGTGTCAGAAATACACTTCTTTTCTATTGCAGCCATTGGTTATTCTGGGCCTCTGTCACAGTTGTTAAATTAACATGGTAACTGATAGAAACATTAGGAAAACTTGTATAGAGGTGTGCTTACACTCAGTTTCAAGATGAAGTGGGAGTTCACAACGGGGACAAAAGGAGAAAGGCTCTCGAGACTACGGGAACATAACCTATGTCAAGATACAGACATTTGGGGGAATGGTTTTGATAGGGGTTGGGGCGGAGGAGATCGGGTGAGACACTAAGCTGGTATAGCAGGAAATCTGCACACACATATTGCTTATGGCCTGTCTGCTCTGAGTTAATTTTCCAGCCCAGGGACACGAGTGGAGGGGTGCAGGGAGCTAGTGCTATGTGAAGACCAGCCTCAGCACACTAGGACGAGCCTGAGGCCAGGTGTCCAGGAGGTCCATAGGAGCTCGGGGACTGGGCATCACAGGCTCCTGGCAGCAGTGAAGTCCTACTTACTGCTGAACTCTCTTTGTTCAACTCACTCTAAAAAGCCAGCTGGAAATGAAATGTTAAGGCTGTTCTTTAGGGTGCGCCCCTCCCACCCCCACAGTCCCCCATCTTACAGCTTGCCCACTGGCTGATTAAAGTGCACTTTAAAGATTCAATTCCTGTCTTTACTTTACTGGCATTCGGTGGTGACAGGTGGCCCGAACTCCAGTCTTCTGGTTATAGTTTGATGATGTCAAGCAATGATGCTGGAAAGGCAAGGAAGGGCCAGGTCGCAGACACCCTGGCCTTCCTTGCTAGATGATTTGGATTTTTCCCAGTAGACAGGAAGAAACTGTGAGGTAGGTGGGATGGAGCGTGGGAAGATTCACATTAAATATGGAGTGTTAACAAGAAGGCTATCTATGATCGCACTAGTTTTAAAATCCTTAGACTACTACTCTTTTTTTTTTATTTTGTATTTTTTACATCATTTTTCATTTTTGTACAATATGCATTTTCACCTCGGTTATTGTCCGGGTGAAATTCCCACCGCCCATTCACCAGTGATCTATCGCCACGGTCCCTTGTACTCTTCCCACCCTTGTTTTGATCCTACTCCCTTGTCCCACTGGCAGAATGTCTCTGATTTATAATTGTCTGTTGATTTTGATTTTTAATTTATTATAGTTACTTTTTCTTTTTCCTGATCCCTTCTTTGGATCCTCTACATTCCTCCTGTAAGGGAGACCATCCTGCATTTTTTTCTTTCTGGCTTATTTCACTGCGTAGACTACTAGTCTTATTGAAACCTGCTAGACAAGTTTCAAAGTAGAAATACAAATGGTATCTATTGGGGGGAAAAGCAATTTTTTCCTTTCCTTTTCAGTTTTAGAACATGTGTTCTGGAAAGAAAATGTTAAAAGGCTATCAAAGAAGCGCTGAAAATGCACTCAGCAGAAGACTTACATCTCAAGTCACTTGGTTTTATTCTAGAAATAGAATAAAAGAATTTTTTGTTTACGTTCAACAATTAGTATAGCTGACTTATTTTCCTTTGATGCATGAGGATGATTGTCTCTAGGCATCTCAAAAATTAAAGCACCACATTAAAATTGTTTGGGGAGGTTATATTTGTTCCCAGTTCATTCTGTAATTTGGAGGGAGGGGCAAATTAGATCTTTCATTTCAGCAACGTCTTTCTTTGCAGACTTTTTCTGGAAAGGAGAGATGCGGTCTTAACTTCACTAAGACCTTCACAAACTTGCCCTGGAAGAGTCTGTCCAACGTCACGTCCACTGTTTTCAAGAGCCTGTGTAGCGGCAGGAGGACATGGAGCAGGTTCTCTATGATCCAAGCAGACGGGTGAGGGAGGAGTCCTGGAGTCCTCAGTGGCTTTTCAGGCTTATATTGGGATTTTACTGGGTACTCTGCAGGCAGAGGTGGGTTGGGAGGAGGCTGGCAGGCCTCCCAGCCCCCAGCAAGTCTTCCCTCTTTCTGGACTCTCTGCTCTACTGGCGTCCCCATGATGCCACCCTTCCAAGCCCAGTCTCTCAGCACAGGTGTCTCCACTTACGCATGCCCACACCATCAGGCATGCATTCAGAACCACAAGGCTCCATCTTCCATCCTAACTGCGGGAGGGCAGAAAAGCCTGAAAATCACTCACCCTACAGCATGGAAATAAAGCTCGTCTTTCCCCCACTTTTCAGCAGGGCTGCGTCCATCTGTTTAAACACTAACTGCTAAATCCCTGCTAAATCCACCGAGTTGGGTGCCATCAGCGACACAAAATTCTTCAAGAGCACCGCAGGGGGCGAGTCAGGAAAGAGGGGTCACTCGTGTTTCGTGGGTCACTCGTGGGGGGGGGACCCTCGGGTTGGGGTGCTCCGACTGTGCAAGGGCCTTCGGCGTCTAGAGGGCCCAGCACAGGTGTCCGGGCACCGGAGGAGGAGCCGTGCGCCCAGCCAGAGGGCCGCGGGGCCAAATCCCGCGGGAGCGGCCCCTGGGCTGGCTGCGCGCGTCCACTGCGCTCCGGTTGCCTTGGAGACGCGGGTCCAGTGCGAACTGACCGCTCGGGGCTGGGGAGGCCGAGCTCCCCGCCACCTGCGCCCGCGCGCCCCGCGGCCCCGCGCCCCACACCGCTCCGCCTCCGCGTCCGAGCGCCCCTGCGCGTGGCCCGGCGAGGCGCCCAGGCGCGCCCTCCTCCCGGGCACCGGAGCCAGCGGGCGCGGGAGGCCGCGACCCCCTGTCCCGAACCCGGCCGGTGGGACAGGCTGCATTTGAACCAAACGGCCTCCGCGGGCTGCCGCTGCGCTGCGGTGCAGTCCCGGGCTCCGTGGGCTCAGCTGCCGGCACCAGCCGCCGGCGCCCGAGGTGCAGCGGTGCAGCGTCTCGGTCCCCAGAGCCCCGGCAACATCCGCCCCTGGAGTAAGAGGGGAGTCGTGGGAGCGGGTAAAAGGGGCGCTCCTGGGGCTGCGGACGCGCCTCACTGGGGAGCTCCGTCCCCAGAACGGGCCTCGGGAAAAGTTGCTGCCCCCCAACACACACACCTCGCCCCCCTTTTAGAGTGTGAAGGTTTCGCTGGGCCTTTGTCGGGCCCCAGCTCTGGGCTGCACGGATCCGCCGGTAAATGCCACCTTTCCGCCTTTGAGACCCAAGCGAAGGCGGCCTCCGAGGGTGGCCCTGCAGAAATGATGGTTCACCGAGATGAGCTTATCTTTTCTTTCGCAGAGACGATGCTTAAGGGGAAAGGAAAGCCACTTCTTGGAATGTCTGAGTTGTAATTCAGGCTTGAGTTACGGTCCGGGCAAACATGCTGAACCCCACAAGTGAACTGGAGTTTGCAAACCAAGAAGATACCGAGGACATCGCCCAGTTCGCGCCCCTGGCACTGTCAGGTGGCGAAGCATCCAACGAAACAAACATGGCCCCTGTACCCGAAAAGACTGGCTATCCGGACTGCGTTTACGTTATGGCAGCAAATATTTTTCAGGGTATTCGAATGGAAAAGTCACCAGAGAAAGTCCTCATCAAGTACGGGAATGAACCCCTTCCATCCTTGTCGGAGTCTGGGGACGAATCCTTTCAACGTTTGTCCTATGAGCTGGCTTTCAGTACCCTGAAGTGTGAGTAGTACCATCTTAAAGATGAAGTCTAAGAAAACAGTGAGAATTTGCAGAGCTCGTCACCCCCCTTACTCTCCGCACACATGCAAACACATGCTTTGTTGTTACCCAACATGCTTGTCTTTGGTCTGTTGCAAAGGGGAAGGAATTGAGAGAGTTGGAGTAAAACAAGCCCTTTTCACTGCTAATATCCCTGTGCCTGTCCTTAGTGTAATACACAGATATTCAACTGGAGGAGGAGACAGGTCCTTAAGCAGAAAGGAAAATCCATTAAAGTATACAATCATAGTCTTCTCTCTATTTCTTTCCATTCTTTGTGCTTATTTTCTGTTTTGTGAACTTTCACAGAGAGAAAACCAGTAAGGGATGGGAGAAACAAGAGATGGAATAAAGAAAAAAAGGTGCAGTGTTTAAAAAGAGCAATATCAAAATTAAATCAATTCCAATTAAGATGATCCCTTTCAGAGGCAATAGCTTTAATTTTGGGGGAGCTTGTATATTCCTCCAAACTCATTTGCCTGGAGGGTTTTCGGTGCAGTGTTTCAGATCCTCTCGATAGTGGTTAATTAACTTCTGAGGATGATACTAAATTAGAACCAGATACTATAATAACAAGAGTGAGCAGTCAAGGGGTCTGGAGACATTTATTTTTGTACTAGGTATAAACTGAACTAATATACTGTAGTACAATACACTGTAATACAAACTATGAAGTTTTCATTGGTTTGTAAACTGACTGATTATAGTACCAAAAAGAAGTTCCAGAATTTGGAGTATGTTAGGATGGTGGAAATGATGAGCTTTCAAAAAAGACACCTTGAAAGGGAAACACTCTTCAGGACATATTTCCTTAGTATTAGTACTTAATGGGCCTTGCACATTCTACAGGCACTTATCAATTGCTTGGTTGAATTAAAGCTTTCTTTGTTTTTTGTTTTTTTAGTTTCATTCTTTTTCTCCTGCTTGTGATTTTTTTTTTTGTTTGTTTTAAAAATCTCTCTTGTTCATATTTCCTCCTCCAAATTAATCTTCAGTTTGGTTTCATCTCTTCCCTCCTTTCCATTAAAAAAAAATGTAGTTTTGAAGACCAACCAAGCGTTAGACTTTAAATATTGAGTTATATCAATATTTTTTTTTTTTTTTTTTTTTTTGCAGCAGTAAAATACTGACTGGGCATCTAGGTTTGTTGTTGTTTCCTAACTTTAATGACAAAACTCTCTTATAGACTTTGTTTCCCTACTAGAGTATTGAGTCTTACCTTTAGAAATCAATAACTTGAAAAAACTTGAAAAAATTCTGTGTAAAACCAGTGCATTAACTAGATGGCCATGCCATAGTGATATGGTAGTATGCTATCTTTTTCTTTCTCCAAATTTTTATTTCTGTTTTAAGAAAAGGTTTTGTGACTATCTGATCTTTTTTTAATGACACAGAAAACTCCATTCAGAAAATTATTTTCTTAGACCCCCCCAGATCTGGTTTTCCTTGATATGTCCATCTTTTATAAGTTCAAATTCTAAAATAAGATGGATGTTTGTTTACTTGGTACAAGTATTTTCTTCTTTTTTTAAAGATTTATTTATTTATGCATATAAGAACTGGGGTACAGGCCAGAGGTGCGGGGTGGTGGTGGTGGTGGTGAGTGGATTCACCAGAGACAGAACGGGGAACGGAACAGAACAGGAGGAATAACTGAAATACACTGCTGAGGGGAGCAGCGGGCAAGTCAGGAGAGGTCTGCCGTGCCATGTGAGTAGCTCCCTGGCCGGGGATAGAACTCGTGCTACAGTGGCTGTGGACAGCTTCATAGGTTCTGTCTTAGCCCCTTGCACCACCAGGGTGGCCTGTATTTTCTTCTTATAATAATATCTTGCTTTCTATTATCATCTGAATAATTTTTGAATGTCAAATGGAATAAAACTAGAATTCTGAAATGCAGTGGGTTTCTAAGATAATTAGAAACTTTAAAACATTGCTGGGTGTTGTGTCTTTCATCTTTATCTTCTGGATTATTAGTGTTTCTTCCATGTGATAGTTTGTAGATGTAACATTTGTATGGCTTAGGTTCAGGGAATCACTGTTCAGAAAAGAAAAGGCAGGATTTCTTTCCAAAGGTTTTATAGGAGCAGTAAAGCTGAAAAGGTTAATGTAAAAACTAAAGAGAACTTGGATAATGGTCCCTTTTATTGGTGAGTTTCTGGTAGGTAATTAGATCAAATTACCTTTTTTTTTTTTTTTTTTTTGAGGAAGTAGAAGAAAAAATGATAGAAAAATCTCTTCGCTAGACAAATGTGAAATATATTCCTTTGGTAGTGTTGCATGTTTTTCAGTTTTATTGTTTACTTCTTGTTGGTGTTCTTTATGTATAAGCTTTTCAAAGCAGAGAGTGTGTTTATCTGATTAACCTTTTAAACTTTTAAAGGGCTCAGGGTAATGTTTTTTTGAAATGAAGATCTACTAGTCCTGCTTTAATAAATAGCCCCGAGGTCAATTTTCTATTATAGAAGGTAATGAAGAGTAGCACATTCTTACTGAGTGTGACTTCTATCAAGGAAGTAGATTGCTAGTAGCCAGTTTATTTTTTCAAAGACTCTTGGGATATTTCAAGGAATGCTAAATATTAAAAAGGAAGAAAAATTGGCAAAATGATTTTTTAAAAATATATTACTGAGCAACAAATGAAGAGGGAAAGCGAGGAGAGGTGTCCCTGAAATCCTGATCTTATTCTTGACTTAGTATTTCCCCATCCTTCTAGATATACATAGCCGTCAGTGAACTTGCCGTCCCATGAACTGACTGTGAAAAATCTGTTAGTGAATAACATAGCAAATGCTTAATGTATGATTTGGTTATGGCTTTGGGAACTAGTAGTTGGAGCTGGGACAAGACAAAATAAACCATCCTCAGGTTCAATGATTCATTAGGACTCACAGAACTGAGCAAATCTACTTATACTCCTGGGTTACCATTTGTTCCAGAGAAAGGATACAGATTAAAATCAGCACGAGAAAAATTTGTGTAGGGCAGAGTTCAACAGAGACCAGATGCAAATTCCCTAATGTCTTTCCCAATGGAGCCTTCTGGACAGTCCTTAATTCTCCCAGCAACAATAGGAGACAACATGGATGAAGTATTGCCAAGGGAAGCTCAATCATGCCTTGCTGGGCAAGGTTTTTATTGGAGTCAGTCGTGTAGACCATGAGTCATATAGCGCCTATAGACCGTGAGCACTCTCCTGGCTGACCTTACTCAATCCCTAGCTTTTCCAGAGGTCAATCTTACTCAATCCCTAGCTTTTCAAGCTTAAACTGTGGGCCAAGGCCCCATGTGTACAAAGACAATTTAATCAGGTAAGATGTCCACTGGATTATGTATCAGGAGCCAGTTGAGGGCCAAACCTTTGTTTGGAATGTGTGGGGTTTGGCCACCCAGGCCTGCTGATTTAATTGTTGATTGCACAGCTGTTCATTAGGAAAACAATCTAGCTCAATAACCTCTTATGTTCTGAGCATCACGGAGAAGTTAAAGCAATTCTCTTGAGTGACAATAATAATACCTTGTATTTGCATATCACATTGCAGCTCACAAAACCACTTATACCTTTTGATATACCAGTCCTTTGAAAAGAAAGATTCTCACTTAGCATATAAAAAACTTGAGGGAAGCTTAAGAAGAGATTAAATGATATACCCAAACAAGGAAGAAGAGTAAACGATGAAAAAAATCTCCTCTGGTATAAAGGAAGCACCCCCGCACCCCAATTTCTAATTCTAGTGTTTTCTGTGGTTCACATTGTTTTATTTGTATTATGTAATTTTGCATTTGGTGATGCCAGCTTCTTTTCCCTGGTATCTGCTTTTCTTAAATCTTCTTTCCAACGTGTTAGTGACAGTTACTACTTTGTCAAGAAGACTACAGTGATTGTTTCAAGTCTCCCTTTTCCCTCAATCACAAACCCCCACTCATCTATATTTTATAATTATAGGAGCATCTTAGCTTTCTTGAAGTGAAGGTTCTAGAGATCTCTCATATGAAGGAAACTACGAAAACATAAAAATAGGGAGAACCTAGCGGAGAATCAAAACAAGAAGCATGTTCCACTTTACGGCTGGAATGGGAGGGATGATGAGAGAGAGAGAGAGAGAGAGAAAGAGAGAGAGAGAGAGAGAGAGAGAGAGAGAGAGAGAGAATTGGAAATACAGGGGCATTGGAATTAAGAGTTTCCTTCAACTCTTCAACAGACTGAAGAGAAAAGACTTTAATCAGTGGGGCTTGGGGCATAATTGGAGCTGTTGTGCTTAACTAGGATAGGTTTGGAGTCTTCAGGTAAGTCCTGATAACCCACATCAGGCATTAGCAGTATGTTTTATTTAGCCATTCTTGTGTGTTATGAGTGAGATGAGGAAAAGCTGCATAATGTCGTGGTGAAGCGCGTGTAATTTGGTTTCAGACTACCAGGGTCTGCTCTGCCAATTGCTGTGGGGCTGTAACATCTTACTTAACCATTCCTTGTCTTATTTCCTACTCTATAAAGCAGGGATAATGATGGCACCTAATTCACAAATATGTTATGAGAATTAAATGAGTTAATATCTGAAAAGTGCTTAGAACAATGTCTAGCACCTAGAAAGTTCTATCTGAAATATACAGTTACTATTAAAGATTATGGTACTATGTGAGGATGTTACATGAACTGCAGATATGAGAAGGCAATGCATTCCACACAGTATCTGGAACAGGCCAGAGATGATAATGGTTTTGACAAGAACCCTAGAAAAATAGTTCATTGTTGGCAAAAAAACATATTCTGTCTGCTTTTCCTTCACAATGCCTCCTGTTTTGTAGGAGTCCAGCACTCCGATACGCAAAGTTCTACAGCTGACGTAGTCATGTTGTCTTAGAAATTCTTCATTCTTGTGGTGACCATATTTTCCATGACAAAAATTGGAAGTCTTGTGGAGAAACAATGAAGCAGATAGAAACTGGTTTATAAATATGAAGGGTGTGAAATTTCATTTTCCTTAAAAGTTAAATGGGGGAGGGTCTCCCTGGTATCGCAAGGGGTTAAGATGCAACCTATGAAGCTGTCCGCAGCCACTGTAGCACGAGTTCGATCCCTGGCCAGGGAGCTACCCACATGGCACAGCAGACCTCTCCTGGCTTGCCCGCTGCTCCCCTCAGCATTGTGCTTTGGTTGATCTGCCTGTTCTGTTCCCCACTCTGTCTCTGGTGAATCCTCTCCCCCCCCCACCTCTGGCCTGTACCCCAGTTCTTGTATAAATAAATAAATAAATCAATAAATAAAGTTAAATGAGGGATATGACCCCTTGTAGAGTACAGCCACAATTGTAGCTAAAATATTGATAATGGTATGCAAAGGATTTCTTACAAAAACTGTGCTCCTAAATTACCTCCTTTTAATTTTCCCACCCCCCCCAGTTAAAAATTGAAATTCATCATGTGCTGTGCATATAGTTTCCCATAAATGTTAGATGAATTGAACTAGCCTAACTTTCTGTACAAATGACTAAAGCATTTTTTATGTGATGTTTGTGTGTGTGTGTAAAGTTGTATTGTTGTCACAAAAGGAACACATGCAGTCTGTGGTGTAAAAATATGTCCACTTGTTTGCACTTAGTATCTTTGCAGTTATCCCTCTGCCTAAAGTGCTTTCTCCCCCTAGATCTTCACATGGCTGACTTCTTGTCATTTGGGTGTTAGAGTAATCGTCACCTTATCAGTGGCTTCATTTTGAGTTATGCCAAATCTTTAAGTAAGAAATAATACTAATCTAACACAAACTCCTTGAGAGAATAAAGGAAGAAGGAACACTTCCTATTCATTGTGTAAGGTCAGCTTCACCCAGATAACAACATAAACAAGGAGATTACAGTAAAGGAAATAATAAACCAACATCCTCCCTGACTTTAACATGAAACAAAATCCTAAACAAAGTATTAGCAAACTAAATGCAGCAATACACACACACAAAAAATAAAGCATTATAAATTAGATCCTCTTTAGTGTATTTTAAAGGACATAAAGGTTGGAATTCCTTATTTACTGCTTTGAATATTCAGATAGTGCTTCCTTGACTGTGGAGCCTGGGTCACAAAGATTTAGGATTTGTAAAGACTGCAAACATTTCAGCATGGCATTATAATTGAAATCTTTATCAAGAATTGAGCTATATTTCAGCTAGGAAAGTAAAAACTACTGTGACATTGTCAGAAGTATATTGTGATGTCAAAGTTTTCATTTTCTGCCTTGATGTTTTCAGTGACATCTTTCTTGTCTTGCAGATCAAGATATTTTGGAAAGTATATTAATAGACAGCTATATCTATTCAAGTACCACAATAGTAAGTAGACAACTCTATATAGTTAGTTCTTTCATGATAGTTATTTAGAAAGTATTAAAAAATACTCAAATAACTAGTTTACTTAATGCTGAGACTGCTTCAAAATACATCTTCAGCTCTTTCCTGCTTCTAACACTTGCAGTACAGACCCTTCTCCTTTGATTCTGATGAACATACCAAAAATAGTCTTCTTGGAAGCGTTTGGTCTTTACAGTATTTTTTTTTTCTATTTTGAATTCCTTCTATATCTCCTAATACAATGAGACTATGTAAAAATTATCATCCTCCTGATTTCTTATGAAAACTAATGGAATGGGAAATACTGCTATTAGATATTGTTTGCCTACTTCTCTTTGTGTGTTTCCTGTGGTAGCCAGATCACTTGAGCTGCCTTATTATTGTGATGCTGTATGATTTCCAAGATAGAAAATTTCAACCTCGTCTCCTTTCTGATAACGAAGAATCGGTAATGGAAGTTCAAGAAGTGGAGAACCTCCTTAACAGGTAATTATAAAAGTGAAAAGAATGTTTGACAATAAATTGCTATTAGTCTCTTCTTTGGTAAAATATTTAAAATTTATACAGACAAATGTAAAAGTGTGTAAGTTTCTTCCTTTTTCAAGCTGTCCTGAACTGGTTAAATATTCTGTTTAAAATCAAATTGTTTTTGAAAATTTGAATTGTAAGATCCAACTTATAAACATGTGGAAAATCATGAAAACATTAATTTTTTAAATTTTTATATTCCCCATATAATTGCAACCCCCTGATTTTGACCCAAATCCCTCCTTCCCCCCCGCCCCCAAGTGTGTCTCTGGTTCATAGTTGTTTGTTGATTTTGATTTTTTCCTTTCTTATAGTTATTCTTTTTCCTGGTCCCTTATTTAGGTTTTCTAGATTCCTGTTATGAGTGAGACCATCCGTATTTTTCTTTTTCTTTTTGGCTTATTTCGCTAAGCATGATCCCTTCCAGCTCCATCCATGTTGCTGCAAATTGCATGTGTTTATCTTTTTTGAATGCTGAGTAATATTCCATGGTGTACATGTACCACATCTTCTTGATCCAGTCATCTATTTTTGGGCATTTGGGTTGTTTCCAAAGCTTAGCTATTGTAACAGTGCTGCTATAAACATAGGGATGCAGGTGCTCTTTGGAATTGATGTTCTGTGTCCTTTGGGTAAATACCTAGGAGTGGAATTGCTGGATCATTTGGAAGCTCTATGTTTAGTAGGTCCAGAAATCTCCACACAGCTCTTCATAGTGGTTGGACCAGTTTGCACTCCCACCAGCAGTGCAGGAGAGTTCCTTTTTCTCCACACCCTCGCCAGCATTTTTGTTGCTAGTTTTTTTTTTTTTTTAATAATTTTTTATAGAGGCATGTTTTTATTTATTTGTTTGTTTGTTTGTTTGTTTATACATGCACTGGGTACAGTCAGAAGCGCGGGGGGTGAGAGAATTCACCAGAGCCAGAGCGGGGAGCAGAGCAGGCAGAAGGACCGAAGTACACTGCTGAGGGGAGCATGTTGTTGCTAGTTTTTTAATATGTGCCATTCTCACTGGTGTGAGATGGTATCTCATTGTAGTTTCAATTTGCATTTCCCTGATTGCAAGTGACGTTGAACATTTTTTCATATGCCTGGTGGCCATTTGTATTTCCTCTTTGGAGAAGTTTCTTTTTAGGTCTTCTGCCCATTTTTTGACTGGATTATTTTCTTTGTTTTTGTTGAGTCTCATCAGCTCTTTGTAGATTTTTGTGATCAGTCCTTTATTATTAGTCTTGGGTACAAAAATGTTCTCCCAGTCGGTGGGGTTCCTCTTTGTTTTGGTTATTGTCTCTTTTGCTGTACAGAAGCTCTTTAATTTGATGTAGTCCCAGCTGTTGATCTTTGCCTTCGAAATTCATATTAATTTTAAGCACATACAAAAACTAAATTTCATGTGCTGCTGCTATTATTTAAATATCCCCAGGAATTTGATTGGTTCTTGAAAATGATCCAATCCTCCAGCTGGATCCTCTGCACATCTCATGGGACTTGGGATTAGACACTGTTTTCCCCACAGAAATAGAACCATTCATACCTTAGTGTATTTCTATGGAGGAGATAAAGACTCATTTTGAGAGATTCTAGAGAAGAAAGTAATTATGTAGCAAGAATTGAATGAGAATGATTCCTCTTCATGACATTGTGTTTGACCTTTGTTGTTGATGTCTCTCTCAAGGACCTTTTCTTTAATCACACTTACACCTATGTGTGCCAACTTGTATCTTTTTCTCCATTTATTCGTGACTTTGGATTTATAACCCAGGATGATACCTATGATCATTTTTGACATATGCAAGATCTTATATAAAATGCAACTATCATTATAATACTATGTGAATAGGTTAAAAAACAATCACAAAAAGAGGTCACAGTCTCTACCTTTCTCACTTTTAGTGCTCTGACATTAGTCTTAGAATCTGTTACCGCCTTATAATTTATTGGACTTTTGTGAGACAGAATTGGAGAATAAGGCAACTGGAGCAAGAAGACTTGGTAGTCTGTCCTCCCAAACTACCCAGACCTGTGCATCCCGAAGTCTTCCTGATTATAGTTTAGGCACCACTATCTACCTGCTGGTCATCTGGCTCCTTGTATCCCTCATTCTGTAACTTCAGTTCAAAGACATGTGCTGAATTTGTCTACTTTTCCACTCTTACCACCCAAGCACCATAATCCGTCACTGGTACCACTGCAAGAGCTTGCTTGTTTCCCAGCCTGCTGCTCCTACTGTCCCCCAATCCATTCTACACAGCAGGTACGGTGGTCATTTTAAAATGTGATTGTGTGGTCATGAGAGAGTATCTTGGATCAGACTTATCTTCCGACACCAGATAAGTAGAAACGACTAGGAAACTGGACAAAATGTATGAGGCAGAGGTTTTGGACATTAGAGAAGCAGTACAGAAACTTGATTCCTGAGAAAATGAAAACCAGTGAGGTGAGCCCTGGAATCGTTCTGGCTATATGCCTACAGGCACTTTCTAACTTTCATACAGGAAGGGATCCCAAGGGGAGAACCGTAGTTTTGCTAAATTAAGAAAACAGAGATTTAAGTTTTAGAAAGCTGAAATGATCATTTGGTTTTGTCTTCTTTGCTACTGTGGTGAGGTGATTTACATAGAATTTTTTTTTAAAGATTTATTTTATTTATTTATACATGCACTGGGTACAGTCAGAAGCGCAGGAGGGTGAGAGAATTCACCAGAGCCATAGCGGGGAGCAGAACAGGCAGAGTGACAAAGTACACTGCTGAGGGGAGCAGCGGGTGGCAGGAGAGGTCTGCGCGCCATGTGGGACCCTCGCCCAGCGGCCGGGGATCGAACCAGTGCTGTAGAGGCTGTGGGCAGCTTTGCAGCCCAGTGCTCAACCACGCCACCAGGGGAGGCCCCAGAGGATGTTTTGAGTGTTAAATCAACCATGTTTTCATGGGATAAATAATATTTGCTCAGCTATAT
Organism: Talpa occidentalis; assembly: GCF_014898055.3. NCBI lineage: Eukaryota > Metazoa > Chordata > Mammalia > Eulipotyphla > Talpidae > Talpa > Talpa occidentalis. Next base: position 22,625,282 of record NW_023604972.1, read on the forward strand.
CCTTTTTCTTGTTTTCCCTGTTCTCTAGCCCTTGTAATGTTCCAGAGCCTCTTATTTGCCAGATGCCCCCCTAGATCCTTTAATCACTCATTTTCTTGTCTCTCCTTCTTTAGAAAGTCTTAGTCTATTTCACTGACCTAGGGGATGGGCTGAACAGTCATCAATATGGTGTCTGCTTTTATATTTGTATGGGGCATTCAAGCTGTTCACTGGAGATTATCTTTTGGCATTAAGAAAAAATTCAATTTGTATTTAAAGAGAATTGCATTTCTGGTGTTAAGAATTAGTAATGACACTCAAAAACGTGTGCTATTTTGTTCATTTAATATAATTTCTGAAAAATTTGAAATCTAAAAGAAGTAAAACATCAAAAAAAAACCTCATGTATTAGTTAGGATTCTTTCTTGGCAACTGTGTCCCCACTCAAACTAAATTAGGCAAAAGGGAAAATTGATTAGACAGCATCTCATGAAAAGATGAACATTGAGACTGCAGGGAGCGTGAGTAAATCCTGTGACTCCTCAGCTCTAGTCTCAGCTTCTACCTGTGCTTTGTTTTCTCTCTCTTTTTTTAAAGATTTATTTATTTATACAAGCACTGGGTACAGTCAGAACCGCGGGAGGGTGAGAGAATTCACCAGAGCCAGATGGGAGAGCAGAGCAGGCAGACTGACGAAGTACACTGCTGAGGGGAGCAGCGGGCGGCAGGAGAGGTCTGCGCGTCATGTGGGACCCTCGCCCGGTGGCCGGGGATCGAACTGGCGCTGCAGAGGCTGCGGGCAGCTTTGCAGCCCAGTGCTCAAACGCTACGCAACCAGGGAAGCCCTTTGGCCTCTTCTTTTTATCCTTTTCTTCCCAGAGTCAGATACTGGTGGGGAGGACTCAGAAGTTTCCAATCTCAGCGCCAAACACTAGAAAGATTGACTTGACTTTGTTTCTATTTGGTATGCTAAAGAAATCTCTTGACCCTGAGGTGGGTCAAGCGAGGCCCAACCTCTACCACTCAGCTATGGCCGAGGACCAGAGTCAGAGACAGCTCCCAAGAAAAGTACATGGATCGTAGTCAGGAAGGAGGAGGGACATTTTTCAGAAGAGGAGAGGTTCTATTCCCAGAAGGGCAGGTGTGTTTAGACTACACACCAGTGGGTTTCTACCATAAATGGAAACATTGGGGATAACTTTGGTTTTGGCTATTCTTTCTTGGGACATACTATATTGAGTATAATTTGATATTACATTAATACAAGTTTATTTCATTCTGACTGTATGAGGAGTGTTGTTAAGAGGAGATAGTCGGGCAATTGTCTGATAACATTCCCATTGTAACAGGAGATGGACTTCTGGATCAAGAATATGCAAAGATTTCCTTTGAGTCAATGCTTTTGCCTTACAGCTATGGGAAAAGTTTTATAGTAATCACAGGATATTTCGTGACAGTAGTAATATGTCTGGTTATCCTAATTTGGATTTGGCCTCAATCTGATATTGTATATTTACATACAAATCTCTACAACTGTATACATACCTTAAATTACTTTTGAAGTGATTAAATTATGGTAAGAGTCACAATCCAAATGTTTGCTACCTGGAAATTTATAAAATGATTTCTCTCTGTACTCCCCAATATACACAACACGTGTGTATATTTTTCCAGGCTTCATGTCTCTCTAATGATTGAATCATTCAGACAATAGCATTTATTATCCTAAATTTAAACTAAGTAGGTGTTTGGAGGAATATTAAATCAAAAATGGTCTGGATGGAGTGGGAGGAAGAGGGAAGTGGAGGAAAGCGGTTAAAAGGCAAACTTCCAGTTATAAGTAAGCCCCAGGGAGCCTCCCTGGTAGCCCAGGCGGTTGAGTGCAGTGCTGTGGAGCTGTCCGCAGCCTTCGCGGCACGGGTTCAATCCAGGCTGGCAGGGAGCTACCCACATGGCACAGCAGACCTCTCCTGTCTGGCCCGCTGCTCCCCTCAGCAGTGTATTTCGTCAGTCTGCCTGTTCTGTTCCCCACTCTGTCTCTGGTGAACCCTCTCATCCCCCTCACCTCTGGCCTGTGCCCTGGTTCTTGTATGCATAAATAAATAAATCTTTTTTTTTAAAAAAGTAAGCCCCAGGGATGTGATATATAGCATGTGACTATAGTAAACTGCTATGTGATATAGAGGCAAGCTCTTAAGTAAGTAAAAAAGTTCCCAAGTAAGTAAATCCTAAGACTCTTATCACAAGGAAAAATATTTTTTCTTTTTGTTGTATCTGTATGGGATGATGGGCACTAGACTTAGTGCAGTAATCACTTCACAATATATGTAAATCAAACTATTATGCTGTATGCCTTAAACTTAACAAGGTGACATATGTCAATTACATTGTAATAAAACTGAAAAAAAAATAATCAGCACTCAGAAACATCTCATGGTGTATAACATAGAACGTTAATTCACAGCCTTTCTATTAATTTATTCTTTGATGGGCATTTTGTATTCTATAATTTTTGTGTCCCTTATTGCATCTTCGAGATGTCAGGCAGAGCATGATACAAATTTAATTTCTTGTCGTTCTAGAAGGTGTAATGTTTGCTAACCCTTCCTCCCCAAGGGCCCTGTTTTTTTTCTCTTCTCCATCCCACCCCTCATGCACACACACACATAAACACATTCTGAGGGGCAAGGCTCTTGCTCTGCTGGGTAGATAGGAAGCTGAATCTTACTGAGCGTTCTACAAGCACACACAGCATTCAGGCTTTTCCTTTATGGTGCCTCTTTCCCATTTCTCATTCTCATTCAGGGTTACAGTCGGGCTTCACTTTTCAGTAGATTCCTACTATAAAAATGTTCTGAAGATAGGTCAAGAGAAACTTGTATTTTCATTGAAGTTTTGGCTGTGAGATCAAGAAAGACCACCCACCGGTCTTCATGGTGATGCTATGTTTCTGTCACTTGGAACTTTGAGGTGTAGAATATTCAGAACCTTCAGCTCCAGGAAGGACTTGCTACAGAGCCATGAATGTTCCTTAACTTAGCCAGACTGTACTGTTGCCCTCTGTGGGAACAGCACTAGCCTATAGTGCATGTCTGCTCGGCGCCATGCACTGTGCTAAATATTTTGCACGATTGGTAATCACTACATTAATAGCAAGGTAAGTTGAACACATTTGCGAGATAAAACAGACAGAGAAAAGAGGTTCAGACAGAACCTGAATTTAACTTCGTATTTGTCTGACTCTAATTCCTCCACCTCTTTCACTACATAAAAATGTTCTTCAACCAGAAATTGATATAAAAATCTAAAAATATGACTAACTCTTTGGGGCAGCTAAAAGTGATGAAAGGAAGCGGGATTTTTGGATTTCTGTTTTAAATAGGGCAAATTTTTATTTCAGACTTCAAAAAAATTGAAATAGAATGATAGAAGGGTATATTAAAATTCTAAGTAGAATTTGTTATTATTTCTAGTGGGAAACTGATAATCTTGTCTTCAATGTAGTAGTCACCAAGAATGAATTTTCTGTCTCTAGTTTTAAGATAAAATTGGCTGCGGCATTGGCAAGATATCGAATCAAACATGATGCCCTTTCAATTTACCACATTCTTCCGGAAATAATTAGGAAACAGGAGCTAAGGGCCTCCACTTTGCCACTTTATGCTTGGATTAATACTTGTAAAATCAGGTAAGAATTTTAAATGAATTCTTTATTCCTATTTAAAGCTGCTAACCTTTCAAATTAATGTGCTAATTAATCATTACCTTTTTAGTGGGTAGGAGTGCACATCTGAGGTAGTAATTGGGGAATCATAGTTTATTTCAGGATCTTATCACCAAATTACCAAAGATAATTACATAAATATGTTAACTTTTCTGTTTCTAATTACCTTTTAGCTTATTGTTGGCTAAAATTATAAGTTCCATTAAGATGATATTTACTGCAGGAAAAAGATGCTAGCGTTAAATATATTTTTGATGTATTATCTTGTAATTGCAACCCAATGTTGTATATTCACAGCCCTGAAGAAGTTTATAACATTTTGAAGAAAAAAGGCTATAATAAGGTCACATCTGTGTTGCATGTTGATGATAAAGTCTTTGCTGTGGATCAACATTGCTATGATGTGTTAATTTTTCCATCTCACCTTAAAAGTGATCTTCTAAATATAGATCTTTTCAAAGATTGTAAACTTATATTTCAGGTAAACTAACATTTGCTTTAATTGTGATTCTCAATAATCCTACTTACCCAAAGAATCCCTCCACTTGAAAATAAAACCTAACAAACTTGTAGATTTTTTAAAAATAAATTATTAGGGAGGTTTATAAGGCCTAACTGTCATCTTGAATGAAATGAATACCTTTACAATCAGTGTTCCTATTATTCTTTGACATCCTTGTCCCATGTCAGGTTGCAAAGAACATATCTCCTCCTCAGACTCCATAGATGGAAGGAGACTTGTGTTTCTGGCAGCTGAAAGGCTGTATCTTTTTCTTCCAAGGGAGATGCAGGAGAAGGTACAATGATACCTTGTCATCCTTCTATCTTTTGAGAAGATGCTAGTGCCATCCAGTATTTGAAAACCCATTATCTCTTTACTATAGTCTTGCAGCTTTGTTGTTTAAGAAGAGTACAATGGCTGTCAATGAAGGAAGTAAATGTGAGGTACAATGTAATTTCATAGAACGAAAAATAAAAGGCCCCCCAAATTAAGTTGAAGTCATGTTTATGACTTTAGTTTCTAATTATTGCTTCAGCTCCACCTTGGTCTTCTGTTCATCCCTTCACTCCACCCATATTCTTGGGCAGCCTCTCTTGGACTTATCTATAGTGGTACCCTAATAACGAAACCCAGTCTGTCTATCCCCCTTTATAAGCTTGTTAACCGTCTTACTTTTAATCTCTTGGTATTGTCAACACTATATAAAAGTGAAATGACAAGTCATAATTTAGGCCAAATAAAGTTAGGATCTTTGTTTTCAATTTAGTTTATATTAATTATCTTCTTCAAGATTCTTACCGAGTACTTACTTTTACCTAGGGCAAAAGAAAGTAAGTTCATGCTTCTAGTCAAACCTTTTGAAATCTAATCATGTCATTACCTTATAGGACAAATCTCGAAGTCTTGCTGTCCACTCTGTAAAGGCTTTACTAAATATGGATGATGATATCTTAATGGTCAATACAGGTTCATGGTACACAGTTGCCCATATGTCAATATTAACAAATAATAATACCTCAAAAATATTTGTGTGTGGAGTGCAATCACAAGCTAAGGACCCAGACCTGAAGAAGCTTTTCACAAAAATGGGATGTAAAAGTATGTACAAATATTTGTTTGGTAATCAATGTTCTACAAGATTTAGAACTGTTAAAAATGTGTGGGTATGTTCAAACGCTGTTGGGGAGACTGTAATTTTGTACCACCACTTTGAAAGACCAGCGTAAGTCACTAACATTATATGTGTATGCATCTATATAACTCCTATGACCCAGCATGTCACTTTCAGGTTTACTACAGCTCTGAATTTTTATCTACCTAAGAATTTTTACCTAAGAGAGGATAGGAACCACTGGGTAGCCAAGCAGCAGAAGAATAGTTTCTCCTTTTTAGAAGTATTCCAGCTAATGAATCAAACAGGGATGACAGAATTTGAATGTGACTACTCTGCAACTGCTGTCCTGGTATTGAAAAGGCAACTTAATGAATGAATATGACATCACTTTTGAGGATTAGTTTTGCTTCCCTCTCCCCTCAAAAAATAAGAAAAGAAAAAGAATAGAAATCTAATTAAAATTCTAAAGATTTTGGGCCTCCCTGGTGGCACAAGGGGTTAAGATGGTGTAAGAGACACTGTGCTAAACCTAAATGCATTATCTCAGTCTTCCCACAATTAGATGAGGTAGGTATTAATGTCCCACCTTATGAATAAAGAAATGGAGGTTAGAAAGATTAAGTCACATAGCTTGTAAATGGTGAAGTTGGGAGTCAGACTTGGTTATTTCTGCCTCCAATGCACATTTCTCTTCACTCCAGCTTACTACTTTAAATGGAATCTGATGTTCAGAGTGGAAAATTTAAATTATGTTTTCATAGAAAATATTAAACTTCAAAACTGTTAAGTGAAGGAGAAAGCATTCCAAGAAGAGAATTCATGTATTAACTTTGGGAAGTTATCAGAGAAGAATAGCCCTTTTCTGACTACATTAAAATGACCTTTTGTGGAGTTGAGGATTTAAAACTGAATAATAGATATAATTACATATTGCAGTGACATTTTTTAATGACTATTTCTACATCAATTTTTCTGTTTTTTTTTTTTTCTTGGTCCCAGATATTGAAATACTTCATGAGACATTTCTTAACATTGAATCAAAGAATCTTAAGTTACAGAAAGTTAAAGTGATTCTGCTGCTACCTCGTTGTTCAGGACTGGGTGTTAGTAATCCAGTGGAATTTATTTTAAATGAACATGAAGGTATTTGTTTTAACTTTAAGCTTCTCAGTCATTGCAATTTGTTGATAGTAGTATTAAAAATAAAATTCTGTAAGATCATTAAAATGACATCAAATATATTGATTAATGTCTGGCTATCGTGTATTTACTGCATATAAATTACATCCATAACCTCACTTAATCTTTACACACTTTGAGATATGAGCAAGGGGGGAGTATTCAAAATATATAATAATTGGAAGGATTTAGGCAATCAAAACAGATGCTGGCCAGTTTACTATTCTGGTATGTATTAGAGCTCAAAATATAGGCATTAAAACTCAGCATCTCATAGATGAAAAAACTGAGGTTCCGAAAAGAAAGATTAGTTTATTTGTATAAGCTCACATGGCTACTTAACAGCAGAGGGAGGATTTAGATCTGAGCTGCCTGACTCTGGAGCCTAAGATCTCAAATGATCCTAATTCGAAGTAGACGATTTCAAACTCAAGACTTCTTTAACCATTAGTATGTATGTTTGCTAATATGAATACCTCAGGATAAATGTTATTTGCTTCTTTAGTAGAATTGAAATTATTAACATTAACGTTTATTGAGCACTTACATGTAAGACACTGAGCTAATCACTTTACTTGGTGGTTTCATTAAATCCTCACAAGAAAATGAAATAGGTAGTTACCCTATTTCTTTTCACAATTATGCAATCTGAGGATTCAAGCGGTTGGCACCTCCCAGAGTCCTTGTACCGGCAAGCGTCATAAAGTCATAGAGCAATGTATATAGAGTTGCGCACTATTATCTCAGCTCATATTATCAAGAAATATCTTTAAATTTATACATGTATTTGCTTCCTTGAATTTTTTTCTTCCAAATTCTAAGCTTGTAAGTTAATGTTTTCAGTTGTATCCTTGTGTGTGCTTTGCTACTGAGATCTGACAACAGCCTACCAGTTTTGACCTTAAAATGCAAATCCTCCCTTTTCTTCCACTAGAGCCCACACTGACTGTAATTTCTCTTCTGCACCTAAATGACTTATCTGGCTAGTTGGAAGACTATGCATAAGTATTTGGATAAAAAGGAAAATAATATTAAAGCTAAATAAAATTACAGATATTTCGTTTTAAAGTTTTTAAAACACTATTTAGTTCTAATATTTTCCATGAAAACTTTCATTAATAGGGAAAATGTTTAAAAATTGATATACTATAAATATGTGAAAATCATTTAATAATGATATATTAAAAGCATTTCTTTGCTTTTAGATCTAGATTTACTTAAAGATCTCTCTCAAGGAGGCATATCAGAAGATAAACTTCACGTTTTTGCTGAACAGCAATATGAACAGCTAAAACATGCAATGAAATGTAAGTTTGTTATCAGTGCAGTCGTTAAATATGCTATAACTCTTAGAAATATTAATGTTCCTTTTATCTACTATAATCAGATGTTGAGGTATGAACCAGAAGTAAATTTTCTAGAAGTCTAAGTACTTTCAAATGTCAAGATATTTATTTTTATCAATTTAATTTTTTTAAAAATATGCTTTACTCTAATTTTGAACGTAGGCTAGAAAGTATTGACAGAGTCTTAATGTTAAAGTGAAAAAATTATGAATTTCTATTATTATACAGTTTTATCTTCTCTCTTTTCTTTGGGTTCTTGATGTAATTTTTATGTTTATTTGTCCATAATAATTCTAGAATTCTACTTTTAATCAAACTATTTCTTGTGGTGCTAAGTAATGAATAGAAACACAATTATAGTCAAAAAACAGATTTCTTGACTTGATGTCTGAGTAACAAAATGTCCTTATGTATTTCTATTATTGCTTCAGTCACTTCATTAGAATGGAGTACCATGTAGATCTTGAGTAACTCTGCCCTCCGTACATAATGTGGAAATCTAGAAGTCTCTGAGAAAATTATATAAAATTTTATTAGTTCAGCACATCTTTATCAAGTGTCTATTCTGGGTCAGGCATCAAACCATGGATGTTAGGGATACGCCTGTGAATAAATCTTGACTTGCAAATGCTCAAAGATAAGTGTGTGGGTATAGAATGGTCAATAATAAAGAAATAGCAGGCATGAAGTAAAATAGCATGCATGCTCTTCAGTAAACTGAAGAGGTCTTCCCCTCCAGTTGATGCTACTAATAAACAGGATTTTGAATATGATAGTGTATATACAACTATGAAATCCATTGGGCTGTAAGATTAGGAAATTGATAAATAATAAAAAGTTTTTTTATGCTTTAACTACTTTAAAATTATAGTCTCATCTTCTAAACGAACTATTCTCTTTCTGATATTTTCTCTATAGCTATATCATTTCCTTACCATACTGTATAATTCTATTCAGCTATGTCTTAGCATCTCAATAAAACATAGAAAGGAAGTTCCCTAGGGGTAGGGATTTTTGTGGTATACCTCAAAGGTCTGAAACAGTGCCTAGCACATAGCTGCTGCTTGATAAGTGTGAATAAGTGAGTTCTAATAAAGAAACTGAGAGTCTAAGTCTCTTTCCCAGGTTCATTAGTAGTCAGTAACAGAATTGGGATCCACATCTAAGTCTGTTGCTCTCTTTTATTTTTTAATTAACTAATCAATTAATTTGTGGTAACTTTGGTTACCTCAGAGGACTAGGTTCACACCTTCTGGAATGTTTCCATTCCTTTGTTTTGTTTTTTTTATATTCCACATGAGCAAAATGATCCAGTATTTGTCTTTCTCTCTCAGGCTAATTTCACTCAGCATCATCCCTGCCAGTTTCATGTTGTCACAGTGACAAGACTTCATGTTTTTTATTTTGTAATAGTTGAATAGCATCCCATCATGTATATGTACCACATCTTGTTAACCCAGTCATCTGTCTCTGGGATCATAAATTGTTTCCATAACTTGGTTATTGTAAGTAGTGCTGCAGTGAACATAGGAATCCATATTTCCCTTTGAGTTTTTGCATTTTTGGGGATAAATGCCAAGGAGTGAAATGACTGGATGACATGGTAATCTATTTAAATATTTTGAGAAAACTTCATTTCATACTGTTTTCCAGAGTGGTGAACTACCAACATATATAGGGGTTCCTTTTTCTCCACATGCTTGCCAAACAAATTTGTTTCTGTTTTTTTTTTTTTTTTTTAATGGGTCACACACACACAAAAAACCAAAAACGTGAGGTGGTGGGCCTTCCTGGTGATGCAAGGGGTTAAGCAATCTGTAGCCTCTGCAGCACAAGTTTGATTCCTGGCCAGCCAGGGAGCAACCCACATGGCACAGCAGACCTCTCCTGTCACACCCACTGCTCCCCTCAGCAGTGTATTTCAGTCAGTCTGCCTGTTCTGTTCCCCACTCTGTCTCTGGTGAATCCTCTCACCCCCCGCATTTCTGGCCTGTGCCACAGCTCTTGTATGCATAAATAAATAAATCTTTAAAAAAAAAAAAACCAAAAACCTGAGGTGGTATCTCATGGTTTTGATTTGTATTTCCCTGATAAAAGTGATGTTGAACATTTTACTCATGTGCCCGTTGGCCATTGTATGTCTCTTTGGAGAAGTATCTATTTAGTTTTTCTGTTTTTTTTTTATTGGATTCTTTGTTCTCTTTTTATTAAGTTGTGTAAGTTCTTTTTGTAAATCATGTGTATTAGCCCCTTATGGGATATATAGTGTCCAGAAAATTTCTCCCATTCAGTAAGGTATCTTTTTGTTTTATCAATAGTTTCTTTTGCTGTACAGATACTTTTTAGTTGGATTTAGTCCCATTTTTAATTTTTGCTTTTATTTTCCTTGTCACTGGAGTTGAGTCCCAAAGACACCACTGAAAATGTTGTGGAGTGTTTTACCTGTTTTCTTCTATGTATTAAATGGATTCTGGTCTTTGATCCAAGTCTTTAATCCCTTTTGAACTGATTTTTGTGTATGGTGAAGAGAGTGGTCTGGTTTCATTTTCCTGCACGTAACTGTCCAGATTTCCCAGCACCACTTGTTGAAGGGACTTTCCTTTCTCTGTTGCATACTTTGACTCCTTTGTTGTAGATTAAGTGTCCACGTGAGTGTGGAGTTTGTTTCTGGAATCTCTGTCTCTTTCTAGAGTCCTCTTAACTAGGTATGTGAGAAGGCTTATAGAAGCATGGCTAAAAGTTATTAAGCTCATGGTAATCTGCAGTCTTTGTGTTTGTAACTAGGTTGAATTTTCAGTTTCTATAGAATCATGTTTACTTTACTTAGTGGCCACAGTCTACATTACTAATAATACACACTTTAAAGGGAAGTCATACAAGCATCTATGGAAATTCCCATCAAAACCATGTTGTGGTCTTAGTCATCAATTAGATGTGTGGAAACAGATTTGTTTAGGGCTTTTAATGGGAGTCATTATAGTAATTACATCTTCTTTAAATATAGTTACTAAAGTTCAAGCAGTTGTTTACTGCACATGTTCAGTATTTCCGGAAGAAAATGAAGCTGTTGTTAAGAAAGCACTGGAATTTCAAGATCTTGGGCTTAAAGTGCAACCTTATAGGTAAGAAAGGAAAGAGTCGTCTAAACAACTCAATGTATTATCTTTGCAATTGAAAAATTATGATTTTGTAATTTGTATAAAGATGTTTCACTTCCTTTTTGTTGTATTTTAATATGACCAAGTAGCCTAACTTGTTACAACTTTAAAGTATTTATATCATGTGGAGCCTTTGAAATGGCTTGGCATACTACACACTAAAAGATTATTATTGGTGTTGTTATTATAGTTGGTAAAGTGAAAGGTATTTTGGCTTAGACTTGATTGGTTTCTGGAAAAATTGGGCCCAAAATTTTTATATCCCAGGATTTAGGTACACCTGTACCTCAGTAGAAGAAAAATAAGTATGTAAAATAACCTTAGAAAGTAGAGAGAAGGGCCTCCCTGGTGGCGCAAGGGGTTAAGCACTGCACTTTGAAGCTATCCGCAGCTTCTGCAGCACAAGTTCAATCCCTGGCCTGACAGGGAGCTACCCACAGGGCACAGTAGACCTCTCCTGTCTCACCCTCTGCTCCCCTCAGCAGTGTATTTCAGTCAATCCGCCTCTTCTCCCCACTTTGTTTCTGGTAAATCCTCTCACCTTTTCCTCCTCCACTTCAACGCCCCCCCCTCCACCCACACCTCTGGCCTACACCCCGGCTCTTATATGCATAAATAAATAAAATAAATCTTTAAAAAAAAAAACCTTTCTGTAAGGATAAAGCATGGTAAAAATGGAGGAACATCCATATTTTATTTCAGGTAAGCCATGATTAATTATTACTCCATAAGGTGGTATAAAATATAATATTTAAAGACATTATAAAGACAGAATAATCTGGGATTTGGGCTAAAATTGGAGAATGTACATTCAAGAGGTGTATAACTACTTTTTGGGGATGGCTTGTTAAGGGAAGTACTCCCTATGGCCTCTGAGAATTATTTCTTAATTCCCAAAGTGGTAGAATTTAGGGTTAAACACTTGTAAGTCAGCTAATTAGCTATGTGTTGTTTAAATTTCTTTTTCATATGCTGGAAACATGCAGCTCATTTTGGATTTTAAACATGATGCGACTTACCTGTGCAACGTATTTTTCTTGCCCCCATTCTAAAACCTGATATTACAGAAATACAACTTTAAAAAGAATAAGTTTTCCCATCCTTTTCCATTCTCAACAGTTGATTTCTAGTCTTCCAGATTATTCAGCACCAACAGTTGTGTACATTTTAAGTTTTACTTGGGTATTGTCAAATTATCCCCCAAAATATACATGCTTTTCCTCAAGGCCTCTACATTTTGTGTTGTATTGATTCTTACCTTGTAAATGTTTTTGCCAGCTTTCCTTTAGTATTTTTATAATATCATCTTTTTACACTTAATCGACTTACTAGCTGTTTATTTTGGTAAAGGCATAAAGTACAAGTCAAGCTTTATTTCCTCCAGAATCCTTTCTCACCAACCCCAGTGATGTAAAAGACACCTTCTTATATATAATCCTGTATATACTTCCGTGAGTGTCTAACTCTGTTCCACTGATATTTGGCTATTTCTACACTAATATGACAGTGCTTTAACTATCATTTTAAATGGTTTTCTTCTCAAATATTATTTTTTTAATTACCAGAACTCCTTCCCACACTTGTATATCAAATAAAACAATCCAAAGATGCACCATGAGGTTAATAACTTCCTACCTGCAAGTCTCGGCGTCCCATCAGCAGCTGGAACGGGGTCCTGGAAGTCCCTTGAACAGCCAGATGTAATCCTCTGCTCCTTCTTATTGTGTGAAGGTCTGGAGGGGCACAGGGAGAACTGGAGGGGCTAGGGGCACCAACCACAGAAACAATATTTTTACCACCAGGACAGACAGGCCGAGTAAACCACTTGACCACCAGCCATATGGATGTATGCATGTAGTCTGTTACAAATTATTTATACATTAAATATATGTAACTTCTTATTTACTGTTACATTATTATTTTTTTTTTAAAGAGGCATGTATTATTTATTTGTTTGTTTGTTTGTTTGTTTATACAAGCACTGGGTACAGTCAGAAGCACGGGAGGGTGAGAGAATTCACCAGAGCCAGAGCGGGGAGCAGAGCAGGCAGAAGGACCGAAGTACACTGCTGAGGGGAGCAGCCGGCGGCAGGAGAGGTCTGCGCGCCATGTGGGACCCTCCTCCGGTGGCCGGGGAGCAGCCGGGGATCGAACCGGCGCTGCAGAGGCTGCGGGCAGCTTCGCAACCCAGCGCTCAACCGCTGCGCCACCGGGGAGGCCCTACTGTTACATTATTGACATATAATTCACATACTGTGACATTCATCATTTTGGTGTATAATTCACTGTATAATTTCCGTATTCAGAAAGTTGTTCAACCATCACCACTATCTAATTCGAGAATAGTGTCATCACCCCAAAATGAAACCTCCTACACATTCAGCAGTCATTCCCTTTGCCCTATTAAGTCCCTTCAAACTCTGGTCTGCTTTCTGTCTCTATGGACTTGCCTATTCATTTCATCTAAATGAAATACAATCTGTGATGTTTTGTGTCTGCTTCTTTCAGTTGGCATAATTCAAGTTTCATGCATGTTGTAGAAAATTATCCAAACTTCTTTTTTAGGCCAAATAGTCTCCATTTCTGTTGTAGGAATATGACACAATTTGTCTATTCATTGGCTGATGCCACTTCAGTTGTTTCTGCCGTTGGGATATTATAAATAATGTTGCTGGAAATATATGTGTACAAGATTTTGTGTGAACTAGGTTTTCGTTCCTCTTGGGTATATGCCAAGAAAAATTGCTGAATCATATGTCAACTCTATGTTCAATGGTTTGAGGAACTGCCATACTGTTTGTCAGTGTGGCTGCATCATTTTACCTTCCCACCTGCACTGTAGCAGTGTTCTGATTTCTCCACATCGTCACCAACACTTGGTCTTACCTGACTTTTGACTCTAGCCAGCCTAGTGGGTGCAAAGTGATATCTCATTGTGATTTTTGTTTGTGATTCCCTGATCACTACAAGGGTTGAGCTGCTGTCCCTATATTTACTAGCCATTTGTATATCTTCCTTGACCAAATGTCTGCTCAGATTCTGTGCCCATTTTTAAGGTGTGCCATTTGTCTTTTAGTTTTTAGGGTGAGAGTCTCTTGTATATTCTGTATATCAGACCCTCATCACAAATATTATCCCCCATCATATTATTGTTTTGATAGTGTCTTTTGATTCACACATTTGTACTTTTGAAGAACAGGTTATCAGTTTACTATGTTGTTACCTGCGCTTGAGGTATCATCTCTAAGTTGTTGCCTAATTCAAGGCCTTGAAGAATTATGTCTATGCTCTTACAAGCATTTTATAGTCCTGGTTCTTGTATTTATTTATTTATTTATTTATTTATTTATAATAAAGTGGCTTTGTTCACTTTTTTTTAAAAATAAGATTTATTTATTTATTTATTTATACAAGCACTGGGTACAGTCAGAAGCGCAGGAGGGTGAGAGAATTCACCAGAGCCAGAGGAGAGCAGAGCAGGCAGAAGGACCAAAGTACACTGCTGAGGGGTGGCAGGAGAGGTCTGCGCGCCATGTGGGACCCTCCTCTGGTGGCCGGGGAGCAGCTGGGGATTGAACTGGAGCTGCAGAGGCCACGAGCAGCTTCGCAACCCAGCGCTCAACCACTGCGCCTCCAGGGAGGCCTGGTTCTTATATTTAAATCTCTGATCCACTTTGATTTTTGTATGTGACATAAGTAGGCTTCCAACTTCCTTCTTTTATATGTGGATTTCCAGCTATCAGGCACTGTTTGTTGAGAAAGCTATTCTTTCTACATTGAATGGTCTTGTCCTTGTTGAAAAATCAATTGACTGTAGATGTATGGGCTATTTGTGTTTTCTTAATTCTATTCCATTGATCTATAAGCCCATACTTATGCCAGAACCACCATAAGAGGCTTTCAAGATCACTAACGGATGCCTTGTTTTAGCAAAAGCCTTTGTAGCATTTAATGATATAATCAAATGGTTTTTTTTCCCTCATCTGATATTTTAACATGATGATGAATTAATGTTGTGTTTTCTAATAGTGAATGATCTTTGAGGGCTAGTTTTGACAGACTGTGTTCTATATTTTGGCTTTCTGTTATCCAGTGAAGGGGGAGGGTAGGGCAGGTGAACAGTGCACGAGGAGCCCAGGATTGCTGGCCCAGTGTTGGTGCCTCTTGTGATAATCAGTAATCACATACACCAGAAACAAATCTCTTGGGCCTCCCTGGTGGCGCAAAGGGTTAAGATGCAACCCATGAAGCTGTCTGCAGCCACTGTAGCACAAGTTCAATCTCCTGGCCAGCCAGGGAAAAACCCACATGGTGTAGCAGACCTCTACTGACTCACCCACTGCTTCCCTCAGCAGTGTATTTCAGTCAGTCTGCCTGTTTGTTCCCCACTCTGTCTCTGGTGAAACCTCTCACCCCCCACACCTCTGGCCTGTACTCCAGCTCTTGTATGCATAAATAAATAAATCTTTACTAAAAAAAGAAATAAGTCTCTCTTGATTCTGGATCCTGCTATCCTCATTGCTGTCAGTGAGCCCAGTTCTGTTGTGTCCTCTTCTGTCAGCACTGACCGCTTAAGGACAAAACCACCACTGATCTGCATTGCTAGGACCCTCCCGTGGCATATTCCTCACTGCTCTGACGAAGGATACATCTTCCAGACCTCCTTTCCACATAATTCTCAAAGGATTTTCCAGCCTTAACAGCACATCCATTATAACAAGCTCATGCCTCTGCAGCTTCTAGTCCTTTCTTCCCTTGTCTGCCATGGCAGTCCAACTTGTCTCCTCATTTAATGTGAGCCATTGTGTAGAAATAGTTTCTACACAATAGAAATAGTTTCCTATTTCTATTTTAAGAAATTACCACAAATGTAGCAGCTAAAGACAACACCCAGCAATTACCCATCTGTCCTGTAGATCAGATGTCTGGTGTGGTGTGGCAGGTTTCTCTGTTCAGGTGATCAGCATGATGAATTCTTTGCTGCAGGCTCTGGGGTGGGGGGAAGTTCATGTCCAAGCCCATTCTTGTGGTTGTAGAACTGAGGTCCTCATTTCTTA
Source organism: Talpa occidentalis (assembly GCF_014898055.3). Classification (NCBI taxonomy): domain Eukaryota; kingdom Metazoa; phylum Chordata; class Mammalia; order Eulipotyphla; family Talpidae; genus Talpa; species Talpa occidentalis. The sequence goes on from NW_023604972.1 coordinate 22,641,341, forward strand.
CTGACCATGACTGCCCTCAGCTCTCAGCTTCTAGGGGCCACCTTCATTCATTGCCACATAGCTGTTCCATCTTCAAGTCAGCAATAATGCATCATATGCTTGTGGTGAGAGTCTCTGATTTCTTCCATTTCTGACTCACAGACTTGGATTTAAAGGGCTAGTGTGATCAGCTCATGTCTACCCAGCTAATACCCAGAGTCTAAGGGTATCTGATGTCATTACAGCTGCAAAATTCCTTCTGTCATCTGTACTAGTTTTCAAATTATCTGAAACTTGGAGGCTTTACAACTATAAAATTTCATTCTTTCACGGTTCTGGAGGCTAGAAGTTCGAAATCAAGGTATTAGCAAGACTGGTTCTTTCTGAGGCCTCTGAGAGAGAATTTGTTCCATGCTTTTCTCCTAGATTCTGGTGTTTGCTAGCACTTCTTGATATTCCTTGGCTCATAACTGCATCAGTCTACTCTCTGTCTCCATCCTAACATGGCCTTCTCCTGTGTGACTCTGTGTATCCTCTCTTTTTTATAGAGATGTGAATATTGTTTAGACACTAATCTCCTCCAATATTTCTTCTTAATGAATACCTACAGAATCCCCATTTCCAAATAAGGTCATTCTGGGGTTTTGAGTGGATACGAACTTTAGGGGTTACACCATTCAATCCATTAACAAATCCACTCTGGCCCCCAAACTGATATTCACCCCATCTCAACATCCTCAAAATCTTCACCCATTCCAGGATAATTCTATATCCAAAACCTCATCTAGATATTTTCCACTTCAAAAATCCCAGCTGTCACTAAATCGGATATGAGTGCAACTCTGGGTATGAATTTATTTTATTATTCAAAAAAATGGACCATAAGCAGAAGTTTGGAAATCATTTTAAGTAGGAGGAATTTCTGTAAAGTAACTTGACTAATCTTAATTTTTGATTATTACCATTAAAAACAACAGCATATTTGTATCTAAAATATGTCATAATCATCTACTATGTAGCCGGTACTCTTCTAAGTACCAGGAATATATCTGAATTAAAACTGACCAAAAAAACCCAGCCTTCGTATTTACATCCTGGAGTTAAATATGTTCCAAATGGGTAAAAACCAATTATTGCAGAGAGCATTCTTTCCCTAACATATAAGTGAATTACTTCTTTTTGATGGTTTCTATTTGGGTGAAGAGCATATGTGAATAAGCCTTAGACATTCAGTTTGTTGGTTACAAGGTTGGCGAGAGGAGCATCCAGCTCACTTGCCTTTTCCTCGGGCACAATGGTCATGTTCATCTTCGTTTGGCATAAACATGAACCCTCCACTGGCTTGGCCCTTTGGCATGTCATTGGAGCACCTGTGTTCCTACCTGCATCCTGAGCGACTTCTACCTTGCCTCAATCACCTTATGGGCCAGCCACATGGAAATATGTGCTCCACCCTGAACATACATTTTCAAGGCATTTGTGCTTTTGTTCATGTTCTTCTTACTGCCTAAACTCACTTTCTTTACCTGATGAGAAACCTACTTAGTCTTCAAGATGTAGCAGCGACGCTACATCCTCTGTGAAGTCTTCATATTTGCTCTCTCAGATTTGACTGTACCTTGTATCTGTATCCTACATAATTGTGACTCTACTTAGCTGGGCATTCTTACTGGATCTTCTTTATTTTTTTGTAAACTGATTTGTTTCTCCAGCTAAATTGTAAACTAAGATTAATTAATATTTATGTGCTTCGCACATGCTAGGCAAATAATGAAGGGATATAAATATTAAATGACTTTGAATTCATAATATTAAAGAGATTATTAATAAGATTTCCTGATACTTAAATCTGATTAAATATATTTAATTGCAAAAGCATGAGAATATAAAATTATGCATGAAGCATTTAGTGTTGGATGAGGAATTAAATATTAAATTTGAAAAATGAAGATTTTATTTTAAACATATTAGTGACTAGAGATTTTTGTCATATACTTTCTTAAACACTACATAACTTATCCATTAACACTAAAAACAATTGATATTCACCCCATCTCAACATCCTCAAAATCCTAACCCGTTCCAGGATAATTCTATATCCAAAATCTCATCTAGATAGTTTCTACTAGTTAAAATGATAGGCCATATTTATATATTGTAATTGTATAAAAAGTAACCAAAAGAAAGTCATACCTTTTGTATTTTGACAACTTTGGGGAGTAAACGTTATTTTGGATTGTACTTTTGAGATTACTATACATAGTTACCTATATTGATTACCTATATTACCTATTTATTAACATATTAACAACACAGGGAAGGTATTTGTCAAAAGGATGTTACTCTTGGCAAAGTTGAGAAATAGAAATGAGTTGAAATATCAGAATTTTTAATTTATAATAGTATTGTACTATTCTAATAGTATTGTACATTTTGTCCTTATTTGGAATTGTTATTGGTTAAACATAATTGAAGAAAATGTGTTGCAATTTACCTTCTTTCAATTAGCAAATAAGCCATTCTAATAATTGACTGTTCGCTCATGTCTACTGCAGGCTAAGTCCTCCTGTTCTTCCACTGTGCTCCGTAGAGGAAATACGTTTGTCTACTGATAAATTTTTCAGAATGGAACCATCTGAAGTTACCAATAGTTGCTTTATTTCTGTTCTAACAAGAGAGGTAAGGAAAAAAAATCCCAACCCATGTCAAACTTTGGAATTAAGAAACAACAAAGCCTCATAAAAAGAACCTAGGAACTTGGCGAGCGTTTTGCAATGGTGTGCTTACTTCATAAATGGCCTAACGGGCAGGAAAAAGAATGATTGCCATCTGGCAGAAAGTCCCTATTTTTATCTTTCATGCTCTTCTGAGTGTTTCTCCCTGCCTGCTCTGCACCCCCACCTCTCCAAGCAGTGTGTCAGCATCTAGTTCTCCTTAAGTCACATACAACAAATAAGCTCTGTAATCCTTTTTTCCCTCTATTAGGGTGACAAGTGGGGACGTTTAAGTACACCCAAAACGTTAATTTGTTGTGGCTTATGGGATGTATAGGGACTAAAGGGCTTAGAAGTCACTTTTTCAAGTAAGCATAATTTTTAAATTTTTTCTGAAATGCTGATAAGTATAACACACACAGTACAGTGACCTCCTTGTGTAGTAACTACCTCTTTAATCATAGCGGGACCCATCTGAGGCCGTTTCTGTGAAGGACGTTTTGGCTCGCGCCGCAGCAAAGGGACTGCTGGATGGGATTGAGCTGGGTAAATCTTTAAAGCGGGACAAGAAGAAGAAAAAATCAAAAATAACCTTGCCAAAATCTTCCACTACCGATAATGACAACCTCCAACTGAAAATTGCTGACTTCCTGAGTCGAGAAAGTAACGCAAATGCTAATGGATCAGAGACATTACCAGCAAAAATTTCTCTTCCACAGAAAAACACAACTCAAGTGGGTCCTTCCTCACAGGTCAGAAAATCTAACAAGGCCACCTCCAGTCCTTTAGTGCCCACACTCATGAAAAACATACCCCCCTCCAAGTCATATTTAAGGCAAACACACTTCACAAGATCTCGACCAGAAGACAAAATGGTTGTCCTGAAACCCATAGAGATTGTTTTGCCTCCAGTAATGTTGCCATTTTCAAGTGCCCCAGGGGTCAGATCTCAGATACCAACTCATCAATTTTACTGTCCTTGGGCTGGACCCAACAGTTACGTTCCCAGCTACTTTTCCACACCATTAATCAAAAAGAAGGAAAAGGCTAAAGAACACTTACCTTCCTCCACACTCAGGCACCCTCGCCCATGGCTTTGATTGCCTTGTGCTTTTTTTATAGAGTCAAGAGCAGCTGATTTTTTTCCCCAAAGCCTGCTACTTCTCTGAGGGTTAGACATCCCTACAAAAGATACCCAATCTTTCGGTCACTTAGTGTTTTCTAAATGTGATACTACCTTCAAGGGAATTAAGACTACAGTGAGAAACAATAATGTAGGCAATTAAGGAAAACAGAATTCAGAGATTCCAACAGCTCAGTGCTGATCTGTTCTAGAATGCCCAGGTGTAGACTTAGTAGCAGCTGTTAGAACTTGACTCAACTCACTCCTGTTAACTTTCAATTTGGGCTTAGGACTCCAGTTTTAAGATGAAGTTGCCACAATTTTTTGTGAAGGTCAATACTGTTTGCCTTTTAACAGACTTCAAACTCACTCTGTGAAGGCAATCTATTAGATAAGGCACAGCTACAGCAGAGATGCTGACCCTCCCACACCCACTGAGATTGCGCTGCAGTATCTAGCCCTTTTCAGTTTAGCATTTTTCAGTCACTACTGAGGTTGATTCCCCACCCCCACCATCAAAATCTTTAAACAGTGGATGATGAGTTTTGTAGTGTGACTGAGGTTGAGTATGAGTAGGCGGAATAGGAAGGTCCAAAGTCCCAGGTGTGGGGAGTTCAGATGATAGCTCTGTTGACAGAGAGACACCTGTTTCTCAGTGGAAGGGCTTCCAGAATTTGAGCACATTGAACATAATCAGCCATTCCTTCCGACAGCCCCAAGTACTGTTGTAGAAAAGTGACTGTCGGCAATTTTCCTACTTAATAGTAATAATTCTGTGGAAGAGCAAAACTGTTGAATACGAGTGACACCTATGATTGAAGGAAGCCATAAAATGTCTGATTCAACTCAAAGATCAGGTGAAACAGTAAAATACACAAGTCATTTCATATGGCACACAGTAATCAACTTTGGAAAATCATTTCTGATGCACAATTAAAATATACTGTAGCACTGTTAATTATATTGCAAGTCAATTCATCTTGAATGTATTATCAATTGCCTACCAAGAATTGGTATGATTATCACTTCTGGGTCTACTGATTTTTTTTTTTTTTCATCATGATGACAGAAATTGTTTGACATTAAATACGTTGCAACTAAAAATTCTATTGTTAAAAAAATGTTGATAGACACATAAAGTTCAAGTTTAAAGTGCTGTTTTCAGAATCCAGTTGTGTTGAACAGTGTTATGTACATTATTAAATGTTCAATTCGGGTGGCATGGTTTTAGTAGAACATTATCTTTAAGGTGAATATTTAGGACTTTACCACCTCTAATATTCTACTCTTTATTTTCTCACTTGCAGTGAAGATTTTGAAATGATTTCATTTTATTAGTAATAAATGTTTACTTTAGCTGAAGATTTTCATTTATCTGTAAAATGTGTCAGTCAAGAAACAAAACTTTTTGCACTTGAACCAGGCCTGTTCTGAATCTCAAAAGTATTCTTATCTGAGTCTTAAAAAGCACAAATGTTTCAAATGTTTAGCTTATTTTACTAATTTCAAAAATCAAAATACTCAAGTCTTTGCTCTAAATATTGTAGCACGTGGTTCACCGTCTTTCTCCCACCCTTCAGCTGGCTTGGAGCATTGCAGGCCTCTTGGGCACAGGCATGCAGCAGAACTGAACTCTGTTCTGCAAAGAGCTGTGGTTTCATTCTATCCTTTTTATCCCTTCCCTACTCTCTTCCCCCGGCCTCAGATTGAATGGAGTCCATCGTCCAAAAGTGTTGATAACAGTTCTGAGTTTTTCACCTTAGGTAGTAAGTTATAAAAAGAAAATTCCAACTGTTGTGTAATAGTTCACATTCTTCTTCTGATCACACCAGCTGCACAAACTCCCGTCATTTTACAACCTTAGCCACTTACATTTTCAGTTCCTGATGACAAGCATCTGGTCACTGAATTACTTTTTTCTCTAAAGGTATATAGAGATTCTGAATTAAACCATTCAATCGTTAAACGCGCAGCATTCTTCTTTGAGAATCTTCTATGAAGTACATGATCTGTTATTAAATACTTTGGTAGAGTAAAAGGGGGAAATACTTAGGATAACAGCAACATACAAGAATTCTAATGAAGGGGAATGTTAATTACACTGACATTTTGCTGAGCCTTTTTGAGAAAAATGCTGCAAAGATAGAAAGGAGCAAAATACCGGTATTTAGATACTCCAATAGCAAATTCAGATATTTATCTTAATTACTTATCACTATATAATACTCGAACCAAAGTGGAAATTTTGCTCCTTGAGAACTGCCTCTGATAGAGTAAAAGATAAAACTACTAGGGGAAATGCAGGATGAACAAAAAGCGGGTACATTCTTCAAATTCTTTTTATCTTCCTCCATTTGCCTAATAGCTCAACCCACTCAGATGCAACAAATTTGTTTTTCTAGTACCTTTCATTTTGGATATTGTACCTGAACAACTCTGTATTCTTTGAGGTCAGGTTTTCGAAGCAATGAAAGACTGTCCTAATATCAGACTGCTGACCCAGACTTGTGTTGGTGACGCCTCGTGTTGGCCTCTGCGCCCACAATGCCAGGTGTCCTTCCTGATCAAATAGGGACAGTGTGAGGAAATACTCAAAATTTAGTGACTTTCCCATCCTTTCCAGGTGGGCATAGGCCATAAATAATGAGTCTTCGCTTACTTAAATGAGTTCTACACAGTTTAATTTGAAAATAAAATAACTGGCATGGAGATACTAAACTTGTAATTCTATCCCTGGATATATATGACTGAGATGTCCGATAAATGAGCCAAACATTTTATGCAGCTAAGTTTATTCTCACAACATGTTACATTTAAATGTGTAAAAGTGGTCAACAGCAAAAGGGCCGAAAGGAAAACCCAACGTTCTTTTCAGGATAAACGAGCTGCTGCAGGTGGCAGGGCGCATGCTCTTGTTGATAAAGTGCGAGCAGGACCTTTTTCCCTGAAGCTGAAATAAATTGAATTTCATGTCACTGTCTATATAACACACGTTAGCTCTGTATTAGGCTAAGGAAGCCTGGCAGACCAGGGAGCCAACGGTCCAACTAGTTAATTTGTGCTAATAGCTGTGAGTAAAATGTTTTTCATGTTGCTTATGAAATCTTGAATTTGTGTTGCGATGCTTATGAAATGAATGTGTCATACAAGAGGAAAGATTTTGAGCTTCTAGCAGAATTGTCTTATAAATGTTCATCCTAAAAATCATAAAATGGATTTTAAAAAAAGTAGCAGTGCCAACAGTTTATCACCAAGAACTTATTTTAATAGAAATGGGTCTAGTATCCCTTCATGCAATCAGACAGACACAAACAAAAAAACAATGGTCCTAATTTGCTATGGGTGAGCGTCTATCCAGGTGGAAACAAACAGCGTGTGGACATGTGTTGATTTTTGCGTTTAGATGAGTTCACACATATTGTGAAGGTTATAAAAATGAAGCACCAAGCAGTGCTTTTAAGTTTGCAAAGTAAAGTTTTTAGCCATAGGCAGGTTGGCTATTCCCCTTGATTCGGCCAAGGAGCACATATATGAGGTGGCAAGTCTGTGTCTATCTAGCTGCTTTTTAAAAAATAAAAGGAACTTTAAGCATTTTGCCTTTTCTTCTACATACTCCAATAAAAATGTAACTACAAATCATTACAAAACCACCTTTTAGGCAATGTATAGTTCACTGAGATTACTTAGACCTGGATACACTGTCAGATGCTATCCAGGAAAGATAATACCTTAACACAATAATGCAGTATATTTCAGTAAAAATAGAATAAATAAAATAAAAATATTTTAAGCTGTATTTAACAGGTTAATTAAAAAAATGATAAGACATACAAGGCATAGTGAACATGGCTGCCTGTTTACCAAATCACAGATATAAAGAATGCATAGATAACCGAAGTCACTACAACATCAGGTAAAACACCGGCATCCTTTCACAGAAAATACACACATTCTTTCATACATACTTTTTGGCCATGGCAGAAAGTGTCTGAACATATTGTGAAACATAATTTTACAAAATTAATTGCATTTAGTAGGCAAAGCTATTTTCAAAACAAAATATCTGCAGTAAAGTTTCCAATATGTAAAGGCTATTATTATTCATCTTTAATGCATCCTATAATTGCATATATAAATCAGTTTGCTACTTAAAGCTAGCTCAGTATTCTTGATCCTGAAAACAAACATACCTTAAAAAAATGAACAGGGGGTTCAGGTAGAGCTTTCCATTATAAAAATGGACTGGTTGTTCAGAATTTTGAAGTTTACCACACTAAGTGTTTCATTGTGGAGATCAAGATGCAAGATCATCGGGACTGAATTTCAAACAGCTTTCGCAGGGCACAGTAAGGATTTTCTTAACGCAATAATTTTATAATGGCACTGGTCACTTCAGATGTAATAGGAGATAGGCTGGTGAGAAGGACAATTCATTTTTCAGGTAACATCTTTTTTTACTAGAACACTAGGGTACTAGCAAACAATTCTACAATGTTGAGAGGGAAGAGAGGCAGGGGCCACCTACTAACCCCATCTTCTCTGGTGGCTACACACCACTGCTTAGGAATCCACCCCGGGGAACATCTCTGGGAAATCTTGTGGGTTGAGCTGGCCATCCTGCGTGGAGACTCCTGTCCCCCAGAGCACACGTGAGGCTCACTGTAGGGAAACCGCCCTGGACTGAGTGAGGACAGTGGTCTGCAACACCACCGCGTCTGCAATCTTGAACACGTCCCCCACTCATTCAAGGAATTCTGGGATTTCCTGACAATAATTGGATCCACCAAGAGTCATTTCTGGAAAGGCTCTTCCTGACTGGTGTGGAAACAGAACACAGAACTGGGAGCTGGGAACCCGGTTCTCTCATTACTTTTATTAGCTCTTGGGCCAGGTCACTGAGCCCCTTGGAACTTCTTATTTTTATTTCTCACATGTGTCTAATACCCTCTATATTTTATAAGGCTCAAATGTGATCTGAAAGTGGAAATTATTTTGACAAGTACAAAGCAGTGGATAAACATAAAGCATTACTTTTATAATGGATGTTGTAAAATGCTCATTTTGACATTACAAAGTAAACAAGGCTAATCTTTAAAGTGATTTCCTTAGCAACTTCCTTTTAAACCAGCATTGTCAGCAAGAGTTTAAATGTGTTTATCTTTATAGCTAAGTTTCTTAACTATATAGAGAGAGGCAGGAAAGTGCCATTTGGGGGAAATTTGCTAAATAGTCTATTGTTCCTAGGTAATGTTCTGATATGAAAGTTTCGAACCTTGCAAATAAATGGGAAAAAATTGAAAAATATATCCAGTAGAGCTCAACAAATTCTAACATTACATAAATTCAAGAAAGGTTTAATTTAATGTAATTTGTTGCCATGGACAATGCGTGATGGACAGACAGCTTTCTGGGCAAAAAGCATTAGGGTAAGACTGAGCTAGATACAGAATCCCAGCAGAATGGTTTAGCCAGGAGACGGACTGACAAAATAACGTGGTGCTGGAGATCTAAAATATAAATGCTGTTCCCTCAACTCCAAATTGCATATTGGCTAATTATCCAACTAAAGATGAAAGGCTTGCGAGGAATATTTCATTTTAATATTGTTTCTGTAGAGAATGGCCATAGTGAACTATAATTCTCTAGCTGCATTGTACAATATAAGGCAGAAGTTTGAAATATGTCCCACCCGAAATGCATTATGATTTTGTTAAATCTTTCTCTGCAAAGAAAGGCTATTTTTTGTTCGATTTTAATTTCTCAAATTTAGTTTTTCAGTTTTCACTTTCTTCCAACATCCCACAAACAGCTGTAGACATGAAATGGTATCCAGGTGTCAAAGCGCTCATCAAGGAAAGCTGCCAGTTGGTTTCTGTATCAATGCCAACAGCCAAGTTTGTCAACCGAAAGGTTCAATTTTATGAAAAACTGAAACAAAAAAGTCACCATCCTATTTTTACAGCAATTCAGTGGTATCTGCTATGCAGTGTCTACTCCAATACTGGAAACAGGGCAAAGTGCTGTAGGACGTAAGAGTTGCTCATGACAGATCCAGTCAAGAGGACAGAGAAACGAAGTCAGGCGTCATTCACTCCGAGGACTCGACATTCGCTCACTGGGAGGGGTGCGGCCACATTCTTCTCTGTGTGTGTGATGTTAAGTAATGGTCACGCTATTTACAATAAGAAAGAGACCTTCCACTGTTCATGATGTAACTTACTGACAGCAAAAAAAATTTAGTCATGCTTCTTTTCATATCATGTGATGGAGGCAAGATGAGAGAACATGCTTGTCTAACACTGTTTGGTTAACGATAAATTCTCTGAAGACAAAGCATCAGCAACTGGATGGAAGGCCGGAGAGCAGTTCATCTTCTTTAGTGTAGCTCTTCAATCTTCAGGTACAGAGTACAGAATCCTCTCACATGGGAAGCTATGGCGTTTCTGTGACAGGGCGTTTCTGTTTCAAAGTGTCAATGAGGGATAAGACCCCTCGTTTTACATTGGTTGTGACTCTTCTGGTCACTGAGTCTGCTGGCGGAGGTGGTGGTCGAACTTTCTGTGAAGGCGGCCTGGCTACCAAGCACTTCTGATATCGTAACTGAAATGGAACAGAAAACATGGCATGGTATTAATAAGGTGTCATCCCTCCTTGTTGAACACGCTTTCAACTCGTCATCAATCCATTTGCTCCCCCAAGTTAACGACTAGCCCCTAAACACAAATCCTAGTGCTTATTGTTTTTTGTCTTAATGTGTGTTGTAAATTCTCTTAAAAGATCACTAGGCTCACAAGGGTGTCCTGAGTTCTGCCAACTTTTTCCTCCATCCCTCTGCACCTTCTACTTTGTTCTCTGCATCGATAGGTTGCAAGTAATAGACCTCGCAGTCGAAGAGCGAGTGAAAAGAGAAAGGTCTGGGAGAGAGTCCTAATTCTATTCTTCACCATCGACATGTCCATCTAGGTACACAGATACACAAGGCAAGTGCCTGTGGCTAAGTGAGAAAAGGCAAAGCTTGAATCCAGGCTCTTAGCACTTTATGGCCCCAGGCATGTTATTCTCTCGGAGCCTCCACATCTTCAACTATAAAATGGCTGAAGAATAGAGATCTTTACAGAAAGCCTTATGACAAAGGAATAATTGTAGAATACCTAAAAGAAGACTAGCAGTGCTAAAGACATTCATCAATGTTTGTTCCCTTCCCTAGTTGCTGGTTTTTTGTTTTTAAAAGAACAATGTATTGAGATTTCAGGATACACTTTACATACAACTACAAAATCCTAATGAGTTAATTTTTTGAAACTCCATTAGTATTGACATCACAGATGGTATCTATCTTTCAGAAATATAGCACAGTCTACCTTCCCCCTCATGCTCACTTTTATATTAACGCAAGATAAATAGCTCTTCAAAATTAGATTAAAAGGTTACAACTCATTAAATGTTTTCTTTCCTTTTCTTCTCAAGTAATTTTTTTCGAATCCAGGCACTATAAAATAATCCCATGACTAGTTTTTAAAAATCAACTTAAATGTTAATAGGATCCATCATACAGTTGGGAAACAGTCTCATTATGTTTATATTACTTTTCCCCACTAAACTATCTACAAGACTGTGTCACAAAGCCCTGTCATAGCCCATAGGCCATAAAACTAGCTCCTTTCAACACAATCAAAGGAAAAACCATTTATCACATGTCTCCTCTATGTAGGGTGTTTTGCTAGGTCTCCATCACAACCCAAACCACACACTTCTAAACACAGATTTATAAATGGGCAGGTGTGGCAATGGGATGGGGGCTGGGGATGTCTAATGTCAGCTATGTACGTCCATGCGAATCAGAATTGTGTCTGGTGAATTTCATTAAGGATGCCTTTCTTGTTTGATTAAAAATTTCATCAAAATATCTATATTTTGTCAACAAGTCTTATTGTAAAGTTCACCAAAATATAAAAACATGGACCTATTCTACACAGTTGCAAAATGTCTGAAAATTAAATAGATTCAAAAGAATGTGTTTAACACCATGTATATCTTAGATGGTATAATTCACATATAGATGTTTCAGATGGAGAATCATGCAGGTTTGAATCAAGAGGAAAGCCTCTGCCTTAGAAACACTGGATTCAGGGTGTAAAGAAGGTCTGATCCTCTGAGTGCCTTGTCCTGGACGGGAGCCACTGCAGCTGGTTGCCCTAATACACTTAAAATAGTAAGCAAATGAGGAAAAATTGTTTGTAAGAGAGAAAATGAGTGTGGAAATTAGAAAACTGTAACCCGTGATAAAGCTAATTATTTAATTGTCATCAGTGTTTAAAATGTATAATTAAGACTGAATGCCATTCATTATGTGACTAAAACCATCTGTTATGATCCTTTTCAATTTTATGAAGTACCTAAATAGTCATCTTCCATTTTCCCTGATTTAACTTTTTTTTTTTTTAAAAGATTTATTTTATTTATACAAGAACTGGGGTACAGGCCAGATTTGCGGGAGGGTGAAAGGATTCACCAGAGACAGAGTGGGGAGCAGAACAGGCAGACTGACGAAATACACTGCTGAGGGGAGCAGAGGGTGCGACAGGAAAGGTCTGCCGCGCCACGTGGGACCCTCACAGGCGGGCCAGGATCGAACCGGTGCTGCAGAGGCTGTGGGACAGCTTCACAGCGCGGTGCTCAACTGCCTGCGCCACCAGGGGAGGCCCTAACTCTCCCATTTTTGGCCCACCTCCCCTTGTTTTTCCCACTATCCCATCTCAATTTCCTATGTCCGGTCTGGGGGGTTCATTCTGAGTCCTCTATCACCACACTTCTTCCCTGAAGCCCTCCCCCTCCCCCCTGCACCTTTATATACATGCATATTTCAGTTGGAATCCTGAGTCCACAACACTTGAGAGGAAATTGTACTTCAAAGAATTATGCTAAGAATGAAATACCCGGGTCTTCCCTCCCGCCTCCCTTCCTGCTCCATTTTGAAGGCATCTTTTAAGCTAAAAGTCAATGGCTCTCTTTCTCATTCCCCATCTTTGCCACATACTATTCTTATCCTTTTCTCTCTGTTTAAATCTAGCAATGCACTGGATGAAAAAACAACAAAATAAACCAGAGCTTCCCCTCAGTTCCTCAAATCACACCCATTCTTGGATTCTTAAGTGTCTTCTGGCTTCTCTCTACCCCTGGTGTGAGGTTAAGTCCAGCCCTTGCTCTTAATCTAGACTTTGCCCCACCAAGACCACCACGACCTTGGCCCAACAAAATACATGTATGACCCCAGTTAGGCTCATTTCCCTCAGCCTAAGAGATGTATGAGCCCTTCCTCCTTCACATCCTAAAATAAATGAACAAGCCTCTCAAGGTTGTACTTCAGACTCCCCTTCACTGTGAGATTTTTCAATTTACTTTCTGTGCCTTCTTTTTCTTTTCAGTCACTTCTCAATCCATAGCAGTCTTATTTATTTATAGCACTTTTTACACCATAATAGAATTTTGGTTCATGTATCTCCACCCCCCTCCAGTCCTAAGCTTCATAAAGCAAGGAACATATCTCAGCCCTACTCCAACTTCCCAGAGTCCAGCCCATAAATGGTGCAGTGAATTAAATGATGCACAGATGCTTCAAATCCAGCAGCCCTCATCCCCAAGACAGATGCTGCTGTATAGCATCCCTCAGCTCTGTGACTCTGGTTTAGATTCTTTTCAACTCTCACCAGAACCAGCAAATTGGATGATCTCCCCACTTTAGTCTTATGCTTCCAACTTATCCTCCACTTTAAACTGGAGCACACTTTAAAAACCTAATACATGGCCTCCATGATGGCGCAGCGGTTGAGCACTGGGCTGCAAAGCTGCCTGCAGCCTCTGCAGCACCGGTTCGATCCCTGGCTGCCGGGTGACTGTCCCAAATGGCACGCAGACCTCTCCTGTCTTGCCCGCTGCTCCCCTCACTAGTGTACTTTGTCAGTCTGCCTGTTCTGCTCCCCGTTCTGGCTCTGGTGAATTCTCTCACCCTCCCGCGCTTCTGACTGTACCCAGTGCTTGTATAAATAAATAATTCTTAAAAAAATAAATAAAAATAAAAACCTAATACAATCAGCCCACTCTCCTGTTTAACGGTCTTTGCTGAGACAAGATACTCTGATGTCACCTTTCATGACACAGACCTCCCTTCCTGCCAGTTGGCTCCAGCAACCCTCCCTGCTGTTGCTAAATATTCCATGCACCCCACATGTGAAGTCTACATTCACACATTCCCCTCATTTTTATCAGAACTTGCTCAGTTCCTGGCATAGCAGGTGCTCAAAGGATATTTACAGAATGGATAACAAGGTCTTTGTGTTTGAAATCATACACTGTGGCACAAAGAACACTAGCTTTGTGACCAGACATCTGTGGGCTTCACGCAGGCTCTGACACCAACTCTGCCCTGGCGGGGACCAGTCTTTCCTTGTTTGCTCACAAATAAAACACAACACTTACTTAACAGGGTTGTTATGAGTTAAAAGATATAAATGAATTATGTAAGAAAAATGTACTTCAAGCCAACTATCTGAAATAAAAATCACTCAATGTACTGCATTTTAAAAAAAAGTACTGAGTTGGTTCTAAACAGCACCAACTCATGCATGACTAACATTTTTTGATCACATACTGAAATTAATTAGTGATCAGGATTTGAGAATCCTCCAATTTGTAGTTTTTAAGATCGACCTTTCAACGCTACCAATCTCTACAGAACTGGGCTCTTGCTTCTCTCAGGGGTCCTGGCCTCCGAGATGGTGAATGGCTGGTGCTGACTTCATGCACAGGAATGAGTGCCTTCCACTGAAGCATTCCTGTAGAGATTTGAAGTTTGTCTTTTTAATTAGTAACACATCTCTAGTTTACAGCATTTAAAATAAAAGCAGGGGGCCTGCGTGGTGGTGCAAGGGGTTAAGTGTCAGCACTATGAAGCTATTGGTAGCCACTGCAGCATGAGTTCGATCCCTGGGCAGGGAGCTGCCCACATGGCACAGCAGACCTCTCCTGTCTTGCCCACTGCTCCCCTCAGCAGTGTATTTCAGTCACTCCGGTTGTTCTGCTCCCCACTCTGTCTCTGGTGAACCCGCTCACCCCTCGCACCGCTGGCCTACACCCCAGCTCCTGTATGCATACATAAATAAATAAATCTTTAAAAACATAAAATAAAACAAAACAAAGGCAGGGGCACAGGCGTGGGATGGGATCACTCACCATGCAGGCAGCCTGGACCGCTTCTGACACGTTAGCAGCGTTGGGCTCACACCAGAAAACATGGCACTCAAAGCGCTGGTTCCCAGTGTCCATGATGAAGGCAAAGGTATGGACGTCCTTCCCCACGCCCATGAAGGACAGGAATCGCACACGACACTCCACAAGGATTTCCTCTTCATTCTGCAAGACACGTTGTTCAGTTGCCCACACTCTCTGGGAAGCCAGCACCTCAGACACATTCAGACCTTAAATCAGGCTTAGAGTGGTGACATGAGGAACTCGTATTAAAACACAGTCAGACGGAATGTAGAGGAGACTTAAGGCAAGTTTCTAAATGTGTCTGGAGAGCCCATAGTTAGTGTGAGCTTTTCATTTTGGCGCTGAATCACACTCTGAACTATATTGACCACACACTGAGCTGTGTTCTGTCCTCCATTACTCTGCTTCAAGCCTGTGAGTTCACAGTGGGTAGAAACATCATCATGCATTCTCCTTCCATCTTGCCTGCAATCAGCATCCAGTGGCTTAAAATCCATTTGCCCAGGTGAACCCACTGGCCACCAAGCCCTCTGGGAGATACTGTAAGCAAGTGGCATACAGTTCCCTCTGGCAAATGATTTCAGTCTCTCAGGTACATGAGGTGAATGAATCAGGAGCTCCACAAAAGAAGCTTCGGAGTCCAGAGGAAAGTAAAGTTGTACAGAGATCCAGACACAACAGGCAAAATCATTTTTAAAAAACGTAAGCTCTGTCAGTTACTGGCAGAACTCTCCAAATGCCAAATCTGGGCCCTGTGTCTAAGTTTCATGGATGATTACTATATCCTCAACCTCTCCGTAACCCAGAGAGGACACCCCTGGGGATCCATGGTCCTTCATACCTTTTCACTGATGACAGTCACAGTAGCATCGGCCACATTCATGTTCACCGATGGCCAATCCTCCTTGTTGGATGAGGTCATGAGACTCTCTATGGCATCGTTCAGGGTATCCATTCCTGTGGGTGGAAGGCATCAGTGAAAAAGGTCCAAAAGCTATTTATCACATTCATAGTTCTCAACCACCCAGCAATATCAGCTATATCCACAAGACGAAACCTATTTTTTAGCTCCACAAGACGAGACCACTCACTTGTGCATTTCACTGCTTAAAAAAAAAAAAAAGAAAGAAAGAAAGAAAAAGAAATGGCAGCTTTTTCAAAAGAGAGACGACTCATGAGAACTTCCAGAGTATAGTGTGTGATGCCCTGCTTGACTAGACCACGGTTCTCTCTCTCTGTCTCTCCCTAGCCATGAGTGTATCAACAGTACTCAAGCAAATGCTACCTTTTTTAAAGCAAAGAACCCAGGGAAAGGGGACCCAACAGAAGCCAGCATTTGCTGGAATACCCTGATCTTCCTTCATTTTACATTGTGCATTAAATGAGGCCAAGTTTGGATGGTGCCTGTATGTGAGTACTATGTGCTATTAAATGGGGTTCTTTTGCTGGGTGTCCCCAGAGTTGTATTTTTTTTTTTGGAGGGGGGTGGACTGGGGTGGTAGGATAGTGACTTATCATACAACTTAAAAAAAAAAATCAAGAAATGGGCAGAAGAGCTAAATAGCATATGGCCAATAGGCACATGAAAAAATGCTTCTCATCAGTTGTCATCAGGGAAATGCAAATCACAGCAACATAAGATACCACCTCACATCTGTGAGAATGACCCATATTAAAAGCACCAGAAACAAGTGCTGGTAGAGGTGTGGAGAAAAGAGAGCACTTGTAAACCATTGGTAGGAATGTAGACTGGGTCCGCTACTATGGAAAACAGTGCAGCAGTTTCTCAAACTACGAAAATAGGTCTACCATATGATCCAGGAATCCCACTCCTAGGTCTCTACTCAAAGAATGCCAACGTATGGAAGTATACTTTATCTAGCCATTCATCAGCTGACAGATATTTGAGTTGTTACCACTTTTTGACTCTCATGAATAATGCTGCAGTGAACATCTGTGTACAGGTTTAGCATGGACAGATGTTTTCATTTTACTTGGCTGCAGGCCTAGAAGCTGAATTGCTGGGTCACAGTAATTCTATGTTTAGAATTCTGGGGACCTGCCGGACTGTTTTCCAAAGTGGCCACACCATTTTGCTTTCTTCCCCGTCATGCATGAAGGTTGTGGTCACCCCTTAAAAGGAGAGTGATGGCTCCCTAGGCCCTTTCTCCCTGTTTGCCAATGGACAAGGATGCAAGCTGGTGCCATGGCCCCAGCGATGGAAGCCCCATGGAGAATGGCAGAGGCTTTCTGCAGCTATGGATTGACCTCTCTGGACTGGGTGGTGTCTGCCTTGTTAGATCCTAAGATTCTGGGGATCACATGTCAGCTCATAGGCAGCTTAGCCTGTCCTCTGCTGCTCTTTGTTCAGGACTCTTTCTATGGTCTGGCTCATGGCAGTGTGAGCCCCTGATCAAGACAAAGCAAAGGGCAGACCCCACCCTCTGGGCGAGGAGAGCGACATGGGTGTTTCACATACCGACTGGTTTGTCTACAGGTAACATGCCCAAGTACTGCACGTGGAACTTCTGGACCAGCTCAGTCTTTGGTGTTGGAAAATCTACTATAGGGAACAAAAAGCAACACGTTTTTCTCAGTGGTTCCCACTCAGACATAAAAAACAGCCATCACGGTGTCACCTGCAATGCTTAGAACCTTCCCTGTGCCATAATATCCTGCTTCTAGACGTAAATGTGGCCGATTGTTCTATGAGAACAGACATTGGGGATCTGTCAATAAAAATCTCATTCAACTTTCATTCCTAGGTAGGAAAGCATTTGAAAGCAGGACCTGGAATCTAGATGGAACAGCTGCTACCATCTCTTTGTTGTGTGCTAATAAAACACAGCTTTTGATGTCCTATTTGTTAGGTGCGGTTGATGCCCAGAGAAGATTTAATCAGAAGGGACATACTGAGAGACAGGAAAAATAATAAATGGAGTCCCCCCAAATATCAACCCATATATTTTTAAAGTAGTTGACCCTTACCCCAGGCTGTATATAAGTTATAAAATCACTGAAACGAATATTCCTTAATCTCACCCAACAACAACAAAACTCATCCTGGCCCTTTGTGCCTAATCCTACTGACACAGAATCAACTCTATGCACAAGGCACCGAGAGTGCATGCTCAGCATGGGTTTGCTGAGTGGAGCGTGGATTTTAAGGAGACCTGAAACCGCAGGCAACCATCTGAGAAGCCTCGGATCTTGACTCTGGGAAGGGAACACAGGGCTGACCTACCTTGCAAGGGCACGTCGAGATTCACATTGGTTCTTTCCTGTAAGGAGCTGCAGGCCAGGGCTTTGGCATTCTTCCGCTCGGCCATAATCTGAAGAAGAGAACAGACAGCATTGGTTACAGACCCCTCGTCTTCAGTTATTTCAGCCAAGAAAGCGCCAGAGCTGATTTCACTTCCCCGTTACATTGACTTCAGTCTATTCCCTGGCTTCCTGCCTTCGTATCTTCGGAGCTACACAGTTTGAAAACTGTACTAAATTTCCTGGGGCTAACAGGTGAAAGACTATTCCTCAGTGTTACAGTTTCCTAATTTGGGGGAATTTATTCTTCCTTAGGCTCACACCTGTACTCAAATGACCCAAGTAAATATCCGTGGCTCTTCCTTGTTTTGTAGATGAGTGATTTTGGACCAGTTCCTGACACTCGAGGACCCTCTAACATGCTGGTTGCTTCTCCCTGGACTTGAGGTGCAGCGCCCTGCCACCCTTTCACATCCCTTCCTGCTCATGCAGTGAGCAAAGAGAGAAGAATGGACCCCCAAGGGCCACCTTACCTTGGAACAGATTTCGTGGAGACTTGTGGCAATGGCTTTTGCTGGTGTGTCACATCGAAATACATGACATTTCAAAATTCTTGTATCTTTGTCTCTTGCTACATAGGCAAAATCTCTGTGCAAACAAAATTTATCAGTACATTAGTCAAAGGAAACTTTGCCAGCACACACTCTGGTGATGAATGTTAACTGAGTTAGCAGCCAGCATGTCAGTGGTAAACAGAGGATGACGTGGTTAAAAAAAAATTAAATTTCAACAGCTACCTAAAACAGCAACAATTTTATGGGCATGAAGAATTTATTTCTGAGCAAAATAACTACAATCATCCCTAAACCTGGTCTGCTGAACTCTGGGAATTACTAACAACACTTCATGAAAACAGAATTTTAGGGGAAATTTCTGTCAAAAGTAGTAACAAATATTTTGATTCTAAAACAGAAAACAGGCTTGGGAAAAGCATGAATTTGCACAAGTGATATTATGACAAACACAGTGATGTAGCAGAAGCAAAACAAAAGGCTCTGATGTGCAAACATGTGTGCAGAGAACGGATCAGACCCACGGCTGCTTGAGAGAGTCGATGGGCAAGCGCAGGGCGGGCGGGAACACAAAGACATGGCAGAGCCCGCGGCCTATCAAAGGCATCGGAGCCTGTGAAACAGGATTCTCACCCTCCAGGGCTGAGGCGACAGCAGCTGCCTCACACTCTACATGGCTGGCTCTGCCACCACGGGGAGCAGGCAGCTGTGCTGGATTTTAGCATCTGTTCTACTGATGAAAAGGATACTGACTGGAACATTACCTGGCTTCAGAAAGACCAGGGAGGCAACTAAATCTCGCCCTGCTATGACTGGAGGATGGTGGCTTTAAGATCAAGTGTTCATGAAAAATCAGTGCCCAGAGGCACCTATCTTGTACTTAGCCTATGCTGCTAAGCAAGGACACTGTAGCCCAAGCCACACACAGCTATTTAATTACTTCTCCTAATAACTGGTAGTCATGGCACACGTTAGATATTTTCCCCAAATGGGGATGTCCTGTTTTCCTTAGGAAGGCACAGAGGTCTACCCTGAAGGCAACTGGCCCTCAGGAAGGTGAAGCAGGGAGAGGCTGGTCCCCACTTCCCACCCCAGCCCTGCCAGGCCCCAGGCAGCCCCACTGTGGCTCCCTAAATGCCCGCTCCACAGCAGGGCCATCTTTACTCAACTCTCCTCAGCCTGTCCACACCTCACCTCAACATCTGCTCTTCCCAGGCTTCCCCTCCTTCCTCATGTTCTGTCTCAGCTGGTGTTCTCCACGCTAGAACCAGGAGGCATTCCAGACTCCCCCCTCACCCTCCATACCCAACCCCCACATCTGGTCTATTTTACCTCCTGAAATATCCTGTACCCTCAATCCCCCACCCGGCCCCCCGTCCTGCCCAACCACCAGCTCCACCACCACCCCAGCATTCTAAGCAGGTCCTCCGCACCTGCCTCTGCTCCTACTCTCCCCACGCCCTTGTAGGCTTTAGGACTTGGCAGAGCTGGGGCTGCCCACCCCACTCCTCAGACACTGCCCTTAACTCTGGGTGCCCTATGTGTCTGCTTATGTCTTTTCCACAACTACTGGAGATACCATGGAGATAATTTGTGCCTAATCCATACTCAAGACACAGCTCAGGCCTGCCCATAACCAGTATAATAAATACTTGTTGACTGAGAGCTTTCTCTTCCCCAAAGCAGAGGGTCTGCAGAACACAGCCCTGCTTCCCGTCAGCAACACTGGCCCCCAGAGGCATGAACGTCCCAATAGTGGGCAAGGGGCGGGTCTGAGCAAGGAGCTGGGCTCAGACTGTGACAGGTGGACACAGTGTCACTCCACACTGGGTTCCACAGGCCTTTCGATCTATGTCTCAACCACCATCAAGGCAACACGCTACTTAAAACAGAAATGAAAGCATCACTTTGGGGGCGGTGCTCTAGGGGGGCCTGTTTTGGCCCCCTTCCCTCTGGCTATTCTTTTTTCTTTGATGAACCATAAATAAGTACAATGTCTAACCACACATACTCTTTTCCTCCATAACTCCAAGCTCAGCCACCATTGTTCCGAGGCTCAGTCTCTCAAAGCTCCACGGACACCCATGGAGAAGTTCACAAGTGCTGGTCTGCATTTCAGGAGTTCCAAAATTTTTTGCACCTGCTCTTCCAGTGCTAATCCTCCAGCATCAGAGCTTGGCCCTCTGCTCCAGAAAGGTGGGTGTCCAAGTGCACTTGTGGGGTCTCCTTCTGCTGCCCACCGCCCTCCTGCACTGTCTGCAGGTCACAACCCTTCTAGTCTGAACAACCCCGGCACATCAGCCTGCCTCGCCCTCTGGCCTAACTGCTTACAGCGCTGAAACTCCTCCAGCTCTGTCCTTTGTGGTTACTGCACAGGTCTCAACTGTGTCTGTGTTCTCTCAGAGAGAGTACGGGACAGCCAGGGGCAATGAACTGGGACTCAGGCCACCAAATTCTAGTCCCATTCCTGATTCCACTGAGCTATATGACTGTACCGGTGTCTAACCTCAATGAATGAGGGGTCAAAAAACATGATTTCTACGGTCCCTCTGGCTGTGATACTCTGATGTAAGCTTCCGAGCTCCATTCTTTCCCTGTGCGTGCTGGCAGCCAACAGGTGGGGCAACTGCAGGGTCTCAGCAGGAGAATGAACTGGCCCCCAAGCAGTGGGCAGGGGGGTGGGGCCTACACACTTCAGCCCTGGCCCTTTCTCTTTTCACATGTAACAGCCTAGGAGTAATTTCTTTTTAAACATTATTATTAATCTTTATTTTCTTCTGGCTTGGAGGAAGGTGATTGATTAATGTCTAAGGGCAGCCACCTGGGACCCACAGAGGAGAAACTTGAGCAACCGTAGGTTTGTTTGGCAGTTTCACTTTGGACAGTGTTGGACAGTTGTTTTACAACCATATCTTCTCCTGTTTCCTGCCAGGCACTAGGCTAATAAAGCAGAGAGGTAGGAATGTTTTGGTCCAGCACAGCGGGAGAATCTAATGACAAATCCTCTAGGGGCTAATCTGCTAGTCTGCTTCCAGAAAGAAAACAAACAAACAAACAAACAGATTTTCTCTGCTCCTCACTGTGGAGGTCAAGTGACTTTGGTATCACCTATTTTATTGCCAAGAAACTTCTCCCGGAGCACCTTCAAATAGATGAGAGCCCCAAATGTGGGGCTTTATGAGAGGGAGCAAGGCCCTCGGTCAGACCTGCAGCAAGGTAAGTTGAACAACTTCCTTTGCATGTGATGAAATACATAGCTGAACTAACCTCATCATTATTCGGAACAGAATCCAAACATCTCTGGACTGGGCATTTTAAAAACCGACTTCTGATAAAGTTCACAGTCCGAATGCCCAGAATCTACAAATATGTTATCTTAGAGGACGAAAGACAGGAATGATCTAGATGAGCTGCCAGCCTGGATTACCTGGGTGGGCCCAACGCAATGACAAAGGGAAGGAGGCAGCACTTTTTACAAGTGAAAAAACAGGAGCAGGACCCGGAGCCCAGGCGGGCAGGCAGCTCTAAAAGTTGGAAAAGGTCAGGCATGCGTTTCTTGTCTTGGAGTCTTAGAAGGAACACGGCCCTGCCAACTCCGTGGCTGTAGCTTCCAAAACTGTAAGAGAATAAATTCGTGTTGCTTTATGCCAGTTTGCAGTGATTTAGTACAGCAGCAATGGGAAGTGAATGCAGCTGCCAGTGGGCTTTATGTTCTCATTAAAGTATGCTGTGATATTAAAGATTCGGGTATAAAAAAATGATTCAATTCACTTCCACAAATACCGTCTGAGCCACTTTTAAGTGCCAGGCACCAGATAGGCAAACACAGGCAAGGCTGAGCTCAGGAAGCCCACAGTATAAAGTTCCAATGACCTCTGAGTTTCCCTGAGGTAGACGAGGGACCTCACCAGAGCAAGGGGCAGCAGACAGTTCAAGAATATTCAAATGGGCATGGCAAGGAAGGCTCTGGGAAACTGTGAGGACTTTGGTCGTGCTGTGCTGTCATTGGAGCTGGTGAGGTCAGGTGCTGTGTCTGCAGGGGCTGGGACAGTCACCCAGAATCTGTGCACTGAGCACCTTTGTCCTGTCAGGTCCACCCTTACCCTGAGTCATCGAAGGCCAGTGACTCCATCTGACACATTTTTAAATTTTCTTCTAGAGGAATAAAGTGGATCGAAGGAAGGAGACCACTAAGGGCTGCCACTATGGCCTAGGTGAGGGAGGAAGAGCCAGGCTAAGTTACATTCAGGAGAAGAGGAAAAGAGGGGACTGACGGGAGAGGTACTGGATGGACAGCACTAGGACTGGTAGTTCTGCTAGATGAGGGGGAGAATTCAGAAACCCTGGGGTCCCTGCTGGGACAACTGATCCCTTCACATTGGGGTGGGAGAGCAGGTTTGGTGAAGGAAGCAGATGGACTCCATATTGGGCATTAGATGTGGTTGCTTAAGATGCATGTGGGTGGGAGGGGAGGGCACTAAGCAGGTGGACTCAGTCCCTGAGCTCAGGCCTGTGGTCTGTGATGGAGGCAAAGACCTGAGAGGCAGCTAAAGACAGGGCAGCAGAGGAGCGTGTGGAGAATAAGACAGACAAAATAAGGCCTGAACCTCCAAGGAAGAAAGGCATCCAAAGATTGAGTAGAGGCCAAGTGCCCTGTGGAAGTAGAGAAAGATTCTGGGGAGGGCAAAGCCCAGGAGAGACTGGCTGTAAAGACACCAGGGAAAGGATGTTTGTGGGGAGTGGAAGTCTTCAGAGCAGCAGCAGACAGACTGTTCATTTACAACAGGGAGGAAGGTCGTGGTGACCTTAGTGTCTTGGGCCCTTTCCTTGGAAGAGGGAGTTCTGGGTCAGGAGACTGAGGAATGTAGGTGTTAAAAGAACAGAGAACATCTATCATTTTTTAAAAAGCTTCTCATTCTGGAATCTTCAGTCATTGAACTCCCATGTCCCACCACACAGCTTCAGCAATGACCAACACATTGCAACTCACTCATGCAGAAACGTTTTCCTGTTCATTGTTAGGACCCTAGAAGACCTTGTGCTCATGCATATGAGCAATTTAATATTTTCTAGAACTTCTCCTGCATTCCATGGGGGACAATAAATTGCTTTATGGTAAACCTCCACAGTCAGAGAATTCCTGTCAGACTATTCTGGCACCATCAGCCATGTTAATTTGGGAGGACAGAGAGGACAGGACAGGGTGCCACTGGGCACCACAGAGTCAGTCAGGGCTCTCTCAGGGGCCTTTTAGGAGCCTTCACCCATGGAGCCCTCAGGGGCTCACCTCCTACCCTGCACTCTTCTTTCTTCTCACAGGCGCCAGTGGCCCTCACACTGCAAAGAGATGGGCTTCTACCCAGGCACCTGTTGGCCTGCATGGTTCAGGGCCTCAGCGGGCTCGTCTATAAAACTACAGAGCTGGCACAAGTGAATTCTCAGGTCCAGTCAGGATTCCATCTTTTCCAACAAAGTCTTCTGCATGTCTGTCTGCCTGCTTGAGACATTGTCCTGACACTCAGCAGCAAGAACCATTTTTGTTCTGTGCTCCAGCTCACTCCATTTATAATGCTGGATGAGGAACCTTTTGCTAAAAGAAGCACCGGTCCCTTCCCTCTCCTCACTCAGGGAAGGGGACACTTTTTCTTTTATACACCAGGAAGAGGAAGGTTTACAGCTGCAGCTTGTTTTGCCTCAGCCTTGAACTGTAACAGGAGTACCTTTCCCGGTTTACTGAGCCCTTGTGTTTGCAACGCTTTTGGTTCCTGTCCTTTTGCTGTTCTCCCTGTAATCACATCCCCAGGGGGCTGGCCTCGGAAGAATGTCAGTGCTCACACATCTTACGTGACAGCCTTAAATTTCTTAATGGCAAAGAAGACAAAACCTTGCTTTTATTGTTCTTAGTTGAACAACATTCTGCTCACCCGGTAAGGTCTTGATCCATCTTTGTGGAATGAATAAACAATTCTTTATCTGAGTGGGTTCTATTGAAAAATAGCAAAACAGAACCACATAACTCTTTCCTAATAATCTCCCCTGCAACACTCTAATGTAAATGGAATTCACTTATGTGTTTATCCTTCCTCAGGAGTTAAGGAGCACATGCAGACCTCTTAAAGGTTATCTCGGTGACCTTTCAAAGTCCCATCAACAGTGCCTGGAGAGTTGCCACCTAGAATTTTCAGTGATATGAAATTCCATTTACATAATGAATCAGCCCGTTCTGTTGCTGGAAGAATCCAGTGAAGCAAAATACAGTTTTATATAAATGATGAACTGAAACTTGCCTTCCTGTCACTTTTGTTTGTTGGATTTAGCTGTGCTTTCTGGAGCTGTCTGGAACCAGCTGACCATGTCAGTTATGTGATAGTCCAGGCAGCAATTCCTCCCCCACAACAGCCTCCCTTTCCTATTAAACTCACTTCCATTCAGGCTCTCCCCAGATCTCCTGCTAGCATCTCTTGCCCAGTCTTCACAATATGATAACGACTCCCACAAACTCGGTATTTACTCAGGTCAAATACATGTTTTATCTGATGCCAGGAATTAGGGGAGACTGGCACAGGACAGGTGTTCCATTAATGGTGGTTATGATAAATAAGGAACAAGAAGTCAAAGAAAAAGCCCACTCAAATACTGTCTCCATAGGGATGTCTTAATAAATATTGGCACCCATACGAGCTATATTAAGACTCAATGAAATGGTCCTTCCCTCCCAGCTTATCTTCCCTTAGAGGGTTTAAGCTACCAGAGTGGTTATTACAGCAGGAGGCAGGTCCCACCTGCAAATAAGGACAAAAGTGCAGCAAAGATTTGTGGTCCAAGCGTCCCATTTTAGTTCATTATGGTAATGAGGTTTCTCTCCTTCGTTTCACCTGCTCACAGCCCAGAGCAGGACTCCTATTTTCAAGACTGCTTCTTCTTTGCCTAACCAAGCTTATTTTCTGATTATACTTTGACAATCTTGTTTCGGGGGTTGGAGGAGGGAGGAGGGAGAAACACCATTCTGTGGACATCACTAGTTCCACAAAGCTCAGGTTCTAGCTTGGTAAACTCAACTTGTTCTCTTCTTTCTTGCAAGATGAAGAAGATGCTAAGTGCCGAAGGGGGCATCTTTGTAACCCGTCGGCTGGGCAAACGCATACACTCTGCAAGAATCCTTCACTGGGGGCTTCTTCTTCTAATATACAGTTTAAATAGTATATTAGAAATTTTACTGCTTACAAATAATCAAGGTGGCTTGGGCAGACCAGAATTTGTAGCTCTCTCTGGAACAGAATCTTGATGCTAATATTCAGAGCAACTGCTTCTCACCTCAGGATAAACATGTGGGGGTAGGAACCAGCCAACATCTGAAAATATCCTCTCCACTGCTTAGACAGGACTCGTTATTTTAGACGAAGGAGCTCTCATCCAAATGCCCAGCTCACTTCCTCCAGAAACTTCTACCACACCTCGAGAGGTCAGGGCCTCCTCAAAAGTGACTGGAAAGTCACTCAAGCCTGCAAATTCTCTTAATCAAACCCTCTGGAAGACCGAAGGGAAAGCCCCACCCAGTCTGCACTATTTCTCTTTCCCTCCACAGCACAGAGCAATGGCGCAGCTTCTGCTAAGCAGAAAATGGCTGCTGGCCACGCCAGTGGGGAGTCACTGAGGGCAACTCACTCACAAAGAGGGGACTGCCTGTGTCTCTTCGCTTTGTCAATTGGTCATCAGTCATTCTTTCAAGGAGAAAAATTTCAAGAGTTTCTTTCCATCAAAGATAGAGTTTGTAGGGCCTCCCTGATGGCGCAGGGGGTTAAGCAACGCACTGTGAAGCAATCTGCAGCCTCCGCAGTACGCGTTCGATCCCCCAGCCGGCCAGGGAGCAACCCACATGGCACAGCAGACCTCTCCTGACTCACCCGCTGCTCCCCTCAGCAGTGTACTTCAGTCAGTCCGCCTGTTCTGTTCCCCACTCTGTCTCTGGTGAATCCTCTCACCTCCTCCCCACCACCACATCTCTGGCCTGTGCCCAAGCTCTTGTATGCATAAATAAATAAATCTTTAAAAAATAAAAAATAAATAGAAGATAGTCTGTATTATTAAGTAATAGAACGAGGAAGAGAGGAGTTGAAAGTGCCAGCCAAATGGGCGGGCTGACATCCAGAGCCTGGGAAACAGACCCACCTGAGAGAAATATCTTTCACTCCAGAATTACAGTCTTTCCATCATTGTGTTCTTCTCCAGGTGGGAAGAATTCCATGTATTTTGACTAACTGGGATTGATATTGAGTCAGTCTTTGGCTATTAGACTAGAGCCAAACCTGATGCCAACAAAACTCTGGAGAACATCGTGTCATCAAATCCTCAATTTAAATCTTCGAGAAACACACAAGGCCCCTTATACCACCTGGCACAACCTACTTATTTCTATCACATTTACTCCCTAGCATGCTCATCAGCCTTCTCTTCAGTCGCTAGTGAGTATTCCATAAACTTAATTACTCTGACAATCATCTTCCCCAAAGAGTCAAACATGACAGAGAAGTAGGGACTCCAGTGCAATTCCATACTGGTTTAAATGTAGCCCACATAGAATGATGATGTCAAAGGTTTAAATCAAACAAAGTTCTGCCTTTCAAAGACAACCATGGCTGTGATGATGGCAACACGGCATGAAAAAGCAAGTGAGCTTTGCCAGACACTTAGAACACCATGAAGGGGAGAAGTGAAAATCGGTTGGTTACCTCTCTCTGAATCCGGGAAGGCATGAGGGAACAGAGCAGAAACAACATGTTAGCATTCACACAGCATCCGGTAAAGAAAACAGTCCCGTTCGCAGCAATGCCGAGCGCTGACATCCCATCTCATTTCCCAACTTTGCTGCAATTAATAGCCTTTTCGTGCTTATTTTAGCTGAACTCTATTCGCACAGAAGTGTGTATTTTGAGCCATGTTACGATGAAGCCAAGAGATGCCAGCTGAGTTTAGAGGCAACATTTCAACCGGGGGAGGTAATCAAGCTTAAAATATCATAGTCAAATACGGGAAGCTGTTTGCAGTAAACACTGGCAGAGTACTTATCTTCATCTTCCAGTTCCACCTGCTCCCAATAAAAAACCTATGGGAACAATGACACAGAAGCAGCCTTACCTGTTTTACTAACACTCCTGACATTCTATTAATAGAGTTACAACATTGTAATAGAGGCAATGTCACTGAAATGCATCAAGAGAGGGCAGCAGAGGAGGAGGGTGTGGAGACAGAGAAGTGGGAGGACTCAGCACATGAAAGTTCCTGGGGGTGGAGGCAGAGATGAGCCAGGGAATAGGGGTGTGGAAGTGGCAAGGTGAGCAATTTGGGGTTTGTGGCCCAAGCACTTTGAGTTCCAACCCCTGAGCTTCCCTGAGTCCCCAGAGTGACTCCTAATGAAGTCACTTAACCTCTGACCTGCACTGCTTGCCATTCCCTTCTGGTAGGTCACAGGCAATTGGAAGGGCTGCAGCGCACAGCCCCCAGCTGGGTCACATGCCTGCACTACACACAAAGCACCTGGCCTGAAGAGGCAGGGGCACGGGTAACCAGGAGGAAAGGAAAAGAAGAAAGCAACTTTCACAGAAACCTGTTCTTTCAAGCACCCTGGGGCCTGGGTCACACAGCAGCCTTGGGGGTCCTACAGAGATGGAACCACGTGGGAGACAGCAAGCAGGCCAGACAGAAGCACAAAGGCATTAAGCAGAAAGGCAGAGCTGTGCATCCTGACACAGAGCAATGCCCATGGGATATTAAGTGTGTGTGGGGGGGTGCGGAGGAGGGACAACACACAAGCAAACACTGCAAGTATGAGGTCTCATAGGAAAAAGAACAAAGAAGCCTGTACATTTTCATCTATGCACAGTAACAAATGTGGAACAAGAAAACATCCCAACTGGTACCTTTACCTAGATGGGGACATGGAGGATTTTTTTAAAAACCATATTTGAGTAATATACAATAAGCACATGTGACTGCTGCACTAAAACGTGCAAATACCTACTCATTGTTTGAGGGGAACCTCTGTGATTGCATGCCTTAGGCACAACACTAGAATAACTCACTACCACGGTAAGACTCCTAACAACTACTTTATTGAGCGCTGTCTACCCTAACAGCAACCTCAACTACTGTTCTCACTGAGGAGAAATGAGAGGTTCAGAGAGGTTGAGGAGCTTGACCAAGGTCACACAGCCAGGATCTGGTGAAGTCAGGGTTCACTAGGCCTACAAGGCTCTGATTCCTGCCTTCTTGGAATGCACCTACGATGGGTGCCACACATTTCTTTGCAGAACTAGCCAATGGTGTGTCTCCCAAATGACCCAGAAAATTGCTATGCACAGCTGTTCAAGAAAGGGCTGAAGGGTGTGGCTAACAACCTGGGTTAAAGATGAATAGTGTAGCCCCAGTCCATTTTCCTGACCTGAGAACTTCTGGATGGGGAGAAGGCAGCTGAAAACCCCCAAGCAAGTCCCTGTGGGCTGAGAGAATAGACAGAGCTCTTCAAATCCTGCTGTAGCTGTGTTCCCTGGGGCATGTGACTTAACTCTTCTCTTTCCTGGCTACACTGATAGCAGGTGGTGTGCCCCTCGGAACCTGCTTCCTTGCCAGTGAGAAGGGGAGAAGGAAACCTGGCTTGGGGTAATCATGAGAGTTCAATGTGCAGAAGAGTCCCTGACAGGCAGGTAGCAAATATCTCCCAAAGAAAGAAGGCCACCCTAGGGGAGTACTGGTGGCCTGCACCTCAGATTGCTGGACACCCCTTGTCACGGGATGAGGCCACATGTCCCTCTGTGCTGCGTGGGCCCCATGCAAGGTCAGTCTTTGAAGACACAGGATCCAAAGATCTGGATTGCAGCCCCAATCTAAAGTAACCCTCAGTATATCCCTTAGCTGCTCTGAGTCTCTGGTTTCCCATCTCAGCCCAGATGCTCTAGGATTCTCCCAGTGCCCAGATTTTTTTTTTTTTTTTTAAGCAGAGAAGGTTGTTTTAAGAGTTTACTCCTACTACAAAGAATAAGTGGGTAGCATTTCTTTAACTAGTTTTCAGTTGATGCCAGAGGCTTTTAGTTTTTAAAATTCTTAATAAAAAGTCTATGCTGGTTCTCCCTGGTGGCACAAGGTGTTAAGTCTCCGCACTACGAAGCTATTGGCAGCCACTGCAGCCTGAGTTTGATCCCCAGCCAGAGAGTTAACCCACATGGCCAGCAGACGTCTCCTGTCTCTCCTGCTGCTCCCCTCAGCAGTGTATTTTGGTTAATCCACGTGTTCTGCTCCCCACTCTGTCTCTGGTGAATCCTCTTATTCCCCCACTCCCACCCTGCATATCTCTGGCCTATACCCCAGCTCTTGTATGCATAAATAAATAAAATAAGTCTTTTTTAAAAAAAGTCTATGCCAAGAGTATGGCTAAACTCTACCCAATAATCTTAACCCTAGAAACTTGAAAATATAATCTGTTTCTTTTGTGTAATTACTATGGGAGTCTTGGATATTTTTAATATAGTGATTCACTTAAGGAAGGAACATTCAGATGTAGCCACTGAGTTTCTCCCTGAAGAAAAAGCTCAGAAAAATGATATTGCAAACTTTTAACAAGGCTAATGCTTTTGAGGTTAACAGAGACTGCTTGACTTTAGTATGGCAGTGAAAATTAGCCTTAAATAGGGACTTCAGCGTGATCTTTGAAATGTCATTAAAAATGTAGGCGAGTCACAAAACAGTGGTACGCACAGTTGTTCCACCGGTTTCATACCTTGTAAATTAACCGAGGGGAAAAACCTCAGCCCAAGTAGGGCTTCTGCATTAGTGGAGCAATTCTGACAGCAGAGGGGGCTAAATTTAGAGCCAAGCACAAACTTACTCCCTTTTCACAGTACAAGATGCCAGTGGGAAGAATTACACCCCAAGATGAGTTCCGCACCTGCTGCACACCCCAGATCAGCATGCTTTTGGTGGCTGTTTCTTGGGAAAATGGATGTGGGAGTAGCTGGCAACGAATTCAATGAAATAATAGAATTTTGCATGTGTAACTGGGCATACAAATGAATAGGAAATGCCCCCCCCCCAAAAAAAAATGCACACCAGAATGACAAAGTCTGTTCCATTTTTTGGGAAAAGGACACATCTCCTAATCCGGGGTGCAGCCACCTACTTCTCATGCAAAGCATAACCGTTCACTTTTTAACTAACTGAACAAGGAAAGCAGACACGCCAGTGGCCTTCTCCATCCATCTTCGCGAACCTGCTGCTTCGTGCTACTTTTTCATAGCTTGTTTTTCATAGCTTATTTTTTGAGCACCTGTGTTAGCCTCATGACCATGTATTAAAAACTATAAGACTTCATTTCATGAAAATTCTCACACCAACTCGTGAGCTGTTATAGAGCAGTCCCAATATTAAACGGGTTCCTGGCTGTGGGTCCTCACCCGCGCGCTTTAAAGGGACTTATGAATACTCTACTACACACACACACAAAAGGTTAATAAAAGGTTTATTTACAAGAGAAAAGGAAATAAGGAAAATGTACAACTCAGGGAGAAGATAGGGAAATAAAGTCTTTAATGCATCCTACCCGATCCGACGACCTGGAAACCCAAAGTCACTCTCAGAGCTGGCCAGACGCTGCGAGCTGGCGGAGAGCCAAAAATGGGGGATCCTCCAAAGCCCACGTGTCTGCCTTTTCTATCCACCTGGCTGCTTAACCCCACCCTCAGGTCCCAGCCACCTTCCCTTTGGTGGTGATGGGATTTGGAGTTCCCAGTGTCTTTGGCTTTGACCTGGGGTGCGGGTGGAGTCCACAAAGCCTGTATGGAATTAGCTTTGGGACATCCTTTTCCCCCTAACAATTCCCTCAGCTACAGGGTTTTGGTTTTTGTTCGTGATCAATTAGCTTCCTGCCCTTGGTGGGGGCCCTTATGAACCATTTTTTCTTCAGTTTCTGCATCTGTAAAATGGGAATAATGGTGTTTACCTCCATAGAGCGCCAGAGGATTATATTATCCTGTAAGACTCACAGCGAGAGGGCACGCCGTGTGGCTCTAATGTACATCCTCAGCAGAGCTGTAACCAGGTAGGGGTGAGGAGGGAGTGATTTGACAAGAAGAATCCTAACCTGTTTTGCACCATGGACCATTTGGAATCTGATGAAGACACTTAAGAAAAACAAAAGGTGCACATCCCCCTAACTTTCTACACAATTTTGGGAAGTAGGAGAGGAAGTCTGTAATCTCATTTGCAGACCCCTTTAAAATCCACACCCTGCAGGCAAAAGACCTCTGAACTGAACTCACATCATGCAAATTCACCATCTGGTCTGGTGATTTTTAGAGAACTCATCTCTGCTCCTTCTCAGGTCCAAAAGTTGAAAGAAGCGCCTTTCTCTGACCACAGGTGTCTTAGCTTTGTAAAGTAAGTCCCCTTCCATCCTTCTGTTTCTATCCCTAAACCCTGAAGCCTGTTAACTGTTAACCCTCAGACACAGGAGAGAGAATTTCAGCATCAGTAAGTGCAAAGCTGAGAATCTAGTGATTTAAGCCATTGAAATTCCTGGCACATTCTTCTAAACAAAGGACTTTCTCATGCCACTGGGGAGAAGATGCAATAGTTATCAGTCAGCTTACTAATGAAGGAAAAAAGGATATTTGAGAGCAACCAGGAAATGACTATTTTTTTTTAAAGTCCATTTTTGATGAGAGTCAGAATTAAGGGGCATCTACTTACATCTGTGCTATATTACAGTTTTTATAAAATCACCAACTTACCTTTCTGAGTATCTGAGAGAAAAGAGAACACACACACACACACACACTTAAATTTAGTTCTCAAGTGACAGAAAACTAGAGCTGTGTTAGGGTTTAAGGTTATGAAGTTTAGGGCATCACCCAACAATGAAGTTATGTAAATGCCACCTAACTGATGAGACCACAGGCTGGCTTCCTTCCTGAAAGGAGAGATGGTGAAAGCAAGCCAAAAAACCACCGATACCCAGAAGGCTTCTCCTATTCACAGGTACCTGTGAATATTTGGAGAGTTTGATACAGAGGAGGGAGGATGATAGGTCTTCACACAGGAAAGTAGTTTCTTTTTTAAAAAAAATTATTTATTTATGCATACAAGAACTGGGGTACAGACCAGAGGTGCAGAGGGTGAGAGGATTCACCAGGGACAGAGTGGGGAACAGAACAGGCAGACTGCAACACGAGACAAGTTCGATCCCCAGCTGGCCAGGGAGCTGCCCACATGGCGCAGTAGTTTCTAAGCACAAAGTGACACAAGCAACTGACTAGACAGACAAAACTTCTGGTTAGAACCACAGTGAGCCTGTGGGTGGATTCCTTTCAACACCACACACCCAGCCCCATCGAGGGCTTCTTGAGGAAGGCATATTCTTTGGTTTGTTTCTAAATTTTTGAGAGGATTTACAGCTCTCAAGATACAGGCAACCCCCATTTCTTTGTGCAGACAGATTCAGAGTACCGGTGTGGACACCACAAAGCCTCGCCGATGTGCTTTCATACAAGTATCCCTGATAGTCTGTAAACTCAATACTAAACAAAAATAGACATCTACACAAGGAAGATTGATTGTTAATAACAGAGTAAGAATAGCAGCGCCTATTTATTGACCCAGGAGGCTCCGTGCTTGGTGCACATTATTGCCAACCTACACAATAACCCTGCAGGGGGAGCATCCAGACTCTTGTTTTATAATCGAGGAATGTAAGAACGGATAATCCAAGGGACCTTGCTCAAACCCTCACAGCTGGAAAGCGGTGATCTGCAAAAGGAACATAAGTCTGAGTGGCCGGACTTTTCTTTGCTGGGTAGTTTTCTTGGGCACCTAAAGTGGCCTCCCTCCAGATTAATTGGCTCTTAGGACCCCACACCTGCTTAGGAGCGATGGTCTCACCCTCCTGGCCCTGTTTCTGTCCCTACTGGACTGCTGGTTCCACCACTGCTGGGCGTGGTGAAAAAAAAAAAAGTGTTGTGTGGTCACGGTAACCTTCCAGGGCAAAGGCTGAGGACTGCAATCTTTACGCAGCAGCCACTTATTCTGTTACTCCTCAGTGTAGCATGGACCACCCTCCCTAAATTCCTTGGCTCCCTAAGTTCCATGGTTCTCTCTCTAATTGGCCATCTCTCCTAGCCACACTGTCTAACTGGCTGGACTCCAGCCACGCTTGAATCTTTCTATTCTCAAACACGCAAGCCTGTTTCTGCCTTAAAGCCTTTTGCACTCAGTGTTCCGGCTACTTGGATGCTTGCTTATTCCCCAGCTTTCCCAGGGAGGACTTCTCCTTATCATCACTGCCTCCAGAAACCCCCTCCGGACTGCCCAGGCACCACCAGCACTCACAGCCTTCTGAAAATACCCTGCACATTTGCTCATGTCTGTCCTTCCCTCTCCCCTGCAAGGAATAAAATCCAAGGGAGCAGGAACCTTTCTGTCTGTTTCCTCAACTCGCCTGGCACAAAGTAGGGAAGCAAAAAGTATTTCCAGATGAATGAATAAATAAATCACTGAAGAGGGCCAACAGAGAACTCTCCTTCTTTCTGATCATGTTGGGGAGAGCTAGAGAATGATGCTGTAAATAGTAGAGGGTTGGTTGTTTTTTTTCTCCTGCTATTGTTTATCACACACTGCACTTTAAAAATGACTTTAGTTCATATTCTGTTTTCATGTCATCTGAAGCAATGTTAATAAAACATATTTCATCTGAATGGGCAGGAGGCAAGTGTTGAGAAGATTATTAATCTCTCGTGACTATTTGAAACAAAGCAGATCTATCCTCTGTTCTTCTCAGGCAGAAACAGCGGTAATGTTTCCAGAGCCCCTAACCAGATATGTTTCCAGAGCCCCTAACCAGATTCCTTCTTTGAGAAATTAGTTGAAATGAAAAACAGCTCCTCTGCTTCTGCAGAAATCAATGTATAAATTTCCCTTGTGTATTGATTTCTACCAAGATTTACCAACTCTCCAGATGGTTATTTTTATATTTTTCCTTTTAAAGAAATAAGCCTTTGCTTATCGTTTAGGGGTGAGGCCCCAGACAACGCACTCTAAGAGTGTAGACACCCGGAAAGTATGAACACTGGCACCAGGAGGCATCCCCACTCCCCCTAGAGGTATTACAGTCTCTTAGCAGGGGTTCAGGTCTCCATGCAGGTTGAAAGAACATCTAGTCTTCCTGTTCACCAGGCTGCTTTTCATAGGCGGCTGGTCTCCTTGTCCCAGCAGCCTTTTTCTTACCATCAAATAAATATAAGCAAGCTTAAAAAGCAAAAATACACTCTCATAACATCTATTTTTACCACTCTGAGTTTATCTTCCTTTTATTGTCCATATCTGTTCATATTTAAAAAAACAGAATATACCATCGTGAAGAAGCTCAAATGTGGGCCTGGGGGTGTTGGCATTATAAGGGTTTGACACAGAAGCACCTAAGCAGGCCAACACCCTCCAAGAATTCTCTGTGGACACTAGTTTGCAGAGTGCTTTTCAGAACACCACAAAGCTGGCCAAAGGTGACCGAGCCTTCTTCCTTTTCTTTCCCTGTTGTCACTATGGGTTTCACTTAGGGTCTCTGAATCCGGAATAGCAAACCATGGCCCCAGGTTCACAGGCCATACCCCCCATCACTGGAACAGACACATCCGTCTGCTTACTGTTGTCTAGGGCTGCTTTTATGCAACCAGGACAGAGCCGAGCAGCTGCAACAGAAACCATATGGGCCACTGAGCCTAAAATATTTCATCTGTATTTTTCATACAGAAAAATTGTCAAGCCCCACTCCAGATGACAACCTGTGCAGCATACAATGTGGACAAACACGGAGTTTGGAACAGCTAAATAATTTGTGGGCCTAGTGGAAAAGGAAAATGTGAGCCTGTGTGTAAAAACATTGAGACTTTTAAGGTAACAGCAGAGCATTTAACCAAGCGTGCATTAAACCTGTGTGACTGGCTGAGCTGGTGAAATAATAATCCTTGTTAGAGTGATAAACTCCAGGGCCAGTTAGTACCCATTCCACCCAGAGGCAGGAAGAAGAACTCTTCCAATTGGTAGTTTCTTTAGAACCCAAAATCTTTTGCTCAACTGAAATCTTACATGGATGCTCAACATGTAAGCCAGATCAATATGGAGCACTACCCCAGATATTTTATTTCAAAAAGGTCACCAGGAGGCCATGAGTCTGCTTAAGAGTGTCTCAGTGGGGAGGAGGAGGAAATAAAAAACCAAATGCACTAGGATAAGCCCTAGACTCCTTGAGAGCAGCATTTTCATGTCATCTGACAAACAGATGCATGCTTTGACATGACAGAATCAGGCCAAATCAGTCCCAACTGTCAAGTGTGCTCCCTGCCGCTGCGCTGCCTCTATCATAATTATTTCAACTGTCATAATTTATTCATCCCCGACAAGCGTACATGTTCTGGGGCAACCCGTCCATGCTTCCAGATCAGAAAGGTTGGCAGCCCTAGTCACTCCAATCCCTAAGCATCTACCTAAAATGTACACTGCAGAAGGAGTATTTCTGGCATCTATCAATCTGTAGACACAGACAGACACAGACACACACACACACACACACACACTGCAAAACCAGACCACAGTTGGTTTCAAAACTAAAGTTCTATGACAAAGTTTTCAAGTTCACTAGGGGAAGTGGCAAACCCCCCCCCCCCGAAACCATCATAGAATATACATTCCTCTACTTTATAGATACAAGGAAATAACTTGTCTAACTCACAGAATACTCAGTGAATTTCCTGCAAAGTCACTAAGGAACTTGACTTCCTAATTTGAATACAAAGAACACATTTTATTTATAACAGGTGTCAGTTATCAACCATTTCTTACAAAACGGAGGAAAGGTGGAGTAATTATGTATGGCTTTAAGCTTAAACTTGTCTTTTTACTAACTTTGATCCTTTATTTTTATGACAGAAGAAACAAAAAGTTCAAAGGTCAGATCACCAGCTGAGGATAGTCAAGGCAATACAGGGTGACAATGTCTTGGAAAAATGGCCAAATACACAATCACTCCTCTGGATATAGCTGCTCCTCCATACAGGAGAAAAAAAGAAAATTAAGTCAAGGTCTTGATGCAATATAAATTCAAAGTCAACTGCTGCTCCTTTGCCTAATAACTTCATTCTTACCTAGTCCCGGTCTCTGTTAATGTGTATTTCCAACAAAAATGAACTCAACCTGCAAGTCCAGGTGGTTCCAGATTACCCTTCTTGCTGCATCTTCTGCAGTCAATCCTCCCAGTGCATCTCCCCAGCTTATTTCTCTTGTCTTCTGCCGCTACTTACTTGATCTTTCCTGGACCAGGATTTGCTCACTGGTCCCCCAGCCTCCACGTCTGTCCCCGACATCTATTCCCTTTAAAGTGTTCACTGAGATCTTTCCTATAAAAAAATAATCAAGATGCTCCATTCGATATCATCTTTCAAAGGCTTCTCTGGTGGTGCAAGGGGTTAAGTTGCAACCTATAACGCTGTCCGCAGCCTCTGCAGCATGAGTTCGATCCCTGGCCAGCCAGGGATCCCTGGCCCACATGGTGCAGCAGACCTCTCCTGACCTGCCTGCTGCTCCCCTCAGCAGTGTATTTCAGGCAATCTGCCTGTTTGTTCCCCACTCTGTCTCTGGTGAATCCATTCACCCCCCACACCTCTGGCCTGTACCCCAGTTCTTGTATGCATAAATATTAAAAAAAAAAAAAAAGGAAAACCCAAATCTTCACCCATAGCCAAAAAGCCCTGTGTGCTCTTGTCCCCAGTGCACAGCACTGAGTGTGACTCGCTCAGAGCACACTACTTGCTCGCTACACACCTGGCTTCTCAGCCTTCAAGCTCAACTCAAATGTCACCTCCTTAGAATGGGCTGCTCCCACCCCCCCCCCCAGTGCCCCCTCTCCCCACTGACCTACTCTGTTGTATTGTGCTTTTGACGGGTCTCATGGAATTTTTATAACTGAGATCATCTTGCTTGCTGAATTTTTCTTCTAATTTACCTCCTGCCTCTTTGAACCTTGTCTGCCCCAACCCTTCAAGTACCTCACAAGATGGCTGACACACACAGATGTTCCACATCTGCTGAACAGCAAATTCACCCACAGATTATAAATATCAAGTACATGGATGGTCACAGTGAAATCCTAGAAATAAAAATGAAACATTCTCAAGTATATTAAATCATATATAATAAATTATCTGCCCATTCAACAATTCATGGAGCTCATCCCCTGCCAACTACCAAGTAAGAGCCAGAGAAATCCAAAGGTCTGTGAATTTCTCAAAAATTTCTGTGTTTCATGCAATTTGCAGCAACATGGATGGGGTTGGAAGGGATCATGCTCAGCGAAATAAGCCAGAAAGAAAAAGAAAAATACCGGATGGTCTCACTCATAGCAGGAATCTAGAAAACTTAAATAAGGGACCAGGAAAATGAATAACTATAAGAAAGTGAAAATCAAAATCAACAAACAACTATGAACCAGAGACACACTATGTGGGGGGGTGGGGGGAGGAGGGATTGGGGTCAAAATAAGAGGGTTGCAATTGTATGGGGAGTATAAAAATAAAATTAAAAAAAATTTCTGTGTTTAAAATAAGCACTTAGAAAAGAACAAGTTACACCACTTTCTAGTATGAGTTCATGTGACCCTGGGAATTTGTGGAAAAGTCTAAAAACCCAGAAGAATAAAAAGTAAAATTTCCAAAAACCCATATGAAGTAGAGCGGGAGTAAATAGGGGTCTTCCAAATGTGTTCCAGGTCTCTAAACTAGGAGTTACCACACTTGGGGGACAGTGGGCAGATGTAAAGCTTTGCTCCGTCAGTGGTACGGGATGAAATTAATTTCTCTGAGCACTGGTTAACATAAAGCAGTGAGATGGGAGCAGGAGAATGAATGTTTTTGAAACAGGCCAGGAATGACACATCCAAATAAACAATGCTACTGTTCAAATTCAGGCCCACTTTGCAGTCCCAGAGCCCTTTGAGAGGTATCCCTGATCAAGGTGATAAGCTGGTTCAAGAAGACAGGATCCAGGGCTTGGGGGGGAAGGTGAACTTGACTCATCTGTTTATAGCTACAGGCCCCGGCTAAGCTGACCTCAAATGGGCAGCAGCCAACAGCAACTCCTTCTGGCTCAGGGTCAACACACTACTTCCCAGGTAGGC
Organism: Talpa occidentalis; assembly: GCF_014898055.3. Lineage (NCBI taxonomy): Eukaryota > Metazoa > Chordata > Mammalia > Eulipotyphla > Talpidae > Talpa > Talpa occidentalis. The sequence goes on from NW_023604972.1 coordinate 22,680,464, forward strand.
CCCTGTCTTGAGGAGCTGCAGTCAGCCTACACCAGCAGGGTGAATGCTCCAGGAAAGGCGAAGATACTTGTTGCATTCCCATTCAATCACTGGTGCCACTGCCCAGCACGTAACAGGTAGCCAACAAGTACATTAAATAAATTGTCCTCATTGCTCAAAAGCTAGGACTTGCTAGAATGCACCAAGAGTCAGAGGGTGAGGCTCCTGACTAACCAGCACCTCGCAACCCAAGCCCTCACTCTGCACCTCACTCACTGTGGAATGAAGGACAATGGCCCTTCCTCAACATAACTGGGGATGCTTTGTGGAAAGTCTTTTTCCCGTTGAGCTGTTTATTCACTTTTCTTTTTGAACAACCACAATCACTGATAACTTTTTACAAAATTATAGACAAAATTAACAATTACGAGTTTAAGACTATTTTCCTCATAGTGTATCCTACCTCTAACTTCTTGGGGAACGTCTCAGGACACCTAAGATGTCTTTCACAAAGCAAATAACTTCAAGACAGATACGGTCTTTGGGAAGAAAACTTACACACTGCTTTGGTGTCAGAACAAGGCTGAAAGAGGCGCTGGCTGCTTAACCGGTTAAGAAAAACAAAAAGAATGTAAGGAAAGCAGGCAGGACCCACCATTCATGAAACAAATCAAAGCCAGGCTGCAGCTGCAGTTACCAAAAGAAAGAAAAAAGACTAATGGAATTGCCGCCTCCTGTACCTCCTCCCACCCAAGGCAGTAATGAAGATTCACAGCTAACATATTAATTAGGGAATCAATAGACGGGCTTTGTTATCATATTAGTGGGGGGGAACAGATAACAGACCAAAAAGGCAAGATTTCCTGAGAACCTGATCAACTCTTGTTGAATTTTTAAAAAGGTTTTTCCTAAAAAAACCCCAAACCAAAACCACATTTTTCAATGCCAAGGGAAGGCACGTGGTAAGTTGGGTGCTTTTCCACATTTTGGGAATTTGAGACATATTCTCACATGCAAGTCACACCCGATATTCTACATCATTTAACAAAAATTATTTGGAAACCCAGCCTCTCTACACCGAGGAACACGGCTTTAATCCAAACACGAGTGCACCAAGATCCTGCAATTATTTTTCCCTCCTCATACACACAAGAAGCCACACATGTGGCTTCACCAGGGGGCATGTGAGATGAATACACTCCTTTACTCACTCACGTAGTAACACTGGCCTGGACAGCAATGCCCCGTGCAGACAGGCTGAGCAGCCCGCCACCAGACCGCTGCCTCCAGCGCTGGCGAACTGGGATCAAAAGACTTGGCACAATCCCCCTGAGAGCACCCCCCTTCTCCATCTCGCCCCCATGCCAAACAACCCTCACCGTTCCCTCCAGCGAAGCAGAAAGACCCCTTTGCGAGCCCTCCAGCCGCCCCCCAGCCAGCCCCTCGCTAAGCGCAGACTTGCGGGAAGGGAGGGCGCAGCCTTTGTCCCGCGGGTCTCCGGCCGGGCTCGCCACCACCGCACGCACCTGCAGACAAAGGCGCGCGGCCCCCTCCGCACCTCCCTCACCTTGGCCTCCGGATGGGCCCCGGGGTTGGGCAGGGGTGCCGCCTCCTGCGCCGGGACGAGGCTGGGGGTGCACGCAGCAGCTGGCCTCCGGCGGTCCCTCCCGCCAGCAGCAGCAGCGTGCGCCTTCCCCTCAAGTTGAAGCTGGTGGCGACCGCGCCTCCCCGCGCCCAGCCCGCCCGCCGAGTGCCCATTGGCTGCAGGGGAGGCGCGTGGGCCGCCACCCGCCCACCCACGCCGCGTCCCGGCCAGGTGCTCCCGCCAGGTGCTCCCAGCCTCCCCACGGCTGGCCTGGCCCAGGGCAAACAAAGAGTGGGGGGGCAATACCCACTCTGGCACCCCCATTCTATGAGGTGCATTTACCTTTGTGTACTGACAGGGCTTGGAAAGTTCATCCTGATCCCACTGAACCTTCCCAGAAAGTTGATGTCCCGGGCCTGGGCATCTGGTTCCGAACAGGACCCTGCCTGATCCATGCCCAGGAGGGTAGGCTGGGGCCGAGGTGCGAGTCAACCCACCGCTAGAAACCCTTTGTAATGTCAAGACAAAGCAGAAGCAAACTGCAGCTTGGTAGCAGAGTAACTGATTCCGAGAGGCAGCAAGTTTTGAACTGAACTGGAAGGTATTTTTTCAGATACCTGCAATTTACACGAAGCAGGAAAGAGTGGTTCGCCCCTGCACACCATTCGGCCCCACCTCTCTAAAGGCACTTTTATTTTTTTTTTTTTTACTGCTGACTTGAAGTCAAGGTGACACTTGGCAGCCTCATATTGTCATCTCTAGCTGAGAATCCCCTCCCCCCATATACCGGGGAGCATAAAATTGTCCAGCTGGCTAACTGACAGCATTTAAATTAGAGTGCTGGCCAGCAATGGGCCAAAACAGAGTTTGAAAAGCAAAGCCAAGGTCTCTGTCTATATTTTCTGTGCACTGAAAGTACTTCCTCTTTCTGTTTCTGGGCAAGAATAAGTTATTTAATGGAACGGTCAGCAAAGTGAAATAGGCAGGGTCCATCGGTCATATTTTCTGCTATATTCTAAGTTCCATACATTCCTTTTATAGGGAGAGGAACAGAAAATACAAAATACACAGGGAAATCAAGGAAGTAACTAGGAGGTCCTGTCTGGATTTAGGAACGCACACCACAAGGGTGCTGTAAACTCTTTAATGTTCATGTTTTAAACAGTTCATTCATTCAAAATGTATTAAGCTTTTCCTACTGCCAGGTTTTTCTGTTGACAGTTATATATGAGGCTTTTCTGGTTAACACTTAACTTTGGCAGCAGGGGCTGGGGTGAGGGAGTTAATTCATGTTGTATCTGAAGCTATGACCAGGGATACCCATTTTTTTTTTTTAATTTGTTTACAATGAACTACTCTGGCAACCACAGTTACTTGAAACACAGCCCAAACTGACTGGGTGTTACAGTGGGCTTGAGACTTGGGGTTCAAGAGCCAGAGACAAGAACAGATTTCACAGGACTGCACCTGTCACCCTCAGAGGCTGACGTTCCTTCCATACACATGATTCTAGTTAGTTTGGCTATCTGATTCTCTGCCGACAGCAGAGTGGAAGGAACAAATCAAATGGGGCAGCCAGATGCCCGTAGGGGACAGCAGTGTGACAGCTGAGGGTCTTGCTGGCAGGGAAGTCATGCTTGACAAGTCGTGCCAACTCTGCCTCCAACTGCTCTCCCAACTCACCCCTCTTTCCAACTCCATTGCCACCACCTTATTTGAAGCACTGTTTTCTCTCATCAAAAAGGCTGCAGTAGTTCTAACACTCATGTCCCTGACTGGCTAGTCTCCTAGCAGCCACACATCTGTCCCCTTAAAAAATCAAATCACAAATCTGAGTGGTCATGTGCCTCCTTTAAAACCCTATAATTGTTATAGGACAGGGAGAGGGGCAGCCCAAACCTCGCAAACCTGCCTATTCTAAATGGGTTCTGCCATCCGCCGCATCAACACAAAACATATGAGACTTTAATGGGAAGGAACTTTAATACAACTAGGAAACAATACAGGAAAGGCAAAGAGTCTAGTTTCTAAATGAAGCACCCAAAGTTACCCGTCCCCTCGTGGGTAAAAGTCCATCCAAATGGGATTGGCCCAGAACAAGGCCCCAAAGCCTGCTACAAGTCTAAAGCATCTTCCAGTGGGGACCCACAGAAAAGGGTCAGAAACAACCAAACAAGCCCAGAAGGAAAAGAGCAAAATCAACATCAAGATAAAAGCTGCCATTGTCACCTCCCCATGGGTCTCACCCACATCTGTGTCACCCAGTCCACAACCAAAAGACAAGCACAGTTTCTTCACGTGTCTCTAGGCTCCATGCGCCTCCTCCAGGTCTCCTGGCTCCATCCTGCTTCCTTCCTCAGTCTCTTCTCCAGTTTCTCCTCTTCCTGCTCAGCTCCAACCTCCCTTGGGTGGGGCAGGGAACCTCCCCCTTTCCTGGGGACCACCCTGTTACATAATGACTTCCTGTTGACTGAAGATAAAGTCCATAGTCATTTCCAATCTCTCTGAGGCCACCTGGGACCTGGTCCTTACTTTGTCTCTAAGCGACACTGCAGCTCTGTTATCTTCTCTTTCTCTCAGCTCCAGCCTCACCTTGCATTTTTGGAAGCTACTTCCCACCTCAGAACTTCTGTAGTGACTGTTCCATCCTGACATGCTGTTTGCCTGGCTAATCCTCACCTTTTAGGTCTTGGGAAAATTTTCCAAACTGGCAGTTTCCCTCCCCTCTCCATTTTCAAAGCACCTCCAACTTTTCCTTCATAGTCCTTGTTTCCACTTGGTGAGTTTCATAAACTTATGTAGGGTCTGGTTTTGTTCCTGTCCAATAAAGAATTCAACCTTGATCAAAGAGAGATCTGGTCTTTGCCCTCAGCTTCTGGGAGGTAATTTCTAAGACCATGCAATGTCATGCATGATTAAGAGGTTTTTTTAGCTGCGGTCTTGGGTCACACTAGGTGGTCTAACAATGTGACTCATGGTGTGGGGTTTTGCATTACTGAGCATCGGTTCCACCTCTGGAGGAGCTAGAGTCTGAGCTCAGTCATACGGACAGTCAACCATGTCTCCATGATGGAGTTCCAGTGAACCGGAGGCCAAGGCTTGGCTGAATTTCCGGGGTTGGCAGTACCTCGTGCATATTGTCACACATTAGTGTGAAAGTTACGTAGTCCATGACTCCTTGGGGAGAGGACAACTGAAGCTCCATGTTTATAAATTTCCTGGACTCTGCTCTATGTACCTCTTCTCTTGGCTGACTTTAATCTGTATCTTTTAGCTGTTAACAAACCATAACTGTGAGTATAATATCTTGTAATGTAGTGAGTTCTGTGACTCTTTCTAGAAAATTATCAAACCTAAGAACGGTTTGTGACATGTTTCCCCTTATAACTGCAGCAGTAAGCACATTTCCTGGCACATAGCAAATGCTTAACACATTTGATAATGACCAGATGTAATAAATTATCAGTTTTCCTATAAGTACTTTAAAAATGAGCATATAGTCAGCAGGTGGTACCTGTACAACTTAATAAATTGCTATTTTGCAAACTCCTACTTCCAGATCAAATGTCACCTTTTTTATGAAAGAGAAAGACATGGTTGACAGTCCATATGACTGAGCTCAGACTCCATGTGACTGTCCCTACGACAGAGCTCAGACTCTAGCTCCTACAGGCCTGTCATTTTTGCCTTTGTGTTCTCTGGTCTATTGCCTGCTTTCATAGGTGTCAGTGACACTGAAACACATGTTTTGGGAGGGACCTTTGCTAGATTAACTATAGCACTGAGGGTGTTGTTGACACAGAACAAGTACACAAAAGGTGTTGCAGAATGAAGGCAATTAAAAAAATTTTGCTTTATAAAAAGAAAAGTTTGGTTATCTGTGAAATTCTGGTACATATTTACAGCTCACTCCCTGGAAAATAAGGTAGTTTGTTACTGTAGTAACTGAATATCATAAGAGTGTTCTACTCTGGTGTTTTTGTCTTTCTAAAAATAAAAATGTTCCCTCAACGTTATTAACCACTTTAAAAATCTGACAAGTTTTAAATAAAAATATGGAAGCAGATTACTAAACTTGAAAAGTCAACTGATTCTCTAATTAGAATGAAATATTACAGGTTATTTACATAATACATTAAGAAAATAAAAAAAAAAAACAACCACTAATCTTTCTCTCGTCTGTATAAACCTAATTGAAAATTCAACTAGCATACCAATAGCCTACGATGTCCCCAAGTCGCATGGAAAAATCAATTTTATTTCCTTCAGACCTGCATTTAAACTAGATAATAACTGCTATAATGTGTAACAACCATAATCCAATTTCAATTTGTTTGATTAGATGAATATAAACATTAAACAAGAAAGTCACGGGATTGTCATAACATTGTTCATGCTGTTAACTTATTATAGAACAAAGCATTTTAATTTGCTTCTAGAAAACATGCTGTTAGAAAATACATAAATATGAATTTGAATGATCCTGAAATATCATCCAATAAGATCCTGCCATTGCCTCATGCAAAGATAAAAACGGCTTTGAACTTGGAGGTTACTTGAAACTCTTACTGAATTCAGCATAAGGAAAACCCTGAATGATTCTTTAAATAGTGGCAATTGTATTTAAAGATTCCTTTGCATCGCACTGCATAATCACTGGACCATACCAAAACAATACCCGGATCAGAAGTTCTCAAATAATAATGTGCACAAAAATAATGTGCACAATAACCAAAATGAAGTTGCCAGAATCACCCTGAGATTGTGGTCTAGAGTGACCCCCTGCTCACCCTGATCTATTTGATTGTGGGTTTTTTTTTTTTTATAGCCTAACTCAGCATCAGGCACTTCCATTTATGAAGTTCATCTGCAGCGAAGTGGTGGGCACCCACACTAACACCTACATGGACATCAGGATTCACCAGAGGGTTACACCTGATGTCAATAAAGTTATGATCCAAGCAGGAGGGCTGTTTGGGAGACCCTGGCCTGATCAATCCCTTTCAAATGCATCCTCTTGGAATTTAATTCAGTGGGTGGGGCCTGCATGTCTAAGACTCCCCGGTGATGCTCATATTCTAGTCCAGCAATTCCTCACTGAGTGACAAGAACTCGGATGCAAATTAGCCAAACAGGTCTTAGATCTATAATGAGCCCTGAAATCAAAGCCAGAGAGCTGTGGGCCAACAGTAATATTTACCAATTTATTTTAAAATACTCTGCACCTGGTGGTAGCTCTGGGCCGAACCCACAGCCACATCTGTAAAAACAAACCTCAACTGCCCCATAAACCTGATCAGATACACAGCACCTTTCATTTGCACTCATATAAAGATGTGACCATATTCTAAAAGACCTCCAGGTTTTACCACAGTCTCTTTAACTTAGCTCTAACAAAACATTTGAGGGGAAAAAATTCTCTTGCCCAATGGCCTGTAGTATTCCTGTACTGCCCGACCAAAAGCAGACTATAATAAATGTATAAAACAAAATTTTTGTAATTGGAAGACATTTTCAAACCCTAGGCAGGGAGCATAGCTCATTTTCTTTATGCAATATTTAGCAGACCGAACCTCCTACCAGAGCAAAGACAGTGGGCCATTCCCCCTAACGTAAAGAGGTTTAATTTCTCCCTCCTCCTCCCACCTCACCCTTTAGTTTCTCACATTTTAAAGTGCTAAGTGGTGGTGGAGACAAGCATAAATGGTTACCCTCTGTGATTCAGAATCCTAATAGAAACAGCTCAACAATGAATTCTTAAAATGCATCCACTCAACCATCTAGAAACTCACCCCTCTCCTTACTCCCCACTTTCTCTCGCTAGCAAGTGGAATCGCAGGGAGGTACAGGGGCACTGAACCCAGGCAGATGAAGACAGTCAGACTGCTGCATGTCCATTTAAGAATGGAAATGGAGGGTCACGGGAAATGACTGCTATCTGGTCATTTCCATCATTAGAGGAAAATCACATTTGTGTTTCTGCATTTAAAACTCAAGTTTAAACTGATACTAAGATGGGGGCAGGAGTGAGAGGGTAAGGGATGGTGGATTGAATTCTAGAATTCTTGGGAATAAAGCCGCCCAGTGATCTGACTTCTGAACCTATAGTTTTGCCTTTTCCTAAATGCCATAAAAATGGAATGATATCCTATGTCGCTTATTAGAATCTTGTTTCTTTCACTGAACATTCTTGCTTTGTCAGTAGTTTGTATTGCTGAGAATTTCTTTGTATGGATGCACCATAGTTTATCCAGTTGATGGATATGTGTGTGTCTATGTTGTTCTGGCTTGGGGCACTTAAAAATAAAGCCACAAAGGGCCTCCCCGGTGGCGCAGCGGTTGAGCGCTGGGTTGCGAAGCTGCCTGCAGCCTCTGCAACGCCTGTTTGATCCCCGGCCGGTGGCCAAGAGTCCCCACATGGCTCACAGACCTCTCCTGCCGCCTGCTGCTCCCCTCAGCAGTGTACTTCGTCAGTCTGCCTGCTCTGCTCTGCTCTGCTCCCTGCTCTGCCTCTGGTGAATTCTCTCACCCTTCTGCGCTTCTGACTATACCCAGTGCTTGTATAAATAAATGAATGAAAAAAAAAAAATCCACAAAGAAGAAAACAAACAGCCCAAGTTTTTTTTTTGGGACCCTGGCCGGTGGCTGGGGATCGAACTGGTGCTGCAGAGGCTGCGGGCAGCCTCGCAACCCAGCACTCAACCACTGCGCCACCAGGGGAGGCCCAAAACAGCCCAAGTTTTTAAATGGCAAAAAATTTAAAGATACTTTACCAAAGAACACAATATAGTTTTCAGAAGCACATGAAAGACATGCATATCCCTCAGGACTTGAGAAAAGTGTTAAAACAAGTTACCAGTTTACAAGCTTTAGAATGCTAAAGTAACCACCACAAAATCCACAAAACAAACAGAAAAACTTGGCAGGACCACGTGTTAGTGAGCATGCTGAGCAACCGGAGCTCTTTCCCCAGTAGGGAAGGGTGGGTTGCAAAGAGATACAGCTACTTTCAAAAGCGGTCCAGCAGTTTCTTAGAATGTTAAACATACCATTACCATACAACCTAGCAATTCACTCCTAGTATTTATGTCAAAAGACGTGAAAACTCATGTTCATACAGGAAACCTGGGAGTGTTCATAGCAACTTCATGATTAACTTCCTTTTAAGATGTGTACGCGACTAACTGTCTTTTAATGGGTTTCCTAAAATTCCTTTGGTTTATTTCAGGACTTGGGCATCTCAGTGATCTTTGAAAAAATAACTAGGAGATTCACTTAATTAACAACCACTTAATGAGTTGCTAGTGAAGAGACTGATTATTTAAAACTGGTCCCACCCTCTTTTCTCTTAAAGCTTCGAGACCGGAAAGCATTGATGCCTATTGGCAGCGAATTTTCTCTTTAGCCTAGTGATTTAGAGCAGTGATTTCCAGAGTGTGGGCCACGGGTAAAATTAGCCTTACTTGAGAATGTGTTAGAAATACAAGTTCTTCCTTCTCCAGACCTACTGAATCAGAATTTCAGGATGGGTCCACTTGTTTTTGCTTTATAAAGACCCACAGCTGATTCTGATTCTGTTCAAAATGGAGCATCATGGGCCTCCCCGGTGGCACAGCGGTTGAGCGCTGGGTTGCGAAGCTGCCCGCGGCCTCTGCGGTGCCGGTTCGATCCCCGGCTGCTCCCCGGCCACCGGAGGAGGGTCCCACATGGCGCGCAGACCTCTCCTGCCGCCCGCTGCTCCCCTCAGCAGTGTATTTTGTCAGTCTGCCTGCTCTGCTCCCCGCTCTGGCTCTGGTGAATTCTCTCACCCTCCCACGCTTCTGACTGTGCCCAGTGCTTGTATAAATAAATAATCTTTAAAAAAAAAAAAAAAAATGGAGCATCAGTGATGTACTAGGCCCACAGATCCCACTTCCCCACTCATGTAGCAACATTTTAGAGGAACAGAGGGGCAATCATTTCATTTAAACAAGACTGATAATTTCTCTTTAGAAGCACAACAATTTACTGACCAATTTTATACTAAGCAATCTAAAATTTGACATGTGAAATGTGTCAGGATTAATCAGAGAGGAGAAGCAAATGCTGGCAGCCCAGTCTACTCTGCTGACTTTTGAGCACACTAATAAATTAAATGAATTCATGATTTATTAACCAAGTGGAAAATATATATTTAAACACTCCTGATATAGTCAGAAGAGTGAACAGTAATTGCAAACTCTGAATCATCTTAGAAGTTGAAGGAACTTCCCCCAAAGGAGTTAAATTACCGCCGGCAAAATTCCTTATTTTCAATGAGTGATCTTTTTAAACACCAAAGAGTGATTTTATTATTTTAACCACCAAGGACCTCTGATTTTAAAATATGTCTCTTATACACACTACCCTGATTTGTCTCCACATTACTTTTCTCTGTTAATTAGAGGACTATTTGGTTACTAATCATAACTTCTAAACAGGGTTAGCTACTCACTGTTGCCATTCTGAGTTGATGTATTTCCTCATCAGAAGCAGAGACCCTCAACATTTCAGTTGACCCGTATAGCTTTATATTATACAAATGCACAATTTTTACCTTTGATCTCTTCAGCTACAAAATGCAAATAATGACTCCTGCCTCCTAAGGCAATTGTAAGGATTAAAATAAAAATACAATAAGATAAACAAATAAAACCAGATATCCTATAATTAAGACTGTGTCTGGCAAATGACTGCATCCAAGCACGGCAGCTGCTATTTCTACAATTATTAATTAGGCTGCCTGAATCCTGCAATGAGCTCTCAATAACCGAACCAGGGAACTTAGTCAAATTGATAATATGGATGATGGAAGAGTTGAAAAGCAAACATCGAGTGAGGCTCTCAGAATGCACAAGACTAGGAAACAACCTCCCACCCCCAGGCTGAACAGCCCAAGGAAAAAGGTGATAGAGCCAGGGCTCAGGGTCAAAGCTACCCACAAGGAGCCCCAGTGGTGTCAGGCCTGGGCTAGGGTAGCAGGAACCTTGAGGAGACAACTAAGACTCAGACACAGAGGGGAGGCAGCCTGGCTTCTCCTTCCTTCAGCCTCTAGCGCCTCCTAGTGGCCAAACCCAGGAAAAGCCTAGAAACAGCTTGCAGGGCCAGCAAGGCCCAGTAGTAGCGAAGGGTGAGTACCCTAAACACTGCTGTCAACTCTTATCGAGGTTAACACATTTTCTCCTAGGTGGGGGGCAATGTTATTAACTGATGAGAAACCCGAGGTATCGAGAGCACATAAAATAATAAACAGCAGGATAAGGAAGAACCAAAATCTTAAAAATGTTTTTATTCGCTCTAGTTGTGTGGCAAACAAAAGGCAGCATTGTTGCAAGTGCTTGTGTCTGATGTTGGCCAAAGAAATCAATGTAAAAATGGGGCGAATATTTTCAAGCACTGCATTCACACAATTTACTCACAAACAAATGAACAGTGTTCTTGGTTGTTCTAAACACAGCATACTGCTCTGTGCAGGCAACCAGTAACAAAAATCAGAGTTCCCTGATTCACAATCAGGTCCTAAAATTGAGTTTTCTAGGAAAGCAATTCGTCCTTTCTTCCTTTAATAGATATTTATCAAGAAATTACTAAATTTCAGCTATATTGGGCATATTCAGAATTGGATCCTTTTTGTTGTTGTTTTACCTTTCCTATATAGAATGTACAGGTAACCGACGGCTCTGGGGGCAATCTGACTGTGTAAGGGCCTAGATGAAGTACATTCCAATAATGACTTGTTCAATAGTTGTGCTATGTCACCTCTCTCCTCCAGCTCCATGTCCAAGGCAGACATCACTAACAGATCCCAGAACTCCTTACCAAACCTGCTTTTGGTCTCACAGTTCTTCTCTACTCAGCCTTTATATAAGAGCTCCTCATGGCATTACAACAGAGGTGGTGAAGAATCCCTACATATTATCACAGCATTAAGATAAAAATTTCCTAAAAATAAGGCAAATGTCTAAAGGCACTGCTTTATAAACAAACTGGGCCACAATTTTTGATACTGAATGGGGATAATGAATATATATGAACCACAAAAGTTTCCAAGAAAGGGCCTCCCTGGTGGTGCAAGGGGTTAAGCACCGCACTATGAAGCAATCCGCAGCCTCTTCCACAGCCTTTGCAGCATGAGTTCGATCCCCAGCTGACCAGGGAGCAACCCACATGGCGCAGTAGACCTCTCCTGACTTGCCCGCTGCTCCCCTCAGCAGTGTATTTCAGTCAGTCTGCCTGTTCTCTTCCCCACTCTGTCTCTGGTGAATCCTCTCACCCCCCCGCACCTCTGGCCTGTACCCCAGCTCTTGTAAGCATCAATAAATAAATATTTAAAAAAAAAAAGTTTCCAAGAAAAAAGGCTGCTATTTCTTGGTTTGTAACTGTTTATTTTTTCTTTATAGGCTTATTACTATGAAGATTTATTACTTATGGCATTTATCATTAAATATATAGTATTTAGTAAACACTAACATTTACTAGAGTTTATATGGACTAACATATCAGGTACTGTACACCATCTTGGAAATAGAAAAATATGAGGTCAAGGTGAAGTGGAAAATGGCCAAAGTTATACTGAAATTGACAGTGAAGGGGAAAGCAAAGAAACAATTGATGCAGTAAAAAGGCCCCATCAGACAAACATTCCCACCTGGTGCAATTAGCAAGTTTACCTTATCTTTTGCAAGGTCTCCTCTTGTCTAACAAGGCTGCAGTCCAAGAGGAGGGGGGACAGCAGTGCGACTTATCTTCCCCCTCCCCTTTAGTGAAACTCCCCTTTTGCTCATCTTCCGTCTGACCCTCAAACTGTAATCTACCCAAGTAACCCGTGTTAAACAGTATAAAAGGAAACTTTGGTGTATGTTCAGGGCCCAGATCTTTCAAGAGAGAACTCTCTCCTGTCTGGTGCCCACTAGTGTGATAATAAAACCTGTACCCTTTTGGTCCTTTCTAGCCTGGCAGGATAGTTTTGCATAACAAAGGAGTGGCCCAATCACTCTCCTCTGTATCTCTTGAAAGGTACAAAGTGCAAATGAATATGCACTGTAGTGCCTTACAAGTTTAAATGGCAGAGAGAAAATACAAGTGTCTAAAAACTTGATACCAAATCATGTTATACATCATTCTGGAGGAAGGCATAGTTCTCTGGCAAGAAACTGCTCACCCATGAAATGAAATAACCCTTCCAGGAAAGGATGATTAATTATTTAATAAACACATTGTATTTTTAACTTCACTGAGAAAAACAAATGGCAAGAGGTGCTCCAGAAACCTCCACAGCTGCCCCTGCCTCAGTCTACTCCTCCCAACACTCTGGATGCAGGGAAGGGAGAGCCTGGGTGTGGGGCAGTGCAAGGGGGATGGCATCTGGCTTGTGCTGGATGCCTGTGCAGGGACTTCTCTCATTTATTATCTCAAGTCAAGCTGCAGGTAGGTTCTAAAGCCTCCATGTTTACACAGGAGAACATTAAGGCCCCAAGTGAGTAACTAGTCCAGAGAACTTCTAAGGACACAAGGATAGCAATGCATAGGGCTGGGTGGTTAAACACAAAGTGCTTCATTGCATACTTTGTAGCTCTCATGAAACACAGATTTTGGAGTTCTTGGTCCTAGTTGCATCCTTTGTGGCAAGCCCAGGGGTTGACACATAGCGGAGACTTGTTCAATTGTTATGCTGTGTCCAAGGCAGACATGACTAGCAAATCCCCAGAGAAATAGACAGGATCATACAACAGGAGGAGGAAGTAAAGAACTGAGCTTGCAACCTCAAGGTAGGGATAAGGACGATGTGACCTTGGGCATGATGAAAGCCAACTTTACAGATCACTTTAAAACACACAGGTACAATTATGCTTAAAAGACTATGATAAAGCTTAAAAATATTGTAACCCTCTGGATGATGACAGCTATTTCTATTCTCCTCCTGCCTGATTAACATACTTTCTTGGTATCATCTATTCTAATAGCACCGTTCCAAGGCCAAAGAGGATAAATCACAACATAATGATTAAAAGTGACTCAAGATTAAGGGACTTAAGATATATACCATCTTCTCTCTTTAAGAAGCCCTCTAATTTGTACAGTACAGACATATTAAAACCTTATCTTTTATTAAAAAAAATTCCCTTATATTTTCAACCCTTGACATAGTGAATTTAATAAGCAGGATTAAGTTTTACCTTTCTTAATAAATCTTTTATAGCTTGTCTTGTGTCAATAAAATAGACAAGGAACTGTTTAGCTAGAAGGTATATAGAGATATATCAAAACATTTTCTTTAGGCAACAAAGACAATTATTCTAGGTCACCAAATTTGTAGGGGAAATGTATTAATATCCATTAGATGGAATGCTTTCAGTAATTGCTGCTTATTTTTGTAATAGGATCCATGTTGGTGGAGAAAACTAGTCTGGCAAGCAAGTACCTTTGGGGCAGAGGTGGTATCTATGACATAATTTATTCTCTAATTCATATAAAAGCCACACTGTCATTTGAATTAGTCAATAAATACTAATTGACTGTAGAGCTATATATTCAATTTGCTTTTCTTTAGCTGCTCAGGGATTTTACAGGAGGGGGAAAAAAAACCTAAAAATACTCTTGTTGCAGAATGAATGCATAGCATTTCTCAATTACTGAATAATAGAGAAGTCAGAAAAAAATCTGAATTTTAAGCACCCTATTGGCTCGTGGGGCATTACAACTGAACTCTGAATTTATTATGATTTATATCCCATTTGCCTCTTAAAAGACTTAAGAGGTTTAAAATAACAGGCAAACATTCTTCAGGCCCTTAAATTAGAAAAGCAAAATTTAAAGCCAAATAGAAGAAATAATTCTGGAAACCAGTTAGGCTAAATATTAGTTTGAACTACATTCAACCACTTCGACCCACAAGAAAACAGTGGTCATATGATTCAATCTACTATTATTACTGCACTTGAGGATTTACCTTGAAACATCCTGGCAAAAAGGGAACATGACAAACCACACAATTTTCACCAGTAACCAAATTCTGTAAGAGACAATATTCACTGACTGCAATGAAAGTTACTGAGAAGAATACACTTTTCAATGAAGGCAGGCGGGTTCCAGAGCTAAGCAAACAAAAGTCTGAAAATATAGCCCTGTTATAATAGAACTCGATATGCAGTTACATCAGAATCCCTGGTGCTCTTCATTGTTTTCTCACCTGGCAGAGCTCCAAAATGCTGATCCTTTGGAATTTTAGGTTTGAAGCAAATGATATATTTCACGCTCACACAGTGGTAAGTGCAGTTCAGCGCCCTCACCAGCTAAGCTGGGAGTTGGGGGCTTTCCCTGAGTGTAAGGCACGGCACAGAGTGTTTTCCAAAATTATTGACCATGGAATCTTTTTTTTCCTTAAACACCAATTATTAAGTAGGTAGAATGTTCTGCTCAAAAGCTTTTTGGAAAAGTTCACCAAGATTAGTGTTATTCAGACTATGGCCAATTAGTGGTAACAGACAACATTGGAAAAGTTGAAAAAATAGAATAGCAAAGAAAAAACTCAAGGGCAGAGTACATAGTGAAGATAAGTATCTTGCAAAATTTGTGTTTTGTTTGTTATATGCGAGCAAGTAAAGGCGAGAGAGAGAGAGAGAGAGAGAGAGAGAGAGAGAGAGAGAGAGAGAGAGAGAGAGAGAGAGAATGATTAGATTGTGTCAAACTCTATCTCTTATGGGCTATATAACAACATAGCTTGAAGGCCAATGGCAGAAAAATAGATGACTATAAAGAATGTAGGGGCTCACATTATTTTTAAAAAATCTTGTAACTACCTTTGTAAAATGTATTTTCATTTTCATGTAGGTAAGCACACACAGAGTAAATAAAGCTTCCTGCAGAGGTGCTGGGTGTAAGTTCCTAGGAGGTGCTGGTGCCCAGAAGAGGGAACGAGAATGACCATTTTAGGAAGGAAACGCAAAGGTTTCAGGAGGAGGCTTTAGGAAATGGCAGGCAGGAATGAGCAGCCAGGACAGAGAAGTTGCAGGGCAAAGGCACCATCCCAGCAGCTGGGTGCAGAGCACTCCACTGCCATCCTGAACCCCAGGTAGAGGGTTCTGGGGAGAGGCAAGTGGAGCAGCAGGCAGGAGTGAAACCGACTGTGCAACGAGGACAGGCAGGGTGGGATGGGGAACATTCCATTCTGTCAGGAGCAGGGAGCATGTTTTTGCCTTCAGAAAGATTACTTTGGTTGCAGTTGGCAGGTTATTTGGAGGAACAATAGGGGATGCAGAGAGAAAGATGTGGGGGAGGAAGGGATTGAAAGGGACAGAAATCTATAAGAAGTTTTGAGAAAAATTAGCCAAATTTAGGAATAAAGCAAAAGGAGGGCCGTGTACCTTTTCAAAATCATAGTGGAGCAGTATTTAACAGCCCCTTCTCAGGGCTGCTTAATTCTCTAGTGTTGTGATGTGTAATAGAAATACAATGCAAGGCACATCTTAAACTACAGGAAGAAGCAAGTGAAATTAATTTTAATAATGTATTTCAATACACCTAGATATTCCCATTCACCATATAGCCAATATGAAATATTGCTACAAGATATTTACATTTGTTTTTTCTCTTTGGATGTCTATTTTTACTCTGGGTGTGTAATTTTACACTTCACAGCACATCTTAATTCATACCAGCTGTATTTCTAGTGCTCTGGAGTCAGGTGATAAGTGGATACTGCAGGGACAGCTCCTTCCTAGGGGGAATGTATCTTTGACTTCCTTTTTACCAGTGATTTGGACTAAGATTTGGAGAAGTCAGTTGTTTAGTTGATGAATATTAATAAATTTAAAATATTTTCTGCAACTTTCTTCCAAAAAAAAAAAGCAAAGCCAAAGGTGAAGGTTTTATGGCCAGAACATTAACCAGCTTTGCATGTGTGTTAGTCATCTATTTTAACACTTTCTCTAGCTGTTATCAGGATTTCTGTTTTATCTTTGACTTCAGCCATGTCACTAGGATGTGCTTAGAGGGTGTATGTGTGTGTGTGATTCATATTTTTTGTGATTCTTAAAAGCACATTTTCTTCTTGGTGACTTTATTATCAGTTCTAGGGGATTCCTAGCCTTTCCTCTATTGCTTTGAACAGTCTTTGGTGTCTTGCTAGGTTCCTAAATTATAAGCTAAAGAAATCTTTGACATGTTACTCACTGTATATTTTTAAAATTACATTTTAAACAGCCACATTGAGGTATAATTGATATACACTAAACTGCCTATGTCTATACAACTTGATAAGTTTTGACATATATAGACCATGGTGAAACTAACACCATGGTTAAGACAGTAAATATATCTATAGCTTCCAAAGACTCCTTTTTCCTTTTTATAATCCCTGTCTTCTATCCCTCTCCAGGTATCACTGATCTGCTCTCTGGCCCTACTAGTTTACTTTGATTTTTCTATAAATGAAATCATAGAGTAGATACTCTTTTTTGGTCTGGTTGCTTTTACTCAGCATGATTCTTTTGAGATTCAATAGTGTTGTTATGTATATAATTATCAATTCCTTTTTATTCCTGAGTTGATGTCCCTTGTCTGGATAGGCTTGTATGGACAGGGGCATGGACAGGACTTTGTTGGTGGATATCTGAATTGTTTCCAGCTTTGGTTATTATTTACTGGATATAAGAGAGTCTGGTTTTAACTTTAGGAAGATTATTCTTTGACTCAGTTACTAGAGAGGTAGTATCACCAGGGCTTGACCCATTCCCTGCATGTGGGGAGGTCAATGAACCCCAAGTAGTTGACTTATGAAGGCTATTCAATGGCAGAGCTATTAACCACAGTGGATTCAGCAGGAGCTGAGCAAAAGAACACTCACGGAAGCCAGTGAATCTAGACCAGAGGTTGGTTAAAGATGACGCTCTTCAGCTGTGACCACACTGCTTACACAATCTATTAGAAGCTGTTACTAAACCCAGAGGACACACGACTTAGTCCTAAGTTATCCAAGTTGGGGCCATGTGTACTATATACGGACTCACGTGATGCAGTGAAGAGAGACGTTTCTTTTGAAAGACATTGGAAATGGCCAACTGAATTCTTGGGAGTTCAGACAGATGCCTACAGATTTAGGAATGACTTTGCACCCTCTTATCCCAGTTGCCATTCCACGTATGTACAAAGGCAAATGGGGGGCTGGGGGAAATGAGTACTTTCAATCTGAACTAAATGCCTGTATCACAGATTCAGTAATCAAGAAGGATTAACTCCTAAAAAAATATGACATGGGTGCCTCTGTTGGTGCTGGATGTAAAATTCCTATTCCTGTGAGCTATTTATTGTTTCCTATTTGGTTAGTCTCCAGGGTCTAGTTTCAGTGCCCAAGAGAAACGCTTGGTTCCACTGAACTAAAGTTTGAGACTGAATATTTTCTAGCTTTGTTTCCAACAAATTTATACTTAGGAATTCTCCTCTAAGGGCAAGGAAGGATTTAGGAATCCAGAGGCAGGAGTCATAAATAATTTTCTAGTAACAAAGGGACTCAACCCCATCGTGACTGGCCACATCACAGCCTGGGCAGCTTGAGGTGTGGATCACAGGCCCAGGATACTTGCCTGAGGGCCAGGGCTCTCTGTGCAGGAAAAAAGAGGTCTTGAGAGTGTAGCCAGAATTACTCACTTGAGGGAGTAGACCAGGGAAAGACAAGGCCTCAAGAAGCAATTAAAAACCTAAAGTGTTGTCTGCAGAGAGAAGAGCAGACCCTGTCTCGTGGACTATTACTCATGGCATTCTCCCTTCCCACTACCTGACCCTTCTGTCTGCAAAACTTACACAGTGCCCCCGGGTACCCCCAGTCGCCTTTAGAGACTATAACTGAGCACCCATACCTCAATATAGCCCACCGAGCACTTTTAAACACATCTTCTGGCATAAAATATATGACCTAGTTATATTTTCTCGGTTTTATTTTTCTTTTACTCACCCTCTCTAACCCCCTTTCCTGGTGTTAGAACCAGTCTGTCACTTTAGAACCACTCTGGTCCTTTATTCATAATCAAAACGATTCTTCTTGGGTTCAGAGAGATCTGATCTTTCCACTGTCAATTATCTGGATCACCAACTCATCAGTCAAGCCTCAGGGGAAACCAATAATGGATGATGTAGATATTTCGGTACAAGAGAGAAAAAATGTTAACTTTGGTACAAAACCTGATCTGCCTTTTCCCTCCTAGGCCACCAAGACCACACCCTGCAGGATTCTGCCTCAGGACTTTTTCTTTACCCTCAGAAATTGGGTCCTTGCTTAAGGACCATGAGTTAAATTTACTCAATTCATGTTTCTTTTTTTAATTCCCTCTCACCTCTTCCTTTTTCTAAAGAGCAGTTCTAGTTTCTCAGTGTACAGCTCAGGGGAATAGCCTAGAAAGAAAGAATTCCCAGTTGAAATTTTAACAAAGAAACATGGCGCTGGTGCCTGTGTCCAAAGGGCATGTGCTGCTAAGAAAGACAGCAGAGAGCCTAACACAGTTGTCTTCTTGCCTCAGGAGAGAAACGAGCAAGGGGGAGAGCAGAAAAGTGGGTCCCAGTGGGGAGTCAGAGCAGCTCCAGCCTCTTGCATGACAGTGGCAGGAAGCCACGGACCCCAAGTGACTAGACTGAAAACTCATTACAGGATTCTTTCATCAATCCTCACTTGTCTTGATTGAAAAAATAACTCCTCCAAATGTAATTCATTCTTAGGCTTTAATTCACAGTTGTGATACTGAAGTGCCATGTCTATTTAATAAGGTCAGAAAAACTACAAATGGGGAGTTTGGGGGGGCACTAAACTTCATGACACCTTAGCCTTTGAAGAGGCATTAACTCATTACTCAAGCCTCACAGGAAACCAATAATGGATGATGTAGATATTTCGGTACAAGAGAGAAAAAATGTTAACTTTGCATGTTTTGAAATTTCTTCTGATTTTTAAAAATATATTCTGGTTCACTTAGGGCAAGATTTCAAAGAAACATTACCACTGGGGACAATACATGACTCTTCCATGGAGACACCAACCTCTCTGCTACCCCAGCCAGCCAGACACCCCACTGCAGATGGAGAGGCTGGGCCCTTCCAGCATCAGTGCAGGGAGGAACAATGTTTAAATCACAGTTGTTGGTGGTGGGGTTTGTGGGGATGGTGGGGGTTCCTAAAACAGAATTTCTTCTCTTGACTGATTCTAGATCTTAAAAATCTGACACAATTGTACCCGCGAGACTCCTGAATGTCCACCTGATGTTTTCAGATTCTTCTTAGTGACTAACTGCTACTGTGAGATTCTAATAAAACAATGGATATATATTTCATCTTCACCCCCAGCTTCTGACACAGTGCTTTCAAAACCCTTATAATTTTCTGAGTGATAGGTTTATCTTTTGTTATGATATTTGCTCATAATCCCTGATTCCTGATAAATGACCTTTGAAAACTCTTGAACCTCTGGTGTCACCAGTGTCTTTCATGGGCTAATAGGTTGTTGCTGTTGTTTGTGGTGGTGGTGGGGTCCTAAGTAGCTTCAGGATGGTGGATGGTTGCCAAAACAGTATGATTAAGGGGTTGAGACTTTCAGCATCACCTACCGGAGAGTCTACAGTGGATGGACATACAATTAATCAACAGTGGATAATTATTTAATCAGCCAAACCAACGTAATGGAACCTCCACAACACCCCTAAACAATGGGGTTGAGAGGGCTTTCAGGTTTTCGAATGCACCCAGATGACAGGAAGATGGCGTACCCCACACTCCACGGACACAGAAGCTCAGTCCTGCTCACAGCCCTCTGGGTGTCATCCCATGTACCACTTCATCTGGTTAATCATTTGCATCTTGTATAAAAAGCTGGCAGTAGGAGGTGAAGTGTTTCCCTGGGTTCTGTGAGCCATCCCAATAAATCACTGAACCTGAGGAGGGTCGTGGAAACCTTACATACAGCTGGTCAGTCAGAAGTTATGGGGCTCCAGGACTCGTGATGAGTGTGTGAAGAGGGGGGCAGTCTTTGTGAGGCAGAGTCCTTAACCTATGGCCTCTGCACTAACTCCAGATAGAGTCAAGACTGAATTAAATCGCAACATAAAGAATATTCTCAATCATTGGGACTCACCCTCAAACCCAAAATCTTGAATGATTACATTTGTGTGAATAGAGTCAAGGTGATGAGTTGTGTATGAAAAACTGTGACTGCCGATTCATCTGCAATAACATGACAGCTATAGCAGTTCATCAAATACTAATCATTATGGAGCCTATAGAAACTAGGCTAGACATGCCCCCAAACTAGCTAGGCCCTGGGAGACGAGTTACGCTTTTTCCTACTCTCTAAGATACTAATCCATGTTCATGTGGGTTGTCAGACTATTTCTCCACTCCTTCTGATCCTGGAACGATGCAAGTATTCCAAGAAGACTGTAGTTCTTTGATGACTGACACACACAATCACTGCAGCCAAGTATGATTGATCATCCTCATGTTGTGTCCAGAAAGGTTCACTCCTTGCCTGGCATGGGACTCAGGAGATGCACGAGACAAGTTGCTCAGGGGTCGTCAGGATTTTCTGTTCTCTCTTGGCACAGAACCTCAAGCCCCCACACTCCACCGTCTGGCGCTGAACATGCTTATGAGAAACCTACACAAGGGACTGACCAGGTTCTGAAATGGGTAACGTGACACACAGAAGACGTTCTTGTTTTCATATCTTCACAAGCAGGCACAGCAGCACCATGAAAGATCTGCTTGGAAATGCCCGTGCATGGGCCTCCCCGGTGGCACAGCGGGTTGAGTGCAGCACTGTGAAGGTGTCCGCAGCCTCTGCAGCGCAGGTTCGATTCCAGGCTGGCCAGGGAGATTCCCAATGGCGCATCAGACCTCTCCTGTCTCACCTGCTGCTCCCCTCAGCAGTGTATTTCAGTCCTTCTGCCTGTTCTGCTTCCTGCTCTGTCTCTGGTGAATCCTCTTACCCTCCCACGCCTCTGGCCTGTACCCCAGCTCTTGTATAAAAATAAATATTTTTTTTTTTTGAAAGAAAATGCCCACACACATCCCTCTGAGGGAAACTTTCTTTGGATGATGACTTACAATGTCTTTCCTTAAAGGTTATTCTAAGCTGAAGTATCAGCAAGCATCCCGGTGTGATTAATAGAAGACAACGAAGCCACTTCTAAAGAGATAAAATATCACTAGCGTGTAAGTCAGCAAAATGGTCAAGTAAATCCTGATGTTTCTGCTTATCATGGGGCTGTATTAAAAAGAAATTAACTCTAGAGGTCAAGATAATACTGAAGCATAGGGAGAGAATTATTGCTCTCTCCCTGAAGACTTTTCTCCCGGAGGCAAGACAGCACATACCCTAGATTAAACTTTCATCAGCAGATTGTGGAATTTCATCAATCTTGCATTACTGTCTGGCTCAGAGAACCTTCTGACTAGATGTCATTAGGAAACTCTCCATCCTCCATAGGGAGAGACACCCCACTCTGTAATTATTCCTAGAAAGAGAAACAATGGCAAATGAAAGAGATAACTTTCAGATTAGCTCAAAAAACCAAGAGGTCCACTATTTCTAAGTCCCTGTCTCTAAAACAGAACTGCCTTTTATCACTAGCAACTTCTACCAGTTTAGAAAGGAAGTCTCTTTGGCACGGTGTTGTGTGCTTAGTTGGACAGAAACAGGGACCACACTGATGTGCTTGCTCAAAAAAACAGCACCCCAAGTGCCTTCTTGTGGCAGACATGCCCTCTGCACGTTGTCTGAGCGGCTGCCTCCTCCAGCCAGTGCTAAATCCATTGAAGGGTCAACAAGGAGCATGTAGGGAGGAGAGAGAAACCACACTGGTTATCTACTTCATTTAAGCTGCATACCTTGCCCAAATGCCGTCAGTTTGTGAAACGTAGAGCCCAAATCATCTTGGTAGTTTGCAAAGAACAAGAGTTCTGTAGTCAAGCTAGTGAGGATTCAAAATCTGGTTGTGCCAGTTAGAAAGAACCCAGCACTATCCTCAATCTGTGAGACCTCAGCTCCACTGTGGATTGGGCCTTTAATGGCTTTTTTCATTAAAAGAAATGTAAGCAGGCAGCTAAAAAGGCAAAAAGGGGACAGGATGACGTTATCAGGGAGGCAGCAATTCCAAGAGGGGGCTGTAGTTTGAAGGGTTGAGGGAACAAAGGGACAGGGTTGGAAGTGCCAAAATGCTGAGCCCCACTCAGCTGTGCTGGCATTTCTAGGCTTCGAGCAGAGGCTTCAAGGGCCGGGGACCCAGACCTTTAAAGAGGGCACACCAGCCAGTAGTGCGGTGTGAAGTTCTGCATTTCCCCGGGCCCTGGGAAAATGGCAAGCAGAGTCAGAACTGATGCGGTAGAAGTTTTTCCAGGATGATACACTAAGAGCAGGAAGCAAGGGAAGGCGCAAGCTGTGAGGGCCCCCGGCCCGCTCCCTCCTCTAGTCCTTTGGTGCCCAGGTCAGCCCACGAGGGCACACTGGAGAGGCAGGAAGGCTCTGTGCAGTGTCCTGGCCCCAGCCTCACAAAGCAGAGTGGAGAAGGGTGGGTTTGGCGCTGAGAGACAGCAGCTTCATACCCAGCACAGGAGGGGATCGATCAGGGGCTGGAAAAGGAGAGGTGAGGTGTTTCTGCAACACATCAGAATGCCAAGGGCTTCACCTCTTCTTCTTAGGTAGTGTTAACTTGGCAACTGTCAGCCTAGCTAGAGATTCCACTTCCCAGATTCCCTTGCAGCTGCCTGTGATCAGAATATGAGCGTTAACTGTGGTGAACAAGTTCCAGAACACCTTTGATTTAGAGACAAGTCGCTTGGTACAGTTAGACAAGGGCAGCCCAGGAGGGACAGATAAGCAACAACCTAGAAGGAGCCGGAGTCCATGTGGCAAAGAGCTGCCCTCCCCACCAGACTGCACTGCCAGTGCACAAATCCAATTTAGCTCACAAAGGTTTAGCTCTACAAATAGTATCAGGGCTGAGTAGGTACAGCCCTGGCAGAACTTTCCTGAGACAAGGTAGGAAAGGAAAGAGACAGTTGAAAGGTTGTTTTTTTGTTTTTTTTTTCCCCATAAGGATTTCCCGAAGTAGCCACAAGGATCACCTAATTCTATTCTGAGTTCACTACTATTCAAATGTTCTTTCTGTAGAGATCAGGGCCATGCAGGACTCCGTACCCCACCCCCAGACCTGGGCCCTGGATTTCTTCTAAACAATTCATTAAAGAAGTAAAAATCATTCTTAACTCAAGACCATACAAAAACAGGCTCCAGGGCCATAATCTGTCAAACTCTGCTTTCAATTCACACCTGTGGTCTTATATACTCAGTAAGAAGCCAGATCCCGAAGGACAAGGAACAGACCATTGAGTGCCCCGGGCTCCTTGCTGACGCAAGTTATTTCAGACCATCTATCTCCTCGTCACGATTAACAGAGGAGCTTCCAGTTTGAACACATGGAAATATCATCAGCCTGTTCCTGCCCTGTGACAACCAGATGACCCTCTGAGGTCAGTCACATTAGTTTCCTAATCTCTGAAATAAAGAGGTTAAGAAAATCAGGACAATTTTCTAATTCACATTGACAGAAAACTTATAATAAGCATAAAATTTAATTTGCATTTAAAAACTTAAAATTTATTACACAAGTGATATGTTTTATAGGATTTTAGAAATTAGTCCAAACCATTAAGAAGAAAATCTAGATTGCCCATAATTACCCCCTCTAGAAGACCAAGAGTAAAACATCGCAGTGTTTTAGCTTTTGAAGCATTTCCCTCCTAGGTGTTAGCTCTGGGGGTACACACACACACACACACACACACACACACACACACACACACACACGTATATAGATATGTGCATATATAGCACATTGTAGCAGGAAGCTTGATATATGAATAAATTCACTTTTTAATTAAGTATGTAAAAAGTAATAAAGAGGTTAGAAGGCAGTGATGACCAGATTACCTTTTCAATTTAAAAGCCCGTGATTTAAAGTTTTGCACATTCTAACTATAATAATTAACCCCAGTATTATTCAAGACCCCCCCAATTAAGCAATGCTTTCAAAAGAAATAAAAAAAATACTAGCAGAAAAATAAGAACATGATCCATAAGTGGCAACAGCCTTTTAAAGCAACTTAAACTAGGGTGTTAGTGGATAAAACCAGTTCTAGGAGAAGAAAATGTGAAGAAAATATTCAGTACACTGGAGACATACTATGTTCTTTAGATAAAAGTTCCCTGAGATTTTAACCAGACAAAATAATATATTAAGTCAAAGATAATCTCATTTGGAAATCTATGAATAATTTATTATACAAGGTGGAATTAAGCAGTGTTCCCCCAAACCAGAAAAGATATATGAAACAGCTTCTAGAAAGAGAGCTTTGCCACACAAACTGAAAGTGTAAACAACAGCACAGGATCCACATTTAGCCTGCGTTGATCCACAAAGCCCTGCATGAAAAGCGCGGGTGCGTAGCCATTGTAGTGGTTGCTATTAATTATGAAGGAATTTTATCTTCATTAGAGCAGGCCCAACAGGGTCTTACTTATAATAGCTATTTATTAAAAGTAACCCCAATTTTTCTTAAAAACAGAAGCAGCAATCTAGCATTGCCACTAACTGAAATTAATGCGTTTACAGACCAGAGCGGCACTCCCCAAAGTGTGTTGCTTGTGCTTCGATTTCCATGAAGAGTTTGCAACATTCTCAGAGAAAAGGGGTCTGTTGCACTTTGTTTCATCCGGTTTCCAGGTGACCCCAGAATCTTTTCTAGGAGCACCTTATCTGATTAGTGCTCACGGGGCAAAGAGCTGCTTGGGAAGATCCCACTTAAGGGGTCTGAAGACCCTCTGATGGCACCACCCGCTCGTTTTCCTTTCTCATGGGAAACAGATGCGATCGGCAGGCTCCTCCCTGGCCGGGAAAACACACTGGGATTGATGTGCCCTTTCCAGTAGATGGGCCAGATCTGCCACAAGGGCAAAGGAGAGGCTCTGTGTAGAGTCCCCGCCATTCAGAGCCTATGTTTGCTGCCTTCTGATCCTTCTGTGGAAAGAATAAGAAGATGATTCCCAGGGTCCAAATGAGTAAGGAGAGAGCTGAGGCTGGGAATCAACAAGGGTCCCTAAAGTTTAGAGTACAGTGGACCCTTGAATAATGTTGATGGGGAAAAAAATCAAATCCAGAAAGGGGTTACCATCTGCGTGGAGTTGGCAAGTTCTCCCACATCTGTCTGGGTTTTCTCCAGGTACTATGGTTTCCTCCCATATCAAGGACATGCATGCTAGGTGAACTGGTGCGTCTCAATTCTTCAGACCTGAGTGAGTGTGGGTGTACTGGAGCACACACCCTGTAGTGGACGGGGGTCCTGGCTCGGGTGGTGTAGGGTAAAGAAAAGGTCAGGCTTTTCTGCCCTCCTGCCATCAGGATAGATGATGGATCATTGAGGTCCTGAATGCATGCCTGATGGCGGGCACCTGGAGTAGGGTGTGGGCAGATGTAGATAGGATTCACCTGGGCTAAGACTGTGCTTTTAAGGGCAGCGTCACGGGGACGCCAGCAGAAGCTGAGAAAGAAGCCCATGAGAAGCCAAGAGAGAAGCAAAGCAGCAGAAGCAAAGCAGAGAACACCAGAGAGCCCAGATAGAGTGAGGATTTGCTTGGGGCTGGGAGGCCTGCCAGCCTCCCGGCCCCCCAGTGCCCCTGCCTGCCGTGTACCTGGTAATCCCAACAAAAGCCTGCAAAACCACTGAGGACTCTGACTCCTCCTTTACCCGGTCTGCATGGGATCAGAAAACCTGCCCCGTGTCCAGTCCTGCCCCTACAGGTGGGTTCCCACCTTGGCTGTTGGGAGAGGCTCTTGCCACCTGAGACCCTGATTACCTTTTATATTTAAGAGCCTATGAATTAAAGTTTTGCACATTCTAACTATAATAATTCCAGTATTATTCAAGACCCCCCCCCAAATTTAGCAGTGCTCTCAAAGGAAATAAAAACAAAATAATACTAGCAGAGAAGCAAGAACAATAGTGAATTGGAAAGTGAATGCATGAATGCAAGTATAACAGGAGAGGTGTTCTTTTTTTGTAAATGTTTGATGATGCCTTCTTGTGAGCAGCAATATGCAGTAGGGCCACTTTTTAAAAATGTCACTATACATTGCTTAGTTTAAAATTGCAGTTGCTACTTTTTAAATTTTTTTTCACCACCACCTCTTATCCCCCTTTGACCTAAACCTCCTGCCTCCTAACTTTGGAAGGTTCACTTCATTGATTTGTAGTTTTAAAAGTATCTTGCTCTGTTGACTCCACTATAGAAATGTGCAATATTTGTGTTTGTGGCTTTGACTTGCTTTACTGTTATACACAATTCCCTCGAGCTCCTTCCATGTTGCTGTAAATGGCAACCGTCCCTCTTTCCTCACAGCTGAATAGTATTCCACTAAATAGTATTCCAGCTGAGTAGTAGTCCATTTACTGTGTGAATGGACCACAGCGGCTTGAGCCAATACGCTACGAGTGGGCACTCAGGTTGTTCCTGAGAACCTATGAGTGATGTGAAGTGAGGACTTCTTGCACCTGCTGCACACCCTGGCCCACACCTTATTTAACACACACAGTTTTAGTTCCAGGATCAGTAACAGAGGTGAGTGCCATGAAATCCCTCCACACCATCTTCGAATGGCGGCCTGGCAGGTGTTCTGAGACAACGTGAGAGGTGGCACTCTGGCTAGGGCCTCCATCACTGGAGGCAAAAATCCCAGTCTAATGGTCCAGAACCAGCCACACACGTGAGGACACCTTCCTCCTCATGGGTGGGAGTGGCGCAGGGCAGTGTGGGTGCTCTCTGGTGCTGCATTTGATTGGAAATACAAGGCTCTCACCAATCCCCACCTCCAGGAACTTTGACCTTTATCTCACAGTCATCAAAAAGAGTCAAAGTACAGGATAGGCAAGAGAGAGGTGGTTAGTGCTTTGCCAGGCAGAAATGCAAATGTGCTTCAAGAAACACCATCAGAAAGTGGGGTGACTCTCTAGGACAAGACACTTCAGTCCAGTCATAACACCCCACAGAGACTCAGCATCTATGGGACTGCAGCTACTTAGGCCGTCCATCCTAAGGGGCTTCTCCAAATCAACCCGAGTGAATCAGCGGGCAGCAAGAAGAGAGATCGCCTCATCACCCAGAGTAACTTGCCCCATAAGGAATTTCTTCAGAGCAAATCAAAAGCACTCGAAATCTTAAAATGCTAACTCCAAACCAACACTACAAATTCTGAAATTATGTGGCTCAGTGAAGCACTCTGATCTTCAAGAACGATTCTGTGCTCTTCAAGCCTCTGGTGTACCTACTTTTCTTACTCATTTTAACCACATCAAGAAATCCCCTAAGAGATTCCATTTTTCTCAGCAAGGAAAGTTACAAAAGAGAATGCGAAATGGGCTCGTTTTTTGCAAGCAAAATGAAACACTTTTATGTTTTATTCATGCAAAGTGAAAACCCCTTTCCTTTGCAGCATTACAAATTGAATTTGCTCTTGTAAATTGCTGTTAAAAAAATCAAAAGCAAGTGTAAAAAAAAAAAAAGGCAGGACTACAAAGGTCCCTTCTTCCCTTCTTCTAGGGAATGAAAACTCGGGGGAAACATGGGGGAGAAAATAGGGACTTTCACTGTAGCACAAGGACCACCAGCCAGCACATGAGCCTGCTGAGGTCGACAGCGGATGTGGAAGCCCAAGAGATTCCTAAATGACACCTATCGGCAAACATTGCATAATAAGCAGTAGTTTAAAAAACACGAATAACCTGGCTCACATTTCAAACACATAACCAAGGCAACGTAACCCAGGTTAAGCTGGTAATACTGGGGTCTCTTGCTGTTCGGTAGGACAACTGAGCTCCTCATGTCTGGGATGGACTCCCATCCTCTGTATCAAATGAAGCCTCGCTGACTTCTCATCCTTTCCAGAACCGTCCTGTCTTTGAAAGGAAGCCATGTAATTAATCACCTCTGCTAGCACATGATGCTTAAACAAGTGAAGAGCTAATATTCGTTCAGCAATTGCCACGTCCCATGACTACGCCATCACTACACACACAGGCACAGAGACTCAGTGTGTGGTCTTTATAATGATGCCCATTTTCCAGATGAGATAAATGGAGTCCCAGGACTTGACTACTTTTGTCAATTCGAGTTTGAATCATTTTTTTCCCCTCCATGAACATGCAACTTTGGGTCTCATTTTAAAGTGGGGGCGGGGGGGTGGGGCCTCCCTGGTGGCGCAAGGAGTTAAGACGCAACCTATGAAGCTATCCGCAACCTCTGCAGCATGAGTTCTATCCCCAGCTAGTCAGGGAGCAACCCACATGGCGCAGCAGACCTCTCCTGACTCGCCCACTGCTCTCCTCAGCAGTGTATTTCTGTCAATCTGCCTGTTCTGTTCCCCACTCTTGTCTCTGGTGAATCCTCTCACCACCCCCACCCACCACACCTCTGACCTGTACCCCAGCTCTTGTATGCATATACAAATAAATCTTTAAAAAAATAAAGTGTGGGGGTAAGCTGAATACTTCCTCAATGAATCCTTTCAATCTAACCTTAAGGAAACACAACCCCATCCTGTGAAATGAATGTCACCTTGGCTCCAGCCTTAAAAACAAACAGAGGATAGGAACCAGGAAAGAAACAAGCATCTGGCACCCTTCTATCAAGCTAAAGAGTTTTAATGGATGACCAAATAGCATCAGGTACTTTCCTTGTGAAATTAATCAATGCATATCAGGCGTCAACTCCATTGCTACAGCTCAGCCAAGCAAGTGAGGGACAGGTGTGTGCCAATAAAATACCCACTCACTCCCCCCACCCCCACCACCCCGCAGCACCCCAGCAACTGGCCCAGCTGTCACCGCTCACTCTGCTACAAAAGCTCCGAAACACAACTGTGCTTCCAGGAAGGTTTATCCAATCACCAGTCAGAGCACACGGCAGCTCTCTTTGTTGTAGACTATTTCTCACGTCTGGTTCCAGCAGAAGGGCTTGTTCTTTGATGGATGAATGTTTAACCATTTTCCCTTCTGGCTTACAAATTGGAACTGAATCAAAAGACCATCAAATCTGCCAAAGCCCAGCCTTAGAAGACAAAGGCGAGGATAAGCCAAGGCAGAGCCCCTTAAAGAGAACCCCACGAGCTGATAAACCAGAATGCTCCGGAGATACAAGTTGAGGAAAGCCATGTCTCTGTCATCTGGGATTTTTCACCCGCTTCTGCAAGATGCTCTTTTCCATTTTCAACAAAGCACTAGTTCAGTGTGGCTCATCCCTAAATGCTTGGAGATCCTTAATTAGGTACCTTGACAGTTGCCAAAGATAAACTATAATTTAAGAGTTAAATGCATTTAATATAGTCAAGTACTTGACATTGGTGTCCAAGTGTGATGTTTGTGACAACTGCCACTTTGTTGGTTGGGCTCTGTTTCCAGTCATGCTGGAGAACAGAAAATCCACAACACATCTAAGTAGAAGCAGTTGCTATAAATAATACATTTTCAGTAAAGTTTCAGAAAAATACACAATGAATGGAATTTTGATACAAGATTTAATGATCTACAGATTGGAATTAAAGACGGTACAACCTCTCCCTGCGAGCAAGCCCTCTAGGAAGCAAACCGCAACAAGAGGACATTGGAAGTGGCCAAGATGCAACTGAATGAAACGGAGGATCAAACAATGAGGGGAAAAAAGGCGGGGATTCAGAGAGCCAGGAAACTTCGATGCATGAGGAAGAGAAATACAGAACCCCGAAAGAGCTGACGAAAAGTTCGAGGTATAGAAATGAGGAAGGGAAGTATCTTGGCGGGTTTATGAGGCAGGGAAATAGAAACATGCTTGAATTTCTTGCATTTCTAGACGGAGTCTAATGCCAACTTTCTTATCAGCGCATAAGAGCAGTGACACCGAACTTCAGAGCAAAGCTAAGCCCAGGGCACTCACCGGCCATTGTCGCGCCCCACGCCCCACACGCGGATGCTCACGATGGGCTGCGAGTGGAGCACTGTGCGGTCCATGGGGTCCACCAGGCTCAGCGTGTCGTTCTCCAGGATCAGGTACATGTCCTTCCCCTGGGATTCAGCAAGAAAACAAGTTACCATCCTTGTGAAGCTCTTCAGCCTCACGGTGCTCATGACTCTAAGGGTATCATTTCAATGGTTAAAACAAGCCACCTCTGGGTCTACAACTTGTTTTCCTAAGAGAAAAACATTCTTTTGTGACGAAAATATTCATAAGTCTTTCCTGTTTACCTCATAGACCAATTTCTCTCTTCCTTGCCAAGTCCTCTGAAATGTATCCCTTGCCTGCTTTCCACTTGGCTCTGAATTTTAATTATTATTAATACGAGAATTTTTAAGAAAAAAGGTTAAATAGTAGATATCTGGAAAATCTGGTCTTTTACCAACTCTGTGCCCAGCATCCTCTGGGCAGACCCTGCCAGGGATCCGTTTGATGGTCTGTCTAGGCCCACAGCGATGTCGTATTCTTCAAAGTTGACACCACTTCATCTCTGCGTGATTTTGCTGACAAACAACAGGCAGAGACAGTGACTTTGCTTTGACTTAATCTCACATCCTCTGGCACGAGCTTTAGGTACACTGGCTTTTCAACTCTCTGACTCACCCTGCAAGCTTGACTTGCTGGCAGACAGGGAACCTGAGGTTTTTAGGGGAAGTCAAGGCCCAGGCTCTGACAGAGGCTACATGGATGGACCCCAGCACAGGGGAGCAGGGGTGTCTTATATTCTGCTTTCTGTTCAGGTTTTCAAGGAATTGAAACCTCTCTTCATATATGTGGGCTCTCTCGGGGGACAAATCGCTAGATTATTCAACTTGACTTCCTGTGCAATTCCTCAGGCAGAATTTTTAAAGAAGTGATTCAACTTTGCTGTACAACTGAAACACCATGTCTCCTGAAGGCCACAGTCACCCAGATGCTGTAGCACTGACGGTAGGGCGGTCCACCTGGGCAGGGCAGTGAGGCTTCTTGGTGACATTCAAATCCCAAACCTGCACAGATAAACTGCTCTTTGATCTGGTTTTTGAGAATAAAGTTTTAGATTTTCATCAAAGGTGCTCAGAGTAAAGTCCTACTGTGAGGGTGGCAGATATGTGCTTTTCTGAGACTTGGCTTGCATATATATTTAAGCTCCCAGTCTATGGCTGTGATCCAGGATGATCTGAAACCTTCCCAAAACCCCCTCCTGGTGGGAGGACTGGCAGAAAACAACTGGGGTGGACTTGTAGCTACAGACCCCACTGAGCCTGGAGCAGCAGGCTGGCTGCTTAGGTGACAGCGCCCCCAAAGCCTTTGCTGCAGAATTGCAGCTCATGCGAGTTGCTGCAGAGCAGGGTGTCACTCTGGGGACATTTCAAGGTCACAGCTGTGTCCAGATCCTGGGCAAAGACCCAACGCTAATTAACTAGTTTGCAGAGTAACATCGAGGTGCAGGTGCTGGGGAGATTCAGTTTTCTGGCTCCTTACAGCAGCTGAGCAACCTGACCCTAAAGCAATAGTTGGCAGAGCCAAGGGGAAGAGCCAAGCTGCAGTGGTGGGCTGCAGCCCCCCCCTCAACCTTCCTCTGAAGGTGGGACTCCTCTTCCCCTGCCTTTGGCAGAGGGATGCACAATCACAGGGCTGCAGAGCTGGAACCCAGAGTCGGGCAGGTCCCAGTCCTGCCAGCAGGTGAGGAGTTTGGCCATAACTGAGTGCCTTCTGGGGGTTACTTACCTCTCCCCAAATGCCCACTGTATCTCGGATGTCATTTTTGCAGTAGGAAAGCTGCCTGATGCAGTTGTTGACAGCGACGCTGCTTTTACCGGGAGCGAGGTCTTCCTCGGC
The DNA here is from genome assembly GCF_014898055.3 of Talpa occidentalis. Taxonomy (NCBI): domain Eukaryota; kingdom Metazoa; phylum Chordata; class Mammalia; order Eulipotyphla; family Talpidae; genus Talpa; species Talpa occidentalis. Next base: position 22,712,941 of record NW_023604972.1, read on the forward strand.
CATCTCCACCCATCCCAGGGAGCGCACAGCGAAACACTAGCAGACAAGTCAAAGAGAAGAGATCTCACTCACTGGTCACAGCCTGACAAAATCCTCCATAAAATATGTGTGATGAGCCTTTAAGTATTTATACAATCATCTCATTTAGCTAATGGATCCTCTATTGTTGGGAAATTTAACTGTGTTTTGCTAATTAAAAAGAATAGTGATAAATATCTTCTTGCCCAACTTTCTATGTAGTGTGTGTGTGTGTGTGTGTTCACAATCTTTCTTAGACTAGATCAGCAGGTGTAGAACTATAGGGCAACGGATAAAAAAAAAATTCTAAGTTCCCATTATCTAGGATAAGGTCATTTTTTTTTTTTAAAAGATTTACTTATTTATGCATACAAGAGCTGGGGTACAGGCCAGAGATGCGGGGGCAGGGGGCAGGTGAGAGGACTCACCAGAGACAGAGTGGGGAACAGAACAAGCAGACTGATTGAAAAGTGCCTCTCAACAGGCACCTTGCAAGGCTTCCAAAAGTGATCTTCATAATAAATGAAGAAAAGCAGCCAAATGTCCCACAGTGACCACATTCAGTCCAGTTCAGCCTTTATTGTTTAGCCCCCATGCCCAGATAGGGGTGCCTCTTCCGAGTTGCAAGTCACACTCTGGGGTCAGGGGGTGGGAAGCATCAAAACACAGAAGGCATCCCACTTAGGGGAACAGTTATGGGGAGGTCCTTATGTACTAGAGGGGAAGCACCCAGGTACCTGTGTGACCCTGCAGCAAAAGATCTGAGCAATAAGGGTGCATAGGGTGTTTTTTACAGATACCTCAAGAAGAGGTCATCCCTGTGACAAATGCAAAAGCCGCCCACTATCCTGTGTCCTGGGCAGGTTCTGGGAGGTGGCAGAGCACGAGCAGCCACACTGGAAGTCACCGGGGTGACTGCGGCCAGTTGAGGGCCAGCTCCTCGCCAGCATCTAGGATGTTTGGCACTGGCTGCCCGCCCCATCTGCAGCGCTGCTTTCTTAATCCCAGACTCAGCCATGCTTCTTCAGGTGGATGTAAACCACAGGTGCACACCTCCCCTGTTTCATTAAAACCCACAACTTCTTGGGCCTGAACCCATCAAGTGCCCCTCTCTGCTTCTCCTGGTGGCTCTTTGCCCCTTCATTGTAGTTTTGCAGCAACTTAGTTAAATCACAATGCCACGTCCCATTGCCTGGCCAGCTCTTTTGATTGGGCTATCTACCCAAAAAAAAGAACAGTGCCCCCCACCCAGCATCAAGAAGGGAAAAAAAAACTTGATAGGAAGAATATCTGTATTATCCCAAGCTACTTTAATAGCACAAAATGGGCACAGCACAGTTGTATCATCTGAGGCAGGAAACAAGGCATTGATCAAACCTCAAAGGTAGTTACTTGTTTCTCACCTCAACCCTCTGAGGTTGCTACTAAGCTACTGTATCCATTTTACAGATGAGGAAAGTGAGTGAAGCACAAGTTAATAACTAGGATTCAAGCCCAGGCAGCTGACTTTTGGGCTCCCCCTCTCCATCACTCAGCTATATGCCTGTGATTGTACAGGTGGGACAGTATCCCATGGGGCCAAAGTCCACAAAGAAGGTTCAAGAACATAGCCAGTGACATCCATTAAGTGTAGAGCATGTAAAAGTAGGGACAGTCTGGATTCAGATGTTGGCTCTGATCCTGGGCAAGTAATTTAGAAGTCCCAATTTTTTTATCTGTAAAAATAGAAATCATAATAAGCTGATAGGGTTCTTATGAGGAAACAATAATATAATACAGGTAGAAAACCACACAGAAAACACTCAGTGAGTACGGCTGCCTGAAAGAGCACATGGACACAGTGCCACAGCCAATGTAATTGGAAGCATCAAAAGAGGAAAATGAAAGGAGCAGAGGGTTTGTAATGAGTGTGACCACATGTTTTAATTGTCCCAGAATAACTCTGGTTTATGTTTGTTGTTCTGGAAAATTATTAAGAGTAGCTTTTATTTAAAAAAAAATTTTTTTACTCTCAAAATGTGCCCCAGTTTGGATAATAAGCTATTAAAGTCACTGTAGTCAAAATTCCAGTGATCTCAGTGTCTGGCATGGAAACCAAGGCTGGGATGAGACACACAGGAGTAGGACTGGAGATCCAGACCCACAGTAGCTGTTACCAAAATCTTGGTTTTCCTGGTGCAGGTGAACCCTGAGGCCCCAGTACGACTGTGGGATGGATGTAAGCTCTTAAAACTAGAAGCCAGGAACACATTTTTCTACTTTCTCTAACTACCTACCACAAAATCCTATACCCCGTGAATACACAAAAGAGTTTATTAAAAATAAAGAAGGTAACAAAAAATACTGGCTGTTTTTCATCTCAGAAATACATGGATTTCAAACTAAACAAGCTCTTTGTTGGCTAAGAAATGGGATCACTCAATGTCACCACAGGACTTTCAGTACATTGTTTTGTCATGCTGATTTTACAAAGCAAGAGCCCTAACTATGCCACTATAATAAATGCATTTAAATGGTCCTTGTGCAGACCTGCTGTTGTCATTTAGTTTCTGATCTGAAAAACCTCATTCCTTTGCAGGCAGCTAAGGTTAGAAGAAACTGGTACATGGGAATAATCCAGTTCCACCAGCGAGCAAGCTGGGGCTGCCTCCCACCCAACACAGCTGCAAACAGCAACCTGCACTGTGTGGTGCTGCCCCCTTGTGGCCAGGGAGGTTAATAACCGCTTTTCTCTAAACTCAGGAAATGATGGTTTATGTCATCGGCTCTGAGAATATGGGAAGAGCTCAAAATATTAATCAACCTGCTTTTAAAATGCTTCTTTTCAATTTTTAAAAAATAAATCAACACTTTCATTTCTTCAACAGCTCTTAATCAAAATGGCAAAAAAATGAGCCATGGATCAAGGTATGGACTGTGTAATGAGGTGTCTGAATTCAAATCTGACTTTATTATGTACCAGATGGTGACTTTGGGCAGGTCACTTCAGGTTGCTAAGTCTTAGTTGCTTCATCTGTAAAATGGGAATAATAATAGTACCTCTACTTTATGGTATTGTTATTTAGAGTACCGTTATTTCTAAATGAGATACTGTAGGTAAAGTGCTTTGCATAGTGTGTGGCATATAGTAAGGGCTGAATAAATGTTTATTATCATTATTGATAAATTTTAACTCTTCTATGTGTGTATTTTAAAGATTTTTCTAGTGTAGGGTAAGGAAAAATGTCAGGCTTTTCTGCCCTCCCGCCATCAGGATAGATGATGGAACCCTGCAGTCCTGAATGCATGCCTGATGGCGGGCACCTGGAATAGGGTGTGGGCATAGGTAGATGGGATTCACCTGGGCTAAGACTGGGCTTATAAGGGCGGCGTCAAGGGGACACCAGCAGAAGCCCAAAGAGAAGCCGAGAGAGAAGCAGCAGAAGCCAAGAGAGAAGCAGAGAATGCCGGATAGCCCAGATAGAGTGAAGACTTGCTGGGGGCTGGGAGGCCTGTCAGCCTCCGGCCCCCCCAGTATGCCTGCCTGCTGTGTACCTGGCAAACCCCAATATGAGCCTGCAAAAAGCCACTGAGGGCTGAGGACTCTGACTCCTCCTTTACCTGGCCTGCATGGGATCAGAAGACCTGCTCAGTGGTCCTTCCTGACTTGATACTACATCTAGTTTAACAGATTTTAGCCAAAGCTACCATGGAAAAGAGAGGTAAAGATTTGAGCACACCACCCGGAGGGCACCCCCAAAACAGAATCCTGGGTCCCATCACTATAGTCTGATTCAGCAGGTCTGTGTTGGGCGAAAGAATCTGCATTTCAGCTGATGCTGATGTTGCTGGCCTGGAGACCACACTTTGAGAGCCACTGCTGTGCATGGTGACCCTTTCCTACAAAAGTCATGCTCTCCCTAAGACTGGTCCTGAGAATAAAACCTAGTGCAAACCCCAAGACTTCCATTTATTATTTGTGATCTTGGACAAGTTGGTTAACTTCTGTTTCCTCATCTGTAAAATATGGATATTAAAAATACCTGTCTCACAACAGCCTATGATGTGTTGGGAGGATGAACAGGGCTAAATGTGAGCTTGCAGCTGCTCCTGCTGCTGTTGTTTGTATGATGGGCACTGAATGGAACAGGGTCCTGGCTTAATGCAAAGGGACACAGCTTTTGGCCTGAGGCTTCCTTCTCTCCCATTAGTTCCATCTTCCCCTGCACTGGAATCAAGTTTTCCTATCTTGGCTGCAAACACTCAACCTGTTTCCCTTCTGTTTCTTTGGGTTCTGTATTAATAGCAAATAATATGTCTGGACAAAACCTTCTGAAACACGTGTAGAGGGACAGAATAGGGTGCCAAGGCTTGGTTTCTATGCCAGCTGGTCCTGAGTTGGAGTCCTATATTCCAATCAGCAGTTCCGCAGCCTCATGAGCACAAGTTTATTGGATTGAAAATGCTAATCACACTATGCTCACAGGACTTCCAGGAGAGCCCAGGATCTGAGGAGGGCTCACAGGACTTCCAGGAGAGCCCTGGATCTGAGGAGGGCTCACAGGACTTCCAGGTGAACCCTAGGATCTGAGGAGCGCAAGGTGCTGGCACATGGCAGGCCACAGCAGATGTTTGCTTGGTGCTGGGTTGTCTGCTCCAGGAGTCTTTATCCTTTCACTCTGTGTTGTCCCACAGGGCTTCTAGTTTCCTTGCCCTGAGCTTTACTGAGGATGAACAAGATGAGAGTGCACTGACAGAAAACTGGGGACCTGGTCCCTGCACCGTGCAGTGGGGTGAGGCTGGGGAGGGGAGCTACGGGAGAAGAGGGTGTCAGCCTTGCCGCTGGCCAGGTGAGCAGCCTCACTGCACAGGACGATGGGGCTTAAATCTGCCAATGTCCACAAAGCTGCACATTCAATAAAACAGCCATGTTCTATCACTGCTGAGGGACAACAGGTAAATGACCCCAGAATCGCCAGGAACACTACATTATAGATGCTAAAAAAAACCTATAAAAATTCACAGAGAAAAGCTAAAATTTGGTCTAGCGCAACAAATGCAGTCTTAATTAATGCTCATTGATAGGAATTACTAACTCCTGAAGACTAATTACCCTGCAGCACCGTAACAACTGTGTGTTCAAGTCAATAAACGTTTATTGAATGCCTGTTCGTTCCTGGAGACAGGGAGAGATGAGGCAGACACAGCCCCACTCTGGAGCAGCTGGGAACAGAGTAGACACAGCGTAATCTAAACCACGACATGAAGGAAGGAGACACGGAGGCACATGTGTTACTGTCATGCCTCAACCCAGCAAGCTTGGGTTCGTGGAGGCCAAGGACCTGCATTGGTTGCTTATGGAAGAAGTTTCTGACTTAAAAAGAGGGAGCTGCAGACAGCTTCCTGAAGGCTGTGGCCCTGAGCATGTAGGATGGGTGGATTCATTCACTGAGCAAATATATACTGACGCCTACCATCTGCCAGGTGGGGAGACACATCAATGAGCCAGATCAAATGCTCTGCTGGGGTACAAGTTGGAAGAGCATCACCATTTGGCTGTGACACAAAGGGTCATGAGCTCCTGCAACACCATCCAAAAGGAGGAAGACACACGGGTGTGTGGGTATAGGGTTAGTGATTATCAGGCTTTTCTGCCTTCCAGCCATTAGCATTAATGATGGATCCCAGTGGTCCTACATGCATGCCTGATGGCGGGCACCTGGAGTGGGGTGTGGGCATAGGTAGGTGGGAACACCTGGGCTGAGACTGGCTTATAAGGGCGGCATCACGGGAACAGAATCAGCAGAAGAGAGAGAGCTAGAGAGAGAACGAGACCATGAGAGAACGCCAGAGAGCCCAGGAAGAGTGAAGATTCACCAGGGTCTGGGAGGCCTGCCAGCCTCTTGGCCTCCCCGGAACCCCTGCCTGCCGTGTACCTGGTAAAATCCCAGTAAAAGCCTGAAAAAGCCACCGAGCACTCCATGACTCTCCTTTACCGTCTGCTCCATCATAGAGATCCTGCTCTGAGCCCTTCCTGCCTCTACAGTGGGGGAAGGGCAGGGAGCTGGGTTTCAAGTTACTGACCTGGAATCATCCCAGATTACCTACTGCCTGGTGTGGTCAGGGACAAGTGATGCAATCTTGCTGAGCCTAGGTTTCCTCAGCTGTTGCAGTGGCCTCCTGGCAGGGGATTAAAGGGGATGGCCTATGCCCAGCATGTTACCTCCAACAGTCAGCCAGTCCATACTGTTTTGCTTTTCCAAGTAGTGATCAAGCATCACTAGGGACACACCTTGGGTGGTTGGGGAAGGGCAGAGGCCAGAGAGGAGCCTGTCTTCTTCATGACAGGCTCCATCCTACCTGCCGACCTCAGGTGTTTTAACCCAGAGTCCAGGCACCTGGGTGAGCACAGATAGGCTTCAGGAAATTCTACCCCCCGCCCCGAAAAACATAGCCCAAATTGTGTGTTTGCCTATTATGAAAAGAGGGTTCAAAGTTTTCACCAGCTGTTCAAAGGCTCTGGGAATATAAAGCACTTTCAAAGAATCCCAGATACTCAGTTATCAAGATATCAATTGAGGTACACACATTGGGGGCAGAGAAAGTTTACCAGTTAGCATCAGAGTTCTTCTTTGAGAAGCAGATGAGGAAAATGTCTAAATGGTTCTACAAAAGGAATGAAGAAGAATTTAGTGGAATACAGAAGAAATCATTATGAAAGGGAAATAGGTAGAGACAGGGCTGCACAACCTCTGGAGAAGCATAACCTCTGAGTAGGCAGGTGTGTCTGGGCAATTTGTAAAGACGGGGGAAGCTAATATCAAGTTTTACAACCGGTAACTGTTTCGGATGCAATGTAAACCCCCTTGATATTAACCGTGATGCTCGAGTAAAGCAGAGCCAGAAAAACCCAGCCATGTAGGGTATGTTCGCTGCCTTTTATATCCTGTGTTCTGGGATGTTTCCCTAAGAGCTAAGAACAGCCTCTGCCCTTTGATTTCCCAGTGACTGCAAGCAGGAGACAGCACAGACCTAATTTCTGCCCCCAGGCAGGTCTTCTGATCATCCAGTTTTTGCTCAGAAATACAGCCTCCAGTACGCAGAGGGCTGTGGCCTCGAATGGCTTTCAGTCTGCTCTGAAGATGCAAAGCCTTTTCAAGGATCAAAACATCTTCCTTGGACATTGCCTTGGTAATAGGGAAGTGTTTAGTAAATCCATGTGTGTGAGTGAGTGCGTGTGAGCACAGGCACACACACGGTGTGTAGGAATATAGATCATTGTCCTCATGGACACAGTTTAAAATAGATTTTCTTTGTCATTGCTTTTCTTCAAGATACAGAAATGCTTTCCAAGCCCAGTGTATCAGTGGGTTTGGCTAGAGTGGTGCCCGGGACTCTGGAGGAGAGTTCGACCCAGTTTTCTATCCGCTGAAGCCAGGAACCAGCCTGATTATAAGGAATCAGCCTGATTAATTATGCAGCGATGACCCGGGCAGCCAGGAAGACCCAGTGAGCATTTCCCCGCTGACCACAGTGAGCGCGTCAGCTGATTCTGCTGTTCCACCCTGACTATGGGGAACACGATGGGCATGTGGGCAGAAAACAAGACGCCTGGCTCTGGGGCTCTGGCTCTGCTGGGCCATTTACTTCATTTTTTTCTGCCCTGTTTTTCAGAACAAGACAAGCTTACTGGAAAAGTCACCCTAACCTACACCCAATGGGGGCTGTCCACAAAGAGGACAGTCATAACCACAGCCAACACCAATGAGGTGCTTTACCACGTGGCAGTTCCTAAGGGTTGAGCCTTAACTGAATGCTCTGGAAACACTTAAGGCTAGGGGGCAGGAACACCAAATCCTTCCCTGTATTTGGGAAATGCCCTGGGCTTAACACTATGATAAGGAATCAAATCAAAGCTATTATAAGTTATTTAACACAAGGGGGGAAAAGCTGTGCAGTTACCACACAGAGCTCTTAATCTTCCCTCATGAGCATGGAGAACCTTGCAGGTTGTTGAGATTTAAAGCTTGAGTGATTTTAAATCCTTAAATGAAAACGTAAGGATTCTTTCAAAGCAGATGTGTCTTTATTTCTTAGTTCCATTCCTAAGTCAGCTCCCGCCTGTGTCATCTGTTCCTAACCAGCTCCCTCTGCTATTAAAAAATGCTTGTCAACTCTCTACTATGACACAACATGGAGAAGAGCGATGGCTTTGAGTCTTAGAGAAACCGAGGTTGGACCCACCGATGTGTTGCAGAAAAGGGAGACTAAGTAGCTGTGCATCCTGGAATGTCCCAGGGTGGGGTTCTGCGTGCACTTTAAGTATTCACCTGCTGTTGGGGGAGGGGGAGAGATTATTCAGGTGAAGCAAAAACTCCCCATCGCTTCCCTGTGAGAGATCTTTCTGGTAAGGACAAGACAGTCCAAATGGGCAAAGCTCTTCACATGCTCTCTAGAGGCTGGAGGGGAGGGGGGCCTTATGGTGGGTGGGCATGGTGGGGTTTTGGAGGTAGGGGGAGGTGACCAGTGCCACCACACTGGGTTTTGACTTTTAAATCATGATATCAGTTTTACTTTAAATTTAAGAAATAAGCCATGCATGTTTGCTCAACAATGAAATCATGACATCAATGTGCCTTAAACATCTTCTTAAGTATTTATTATTATTTTTAACACAATATTCTCACTGGAACTTAGGTGATGAGATTTCAAAAACAGAAAAAGATTCTGGTATAAACATAGATACATGGATCAATGGAACAGAATTCAAAGGGCAGAAATAATTCACATACATACCAGCCCCTAATCTATGATAAAGCAGCTATCACCATAAAATCGGGACAGGACAGTCTCTTTAATAAATGATGCTGGGAAAATTGGAAAGTCACCCATAAAGAATGAAGTTGGATTACTGGCTAACCCCATACACAAAAATAAACTCCAAATGGATCAAAGGCTTAGAAATTAGACATGCACCAATAAAATACATAGAAGAAAACACTAGCGATATATTCCATGGTATCAACAATAAAGGTGTTTTTGGTGACTCAGCTCCTAAGTCAAGGGAATTAAGAACAAACATACAAATAAAATAATGGGATAACCTCAAATTAAAAAGCTTCTATAGCAAAAAAATCACAATATGATTCAATGACCTATTGAACAGGAGAAAATATACAATATATAACCCATAGGGATGAATATCTAACACATATAAAAAATTCATACAATTCAACAGTAAAAAATCCAAAAAAACCTAATTAACAGATGGCAGCAGATTGAACAGCAATTCACCAAAGAGGCTCTCCAGAAGGCCAAAAGACAAGAAAAAATATTCATGTTGCTTCTAATGAGATACAGATTAAAAATACTTAATCTATATGGCAATATCAGGTAGATGTTACTATTCCTATTTTATCGATGAGGAAACTGAGGTACAAGTTGGTTGTTCTGGACTGAATTTTGTCCCCTCAGAATTCATATGTTGAATCCTATCCTCCAATGTGACTGTATTTGAAGGTGGGGTCTAAAGAAGAGATTAAAGCTAAATGAGGTCAGAAGGGTAGATCCCAACCCACTAAGCCTGTCAAACTACTAAGAAGAGGAAGCCACAGAGAAAAGACCCAGTGAGGACACAGAGAGAAGGAGCCGGGCCATGGAAAGAGGCCCTAGGAGAAATCAAACGTGCCCACACCTTGATTTCAGACTTCCAATGTCCTGAATTATGAAGAAATTAGTTTTTGTTGTGTCAGTCACACAATCCGTGGTATTTCGTTATGGCAGCTGGAGCAGACTAACACATAAGGCAAGCAGCCAGCATGATGGGGGCTGGCATTCCAAAATAGGTTTATGCTGATAAGTTCCCAGAACCATGCCACGCTGCTCCTCGGAGCACCAACTATGCTGGTTTTTCTAAAGGAGAAAGAGGGAGGCAGGCACACCCCACTCTACACTGAGAGAGGAGCCCAGAGAGCAAGGAACCCACAACCCCTCACAGGACACTCAGGGCACCCACATCTAGGCCAGGCTGATACCAGAGGTAAGGAACGCCTGGTCCCAATGTAAACCCTTTCACACAGAGAATTCAAAGCCAGGAATACATAGAGGAGAAGGAAATGCCCCCCTGAACAGGAATTAAGTATTTCAAAGCCACCCAGGTCTAGATTTACTGCTGCAGGCTGGTCCTGAGACTACTCAGAGAACCTGAGTACTAACTAGCCCTGAGGTGGTCTGGGTGCCATTGTGCACAATGTCCACCAGGGGGCATCACAGCTCTCTCGCTCTCCCCCTCCCTCACTCCCTCTCTACCCACCCCCCGCCCCCCCACCCCCCCATCCCCTACTTCCTGTACATTATAGTTAAGGAAACTCCATAAGGCAAAGGAAATACACCTGTAGCCTGGTGCCTATGCCCTGGTCCCTCTGGTCACAGCAATGCTGATCACACCGGGTTCTGGAGAAGACCTAGGATTGTCAGGCTCAAGAACAACCTGCCAGAGGGCCCTGAGGTGTAACCCCAGCCTCCAGGCCTCCAGCTACCGCAATCAGCTCTTATCCTTGCACAACAGGGCTTCTGCCATTACAGAAAGGCCAGTGCTATGTGGCAACAACAAGCGGGTTACAATGCCTGGTCCTCAAGAACTCTCCCGAACCTGCTGGGTCAGGCAAACATCACCACATTGTCAGGAACTCACATAAATTTAAAAATAAAATTTGGACTGTCTATTCACTAATTTACAGAATTAAATGTAAGTCTGCCTGATGCTTGGGTTGGTTAGCAGGAGGGTTTGCTCTCTGGAGGAAATCCACTCAGTTTTTGATCACCTGCCCACTGCACTGGCCAGCGAAGAGGCAGGCAGGGGAGCTGACTTCAGCATGGAGGTGGTCAGGACCCTGGGAGAGTCATCCCCCAGGCAGAGAGTCCTCTGGGCTGTGGTTTAATGCATAAATGGCTCATTGTATTAGTCATTTCCTGCCTGGGGAAACAGGCTGGCATCAAGGAGGTTATTTTTATCCAAGGAGAAGTTGAGCAGAGGTGGGTTCAAGCAAGAGACTTAGGTTTCCAGAATATTACAGAACAAATTATGTATATGTATAGATTTAACATGAAGTTGCAAACACCCCATCATTTTACTTGCGGTGACCATTCACTGAGGGCTTAGTCTGCTGAGCATTTTATACACAAAAGGAAGAGTCTGGACTTGGTGGGAAAGCACTAATTTGATCCTCTGCTCAAAAATGTGCCCAGCAGGTGATGGATGCCACAAGAAGGATGCCACTTAGGTCTTAGATAAAGTGCAAATACAGTGGATGCTCACATTGTTTGTGGATCCTGTATTTGGAAATTCACCTACCTGCTAAAACAAATCAGCAGCCCCCGAGTCAGTATGTCCTAAGAAGTGGCCAATATGGCCCAGGACAGCCCAGAGTCGGCACTGATCATCTCCAAGAATCACTATCTGACAGGAACCACAGAACTTTCCGAGGTAGAACAAGGAACAGGTGATACAAAAGGGAACTTCTGCTACTGGAGACACCCAAATGTCAAAACAGCAAGTCTGTGGCAGCCGGCCTCAGATTCACAGTCGCTCTCACAGCCGGAGTGAGAGCCCAGGCGAGTCCAGGCCAAGGCACGGGGCTGGGGGTATGGCGCATCTATTTCTGCAGATCAGCAGCAGACGCCCCCACTCCTGGGAAAACAGCCTTACTCCTTGGAAGTGTGAATGGTATTTTCATTTTCCCTTATGGGAGTCTTGGAAGAGATGGAAAGGCATGTTCTATGGTCCGCACAGTGATTGACACTATAGATTACACAGCTGCTGCTATAAATGGAGAAATGTGATTTGCAGAGTAAGCATAGAGTAAAGTCGTAATGCACACCCAAGCGCTGCACGTAAAGCAGGCCATTTTCTTTTGCTGGGAAAAGCCAGATGGCCATGGGTGTCTAGAGGAGAAGCTGACCTGCAGAAAGGAGCAGAGGGAGGCAAGACACAGGCTGGACTCCGCAGGCTGGGGGCTGGGAGGTAGAGGTCAGAGCAGGGACACTGGGTAGTCACACATCCAGTCTCTGCTAGCAGCAAGTCTAGTTGTGTTAGGGGGAAAAGGATGTCCCAAAGCTAATTCCATATAGGCTATGTGGACTCCACCCCCACCCCAGGCCAAAGCCAAAGACACTGGGAACTCCAAATCCCATCACCACCAAAGGGAAGGTGGCTGGGACCTGAGGGTGGGGTTAAGCAGCCAGGTGGATATAAAAGGCAGACACATGGGCTTTGGGGGATCCCCCCCATTTTGGCTCTCCATCAGCTCGCAGCGTCTGGCCAGCTCTGAGAGTGACTTTGGGTTTCTAGGTCGTCGGATCGGGTAGGACGCATTAAAGACTTTATTTCCCTATTTTCTCCCTGAGTTGTACATTTTCCTTATTTCCTTTCCTCTTGTAAATAAACCTTTTATTAACCCTTTTGTGTGTGTCTGTAGTAGAGTATTCATAAGTCCCTTTAAAGCGCACGGGTGAGGACCCACAGCCAGGAACCCGTTTAATATCGGGGCTGCTCTATAACAGCTGCAATATGGAAAATGCAGTACTCAAATAAACAAGGATATCAGTCTTCACAATGGTTAGCCCAAAGCAGACTCTCTAGGCAGTCTCAGAGGCATTTCAGCACTCATTCGATCCTCTACTCAAAAAATGTGCCCAGCAGGTGACACCACCAAAAAGGATGCCACCTGGGTCTTGGATAAAGTCCTTCCTCTCAACAGCTCAAGTGCAAACACAGGGGATGCCGGTTGTTTGCAGATTATGTATTTGAAAATTCACCTACCTGCTAAAACAAATTTGCAGCCTTCAAGTCAATACTCAAGGTGCTTTTGCGGTCACTTGTGGACAGGCAAAGATGGCAAAAAACTTGAGTTGTTTGACACGTGTATTCCCAGCTGAGCTCGAGCAGGGCGACGCTCTATCCTCTGGTTGAGCTCTCACACAAACAAGCCTCCTTTCAACAGAATGGTGGGTACTGGAGGGGTAGGAGGGGGAGCAAATGGGCAGAGGGGCTGACTGGTTAGTGGTGGATGGTGACTGGACATTTGGTGGTGGGAGAGGTGAGAAAATGTAATCTGGGATTCTCTACAGCACTGTAAACTGTTAGCCCAGTGGAACACACACAAAAGTATGCTTTCCATGGTTTATTTAGTGCCTCCTTTTTTTGTACTTTTGTGCTTTTCATTGATGATTTTACTCTTTAAAATGGCCCCCAAGAGATTAGCAATGGTGTGAAAATTGGGGGAGGGGGAAGTAGTTACTAAAATCAACTTTTTCTGAAGTAATCATCCATTTACTTCAGTAAAGGTTAAAATGAGTCATCTCTCTCTCCCTGTGTCTCCCCCACCCACCTCCTCCACAGCTCTTAGAAGATTCTGGAGTGAAAACAATAGCCAAGAGTCACTGCAGTCACAAGTTACTGATGGCTACAAGTGCATGATCACAAACAAACAAAAAATTGTTTATAGGGCCTCCCTGGTGGCGCAGGGGTTAAGATGCAACCTATGAAGCAATCCACAACCACTGCAGCACGAGTTCAATTCCTGGCCGGCCAGGGAGAAACCCACATGGAGGGACAGACCTCTCCTGTCTCACCCGCTGCTCCCCTAGGCAGTGTATTTCGTCAGTCTGCCTGTTCTATTCCCCGCTCTGTTTCTGGTGAATCCTCTCACCCCCTCCCTGTACCCTGCATCTCCCTGCATCTCTGGCCTGTACCCCAATTCTTGCATAAAAATAAATAAATCTTTAAAAAAATTAAAAAATAAAAAAAATAAAATGGCCCCCAAGAGCTGATGTGCTATTTAGGGTATTTGAGCGCAAAATGTGCTTATGGAGAAATATGTGTGTTAGACCAGCTTTGCTCAGGCACACATTAGATTCAACAATATATATTAAATAAGGTGTCTTCACATACACACGCGTGCACACACACACACACACACACACACACACACACACACAAGGTTAGGACTTGGAAGGTTGATGGATAACAACGCTGAAGAACCAAATCCTGTATCTAATGGGGAGCAATGCTTCAGCAGGTGCTAATTTAGTGTTGGCAGTGCCTGGACAGAACTTTATAGGGCTTGACAGAACCACCACAAGGAAAGAGAATCAACCATGTCTGTCCTTCATTCCACAGCAAGGATGGAGGGGTTGGGGCAGGGGAGGGGGGGCTGGGTTTCCGCTCAGCCTTCTGGATTTTGGTGTAGGAGGGTGTAAGTGGGACCAGGAACAACAAATTCCCGGCTTCTTGTCCTGCTGTGGCTACTAACCGATGACCTTCAGAATGTTCCATGAATTATGACATGAGGGGGTTAGGTGGAGAACTGAGGACAGAGGAGGGTTTGGACTAAAAGACTCTCAGCACATGTCCAATTGTACAGGATCTCTCAACTATTTTAACCCACCCGTGTCCCCACCGGTCCTTCAGCTCCAGCAGCCCTGGCCTCCAGGGCTGTTGTGCCTGGTTCTCTCCCTCAGTAGCTAATCGATGTCATCTTCTTAGGGGGCCTTCGACTTTATTGCTCTCCACAGCAAGTGTTTCCCCTAATGTCCTCATAGTCCACGTCTGGGTTTTCTGTTCTCTTTCCCCTTCTGGAAAGTAAATTCCATGAAGGCAGGGATTTGCTCTGCAGTATCCCCTGCCCCCAAGCGTACAACCCAACTATTAAAAGGAGTCAATGGGTTCCTACATATAAAGTCAGGCTTGGAGGGGCACTGAGTGCCCCGTAAAAGTGAGCGAAGGTCATTATCTTCAATATCATCATCACTGCAACTGATGGTACTTTTTATTGTTGGTTTATAAGGTTTTATTGCACTCCTCACAGAGAACTGAAAAATCTGCAACTTTTTACAAAATGTCTGAGAACTCAGCGAGCTCATCAAGTGCAAAGACCAAGAAGACCTCATTAAAAGCACTGCTGTTACCAACACGAAAGAGAACATTTATAATGGTTGGTTCTCAAAGCTGACTCCTCAGATGTCTCCATGGTACTCGCCTGGGTAAAGCATTTAACCTCAGCACACACCCACAGCACACGAGCCCTGAGGACCCCCACCTGACCAGCTTTGTCACAAGTGATTACACCCACGAGTCTTGCTAACAACAACAGTGAGAGTCTACCAGGCATGGGGTAGAGCCCGTGGTAAAGGTCTCCTTAAAGGGTGCCCTTTGTAACCACTCCTGGCTGAATGTTCCTATACCAACTGGTACTTCTGGTGTCATGCAGAGCTGGGGGTGTCATGCAGAGCTGGAATGCATAAGGACAAACACTTCCAAGATGTTGATAGCAATTCAAAAAGAATTTTCAGTATCTACCTCTAAGAATTTGCTTTAAATTACATGTATTGAATTCATAGGGTAGGAATGATGTGCAGAGAGAGAATAAAAAGAGAACACATTCAATGATAGACTAGAAAAAGGTAGAAAACCTAATCCCAGAGATGACCCCGAATTGAGGAACAGACACAGCTAGGACTTCATCTGAAGTCTGACGTACTGGAGAGACCTCTTGTGGCTTCTCCTTGCTTGCCTGGCAAACCTGTTTTATAAAGACAAATCAATTTCCTGAGGTGGTGACTTCCTGCCTGTTCTTCTCCCGGAGGTGGATGGCTCCTGCCCTGGTCAGCTGAGCCGTGTGTCTCAAAATGCAAAAAGAGGTGTTTCTACTTGAATAAACCAGCTTTGGCCATGTTGACTTCTGTGATGGTTAATGTTCCAAGTGGGCAAGTGGACACTGTGAGTGTGTGGACGCAAGGAAAGATGGAGAGAAGGAAGCCCCTGATTCTATGAGCAAGTGGTCAACCCTGGTGATCACACAATATAAGCAAGGAGAGGAGGGAACCCGAAAATACTGCAAGGCCACGATGGCCAAAATTCCAAGAGCAATGAGTATGCAGATGGAATTCTGTGACAAAGCCCCTGGGATGGAAATGAGGTACAGGAAGTACGTGATTATGGAGGCAAGACTAGACAGAGACATACAGAGGACAGAGGGCAGGAGAACTTCCTATCAGTTCTCAGCATACACGGTCAACACGCCTCGGGCCTGGTCTTGGCCACAGAGTAGACTTCTGCAGACTTCCTTAAGAGGTCAAGGGTCCAGGCCAATTCCTGCTGCCACCTCCCCCTCATTATTTCTACCAATGAGACAGCTGGGGCTTGGTGCCTGGGTCGGATTTGGAGCGAGTCTAGTGATTCCAGATCCTGCCAGAGATTGCTGACTAAGTCCAAGGAGAAGGCCTCATTCCCAAGTCCATCTCCCCTTGCCTGAACTCCTGTTGTGACCCATAGCTCAACTCTTCTATTCTCTGAATCAATTCTAGCTCCACAGTTAGTTTTTGAGACTTGATTTCAGAATTAACCTGTTAGAGTGCCACTAGGGGTAGTCAGAGACCCCAAAACTTGTACTTTCTAAAGCGGTCTGGCCATCTATGTGTACAAAGGCAAAGGATACTCTTATTGTGAAAGATCTTTGATGGAACTAGTGTGCAGAGAGAGAAGAAAATATATTTTTCCAGAAAATAACCCCAGATTACCCATTCCCTCGTGGTTAATGCTCAGCCAAATAGGGGCGGCTGAGGCCTGAAAGCTTGCCAGAAGTTCAAGTGTGACTTTCCATTTGAACAGGAATGACTAGACCAGAGTCCGGGAGTTTATTGTCTAGATTATGATTACCCTCTAGATTATGACTCTGTCTGCAAAATGCAATCTCTGTGAAGTGGATCCCACGACTATGCACCGGAGCTGCCCCACGCCATTTTTTAAGTTGCTCTAGAAAGTCTTCGCGTCTTGAAGGAGAGGATGGTCATTCACACTTGAGCACATGATAGAGGCCCCAACATTTGTTTTTTTATGCCTCCAGGATGTCTTCACGTATCAACAATGCGACAAGCTCTGGGGGTGCCGCTGTCGATATGGTGGGAACAACTCACACAGCATCACCCCCTAATGGCAGTTACTGGGTATAAGCAATCTCCTCAATGGAGGCCCTGCATCCGTCACAGAGGGTGGTCTAGAAGAACAAGGGATCGGAAGATGTTTCACGGGAATATATCTAAATATCCTCGTGGGGCATTGGGAAATTTCTCAGCTTCTTGTGCCCACCCTCCCCACCCCTATTAACTTTTTAATAAGTTTAAAAAAGAAAGGGAGGGCCTCCCTGGTGGCGCAAGGGGTTAAGCACCGTACTATGAAGCAATCCATAGCCACTGCAGCATGGGTTCGATCCCCAGCCGGCCAGAGAGCAACCCACATGGCACAGCAGACCTCTCCTGTCTCGCCCGCTGCTCCTCTCAGCAGTGTACTTAGGTCAATCTGCCCGTTCTGTTCCCCACTCTGTCTCTGGTGAATTCTCTCACCCCCAACACCTCTGACCTGTACCCCAGCTCTTCTACGCATAAATAAATAAATCTTAAAAAAATAAAATAAAAAAGAAAGGGAGAATTTTGGGAAGAGGCTTTATAGGTACTACATTATTTATAATGTCTGCCAATAAGATTGCTTTAATGCTGTTAATGGCAGCAGGCCAGATTTGGCTGTAATTCCCATTTTTTGGCAGTCCCTGTAATTGCCAAATCATTGCAGCTGAAAATCACTGCAGACACAGGGAGCAGAGCAGACCCAGTCCAGGGGCACACAGACAATCGATAGTTTCCTATAAAATGGGAGCAACTCTGATGTCAATGAATATTTATGTAAAACTTTGGAGTGCTTTCTTTTATTTATTTTTTATTTTTTTGCGGTACCATTGGATCCAACACCATATATGATTTAGGGGAATAAGTTCAGATTATGTCATGACACCATGCCCACCATCAAAGTACCCATAATTCTGTGCCATAGTCCACTGGACCTGTTTCCCCCCTCCCCCAACCCCACCATCTCCCTCTGGAGACCTCAGTTCTGCAACCACATTTCTGGGGTTTGTTTTGATCTAGCTTTGTCTGTTTTGTTTCTTTATAGCCACACATGAGTGTAATCATTGGGTCTCAGTCCTCTTTCTAGCTTATCTAATTGAACATAATCCCCTCTGGATCCACCCATGTTGTTACAAATGGCAAGATTTCATCTTCACTTATAGCTGAATAGTATTCCATTGTGTATATGTACCACATCTTCTTACTCCACACACCTGTCACTGGGCACTTAGGTTGTTTCCATAAATTGGATGAAGTCAGCAACCTGATTGTTTATAATTAGTACAAAGCCCGTATTTACAGAAGCCCAACTCTTTTCAACCAAGAGTTTGGAAGCTGAGACTAGATTGGGCTTTAACCAGAGCACTATGAGAACATGTGAATTTTTGAACCACAAAGCCCCATTCCCATTTGGGCAGGAATTCTGCCCACGGAATTGATGAATTGATGAATGCTTTACATAAATGTGCTTGAACATGGCGGGAGTGGGGAGAGTTATTGGTTCCATATAAGAGGTAAAATTATACACACATGCTTACAAAATACAGCCAGTCAAAAAGCCATTCCCAAGACTTGTTTTGCCTAGAAGATGAGGCAACAACTCAATTCCATCGACACAGAGGAAGTTCTTTATACACATCATCACCATCTCTTCTGGAAATGAGATGAAAACTTCCTACATAACTTACATCATCAGGGGCCATTTGCACTTTTGTTAATAACCAAAGTGTTCCCAGACATTTTCCATTTCCATTTTTAAACAGGTCTGGAAAAAAGAAATTTATGCTGCTTACGTTAGTTAAGCTGTGACACCGTGATACTCCAATTGTTAAAATGATTTCCAGCTGGGGACCAGTGACTTGATGGCCTCATGGTCTTACAGAGAAGGGACCTGGGCTGAGCACCCCACACTGTCTCCAGCTGACTTTACACACCAACAAAAATGGATCATTCACCATGACTGGTGGGACTGTTAGCAATTATTACACCAGAATTTTTAAAGACAGTTTTGGAAGACTGAAATGACATGTTATGTTTACGAGGGCTGTAACATGGTCAAAGTATTTCTCTAACATCTTATTTGATCCTCACAATAATATGTTTTCTCAGACAAGGCCTCAGATCACCTCATTTTACAGATGCAAAAAGCAAAGCCCAGAGAGGCCAAGTGACATTCATCATCACACAGCTCATCCCTGACAGAACTGGCCCTGGCACCCAGGTATTCCAGCTCCTACTTCACACTCTGTCCACTGGAGACATGTCTTTGCCTTAGAGAAAGAGATTCTGTTTGGTTTTTCCTTTTTTGCCATTCACTGGGAGCCAAATGGCTTGGGTATGCCACTAAAAACAAAAACACAACAAGAAAGAATTTTATTTTTCCTCTCAACTTTTTTTTTTTTTAAAGATTTATCCATTTATGCATACAAGAGCTGGGGCACAGGCCAGAGATGTGGGGGTGAGAGGATCCACCAGAAACAGAGTGGGGAACAGAACAGGCAGACTGACTGAAATACACTGCTGAGGGGAGCAGTGGGCAAGAAAGGAGAGGTCTGCTTCACCATGTGGGCTGCTCCCTGGTCAGCTGGGGATCGAACTAGTGCTACAGTGGCTGAGGATTGCTTCACAGTATGGTTCTCAACCCCTTGCGCCACCAGGGAGGCCCCGTTCCTCTTAACTTTCAAAACAGTTGACATCTTCAGTGAACCTGAGCTAGTGAACTCCCATAGGGTTGCAAACCTATGCAGCTGCAAGCCCATGCGAAGGCCAACCCACACAGGAGGCAGGATAGCTCAGTGAGTAAAGGCTTGGGCTGTGGAACCAAATGGCCTGGGTTCTAATCTCAGCGCTGCCATGAACCAGCAGTTGGCAAATCACCTAGAATTCTGTGCCTCAGCCTCAACTAAAAAGAGGAGTGAGAGACCATAACTTATGGGGCACGTGTAAGAAGAGAACAGTGGGTATCATGGCGCTGGGGGCTCCCTTCGGACTTTACAGAGGGGCTAGATGAACTGTGCAACAGAAGACCGAGCTTGCCAACAACAGCCCCTTACCAGCTTGGTACAGTCAAGTCCTGTACGTACTACTCACTGAGCCTTAGCTTTCATCATCATTTTATTATCAGAAAGAATGTGAGCTTCAGTTTGCCTTACTAGGTTCAAATTTTACCTTGTCTATATAATAGGTTATCTGAATCTCAATTTCCTCAACTGTAAAATGGGAAGAATAACATGGTTGTTCTGAGAATCAGGTGAGTTACTACATGTAAGGCACCAGGGGGGGTGGGGGGGTAGAAGGGGTGGGGGAGCGGGCATGTGGCTGGAACTGGAGAAATGCAGTGGCCTTCTCCACCTCCTGCCCTTTGGCAAATGGTGAAGCTGGTGGTCTACCTGTTCCACTGTCTCTAGAGCTCAACCAAAACATGGAAGATACATGTAAGAACATCATACAGGTGAGATGAGGCATCAATGGTATTTTATTTTATTTTATTTACTAAGTGGCACCAGTCTGTAGCATTAGTGAAAAGGGGAAAATCTGAGTTCTTTCTAGAAGTAAGCTCTGGGTTGCTGCAGATCTGAACTCACAGCTTGGGGAAAAATTCACGGCTTTCAGGAGCAGGGCTTCCTGAGAAATTGAACATATTTGGCTCTCCACTCCATGTGTTACTCTGCAGCTTTGCTAGAGAAAGGGGTCGCTGGCCAGTCTATCTGCCCATGTGGTTGCAGCAGGAAAGTGGGCCCTGAGTACCCCTCCCTGCTGAATGGGAGACTGTCACAGGATCTCAAGGGACACATGCCTGCTCTGTGCAAGCAGAAGGGGAAGCAAACACTGGCTAGAGATCTGGATTGAGAATGTCTTGGTTCAATAGCTAAACACTCTTAATGAAGTGACATTTAGTCTGAGGGTCTCCTACAGGCCCTTTGTAGTTATGTCCTGTTATTGCTCAGTGAACTGATCTCCAACTTTAATCTTCCTTCTTTAATCCAGCAACCTTGTGCCATGGTTCTTAAATGTGCCATGGTTCTTAAATGAGGTTAGCATTTTCTCTGCTGTGTCCATTCCTCTTGCTCCCCTCCCCAGTCTAAGTGGTCTCACATCACCTTGCACGGAATAGCTGTTGGATAAATAAATGCCAAACGAGGATGGATCAGATGCAGATGGCTGATGGTTAAGGACTATTGCTCTCATGTCTATGCAGAGACTGAAATATGGTCACTCAAAGATGCCAGCAGTTCCATGTAAGCACCAGAGCCGGGGCAGGAAGAACTGGGATCTGACTCCTGTGGCCTTATACTTGGTTGAGATCTTTGCTAGGAGTGAGAGGAAGGTGTGGCTTAGCTAAAATGGTGCAGCCTCAGGATTATAATAATAGGCCTGTAGGAGGAACTGCCCCTTCTCTGTCCATTTTATTAACTACAAATGGCTCAGAAATGTTTGCCTTCCTCCGTACCAATACTGGTGTTAAGTTCTTAGGCAACTATCCCAAAAGAACAGGGTGTGACATATTTGTTGGTGATTTTCCAGTGATCACAGAATGCCAACTTTGGGACCCCAGGTCTTTCCCAGCTGTCTTTTCCCAGAAGACTCAGTCATGTTGGAAGAAGGCATGGCTGCCACTTCTGTCTAGGGCTGTTCAGTTCTCTATGCACGGCCTAGAATTTTGTCAGAATCCCAAGGGGCGAGGTTCACATACCTGTTGCCCTGGCATCTCAGCTGCCCATCCTAAACT
Source organism: Talpa occidentalis (assembly GCF_014898055.3). NCBI lineage: Eukaryota > Metazoa > Chordata > Mammalia > Eulipotyphla > Talpidae > Talpa > Talpa occidentalis. The sequence continues at coordinate 22,734,626 of NW_023604972.1, forward strand.
GCTGTGGTGCTGGCTACCACTGCACCTGCTTTAGGGGAAGAGGGAAGCCAGTCTGTCCTTAATTTGCCTCTCCAAGCAACTGCCCACTACAGGCACAGCTGGCAGCAGCTGGAAACACCGCATCTCTGTTCAACAACGTCCTGCAAAACCCCGACTTACAGGGCTGCCAATTCCTTAACTACCCATTCAGGCGACTGTAGTGACCAGGTATGAATGAAGGAAAGGAAGCTGTGGTTCTGCCAGGAACACGCCATTGTGCTTGGCCATGTTGGCAAACGGGGAGGAAAATAGTTTTAGAGACACAGAACTTGTCCTCTGGGCTAGGAGGCAAAATGAGCACCCAGGCCAGAGGTTTGACCGATGGCCTTGCTGTTAGATGCGCCTCATGACCAGCTGTGTGCCCCTGGGCAGGTCTCTGTGCCACTCTCTGTTCCTTCCATGTCTCCCAAGGTTTAAATGAGATGGTTCTTACTTTCTCTTCATAAATGTCAGCCTCAAAGTCCATGTGAAAGGGAGAATCTCATTCTGCCAGAAATCAGTATGTTTTGTCGCTGGCTCTGTGCCTTGGCTTCTTGATTCAACTGTGTTGATAATTGTGCCCCTCATTGAATGACGGAAATGTGCCAACGCCATTTGTGGCAGATTGTTAAGTTCCCAAGATGGCAGCAATAAAGCTTCTCATCCTAGTGTTCTCCTCAATGGGATCTTGCCACTCACCCTCAAGAAGTGGGGCCAATTTCCTCACCCTTGACTCTGGGCTGTGCCTGCTCTGATCAGTAGAATGTGGTGGAATGATGTGGCCATCTTCAGGGATAGGCTTATGTATCTTACCTGGTGGCTTAAGTTTCCTGCTTCTTGGAAGTCAGATACCATGTGAAACATATACCTGCCTACCCAGACACCACCACTGCGAGCAGCCCAGTGGCCACCATACAGAGAAGCCCAAGCGACATGGAAAAGATGAGATTCCCAGAAAAGAGAGAGAAACCAAGAATCCAAGAATCACAGAGCCAACAGGGAAGTGGGGGAAGCCATCTTGGAAGTGGCTCCTTCAGTCCAGCTATTCCAGCTGCCTCCCAGGGATCAGAAAGGAACTGCACCACTGAATCTCCCCAAATTTCTGAACTCACAAAATCATGAGCACTTTACAGGTAGATTTTTTTTTCCACCCTGGCCTCCTCCTCAGCCTACTCAATATAAATGAGGATGAAGACCTTCATGCTGATCTACTTGTGACTTTCTTAGCACTCTTCTCTAGTCTACTTTATCGAAAGAATGTATATCCTATAATACATGTAACATATGAAATATGCTAACTGATGTTTACGTGACCAGTAAAGCTTCCACTCAGAAACAAGCTATTAGTAATTAAGTTGTTGAAAAGTCAGAAGTTATATGTGGATTTTTGACTACAATGGGGGGGAAGAAGGGGTGGGTATCCCTGCTCCCCATGTTATTCCAGGGCCAACTGTAAATGGTTGTGGGAAGCTGCTGAGGGGGTCACAGAGCACTTACAAGTAGAAAACAAAGATATTAACAGTGCTGGACAAATTCACATGAGCATCATCTTAATAAATCTCTGTTCTAAAACCTTTTGCAGACAACGAACACAAATTTACATATGAAATTATGTTTGAATCTTCTGTACTCACATTTATGGAATGGGAGAGCTCACTAAATCCTGTTGCTTTGCAAGTAAAATACAGGGGAACAAAAATCTACTATCCTCAAATATACCTTTGGCCAAAGCTAGATTTTAGGAAGGGACTCTAAAGTTTGGGTAGTGGCTGCTTTGGATATTTGTATCTAAACTTCTCTCTGTAAGAGTCTATCTATTCCAGGTCTCCCATGGTGGTGCAGCGGTTGAACGCTGGGCTGTGAAGCTGCCCGCAGCTTCTGGAGCATCAGTTCAATCCCCGGCCACCAGCGAGGGTCCCACATGGCACAACAGACCTCTCCTGCCATGCACGCTGCTCCCCTCAGCAGTGTATTTCGTCAGTCTGCCTGTTCTGTTCCCCACTCTGGCTATGGTGAATTCTCTCACCCTCCCGCGCTTCTGACTGTACCCAGTGCTTGTATAAATAAATAAATAAATCTTAAAAAAAAAAAAAAAAGAGTATCTATTCCACGAAGATCTAATCCCTCATCTCTCTTTTTGCACACAGCACTCAATTGCCATCTTGGTAATAACCAGTTGGGTTCATTTATGTGACTATTGATCTCCCATTTCATTTCTGGAAATAGAGCAGAGTAGGGTGCAGGTTTCATTCCCTAAACATACTGACTTGAAGTTAGGGTAATACAATCTTTCTCAAGTTACCATGGGTATTTATTTTGATAAATCCATCATAAGTTGAAGATATCTTAAGTTGAAGATGCATTTAACATACCTAACCTATGGGACATCACAGTTTAGCCTAGCCAAACTTAGGCTCAGAACTGACATTAACCACAGCTGGGCAAAACCATCTAGCACAAGACCTGTTTCATAATAAAGTGTTGACTAGTTCATGCAATTTGTTGACTATCGTACTGAAAGAGAAAAAGTTGATAGAGTATCCACTGTTCATCTCCATGATCATGGGGCTAACTGGGAACTTTAGTTTGCTGCCACTGCCCAGGATCGTGAGAGAAGCTATGTCACCAGCCGAGGAAAAGATTAAAATTCAAAATTTGAAGTATGGTTTCCATTGAATGTCTATCGTTTTACACCATCATAAAGTTAAAAGACTGCAAGTCGAGCTATTGTGAGTTGGGGAGCCTCTGTAAGAGCTAATGCATAAAGAATGTTTATCATGTGCCAGTGAGGATTCCAAGCCCTTGACATATAACGTATATCCATAATACACCAACTCATTGTTCACAATGGCCATGTGAGATAGGCACTATTTTTATTTTCATTCTACAGATGAGGAACAGAGGGGCTCAGTAACTTTCCTGAGGTCACCCAGCAAGAAGGCATCAGAGCCTGAACCCAGGAAGTGTGAGTCCAGAGTCATGTTCTTAATCATCTTAACATACAGCTTCTCCTTTAGCATTAAGCATTCAATAAATGTTTTTGACTCAATTAATGAATCAATAGCAGAATACAAATCCAAATTTCTCCTACAGATCAAGATTTCTGAAAGAAAAAAACCTGTGCCTCACAAACAAAATCAATTATAAGAGCTACACGCCAACATAAAATCCCATATAAATGCTAAGTAATGATAATGAATTTGCTACACAAACCAGAAATACATCTGAATGAGAAGAGATACTCCCTACCCCCTTCTTGTTTATCTATTAGTGCTAATCTAGTCAGTAGCTACTAATATAATTACTTCATGAAAATCTATGTTAATAGGAACCAAGGGAAGGCACAGATAAATAAAGCTCACAGACGAGTATTAGAATCTCACATTCACTCACCATTCATTGCAGAAAGTTCCTCTACCAAACCTAATGACCCACTGATCTGTATCTTCCCCTTCCCTTTCTCTCTATCTGGGGCAAGTTATAACAAAGGGGTAAGGAGACAAGCAAAGCTTTCACAAAATTCAGTATCTGGAGAAAAATTCCCAAAGCAGCTAAGAACTGCTTGCAAATGCTATAACAACTAGAAAGTACAAGGCATGGAATAATATGCAGTGTCCTATTCATCAGGTCGCAAACATTTCAGTGCAGTGACTTAGGTGTTATATGTGGACCAGCAGCACCAGCATGGCCTAAAAGCATAACAGAAATGCAGTCTCTCACTCAATTCTATAACAACTGAAGCAGGACTTGCCAACATGTGCAGGAAATCAGAAAGAATTGCAAAGGATTGGACCACGTGAGTCTGGAGAGGATGAAAACAAAGGGAGGAATCTTCCCTCAAACAAGGTGCTCCTATTCCCTTACCATCCCTACCACCGACATCTCTGCTACCTCCACCCAAAACATCTAGGCAGCCCAAGTGACCCTAAGAGCGGGGAAGCAATAACTGGGGCTGGGTAGGGGTGTCACTTTCTTGGGTCTTGGAGTCAAATGCATCCGAGTTCCAGTCTCAGTGCTGTGTGATAAAACCAATTATTTTACCTGTTCCAAGCATCCATTCCCCTTCTGTCATATGGGGGAATTAACCATGGTGCCTTGTGTTTGCAGGAAAATTGCAGCATTTGCCAACTTCTTTGAAGATGTTGTTTTCAATACAGTCCACAAGGGGGCAGAACATCTCCTTTACAGAAGTCCAAGTGTCGTGACACAAAGGATGGGCAAGAACTCTAAGAAACTAGTATGGATCTTTCAAAGCACCAAGGTTTGTACAACTGACCTATAAAATTTTACTTTAGTCTTGATCATTCTAACCAAGCATCTGGCCAGCAACATGCTACATGCCATGAGAACAGGAAGGTGCTAAAGGGCTAAGTCTGGACTTTAAAGTGTTAAAGTAGGATAAGCCTAGGGCAGACTGTAAATCAGGGAAACTTTGAAATGCAAGCTACCTGTCCACCCAAAGGTGGCAAGAGGTTGCCTCACTAACAAATGAAACACGAGAGGCAATGACCTACAAAAGGTTTGAATACAGACATTTTCAAAACACTCTCACATGGTAAAGTGGTTCAGAATACACTAAGGAAAAAAAGTGATTAGGGAAAAATATTTAATAATAATGAATACATTTTTAAATTTAAAAGGCACAGGGACTGAAATACAATGTGGTATCTTGAAGTAGATGCTGGAACAGAAAAAAGACATTAGAAGAAAAATTGGTAAAAACAGAATAAAGTGTTAACAGTTTTATCTTACTGCTAATTTGTTAGTTTTGACAGATGTACCAGTTATGTAAAGCAGGACATATGGGGAAGCTGGGTGATGGGTATATAGGGAACTCTACTATCTTTGTAACTTTTCTGTACATTAAAATTATTCCAAAATAAAAGTTTTATTTAAAAAAATATATTGGAAAAAAAAACAACAACCCAGCTAAGAATGGATAAAAACACACGATTCATATGAAATCTCCTGTCTCAATCATTTAAGGAGGGGAGATTTGAAGCAGGAGTACAGCTCGCATGCTATAAAGCTAAGATGAGTAAGAACGAGTAAGCCTGGAGTGATGGTCAGTGACAAGGAGAGGCAGTCTAGGTTATCAGTGATGGAATTACATGCTGTTGAAGCCGGGGCGAAAATCAATTTTGCAATAAGTGACAGAAGCCATAAACGCATAGCCTTTGACCTGAGAATGCCAGTTCTAACAACTGATACCAAAACAATCATTTCAAAGAAAAAAAATCACCTATTTTATGAAGTTGTAGCTGTACTCTGAGAGGAATACTTTTAACCTGCTTATAGCTACTGAGTGCCTGGGCAGATTACGGTGCTATCACTTAAATGGAATATTGTAAAGGAATCATGGATGACAAGTCTGAGAATTGTGGACAGGGATATGTGAACACATTTTAAAAGAGCTCACTACAAGCACTGTAGCATCTTAGAGTGTTCCTGAAAGATAACAAGCCATTAGTGGGAAAAATAGGAAAACATAAATAAGGTGTAGAACTTAGTTCATGATATTGTTGTAGGACAGCCCCGATATTGAATGGGTTCCTGGCTGTGGGTCCTCACCCACGCGCTTAAAAGGGACTTATTAATACTCCACTACAGACACACACAAAAGGTTAATAAAAGGTTTATTTACAAGGGAAAAGAAAATAAGGAAAATGTGCAACTCAGGGAGAAAATAGGGAAATAAAGTCTTTAATGCGTCCTACCCGATCCGACGGCCTGGAAACCCAAAGTCACTCTCAGAGCTGGCCGGACGCTGAGAGCTGGTGGAGAGCCAAAATGGGGGACCCCCCCAAAGCCCATGTGTCTGTCTTTATACTCACTTGGCTGCTTAACCCCACCCCCAGGTCCCAGCCACCTTCCCTTTGGTGGTGATGGGATTTGGAGTTCCCAGTGTCCTGATGGCTTTGGCCTGGGGTGGGGGTGGAGTCCACAAAGCCTGTATGGAATTAGCTTTAGGACATCCTTTCCCCCTAACAATATGACATCAATTTAAGTTCTTAGTTTTGAGAGATAATGAAGACCTTCTTTTTAGGGAAAGCTAGCTGGGGGATAGGGGATAATACAATCTTTGTAACTCTTCTATAAAGCTATCATTATTTTAAAATAAAAAGTAAAAGAGCTCAGAGTTATACACAAACTCACATACATGCTACTAGCAAATATAAAAAATACTGTATAGAAAATTAGGTAGAGTCAAAAAAAACTTTCAGAGTTATAAAAACACTTTGGCGGATGGCGGGAAGGAGGGAGGAAAGGGTGAGAGAGAGAGAAGAAAAAAAGTCATATTCTGTGGCCTATTTCTATTTAGAAACCTTACTAAAACCTCAGCCTGGCTGCGAGGATTCCAAAGTAAACAAATCCTGATAGCCTAAAAATGATTTTTATTTTTGCAGCATGTAAATTTCATTTTAGGGAGTAAGGAAAACATTTTCTGTAAGAATCGTTTTAGTTATCATTCCTCAGGCGCTGGATCTGGAATTCCACGGCACATAAAATTAAACATTTTTTTTTTTCTTCCTAAAGAAAAGATACTGTTTGTTTATTTGGGCGGGGGCACTCAGTTTCCTGGGTTATGACAGACTGCAAGAATGTAAAGTGTTGGGGCCTCCCCGGTGGCGCAGCGGTTGAGCGCTGGGTTGCAAAGCTGCCCGCAGCCTCTGCGGCGCCTGTTCGATCCCCAGCTGCTCCCCGGCCACCGGAGGAGGGTCCCACATGGCGCGCAGACCTCTCCTGCCGCCCATGGCTCGCAGACCTCTCCTGCCGCCCATGGCTCGCAGACCTCTCCTGCCGCCCGCTGCTCCCCTCAGCAGTGCGCTTTGGTCCTTCTGCCTGCTCTGCTCCCCGCTCTGGCTCTGGTGAATTCTCTCACCCTCTCGCGCTTCTGACTGTACCCAGTGCTTGTATAAACAAAACAAACAAACAAACAAATAAATAAAACATGCCTCTATAAAAAGAAAAAAAGAATGTAAAGTGTTTTCTAAAGAAGTAAAGAATTACCACTACAAAGGAAGCTTGAGCACCCAGAAAATCTAGGTCTTCCACTTTTTTGCTTCTTAGGTGCCCTTGGTGACATTAAACTAGATGAGGTGTGACCAAGAAGGTGGACAGGGGAGGGCAGAGGGTGCTGGCGACCGGGGCTTCTCTAAAGTGGCTTCATTGGAATCAGTTTCTAAGCTCACTGACTTCTTCAACCTTGGTTAAATGTAATTTCATTTAAGGTCAGTGGATGATTTTGAAATAGTTGTAATGCTGAAAGAACATCTTGGCCTTGCCCTGCAGGGCTTCCCGTGGCCTACACTTCCACAGGAGTGTGGGATTACCCTGCATCCAGAGAAGCAGGACCCCTTGGTTTCCTCAAAGGGACATGGACCCTTAGAAGTGGCTATACAGCTGGAGACCTGTCAATCACCAGCAGTGTAGGTTAGCTCCACTCTAGGCCCCAGCCTTTTTCCTGGACAAGGCCCAACCTTCATCCGAGGACTGGCTGAAACTACACCATGGAGGGGATGGTCTGGAAAAACCCCAGCCTGTCCCTCCCACATCCACAGTCTAGCATTCACCGCTGTCTCAAGTAGCCCAAGAAAGCTGGTTGACACAGCCACAGTCTCCACCAATGAACTTTGCTTGGGCATTTGCCCTTTGCCTCTGATGTGCAATGCAATAAAATACCAACAGCAAACCCCACATTTCTCTGTATCCACATGTATTTGGAACATTACTGAAGCCACTGACCACCTGATTGGATGGTGGCCCCTCCTTCAAACTCTTACTGAGAATTTTCTTTCGACAGTCAAGTGAGCCTGGACACCAAATGGCTGGGATTCAAATCCTGACTCTCCAACTTACTGGCTGCAGGGAGTAAACTTCAGTTTCTATGCCTCAGCTGGCCTCTCCTACAAAATGGAGGTAATACTTGGCCCACTAAATTTGGGGGGATGAGAGTCATAGGAATACTATCTTTAGAGGACCAAGCTTGGCAAAAAGTCAGCGCTCAGTAAATATTGCTACAATTATTTTATAATGAAGCACTAGAAAGCCTGTTATGTTCCATTATGAACTGGGATGCTTTTGCCTGATGACACATTATGATCATTTAGAGCAGGTTCTGAAACTCTCTGCCCCTCCCAACATGGGGTCCTCCATGCTGACTGGCCTTCTACAGTATGGGGAACCTTTGGAGTCTAGGGCCGCAGGGGGGTTGTCAGAAATATTTGTAGTTTGCAAAAGACTGTTCAAGATTCCGAGGTGTGCTTCCAGGGTTCACACTGCTCCCTCTCAAAGGCTCCATGTCAGTGATCACCAAGAGGCACAGAAAGGACCCCTCTGAGTGTGCAGAGTCCTGTGATCTGCAAAGCTGGGTTTTTTCCTTCCCCAGCAGATCTGTCCCAAAGCCTATTGTCCCAGAGCAGACAGGTGCACTGGCTCTTCCCTGACACTTCCTGCATTTTTTTTTTTCTTTAAAGAAACATTTGCTCTTATGAAAGTTTTCCAGGCTCTCGTATGGGACAAAGTAGGTCATAAAATAAATAATATGTCACACATGCTTTTTTTGTTTAGAACTCAGTATGGCTTCAGGTACTTATGATAAAGCTGAGCCTCCTTATCAACAGGAACAAATTCATTATAGGAGGTGCAACAGACAGGCTGGCAGCAGAAAGGGGGCAGATAAGGAATTCAGTCAGCACTGAGCTGGGAGGAAAAAGAGAAAGCACTGACTATGGTAATATTTCAACCAGGCCTTCCAGCCCTGTTATCAATTCCTTCTCCATTCCAGGAATCACACTCCCTGTCCACTCTTATCAATTTCACACCTGGCTTTAGAGTCATCACTGCCCCAGCCCTTCTGGGGGTAGAAAGACGCAGCTGCCTGCCATTCACCCCTCCTCCTTCAGTCTTTGCTGATAGCCCTTGTAAAACACCTGGTAGCAGAGCAAATTATTCACAGCCCACCTCCCTGGTTCTGAGTGCTTCCATTCCTTGCCATAAAATTTATCTTTAAAGGCCAGCGTGTTAGCAGCAACCCAAGGACTTGTGCAAAATGCCACTGGCTGGAAAGTGACTTTACCCTACCAGACTGTATGAGACGGATGCTGAGTGCTTCATCTAGTTTTTTTTTTTTTTAATTGATGTCACATTGGTTTTCAACACTGTATATGATTTAGGGGTAAAAGTCCACACCTCCTCAAATGTTAGACAACCCATGGCAACTCAGCCATTTCCGGTGAAGGAGCCACGGGCTTGAAGCAGTGTGATGGTTCCCACTTAACTACAAAAGGAGCCTCTTTGCTCTTTTATTCACAGCCACAGATCTGGTCTGGGATTCAGACAAAATATAAAAGGATTTGGTGGGGCCTCCCCGGTGGCGCAGCGGTTGAGCGCTGGGTTGCGAAGCTGCCCGCAGCCTCTGCGGCGCCGGTTCGATTCCCGGCTGCTCCCCGGCCACCAGAGGAGGGTCCCGCATGGCGCGCAGACCTCTCCTGCCGCCCGCTGCTCCCCTCAGCAGTGTACTTCGGTCCTTCTGCCTGCTCTGCTCCCTGCTCTGGCTCTGGTGAATTCTCTCACCCTCCCGCGCTTCTGACTGTACCCAGTGCATGTATAAACGAAACAAACGAACAAATAAATAAATAAATAAAAAACATGCCTCTATAAAAAAAAAAAATAAATAAAAGGATTTGGAAGGCTCTCTTTCATCTCCACTGTATAGGGAGGGAAGGGAAATGTGGGAAGGAGGTTGGAGAGGACAAGATACAGTCTATGATGGGGAGTTTCCAGGCCAGCAACATAATTTGCAAATGAAAATGAAATATGCAAAATGAAAATGCAGGGCCTCTTGCCCAAAAAAACTGGGGAAAAATGTACATACCTTAATTAAAAAATACTTCATTGCTGTAAAAAGTGTTAAAACATACAGCATTTTCCTTTCTTCTGTCAGCCTTTGGGTCTCTTCTTGCAAACTCCTACTAATGTTAATATCTTGACCTCTTCCCATAAATCATAAATATTTCTAATGGCATCTAGAATCCTTTCCAGAAGGTTTTCAATTTGACCTTGCCCAGATCCATGAGAGGAATCACTCTCTGTGGCAGAGATAGCCTTATGGCATATGTCTCTTCTCAATGCCTGGATCTATGGGCTGCAGAATGGATGCTGCATTAGCAGTTATGAAAACAATATAAATCTCCTTATATGTCACTATCAGACCTTTGGGTGACCAGGTGCATTTCCAGTATTTTTAGAAGAATCTTAAAATATTAATATTTAAAATATTCAGTAAACAATGTTGTCAACAGATATGCTGTCCTTTGAACTTTGCTTGTTCTTCTATTTATAGATCACATGCAGGGTAGATTTAGCATGATTCTTAATGGCCACAGGAATTTCAGAGTGTTGAATGAGCACCGGTTTCAACTTAAAGCCATCAGCTGCATTATCAAGAGACTCAGTCTCTCTTGTGAGGCTTTGAAGGCAGGTACTGACTTCCCTCTAGCTATGGAAGTCCTAGATGGCATCTTCCAATAGAAAACTGTTTCATCTATATCGAAATTTTGTTGTTTAGTGTAGCCATATTCATCAGTTGTCTTAGCTAGATCTCCTGGATAACTTGCTGGAGCCTTGATATCAACACTTGTTTCCTTACCTTGTATTTTAATGTTATACCGAGGACTTCGTTCCTTAAACCTAATGAATTAACCTCTGCTAGCTTCTAGCTTTCATTTGGCACCTTCCTTACCTTTTACACTTCCATAGAGTTGGAAAGAATTAGGACCCTTCTCTAGGGTAAGCTTTGAATTAAGGGAAGGTTATGGCTGGTTTGACCTTTTATGCACTAAAACTTTCTCCTTGTTACCAATAACACTCTTTCATGTCTTATCATTCATATGTTCACTGAAGCAGCACTTTTAACTTCAAGAACTCTTCCTTGGAATTTACAACTTGGCAAACTGTCTGGTGCAAGAGGCCCAGCTTTCCCATTCTGGCATGGGACATGTCTTCCTTACTAAGCATAATCATTTCTAGCTTTTGACTTAAATTGAAAGAAATAGGCCTCTCCCTTTCCCCGGAACACTTAAGAGACCACTGAAACAGGGTTAATTGGCCCAACTTCAGCATCTCAGAATATAGGAGGCTGGAGGAGCAGGAGGGATGTGGGGAAACATTTAGTTGTTGGTAAAACAGTAAGAACACACACATTTATCAAGTTCACTGTGTTATGAGGGTGTGGTATGCGGTGCCCCCAAAACAATCACTACAGCAACGTCAAAGATCACAGGTCACCAAACAGGTAGGTTTCCATTCCAGCTTTGTTTGTTACTCCATTTATAGAGAGTCGATTCCTGAAAAAAGTTGAAATACTACAAGAACGACCAAAACTTGACATAAAGGGAGCCTATGGAGTTGGGAAAATGGCACTGATAGATTTGCTTGATGCAGAACTGCCACAAATCTTCAATTTTCAAAAAGCACAATATCGATGAAATGCAATAAAGCTAAGACAATAAATACAACACGCTATGCCGTACTATGCTGCTTTCTGAGAAGTCATGGGGTATGCCCCACCCCCAGTCTCAGCTCCTCTGGAGGTGAAGGGCAGTAGCAGTATCACCAGTGGGGGCAAGAACAGAGGCCTGAGCAGGCCTGGTTTACCAAGAACTGTGTAGGGAGGTAGTGAAGTGACAAGACTATGCATAAGCCAAGGCTCCAGCCCCCTGGGGTATGCTCCACTGTCCCATTGGCCTTCATCGACAAACCACAAAGTCTAAGACAGAATTATGAAGCATTTCAAAACAGCAACCATGCAGCATTAATCCCAAAGAAGGGGGCCCTGGTTCTCAGTGCAGGGCTGTGTATACATGCTGGCAGCATGCCCATAACGCTCACCCTGTTGCTACCCCAGCAGAAGTCAGAAGCCAAAGTTCTTGCTCACTTTCCATCACCAAAAACTCTTTTTATACAGGGATGGTTTCACCCAGCATGGGTGTGAGGGTGCCCAGGAGGAGGTGAGTAGGAAGGGCCTTCTACTGTCTTTTCAGTGGCTCTTTCCATTGTTTTACACGGCAGTGCCTGATCTAGCTATAAAAGCTCCTCAAGTCCACCCATTGGAACAATAATTCTGACTTAGTACCTTGTGTAAAGAACTGATGTAGTGAGATACAAGCAGAGCCTTGATGATTACAGAAGTCCTTTCACAACTAACATGGCCTGGGGACTGACTTTGTTGGGGAGATTAGGAAGGCAAGAAGATCGAGGGATAATTACTTATTATGTAACTTTGAGTTGATGGTTTATAAAAACTGGGCTATTGTCCAAAGTCATTACTTTGAGGCATGATTATAACCTGGTAGCTGAAAGCACATTTCTTACAAACCTTGGCTTCTGGGTCACTGTTGATGCTACCAGAATCATCATCATCAGCATGTGGGGCATTTCTAGAAAGAAAAACAGAAAACTGAGCTTAGAATTTTATTGCAAATCCAGCTACATAAAGCCACCAGTTAGAGCAAATCCTTCCAGTGTCCTACCTGAGTTTCAAAGATGCGTAACGCAGGGTTGCTCCCTCAAACTCTTTTAAACTGGGGTCTGGGTTAACTGTGGCTGCATGCAAATCCTAGGGGAAAACAGAGCTCCGTTAATGGAGAAAGGGCCCATAATACGATTCCAAATACCAAAGGGCAGAGAAGTCCTCCCGTATGGACAGAGAGTACACGTGAGCTTAGGCAGGGGAAGGCATGCAAGGGCTGCTGGATGCAGATCTGTGCTAGCGCCCAGTCTTACAAGACAATGGGGAGTCTAGGGCAATCAGCCTGAAGTCAGTCATAATGAGAGACTCCAAAAAAGGCAACATGTGTGTGAACCAGTGATGCCTAGCAAGAAGCCCCATTACAACGTCCCTGCAGAATGCATGATAGTCACAAAGAAGGAAAAACAATACAGCCACAGCCATGCAAAAAGGACAAAATATTAAGTGATCTGAAATCTAACAGGATACTTGCCTTCCAAATGTCACTATTAATCTTTCCCCCATTCAGAACAGCAAAATCACTCCATGGCTGTTTCTAGACATATAATTATTCACATAGGAAAAAGCACATTGATTGAAAAAAAAATAGAAAGGAAAGGAAAAAAAAAAACACAAGACATGGTTGTTAGCATTAATATTCACAGGATGGGTTAGGGAACAAATTCACTCTAACAGCAACTTGTTAACACATTCTCTCTAGATCTAGATTGCCACTTGAAGACAGGGGCAGGAGGAACATGATGGAGCGATAATTATTTATCAAAACAAGTGACTACTGAACATTATTAGCCCACAATGAAGTTTTTTTTCTAAACATGTCTTAAAGCAAACTGTGCTTTGAAATATGACATGAATATCTAATTCCATAGTGACCTTTTTCTCTTCTATTAACCAAGCAGATCTGTTTTCTTGAGGTAGGGGAGAATTAAGGATAATAATTGTAATGTGTTGAATTTGAAAGCTGGGAATGTCCACGGCTAAAGGTATAAATATATGTATCTTTTATACACACATATATACACACACACACATAAAGCTGGGGGTCAAATTATTTTCACTTACTAGACAAACAAAAAAAAGAACAATGCAGGGGAAGACGTTAGCAAGGACATCAACATCTTGCTGAGACTTAATAGCTCTAAACAATCTAATGTGACTTCTCCTAATTCATTAAAAGCTCCATTTCCTTGCCACATTAACCTCTTCACAACTTAATATTTGATCACAAAAATCATCTTTTAACCATATCTGTGGACAAAGCATAAAACCCTGCTTTGTTGGTAGAACTCTTGCCATAGACCTTTGCATCTAAATCCTCTTTTCTTTCATCTCAGATAATAAGGAAATGTGTTTTTCTGTCTACCATATTGAGTGAACATTAAAATATTTTTCATCCAAGATTTGGAGAAACAAATGAAGATAATAAAACCCAGGGGCATCCTTGTGAATTTTTTCCACAGACTTGATAAGTAAATCTACTTTCTTAGATAATGATTCAATAATGGAAACTTCAATGAAGTAACTTTACAACTTAAGTTATTGGAAAATGAGAAGGGATACTGACCCAGGACTTTTGTTCACAATATTAATACAATTTTAAAAGCCACTCAAAGTAGAACACTGTTTAAAGGTCCTATGTGTTGAAAAACATGCTTAGATGACTCTAGGGGCCTAGGAGAGCTGAGCCAAATCACTGCAAATTTGGATCCAGCATCACAACTGCACAGGTGGTGTTGTTGCACCCCGCTTTTTTTTTGTGGGACCCTTGCCTGCGGCCAGGGAACAAACCAGCGCTGCAGAGGCTTCGGGCAGCCTCGCAGCCCAGCGCTCAACCGCTGCGCCACCAGGGGAGGCCCTCTTTTTTTTTTTTTCCAAAGAATTACTGCATGTTATATTTGTTCAGCAATTTTTTTTTTAGTTTTATTTATTTATACATACAAGAACTGGGGTACAGGTCAGAGGTGTGGGGGGTGAGAGGATTCACCAGAGACAGAGCAGGGAACAGAACAGGCGCTTTGTCTGAAATACACTGCTGAGAGAGCAGTGGGCAAGACAAGAGAGGTCTGCTGCTGCACCATGTGGGTTGCTCCCTGGCCGGGGATCTACCTCATGCTGCAGAGGCTGCGGATAGCTTCATAGGTTGCGTCTTAACCCCTTGCACCACCAGGGAGGCAGTTTGCTTTTTTGACACAAGCAACTGAACTGCAGTTTTTCAAAATAAGTAAGAACTTAGAACACTTAATTATTATTATTATTTTTTAAATAATCTCTCTCACTGAGTATGATATATTAATGTTTTATTGAGTAAAAAAAGCAGGAATGGGCCTCCCGGGTGGCGCAGCGGTTGAGCGCTGGGTTGCGAAGCTGCCCGCAGCCTCTGCAGCGCTGGTTCAATCCCCAGCTGCTCCCCGGCCACCGGAGGAGGGTCCCGCATGGCGCGCAGACCTCTCCTGCCGCCCGCTGCTCCCCTCAGCAGTGTACTTCGGTCCTTCTGCCTGCTCTGCTCCCCGCTCTGGCTCTGGTGAATTCTCTCACCCTCCCGCGCTTCTGACTGTACCCAGTGTTTGTATAAATAAATAAATAAATAAATAAATAAATAAATAAATAAATAAATAAATCTTTAAAAAAAAAAAAAAAAAAAAAAAGCAGGAATGCTGCCAATGTCGCAGCCCTCTCCTTACTCAGCCCCCGAAAGCAGTGAGTAGCTTCCACTGAGGAAAAGAGTAAAAACACAGGACAGTCTCATCCCTCAGCTGAGGGTACCTATGAACCCCTGAAATGTGTAAGGTTTGTGCATGTGTTTTCCTGGGGAGAAAAATATCCAACATTTGTCACATTTTCAAAGAGGCCAGTGACCCAGCAAGGTGCAGAAAGACCATTGTAAGGGTGTTGATAAATACGCATGATAAGGACCTGAAATATCAAATACAAAATAAAATGGCATGCTAGAATTTCTTTTCAAAACAAAACAAAAACCCAAGTCTATTTGGTCCCAAATCATCATCATTGTTTACATGTGAGTGATATTTGTTTTTCATTTGAAGAAGGATATCAGATGGTGAATTAGGAAGACTCAAGATAATTGTCTCTTGAGAAAATTAAAAAGAAAAGGGTGGATGTCTGACAAAAAGAATCTGAAATCATAAATTTTCCTCAAGAAGCACTGTGTTGGGGCTGGAGAGGGTAGAAGGAGAGTATTTTTAAATCAAGGATTCAGAAAAGCCATTAGCATTTCATTAAGATGGTTTCCTGCAAGCACGTGGTTTAAATTTTTAAAATCTATTTATTCTTTAGGTGTAGGGTCCCCTGTAAAGTAAAAGTTAATTAGAGTTGTAAGACTATAGGAATCTAGCTCTCATGCTTGGAAACACAAGTCAGCTGGCAAACCTCCAACAATCGCTTTTTACAGATTTAAATAAACAAAGGCCCTACAGAGTAATTTGGAAAAACTTAAAAATAACATGGGTTCTCCCAAAGAAACCCTTTAGCATATAACTCAAGCAAGAAAAAATGTTACATTCTATGTTATGACAAGGCCAAAGTCCTTTTCCCCTCCTATATTTGAAAATATTTACTTATATC
This sequence comes from Talpa occidentalis, assembly GCF_014898055.3. Lineage (NCBI taxonomy): Eukaryota > Metazoa > Chordata > Mammalia > Eulipotyphla > Talpidae > Talpa > Talpa occidentalis. The sequence continues at coordinate 22,750,758 of NW_023604972.1, forward strand.
AAACATGAGAAACTTTCTCTCCTTTACCAGTGACTATAACTTTTCTTTTTTTAAATTAAGGGCAATGAAGAACAAAAACAATTTGTCTCCCATATTAAGAACTACATTCTATTCATCACATTTTTTAAATTTTTTCTATCATTTCAAACAAGAATTTATTGAAATTATGTTGATCTTCAATAGACTGTTAAGTCCTATGTAGAAAAATTGTGAAATTTTTTTCTCCTGTTGAATTTCTTTTGGTGTTCTTTTTTTATTTTATTTATTTGTTACATCATTTTTCATTTTTGCACAATGTATGCATTTTCATCTTAGTTATAGTCCCCAAACAATTCCCACCTCCCCATTTTTTTTAATTTTTACTTTATTATAATTAGTCTTTTTCCTGGTCCCTTATTTAGGTTTTCTAAATTCCCACTATGAGTGAGACCATCTGGTATTTTTCTTTTTCTTTCTGACTTATTTAGCTGAGCATGATCCCTTCCAGCTCCATCCATGTTGCTGCAATTTGCAATGAGTTTATCTTTTTTGATTGCTGAGTAATATTCCATTATCATCACATTTTTTAAATGAAGAAGACAAAGTACAACATTTTAGGAAATCAATGTTTCTAAGGCAACCCAATGGATTCTTGGGTTCTCCAAGAAGCCTGCAGTCCCCCAGTCTGTAGGAAGGATGGTGGGGGTGACAGCTGAAAGAACTGAGGGAGAAAGACAGTAAGAGAGGAAAAAGCTGATGGAGTGATAAGCCTCAAGAAAGGCACAACACAAAGACAGGAAAGTAAGAAGAGACCATCGTCCATGAGAGAGACCTCCCAGGTGACAACCTTCGGGCATGCAGCTACAGTCTTGAGGGCTGGCCTGGTGGCAGAGTGGAGCTGAGCACGTACTCTCCTAGAATTGGTCTTGACCTGGCCCAGGCGCAGCACCCATAACCCTGATTAGAGAGTTCGCGCTGGTTCTAGAAGAGCCATGAAGGTCTCAGCTCCTCAGAGATAGCACATCGGTGGGACTGACCCAGCGCCATCATGACCCTTTCCATGTGCGAAGTTCTGACCAGGAGCAGGGGCTGTGTGAGGGTGGACCTGCTAAGGCATTCACCTGTATAACCCTGATTCCTGAGAGCTTTCTTTTTAACTGAAATTAACACAGCCTGTGGTAAAGCCTGGTCCAAGTCCTGCCTCTGTTCTCTTGTGCTCGGTGTCCCCCTCCTGATGGGGCTCCGAAGACGTCCCATTGGAGGCCAAGAGTGTTTTAGCCCTTTACCCAGGAACTGGCAGCTTCCTTACCCTCTACGTTCTCCATGGGGACAACAATAGGCCATTAGTGAGGATAAGAAGTTTGGGGTCCTATGGGGTAAAAAGTGTTTTGAGTTATGCTTCTTAATACCCTTCCATTAAGACTTGAGTCTCGGGCCTCCCTGGTGGAGCAAGGGGTGAAGCACCACACTAAGAAGCAATCGGCAGCCTCTGCAGCACGAGTTCGATCCTCGGCTGGCCAGGGAGCAACCCATATGGCACAGCAGACCTTTCCTATCTCGCCCACTGCTCCCCTTAGTAGTGTATTTCAGTCAGTCTGCCTGTTCTGTTCCTCCCTCTGTCTCTGGTGAAACCTCTCACCCTTCCGCATCTCTGGCCTGTACCCCAGCTCTTGTATGCATAAATAAATTAAAAAATTAAAAAAAAAAGACTTGAGTCTCAAGATATGTGGCCTTGATGATAAAGGGCAGAGCATCTAGAAGTCTAGAATATATATCAAGGAATAGACTTAACAATGTTTTAATGAGCATTGTATCTATAAATGTGTGTATATATATTTTTCCTTCTTTTAAAAACTCTTTCTTGATTTTATTGGATGCAACAATATCAGAAGAATGCAATTATGGTTTATCATGTGAACACAATCCAGAGAAATGAAAAAAAAAAAAAAACCTAGTAAACAGAAGAACAAATGTTTGTGCAGTTAAATCAGTCTATGTGAGTAGCAGATCAATGTAGAAACTAAAAGGGGGGAGTCAGGATACCCGCAGATCTATCAATAGTGCTGGCTTTGCCATCACAGCAAGTCCAACTAAGGGCTCAGGTAGGAAGGTAGTTTATTCCTTCACACAGTGAACATTCTCTGACCTTCGCCACATACCAGTCACTGTGCCAGGTGCTGGAGACATAAGTGGAGGATGACAGGTCCCCACCCACTGAGGAGGGAGACTGACATGCCCTAAGTACTACCCCTACAAGAGACACGGTAGAATGAAAGGCTTTCAAAGTGGAGGAATCAGAACAACAATTCCCAGGACATGTGAGAGTGAGGGCCAGGGATTTAACAGTGAGTGACAACTGGAATGAAAACAGAGATATTTCCTAGAGAACTGGCTCTCTGATACAGCGCCTAGAATTACCTGGAGCTTACGATTAAAGCAGATTCCCAGACCTCACCCCTGCAGATTCTAGCTCAGTGCCCTGGGGAAGGACCGAGGGATTAGCATGCTCTCCAAGCCCAGAGATCACGCTGGCCAGTGATCCAGTGCCCAGGCTGAGAAATTGTGCCCGATGTCCCCTAGGCACTTCTTCAAGGCTCTTTCCAGCCCTGAAATGTCATGACGGTTTGATCTGGTCAAGAAGTTCAGTAAAATGATGAGAGAGTGGGCCCTTCATGCTGCCATCTTATTTCTAAGTGAATATGAAAGTCCACCGTTTCTAACATAATAGATGGATTTTTGCTCCTTCTAGGGCGTCAGTGTTCAGGGTTCCTGCAGACGGCATGAGCAGTGCAGCAAGAACAGTGAATTATGATCGAGAAGAATGACGGTCCTAAGAAATGATTCCACCTTGCCTTGCTTTCAGACCCACTTTCTCCTCTTGACTCACTTCATAAGCAATCAGGAGACACCTTCAGTTAGGAAGATGATATATAAGACATGTCTATGGGCCAACAGCTATTCATAAAAATATTTGTATGGCTCCCTCCTCTCTCTAAAATTTGACACCCAAGTAATTTGGATGTGTTTCAGTGGATTGGGGGGAGATCATCATGGGCCAAATTCCAGCAGCAAATGCTTCCCAGCCAGTTTATAAACTTTCAAAAATACTGCTGGCATGCGCAGAGGAAATATTATCCGCTGAGCTTAGCACTTCTCCAGTGAACTTTGGAATGTGAAAAATAAATTTTTCAAACTGTAAGGAAGGCTTCTGTCCTCCACTTTAGTGAGGCTTAGTCGACAGATTTGGCACTTATTTATTTGATTTTTTTTAAGCCATCTCAGGAAAAAGCTGAATAAAATATGCATTTCCAACATGACATATTACAAGTTTCTTCTCGCCTTTAACATTTTGCTTTCTCTCATGTTTCTAAAGTAGTTGAAATAGATGCTATTTAGGGATCAAAGAAATGGTGTCAGAGAAATAATCATTTCTCTTCAACTGTCATTAACCCCTGAGACAACGTCATTTTCAGGAAAGCTTGGTCTATGACACAGTTCTCCCTTGGGGTGAGATGAAGATTTGAGGTTTCCAGATACCCCTGATACACAGTGCTCTGAAGCCTAGTGTGGCATTGGTGTTGGCACCCACCAACCCCTCCCCAGGTTGGAAGCCCTGGCCGAGCTTGACTCCACCATGCATTAGGTGTGTGAGCCCGAGCAAGATCCTTCACTTCCCTCTGTTTCCATATTGTCAAATGTAAAAAGAAAATGATCACCATAGTAACAGATAAAGAGAGTTTTCTGAGGAGCAGCGAGATAAGGCATGAGCCTGGCACTGAGTTCACTCAATTGCCCTCATGCCTCAGCTTTAATATCTGTGCTGGCATCTACGTGTCCCGGTTAAGAGGCGACTGGGTCTTCCCCGGACTCTTCCCCTTCTTTTCTCTCTAACTGCTCACCCCTTTGGCTCTATGATTTTAATTTTTTGCCTTTTCAACTTGCTTAGTTCTTTGTCTTAATAGATGGCCTCATGTTCAGGAGGAAAATGTCTATTAAGTGAAGAACTGAAAGGTTGATCTGAAGGACATCTATCTCAACTGGTTCATTAAAATGCTGGCAATGAGGCATTCGCTCTCTGAAATTTCAAGGAAATACACACCTGTTAACAAAATTCCCTGGAGGGATAGGACTTAGTGAACACAATGGTGTAGCTAGCAGGAGAGGAGAGCAATAGAGCCAACAGCAAGGTAGAAATTCACACAGTCTGGGACTGAGCACAGGAACTGGCTCCAGAGAGTCAGCGAACTGGTTGCCACCCCAGCTAACATCAATTGAGTGGTTTTTTAACTCACTGAGTCCCCATTACCCCTCCTCTTAAATGGGAAGATCATGGCATCTTGCCTGCTACAGGAGTGTCTTGAAGGGAACCGATGAAATTCACTGAAAGTCATGATAAATCATGAATGGCAAGGGGAGGCTGATTGCTAGGGATGCAGGCAAGGAACAATGGACCCCAAGAAGAGAGGAGAGTGGGTCATGAGACACAGTCAGAGCCTGGAAGGGGCCCTGAGGAGTGGCTGGGATGGGGTGCAAAGCAGCCAGGAACAGAGGGGACCACGAGACAAAAAGCAGGCATCAGGAGGAGGCCCAGGGATGAGAAGTGGACTCTGCTAAGCTGACAATTTCCCCCAGGACCAGCTGTTTCCGTAGCTGCATTCTTCCCCAGACATTTTGCAGACCCTCGAAATAAAGGTCAGCAATATCAATTAAAGAAACAAAAATCTGAGCTACATAAACCCTAGATGCTTTCCTTGGGCTTGACCACACCCACACATTAGCCTCAGAAGGCAGGCTGTAAAAAGGACTTCATTTTTCCTATACATAGAGCACAAGAGGTTCATTGAACAGGAATGGTATTTCAGTTACTCTAATCTCCTCACCTCTGGGACAATGAGAAAGAAGAGGTTGAAATCCTTTAGCCAGGGAAGGTGAATGAGAGGAACTTTGGCCTAGGAGGATTCAGGTACTCTAAGTTTTAGACCTAGCATTGCCCTGATAGCCTACCTCTCTGTGCCTCAGTTTCCCTGTCTGTAATGTATGGACACTGTATCAGACCACCCTGGCATTCTGTGGTGGCATCCCTGCTGGTGAAGATGGTGGAAGGGTTACAATAAAGGAACATGGAGCCCTGGAGTGGAAGATACTCCAATAGAGAAATCAAGAGGAAAGAGACACAGTCAAGGAAGAGAGAAGATCTGTGCAGAGTGAGAACAGAGGCTGCACCTTGCCAGCGTGGCTTCCAGGAGGACACTCCGCAGTACAAGGAGAAATGCCAGATGCACCTAGGCTGGGCTAGGAAGAGGATGCTGTTTCATGCTAAGTTCCCTAAGAACCAGGGCTATGGTGGTTCATTTTTATCCCCCTAGAATACCTAACACAAGCTGAATAAATGAATGAATGGAAATTTCCCAGGGGGTAGGATGTCTACTTTTAAAGATGGGAAGGGTGATAATAGTCACAAATATATTGAGAAGCTTTGCGGGTAAGAGATGTCCAAATGCCCTCCATGTCCTCAAAGTAAAAGAAAACGGGTTGTTTAAAGAGCAAAAGAGGGCCTCCCTGGTGGTGCAAGGGGTTAAGTCTCAGCACTATGAAGCTATGAGCAGACACTGTACCACAAGTTCGATCCCCAGCCAGGGAGCTAATCCACATGGCACAGCAGACCTCTCCTGTCTCGCCCGCTGCTCCCCTCAGTAGCATATTTCATTACATCTGCCTGTTCTGCACCCCACTCTGTCTCTAGTGAATCCCCTCACCTCCCACACCTCTGGCCCATACCCCAGTTCTTCTACATAAAAATAAATAAAATCTTTAAAAAAATAAAGAGCAAAATACTGTGGTCACACAAAGGTAGAGATGCCTAGTTGCGGGGAATCAAACTGCCGTTTTCAAAAATTCCCACTACTTAATGGTGATATCTTCTAACTGTAATTCTCTTGAATATTTCATTACCAGGATTCACAAAGGTTCACTGCAGGCATATTTATATTAATAAATACCACAGTGGAATTTTTTTAATGCCTCAATTCTTTGTTTAAACATCCAGATTTCTTCCTCAGGGATAGCAGGAATTTATGCTGCTAATTATTTCCAAAATAATGTCACTTGTGCTAAATAAACTCTCACTTTTAAAAAAAATAGAAATTAAGCATTTAAGGACTCTCAAGGGTTATTCTTGCAGAGATCCTCTCCACAGAATCAAATGAGCCCAAGGCTAATAAGACACGCAGTAATTATAACACGTCTGGCCAAGAGACATTCTTCTGTGTGTAAATATTTTATGGAGCCAGCACTGTGCAATGGCACCTACAGAGTAAAGTATTGCCTCAGTGAGCCCCAGGGAATCTTAACCACTTCTCATTAATCAGCCCCTCTTACTTTCGGTACCTGGAATTGTGTTTCAAGAGAGTAAAAATCATTAAAAAAATTCAAACATCCTTGAAAGAAGGTGTTAAAACTATTTGCTAAAAGGAAGCATTTACAGTAGTTTCAAATACAGCATGCGTGATAATCAAAATGCTTACCTTGATGGCCGTTGGGGCAGATGCAATGAGTCTAAAGAGAAATCGTTAAGTTACATCCACTCTACTAAGTGATTAAAAGACACTCCATTTTACCTCATTCTCTGGGGTAGGAGATGGCGTGACAGAACTAAGTGACCCCTTCCTACAACCCTGAAGGTCTGCTGGGATGGAGACAGGGCGTTCCCACTGAGTCGTTCCTGTTGGTATGTGCCAATAATAGGTTCCAGCAATGTCATTGATTCTTTTCCAGCCGGGTGGTAAATCTGGATCAGTCTGAAATGAGTGATCGCTCCATATATCTGCTAGGAAATATAAAGAAGAGAGGATTTTGTTAAAAGGGGAAACAAAGTCTAATCTTCTAGGTTCAGTACCAAGGAGGATTCCATAGCAGATTTGTCCAAACCCACATAAGAACTATAGTCATCCTATAGATACAAAACATGGCAAAAAGGGAACAAGGAATAAACTAGAAAGAAAGATTAACCTTGAGGACATGGACATAAAGGTCCCATCAACAAGTGATTTTACAGCTCCAAGAACTCTATGGATAAGCTAAAGTTCTATTAGTCAAAATCAACCACCCAAGCAAATCTGCAAGGTTACACACAAAATCTAATGACTCCCTTTGTGAATCACTAAGATTTACTGGTTGATATCCTACACCATTCCCAGCACTGAGTACAAACTCTAATTTTCCTTAGCCACTTTCTTTAAATGAGTATTGTATTTATATCTTTCATTTGCATTAACAATTCCTCCCATTTAATCTTAAACGTCTACAAAGCAGCAACATCTTGTAATACTCTAGAATTCTAAATTGCACACAGGTGATTCCAAGAATGGTGGACTGGAAATGCCTTAGAATTTAATAAGGGACCAGACTGAGTCGACAAGCAGACTGTAAATACATAAAGGAGGGTTGGTGTGACATACAACAGAGAAGGGTGGGGACTGTGGCAAACTGGCAAGCATGTGCAAAGTCCAAAGGCATTTATGTTCAACAATTAAAAATTTTAACACTGTGGGGAGGGACAAGTAAATATTTCTTGACAATTTCACCCCTGCATTATATCAATATTTTATTACTGAATAACTATTCACTTTTAAAAAAAATCTCATTCGTGACTTTGAATTGACTATGAAAGCAATTAAAGTACTAGAGAAGAGAGAAGAGAAGAGGAAGCAGGATAAGGAATTCACAGAGATGGAGGTATAATGGATCAATGTAGGTAAGTAGAAACACCTAAGAAACCTTAAACCTGGGGTTCACATTATGATAAGAATTAGGGCGCTTTTCTCCATGGCCATTTGCAAGGGGTCTGAGTACTTTACAACAATTCAAATGAGAAAGCATATGGGGCTTCCTCTGTACAAATGTCACTGCATCATGTGGACAGGCATCACCAAGGCTGTCACAGCCACAAGAAGAAAAAAAGGAAACCAAACGAAGAGGCTGATTAAGACAGTGGGCACAGATGTGCATTCAGGGGGCTGTTTAGCATCCCAGACTCCACTTTTCTCATTTTAAATCTGCCAGAGGCAAAACTGCCACTTGTCTCAAATTATGATGGAAATTCCCCTTCCCCCTACAGGAAATTAAGCATGATTAAATAATTTCAAGTTACCCAAATTTTGAAGAAACCACTCAAAACAAGTATGTGTATACACCCCTTTGATGTCCTTTTTAGGGGAGGGTTCTTCTGTGGTTATTTTGTTTTCAGCACCTCAACTGGGGCAAAGAGGTAAAATACACTGAGCTGGGGAATAAGTTGGAGAAAATCCAACCAAGGGCGTTGCCCTGTCCCCCTTTAGTGCCTCCCAGACTATAAACTCTAGGACTAGGAACTGAAAGGACAAAAGAGGCTTCTATTTAACAGCTCTGCTGTTTTTGAAGCAGAGAGCATGAATTTACCCATTAATTTTAGTTGTCTCTATAGATGGGGCGTTAGTACAGATGAAGACTAGCTACATACCACTCTTAGAATATGAAATCTTGTCAGGCCAAAGACAGAGACCAAGATCAGTAGCTTTCAGAGCTGGCTGTCTGAGGAGGTAGCTTGAGGCAGTAGGAGAGGGGTTTTGGGCTGCTTAACCAGATTTGGGTTGTTCAGTCATCAACCAGACCCATGCACTTACATTCTGTTTATATTCTGAGTTCCTACTGAGATTTTTGTTGGAATAGGGGTTATTTTGATGCTAAATATTGGTGGTGATGGTGATAATGGTGGAGGAGAAAGTAAGTCAAACACATCCACATTATTAAGAGTTTCAGATCATTTATAACCCATTCACATTATCCCACACTGGTTGTAAGGTGCATAACAGACATCCTTTCTGTCTTGTTCACCATCATTTTCCCAACACCTAGCATGACAAGCGTTCAAATCTAGTGAGTTGGATGAATGGATATATAGATGGATAGATGGACCGATGAACAGATGTAAGGAAGAAAGAAAGGAAGAATGAATAAAGGAAGAGGAGGAATGAATGAAGCTCTTGGTGTGAAGTGGAACTTGGCACTTAGCAAAAGAATAATTCTAAAAATAATCAGTTCCATGCAATTTCACAAAACAGAGCATCTCTGTAACTCATAGGAATACCAGCTTCTAGTTAGGCACGAAGTCTACTTCCCTTAAGAGTGCCTGTGAATGTTCTTCTGCATAAAGAGAAACATGATACGATAGATCCAAAGGAATTCTGGGCTGGAGGCCAAGAGACTTCGAGTTGAGAGTTTGTTTCTCTTTTTATTGATAGGTTTGACAAGGAAAAGTAAAAAATATGTTTTCTGGGTCACCTCAGCCCTGTTACACTTCATTTTGCTATTCTCCATGGACCCAATTTGCTTTTTTTCTCACATAAAACTATGGACACATCTAAATAAGCAGCTCAGACCTTATTCAATGGGTTACTGAATGGGTCAGTGGTTTTCAACTATTATTAAATTGTGAAGGAAGACAGGGTGCAGGGAAATTCCAGGTCCTTCCAGAGCATCTGACCACAACAATACCATTTTTATTTTACATGTAGGTTTACATATATGAATTTCCTTGAAAAGAGGGATCCACTTTGTTAGTTTGCTTTTCAGTTTTACTCAAAATAAAATTTGAAGCCAAAGCTAATGGATAGTGGGGTCAAGGTATCTAAATATCAAGAAGTTGCTTCTGTCATAAGATTATTCAAAGTATGCAAAGCAGCTGAAAAACGGGGGGTGCCCTCAAATGGCATGACGGAAGGTAAATGGACTAAATCAAGATAGGTCAATCTGCAAACACCAGGTGACGAGAGGAAAAAGTTCCATCTCCTTTTGACTCTCAGAAAATTACTTAGGCTGCTGAAGATAAAAGCAAGGAGTTGACATTGTGGAACGAAATGGTGGCTAGTGATTTCTTTGCTCTTCTGATCTCAGCAGTTTTCTGAACTGAGTGTCTGTCACGCACCCCTTCTTGACTGATCTGCTTAGAGCTTTGAAATCATAACATAGTATTCTATATTTTTAGATGGAATATCCTAAAAGACCTCCATACTGGAGAACTTGTTTCTTTTTGGGTGAATCACTCTGCAACAGTAACCTTCAAACCTTCAATTCAGCTTTAAAGAGCATAAAGCAAACCAACAGAGTCCATCTCAGAGTTACCCAATTTAGGATTGGAATGCAGATCAACTGTGGGGATTACTTAAGGAAGGATGTATAATAGAGTTAAAATAGAGAAAACTATAGAAAGCCTACAAAGTTGGTTTTTTTTTAATACTCTAGTGAAACTAGAAATGAGACGAGTCAGCAAAGACTCTAGATATGGCAGAAATCAGGCTGGTATGGAAATCCAGAATATGAACTCTGTAGGAGTCTTCATGTCTTGGTTCAGCCAGTCAATATTTGAATGACATGGGAGAAGTTATTCAACCTCTCTGGACTTCAGATACGTCTCTGTAAAATGGAAATTAAAATAGTACCTACCTGATTAGGTATGTATAAAACATTCAAAATAAAGGTTGACGCATAAAAGTGATATTCACCATATTAATATTCATTGCTGTTATTAGTATGATTATTATTATAGGTTTCCAAAGTCAATAACATAATAATACATTAAGCTTGGTAAAACTATCATAAAGAAATTTTTTTTAAAAGATTTATTTATTTATGCATACAAGAACTGGGGTACAAGCCAGAGGTGTGGGGTAAGAGGATTCACCAGAGACAGAGTGGGGAACAGAACAGGCACTGCTGAGGGGAGCCACGGGCAAGTCAGGAGAAGTCTGCTGCACCATGTGGGTAGCTCCCTGGCCAGGGACTGAACTTGTGCTGCAGTGGCTATGGATAACTTCATAGGTTGTATCTTAACCTCCTGCGCCACCAGGGAGGCCCAAGGAAACGTTTTTTATATGTCCAAAGGAAAATGCTTATTACAGAATATATGGGATCCAATGACAACATGGTTCAAAGAATAGTGATAAAAGAAGATAATTTCATAGAGACTATTTCCCTGGAGAAAAAACCCAGATTCCTTGAGCAGGCTAAACTGCGAAGAGCTCAGGAGTTCAGACCAGACCAGGTTCTTCCCATCATGCACCATGCCCCTGGCCATTGGGCCTTGGCTTCTCAGGGACCCTCTGTCTCAGTAATATGGAAGTAAAAAAATTAATAGGTCACAACTTTTGAAATAAAGATTTATGTTTCCTGTTGCTTATTCTTAAACAGACTTGTTAAACTTTTCCTAGGTTCTCTCTCAAAGACAAATGATCCCCCAATGAAGATAGTTGCCTTGTATTTGCATGAGTCTGGAGACTCCTGCCCCCTCACCCGTGGGTCTGGAGGAGCGTGGAGAGTCCACAGCTGCCCTAGGACAGACATGCTATGGTGATCCACATTTCTAAAGTGCAGAGAAGAAGGACAGCATTGCATTTATAACCAAGGGTAAACTATGTCTTTATGTAGAAATAGATTCCCCCTTTCAGAGCCCTAGGAATCATCAGTATGACCAGCTAGGGGGAAATTAGAAGGTGAATCAACAGTGGGAAAAACAAAAAAGAAAAAACCCACAACAGCTGCAAGTCTGAGGTGTGAAACCAGCCAACTGACCTGACCAGGGTCAAACAGCTTGTAACTGATGGTGCCCAGGTTCGCTCCAGGGGACTAGCCCTGAGCCTGAACCGCCTTGACTTCCACAGGTACACAGAGGTGAGGATGCTTAATGTAGACTTTACATGTGGTCCTCTTTCTGCACCTGATTCCCTAATTCCGCTGCCTGTAAATCCATGGCTGGCCACTCCTGCTGGCCCAAACATCTGGGCCCACAGATCTACAAACCTCCCCCACCACCCCCAGGAGAAACCTTAGGATCAAAACTCTTACCCTAAGGGTGGAGGGACTGAAGTACCATCTATTTCTCCCTTCTTCCCTCCCCACAAGATCCTGCACCTAAGAGGCTTTGTGGTTTTCCCATCATCCCTGCCTCCTCCTGAAGGCACCGTCACACGCTGACACAGGATGGTGCAGCAGCGGGAGTTGAAAGCCACAGGTGTCCCTTTCAAAGTGCTTCTGCAGCCCTTCCTTGCTTGTGGCTTTGTTCCCTTCTGAGGCAACAGGAACAGAGCCTGGAAGTCAGAGTGTAAAAATAGCAAGGCTGAGAGCCCCAGAAAGTCCCTCTTGTGCTGGGAACCTCTTGAGCCAAAAGCAATACTTGGCATGGGGACAAGGAGTCCATCTGCGAGCAGCAGGGAGCCACTCCTCCCAGTCACCTCTGGCACCAATGCCATTGGCCTGGCTGTACCCAAACTTTCTCAGGGACCCCACCAGCTCTGCTCCTGGTGGGGCTGGTGTGTGAAATAAGCCTGTCTCTAATGAGCCTTTCCTCTGGGCTGGCTTGCAAGAACCCGAGGGTCAAAGAAAATTAGCATCCAGCAGCATTTGGAAATTTCCTCTCTTGCTCTGAGGCCCCAGGAAGGAGGAACGGCTGAGCTGAGTTTCTAAATTTGGCAAGGTCTGCAGTGCAGAACACCGAAGGTTGCCTGAGGTCCTCAGAATGGCATTCACTCCCTTCCTTGACATTGGTGCACCCAGTACCCTCAGTGTGCACCACGCGGGGTGGGGGACAGGGAGGAAATAGGAGACAGATTAATTCATCCGACAAATATTTCCGGTCTACTCTGTGCCAGGTGTTGTTCAAGGCTGGGGATGCAGAGGTCATCAGATAGACCAGGTCCTGCATCAGTAACCTAGGCAGTGGTTCTTAAGTATCAGCGTCATGTGAAGAATCACTGAGAACAAAGATCACTGGGAACCACCCAGAGTTTCTGACACAGGAAGTCTGGGGGGGGATCTGGAAATGGGCATTTTAACAGCTGCAGGTGATGATGCTGCTGCTGGTTTGGGGACCATATTTTTAAGAACCATGGGCCTAGGAAACAGAAAAGTAGTCATTTTCTCCCATCAAACATCATCTAACTACTGTTTCCACAAAATTAAAAATATGAATGGCCATCCCTCCATGTATTCATTCATTAGTTTGTACTGAGGGCCTCCCATAGAAGCCAACTATAATTCTAGAAGCTAGGAATATAGTAATGCATTAAAGAGGTAAACTAACGTGATTGATTGTGTCTAGAGACACAGTGTACTTGGACAAGATGTTCTGGGAAGATCTCCGAGGAACAATATCTCCCCTAAACTAGAAGGGGTCAGCCTTGGGAAGAGACAGGAGAAAACTTGGCAAAGAAAGAGCCATGCAAAGGCCATGTGGCAGGAAAAAGCCTGCTGTGTCATTACAATATAAAAGTCACTTGAGTGACAGCTGAGTGGTCTGAGATAAAGTTTTAGGTCACAGGGGCTAAGGACTCACCCTCTGTGCAAAGGAAAACTCTTGAAGGTCTTGTGTGTGCTTTGTTTACAAATTCAGAAGAATCATTTGCACTATGCTCCAGCCCCTGGAGAAGAAAAAACTCTGTCTTCCAAAGTCTTAGTTGCAGGGTCTCCCAGGTGGCACAGGAGTTAAAGACAGCACTATCAAGCTACTGCCAGTTCAATCCCTGGCTAGGGAGCTAACCCACATGGCGCAGCAGATCTCTCCTGACTTGCCCGTTGTTCCCCTCAGCAGCGTATTTCAGTAGATCTGCCTGTTCTGCTCCCCCACTCATTCTGGTGAATCCTCTCACCCCCGTGCACCTCTGGCTTACATCCCAGTTCTTGCATGCACAAGTAAATAAGTCTTTAAAAAAAAAAAAAAAAAAAAAAAAAAACAAAGTCTTAGTTGCAGCTGCTGCTACTTCTTTGAGCAGTGCTATTCCTAAGCACAGTTAGATACTTTCATCCAAACTATTTGAATTTAGCTTTTTAATTCTTTCTGAAAACCCGGTTATCTGCTTCCTTTTCCTCTTCCCCTCCTTCTCCTTCTCACCCCTTAGTCCCTTTATTTTTTCTGGACCCAGAATTTCATTGTCAGAATGAAGGGTGCACACAAGGGTCTTCATTCCCTGCAGCTTCATCACTGACTTTTGAAGACAACAGCGTGGAGGCAGAGCTCTGGTCTAGATCGCTAATTATAGACTTGCTGAGGGTTCTGAGCAGCATACAGAGGCTGCTTAGAATTTGGTGTGAAATTGTCTTCAGCCAAAAGAACTGGCAAGAACAATGATTATGGAAATAAGGGAACAAACCCCAAAGTGTCCAAAATCTGTGAACTCTCAGAATCCTGAGTCTGCTAGACAGAGGGGAAAAAATTCTCACCCAAAACAGTTTCAGGATCTCTCCTATTTCTTAATATTTATTTGCAAGGCATAATTGAGACTGGAAATGTCTGTCACAGTCTTAGAAAAATTACACATTGTACTCAATTGAGCTTTCCTTTGGTAGCATTTTTTTAACAGTTGTAATAAAACTCTTAACAGTTTTGGAAGTGTTAATTTCCTAACACTTTTCTCCATATTTTCTTTAAAAAATTAATATGATTTTTTGACTATCCTTGAAATAGGGAGCTATTTGTAGTTGAAGATTTTTCTTAAGCAAATATTCCAAGAACTCACTATTTTGATGGTCCTTAAACTTGGGCCCTGAAACACTACATACTCTGTGCATTTTTATCAAGCATTTTGGCATAGGATCAACACAATATTTCTTAATTTAAACTCACTGGAGATAGAGTCGATGCTGGGCTTACTTAGTCTATGCTGAAAACTGGTTTCAGGGCCATATTATAGATAGAAATTCTGGAGTCTGCCAACAGCCTGGGTTTATGTTTCAGCTCCCACACCAGCTAGCTTGTGTGAAACTGGACAAATGGTTGAATTTCTAATGGCTTGTGTAGTCATTGTACAACAGAGCTAATGACAGTTCCTACACACAGGACTGAGGAGGAACAAAGCATCCAGCACAAAGTCGGGCACATAGTAGTTACTCAATAAATGTTCGTTATTGAAGCTCTTTATTGCTTCATTCAAATGTGACTTTAGAGGAAAATATTGTGTAATACAGATTATTTTTTGAAATGGCATCAACAACAGTACATTTCTTCATTAAAAAAAAAAATCTAAGATTTCCGAGAATCTCTAACCACCAACCATGCACATTTACTAACAAGGCAGTATTTAGTTAGGTGGAGAAACTAGATAACATCAGTCACTCACATGTCACTGTAGAGGCAAAGCACCACATGGGGACCCACTGCTTTGACAAGGTAGCCCCTCTTTAGTCAGCATCTGGCTGTTTTATGTAGTTCTGCATCAATTAAGGATGCAGAAATGAAGTCAAAATGAAATGTTCAAGGGTGCAGTATTATTTAAAACATCCTTCTTTGAGACTTTCTGTTCTACCATGTCCTCCTGTAAGTATGTAAATAGGGACTGATCCCCTGTTGATTGAAGATAAAAGGGCAATTATGCCTCTCTGTTCACAGACTATTAACCAAAATCAAAACAGAATACAGAAGCCAGGGGACTCTGCAAAGACAAACTCAAAAACTAAAAGGCATGAGATGAAAGCTGCTAAAAATTACCTGGAGGGAAAATTGGTATTTGTAAGTGTCCATCCATACCTGTCTATGTATAACTAAGGTGAATCACATCACCTGGCTACAGGATATTTTAAGTATCACCAGGAGGTCTCATTCTAAACACCTAAACACATGATAAGACATGTATTTTCTTACTAGTTATGAAAAAAGATAATAAAACCTCTAGATAATACAAAATAAACATAACCTAAGCATTTCCTTATAGACAACACTTCAAGCACCACACAGCACAACTTGCAAGCCAGAGGTTTACCACTTTTTCCTCTCTCCAAAAGATTTTAAAATAAAAACTTAAAACTTGAGTGGAGATTTATATTTTTCCACTAGAGGTCATTTTAGGAATCTTAATTTTTTTTTTTCCCTAAGAAATGTTGGGGGAAAATTTGTGTTACAACCAACAAATCTCCAAATTCCAAAAGTCATAACTGGAGAATGGATACAAATGAGTATGCTCTTGAAATCAGCATTTTTACTGACAATTTTAAAAAGTAAAGATCGTAACCTTTTTTATTAAAATTGCAGAGCAGGGTTATTTGTTTTTCCTCTGTTGTCTGGCTATCCTACTCCCCTGTTAAATGGCAGCAATACACCCTGTTAAATACCAGGCATGATAATTTAGGTCTAGCAGGCAGATTAACAAATCAGGCAACATACTCTTCACTTCCAAATTTGGGTATTTCATGCTTAATCCTAAACCTAGTATTCTAAGAAGATGAATCTATAGAAATTAAGCAAAGGGTAATGGTACAATGTCATTGAGAATGTGTCCAGCTGCCACATCCCCAGTCAACCCAAACTTACCACTTTCCCCTCTGACTATTATTTCACAGGGAGCAGTAGGAGAAGACAAAATACAACCGTGAGCAGGAAACTTTCTTGGCTTCTACACAATTAGACAGATAGAATTACTACTGGCACCACACTCTTTCAAGGTGGACAGGTTTGAAAGTATATTAAATGGAGCCAATTCTCTTTTCCATTATTTTGGCAGGGACTTCAATATACTTTTCTCTTAGAGCTGTAGTCCTTCTCAGTCCGGTACACAATAGCAATGATGACACGGTGGAAGCTATTCCAGGGGTTGCTTTGACCAACTTCAAGGTCATTGATATTGGAATGTCAGCTTCCCAGGACCTGACTTTCCGTCTACATTTAATATTAGAACTAAATATGATTATTGAGAATTTAGGACATTGACACAGTATTTGACAACGAAGCACAATTTTGCCTTTTATCAGCATATCAAAAGAGCAAACTGAAGTAGGTACCATCTTTGCTAAAATTGAATCTATGTGTGAGAGCATATAGAATTATATCCCCATAAATTAAAATGTATATTTTATTTCTGATAAGAACAACAGCATGCACTTCCAGAGTACAACAAAACTTTTAAAGTGCAGTAACTAATCCAATATCATTTGACCCTAACATTCTTATGATACAGGTAAAGGGGATATTACTCCCATTTCACAGGTAGAGAAACAGGTATCAGCCATATCAATAATTTGATCAGGACTAGGAAGTTTGGTTAGGAAATGAGAGCTTAAGAAAAGTTGAGAAGAAATTTAATTTTTCCTCCAAATTGATAAAATTTTAGTTATAAAGACAGAAATTCTTTCCTAAGCATCAAATCTAAGATGACCTTTGCATGTAGGAAACTGTTCTGGAAGTAGAAAGGCAGTTACTGATAATGAAAGTTTCATATTACATCTGGGTGGTTTTATTTTGTAGATCTTGTTCTCAATAGTAATCATGTTGCACAACAGGAAATCAAGCATAAACATTAAAAAAAAATAAAATTAGTTGGATAAACCACTGAGAAGCCTAGTGTTCTGGTCTCATAAACAAGGCATATGTAGTAGACAATCCAAGGTGTTCATCAATCTCTTCAGTGTCTCCTAAGCAATCAAAGCTCTTGCTTGGAAACATGCCACCCAGAATACCGAATACACCCCAGAGTCTCCCTTGCAGCTAGGTGTGGCCATATAAGTAACCTTCTAACTATCAGAATGGAAGTGTAAGGATTTTAATATAGCTCAAAGAGTTTTATAAAATAGCTGGCAGGAGCACTTTTCTTGCTTTCTGGAATGGCCACGCCACCTCGGGCCATGAGAACACAGGCTACATGCTATAGCAGTAAGGCCAAGGAATTTGGGTTCCAAAAGCCTTCGTGAAATAGAACCATCATTTCTGTGAACTTCTACTGCCAGGCTTCTATGTAAAAAGGAAACAAATTTCTACTGTAATAAGTACAGTTAAAGTTGACCCTAACTCATTCACCTAATGGCAAGAAACAATATTCTAAATGTACCTCCTGGGAAAGAAATAGTTTTAAAGGATTAGCTTGGCAACTCCAATTTTAATGCCAAACTGATAGGCATCTAAATCATGGAGCTGAGTTAATGAACCCAGGCTCCTGACTCCCAACTTCTCCAACACACTTTCTAAAACAGTTTACCACTGGAACATCACTTCATCCTTGCAATTCAAGTATTTTAACCTCATCTGCTCTTGTCACAAATACCTAATGGAGACACTGTGTAGGGCCTAATTTCTCATAAACTCAAGAAGTATCTATGGGATTCAAGAACCACAAGTAACATCTTGTCATTCATAAGATTCAGGGCTTCTAACTCTTTGATCTACACCACGCTCCTTCCCCACCCCACACGTCCATCTCTCCAATTCGAAGTCAAAAATGATTCTAAAGGGGAAAGCACAATGGCAAAGTCAATTAGTCATAGCACACCTGGGCAGTAGATTGGTTTTTCTTTTCCAGCAATTAAAGAGTGACAGGTAAAGCTCTTAAGTTTTTCAAAGATGCTGGGGCTACTGACAGAAAAAAGGTAGGAGTATTTGTAGATCCCATCTGCTAGGGATACCATGAAGAATCTTTTCTTTTTTTTTTCTTTTTTTTTTTGTACTTCTCAAAATAGAATCTAGCATAAAACAGTATTAGGTAATTGAACCAAAATTCTAGGAAAGAACAAGTAAATGGAATAATTATTCTAAAACATCTCCAACAATGAATCAGTTCTCCAAGTCTAGAAGGGCTTCCTTTCTCTAAAGATTAGGAATATGGAACTGCTTGGAATACAGGTTTTGGGTCCATAATAACAAGAAGTTTAGAAAAGGTGTCACAGAGATGGCATTAGTCACAAATTAGACAGAGCTGAGTCCTTTAAGGCAAAGATGAGGATTCCTCCTCTTTTTCTTTGAATTAACCAAGGTTCCACAAACCTGTCTCATACACAGTAGGTGCGTAATGTATGCTTTCCTGAATATAAGTGAATGTAGTTGGGTTTAACTCCCTTTTCATATATCATTCCCTGAAACTACAGAGGGATAATACCCATATCAATGAGAGCTACAGGAAAAAGGAGACTAATGAAGGGTAATAAAGAAAAAAAGGAGAAATGGGCGTGGGGGCACATGTGCCTAAGCAGCCTGCTGGCCGAGTCTGAGTCGTCTACTTCACAAGAAAAGGAACTGTAATCACTGTTTGCTATTTTTTTATTCACTCACAAATGTAACCTAGCAGGCCTCCAATTCTATCCAATATGTAAAATTATTCTGTACTACAAAAATGCTCATGAAGCCTTAGCGGTTTCTTATCTGCAGGGCATCTGGGAAGAATTCCAAATTTATTATGCTACAGAAATAGGTTTTTTTCTTCAAGTCCAAATCTAAGCTTTCACTTGTGAAAACTGTGATGCACACAAAGTTTTTGTTCTAGGTGAGCTCCATCTCCTTCTTTCTAGATCTATTGGTTAGTGTCTGTTTGTAAATGATAGTCTATCTGCACTTGAATTCTGGTATGTTCTAAGCATCTTCCTCCTCAGTTCTTCCCATTACTTTCTCTATGAAAGAAATTATTAATAACTGAAAGGTCTCTGAGTGAAGGCTTAGCTCATCACATGCAAATAATTCTTAGATCTCAGACGTGGGTACAGAGGATCATTCTTTGGAAGTAAATGAGTCAGATGTTGTGTCAAAGTCTTCCTTGTTGCAGGCAGAAATGGCAGTGGGGACAAGTGTATGACTGTAGAAACCTTCATCTTTGACAGCTGTTTACACTTTCTTCCTTGAGGAAACAATTTTTGTGTGTCTTCCTGTGTCACAAATGAGTTTTATTTTATTTTTTTTTATTTAAATAATAAATTTTATTTTTATATTCCCCCATACAACTGCACATGCCCCATTCTGACCCCAATCCCTCCCCTCCCGGCCCCCACCCCCCAAAAAGTGTCTCTGGTTCATAGTTTTTTGTTGATTTTGATTTTCACTTTCTTATAGTTATTCATTTTCCTGATCCCTTATTTAAGTTTTCTAGATTCCTGCTATGAGTGAGACCATCCGGTATTTTTCTTTTTCTTTTTGGCTTATTTCGCTGAGCATGATCCCTTCCAGCGCCATCCATGTTGCTGCAAATTGCATGTGTTTATCTTTTTTGAATGCTGAGTAATATTCCATGGTATATATGTACCACATCTTCTTGATCCAGTCATCTATTTTTGGGCATTTGGGCTGTTTCCAAAGCTTAGCTATTGTAAATAGTGCTGCTATAAACATAGGGGTGCAGGTGTCCTTTGGGTAAATACCTAGGAGTGGAATTGCTGGATCATATGGAAGCTCTATGTTTAGTAGGTCCAGAAATCTCCACACAGCTCTCCATAGTGGTTGGACCAGTCACAAATGAGTTTTAATGAATGAACTGAGTGCATTACTCTTCTTTAGAAAACATTACAATGGGAGTTACCTAACCATGGGACCAAAAGTGGAAAGGAGTTGAGTGAAAAAAAATTGCTGTTGCTTTTTCTTTTTAATTCCCTTTGGAGAAACAAAGAGTATAAATTACTTTTAAAAGCAAGAACACATTTTATGGGCCTCCCTGGTGGTGCTAGGAGTTGGGCACCGCACTATGAAGCAATCCGCAGCCTCTGCAGCATGAGTTCGATCCCTGGCCGGCCAGGGAGAAACCCACATGGTGAGGCAGACCTCTC